>NW_027041014.1:4872500-5472500 GCF_037179485.1 Ochlerotatus camptorhynchus
TTTGAGTGTGTTGGTGAGTGAGCCCAACAGCTTCCGTTTCATGATGCCTGCTTTGTTTGTAACTCACACAGTCGCACCTGCCGAGACGAACTTGGAATGCGTAGGCATTGTTTTCATTTTCTTCTGTCGCTTCGCTTTTTGTGCATCGTTTTGCTTGTGAGCAGCGACCATCACTGGTGATTATTGTTTGCCATGGCTCTACCTCTCACTGCGTGACAAAACGATCTGTCAGCGATAGTCGGTTGATGCGAAGACGAGTGTCACGTGAGTGTCATGATATTTTGCATCACTGGCTGGTTGCAGGTAACGGTGGAATACGAGCTCTGGTGCCGGACATCCATAAATATTAACAAGAATTTTGAGGCATTTGGCCTGCTTGATAAATGAGACTCGACGTATTTTCCAACAATCAATGTTTTGTTGAAGATTTTGGTGACACTCCCGGTCATTACAGCCAGTGTGGAAAGATCTTTCTCCAAACTGAAACGAATTAAAACTAATGGGAAACCAGCGACTTTCGGGCTTGGCTATAATATCAATTAACTGGTTAGAGTAAAGCTAGAAGATTACTTTTGTAATAACCAGGTATAATGTAAAGGATATGGCTCTACGTTGTGTTTAATTTGTTGCTCAGATTTTTGGACAGCAGTTTGGAGATCGGTAACTGATTCAAATGAAGTAAAAGAATACATTTCTCATTCACTATTCATTACCTCTTTCAGGCAGCACCCTGATCGGAAGTCAAAATCAAACTTAATCTAATTGCATTAAATATTTGCACTTATATAGCTAACTGGAACAATACAAAATATCATAGAATAACGATCAATTCAAAAACAAAACAAAAATACAAGCTAAAACAAAAACTTAATACAGAATGATGAAGGCAACAATATTCGCTGTTCGTGTTTCATGTGGATCACATTGCTACCACTGCATCGAGGGATGTTTGTTTTTACGGCCTTCATAAATTTAAATGAATTAGGATCCGGTGCCGGTGATTTTAAGATTCAACACCATTAAAATCTTAAAATAATTATGTTTAAAAAATATGTAACATATTTTTGTCTTTCTTAACAGAATGCAAATCTTGATCATCATTACCAACAGAAAACAAATAAAACTACAAATATTTTCTTGAATTTCATACATTTGTTTTACTTTTCTCATAACTGCGTATTAAAGAGATTGAAAAATTATTATTTTACATTCTGATGATTCATTAAAAATTCCGATCAAAGATTAAAACGAATTAACAAAAAAGAAAAAAAAATATGACACATGATTTTGACCGATTTTGGTTAAGGTAAAAAAACAGTGTATCATTCGATGTATAGTTATGCGCACATTTTATAAATCATTGAAGTTTTTATGTCATAAAATTAGCTCCCCCCGAAACCAAATGCTGGCTACGGGCCTGGTATTTGGATTTGGTGAATAAATCAGCTAGCTGGCATCCCTATCTTGTTTGCCTTGCCTTGAAAAGAGCTAACATCGCTGCGGACCCGCGAATTGCGGGCCCCACTGACAGCTCATAATTTGTAAACAAATAGTAGATTCAAGCCAGAATTTCAAAAAAGGCGTGACTGATATTATGGATATTCTTAATATTTTTGCTTACATTTTGTGAAAAATAAACTTAGGACTCATAAAATATTATTTTCTGATTTTCTTCCACGAAGTCAACCATTTATATGGCATAAAAGGGAAAATAATTTCATTTGATAAAAATAAGACAATTCAGTCACGCCATTTTTGCAGTTCACACTGGAATTGTGACGTTTCAGATGTTGGTTTCAATAACATGGCGGCATGCCAGCCAGCTGGAATAAATAGAGTGAAATAAAGATACGTAAACCAAGCTTACATAGAGTACTACATTCCCTGAAAGTGATGCAATTTAACTGTGGACACCCCCTTGTGCCAAAACTTGACACATTTAAATTTTTAGTTAACAACTCACTTTCTGATGCATTTGCCCTTTGTGAAACATGGCTCTCTTCAAACAACGATCTTGCTTTCCACGATTTCAACATTATTCGCCTTGATCGGACAGATTCGTATGGAGGGGTGCTTCTGGGGATCAACAAGCTCCATTCCTTCTACAGAATCGATCTGCCTTCGGTGACAGGCATTGAAGTTGTTGCATGTCAGGTTAATATTCGAGGTAAATGCCTCAGTATTGCCTCAGTATATCTTCCACCGCGAACTGCGATTTCTCGTCAAAGTTTCTCGGATATCTGCACGGCTATGCCGGAGCCACGGTTGATCTTGGGAGATTTTAACTCTCACGGTACAGGCTGGGGGGAACTGTACGACGACAACCGCTCAACCTTGATATACGACATGTGCGACTTCTTCAAAATGACAATTCGGAACACCGGGGAAGCAACACGAGTAGCCAAACCTCCAGCAAAAATAAGCAGATTAGACCTCTCACTTTGTTCGAGTTCACTATCGTTGGATAGCTCGTGGAAAGTAATTCAAGATCCCTACGGTAGTGACCATTTGCCAATCAAAATTTCTATTACCAATGGTTCATCATCTACTCGTTCGGTCGACATCGCGTGTCGATCTTACGAAAAACATTGACTGGCGAAAATTCGCGACCGCGGTTCTTGATGCCAGTCAATCGGTTGACGTACTTCCTCCTTTCTCGCGTGTCTTATCATCGATTCTGCGCTGCGAGCACAGACGAAACGTGTTCCGACGCGAACAGCGAGAAGTCCGCCGCGTTTAAACGGTTCCGCAAACACGGCAAGGTCGGGGATTTCGAGCGGTACACCGACCTCGAGGAAACTTTTAAGGACTTAATTAAAGCAAAAAAACGCGGTTACTGGCGTCGGTTCGTCGATGGTTTGTCGCTAGAGACTTCCATGAGAACACTCTGGAATGTCGGCAGGAGAATGCGAAACGCGTCATCACCGATTAACGAAGACAAGGAGTACTCGGACAGTTGGATATTCAGCTTCGCGCGGAAAGTTTGCCCGGATTCGGTACCGGTTCAAACCAACGTTCGTGATCGTCCGTCGGGTAATAACGAAATAGATTCCCCGTTTTTGATGGTGGAATTCTCACTTGCTCTCCTTTCATGTAACAATTCAGCTCCAGGAATGGCAAGTTCAACTTGCTTAAAAATCTCCCAGATGTCGCGAAGAGACGCATGTTGAACTTATTCAATCAATTTCTGGAGCACAACATTGTTCCGAATGACTGGAGGCAAGTAAGAGTTATCGCCATTCGAAAACCTGGTAAACCCGCGTCGGATTATAACTCGTACCGTCCCATCGCGATGCTGTCCTGGATACGGAAATTGTTGGAGAAAATGATTCTTTTTCGTCTAGACAAATGGGTCGAGTCGAATGGTTTACTTTCAGATACGCAATTTGGATTTCGGAGAGGCAAAGGAACGAGCGACTGTCTTGCGTTGCTTTCATCTGAAATTCAACTGGCCGATGCGCAAAAACAGCAAATGGGTTCAGTTTTCTTGGACATTAAGGGGGCTTTTGATTCTGTTTGTATCGATGTTCTTTCGGATAAACTCCACGATAGTGGGCTTTCACCAATTATGAACAACTATTTGAGCAACTTGTTGTCTGAGAAATATATGAGCTTTTCTCATGGAAACTCGACAACTTCACGAATTAGTTACATGGGTCTCCCCCAGGGTTCATGTTTAAGCCCCCTTCTTTATATTTTTTATGTAAAAGACATTGATGGTTGTCTTGATGAAAATTGCTCGCTAAGGCAGCTTGCAGATGACGGCGTTGTATCCGTTATAGGGCCAAGTGCACCGGACCTGCAAGGACCATTGCAAGATACCTTAGACAATTTGTCTACTTGGGCTATGAAGCTGGGTATCGAATTCTCTCCGGAGAAAACTGAGTTGGTTGTTTTTTCTAGGAAGCATCATGCTGCACAGTTACAGCTTCAACTAAAGGGTAGAACAATCACTCAAAGTATATCTTTCAAGTATTTAGGTGTCTGGTTCGATTCCAAAAGCACATGGGGAAAAAATATTGCGTATGTGAAACAAAAATGCCGACAAAGAATCAATTTTCTTCGTACAATTACCGGTACTTGATGGGGAGCACACCCGGAAGATCTGATCAGGTTGTATCGAACAACCATCTTGTCGGTCCTAGAGTACGGTAGCTTTTGCTTTCGATCCGCGGCAAAAACACACATCCTGAAGCTACAACGGGTTCAATACCGTTGCCTCCGAATCGCGCTTGGCTGTATGCACTCGACGCATACGATGAGCCTCGAAGTACTCGCGGGTGTTCTCCCACTGACAGATCGTTTCGCGGAACTGTCCTTTCGGTTTCTAATCCGTTGTGAAGTAATGAACCCATTTGTAATAGAAAACTTTGAGAAGCTGCTCGACAGAAATCCTCAAACAAGATTCATGAGTCTCTTTTACGAGTACATGACGCTGGAGATTGGCCATTCTTCATTCAATTCCTCTCGTGTTTGTCTCCAAGACTTTTAAAGTTCCTCTGTAAATTTTGATCTGACCATGTTGCAAGAAATCCGTGGAATACCAGATCACCATCGGTCGATGGCTGTTCCCTTAATTTTTGCAAACAAGTACCACCATGTTAGTAACAATAAGAGTTTTTTCACAGATGGGTCAACTATAAACGCTTCCACTGGATTTGGAGTATTCAACGAATTTCATAGCGCCTCATATCAACTGCAAAAACCCTGTTCCGTATACGTTGCGGAACTAGCAGCCATATTCTACGCAGTAGAGCAAATTGCCTCACTACCATCTGATCACTATTTTATTTTTACTGATAGCCTTAGCTCGTTGGAGGCTATTCGATCAATGAGGCCGATGAAGCACTCCTCGTATTTCCTGACCGAAATCCGAGCAAAATTGAGTACTTTATCTAACTGCTCCTATACTATCACCTTAGCTTGGGTCCCATCTCATTGCTCAATTCCGGGTAATGAGAAAGCGGACTCGCTAGCTAAGGTGGGCGCTATGGAAGGCGATATTTTTGATCGACAAATCGCCTTTGCGGAATTTTTTTCAATTACCCGTCAGCTCGTCCTCACCAACTGGCAACAAAAATGGAATGAGAGTGATCTGGGAAGATGGTTACATTCTATTCTCCCACAGGTATCGAACAAGCCATGGTTCAAAGGATTGGACATGAGCCGTGACTTTATACGTGTCATATTAAGGCTCATGTCCAATCACTACTCGTTAGACTCGCATTTCTTCCGAATCGGGCTCGCAGGCAGCAATTTGTGCGCTTGTGGTAGTGGCTATCACGATATCGACCACGTGCTTTGGTCATGCACCCTACATTGTGTTGCTAGATCCGAGTTATCCGCATCCCTCAGGGCCCGAGGAAAACAACCTATGCGGCCCGTTAGAGACATCTTGGCGAGCCGAGATCTCGACTATTGCAAGGATTTAGTAGTTAGTGTCATCTTGTGTTCACCCAAGTTGTTAGCTGCCCATCGGTGTACCCCCATGTTTGTCTTTTTCGTCAGTTGGTCGCTTAGTTCGACATAAAAAGCACATTGCTCTCCAAACCTTGTGTACTCAATCCCTACCCTGCCATCCATTTGTTACAATTTGTTACCCCTAACCTCGAGATAGCCGCGAGTAATCGGCCCCCGCTTTACTAACGTTAGTTTTAAGAAATTTTGTCATCCAAACAATGAATATCGGCTCCGCAAAGCTACGGCAAATGAGCCTGGAAAAATAAACGCATTTAAAAAAAAAACTGTGGACATCCTTTCGTCTATTGCTCATTTTCAATAGTTTATTGCTCGTGAGCAAGATAATTTCGAATGAAAGAATGGGAGTTTTCCCTTCTTTTAGTGAGCGTTTATTAAGCTGACATATTCTTTGCCCTACTTACTTGCCGTTCAGGACCATTGTGCAATGTAAGATTTCTCATGTATTATAGTATTCCAACTCGATTGAAAGAATGAATGTTTCACCAACATTGCGATAAAATCATGCATTAGGTCCTAAGTAACATTGATCGATAATCTTCGTCGACTTTCTCTTTCGTTAATAACTTGAGCACATAACCGTTTCTTGTTGTGTTTGTCGTAGTAGATGCTAGGGAAAAACTTCTTTTATCGAGCTGTGTGTTAAAAATAGCTTGTAATGACTTGACATGGCCATGGGGATACAAAGAGAAAGTCGACGAAGAGAACCTATCAATGCTACTTAGGACCTTATGTAATGCTGAGCTTGAAGTGTTTAATCTAATCAAATTATCGTGACGCAACCGGAACGTCAATCAAATAGGCCAACGACCAAATTTTTCAACCACTCACTGTTCAACGCACATCAGAGGCTATCAATCGTGGAAGATTTCACTGGTGCAGCTTCTTGCATCAGCTATCGCATGAATTAAATTAGCAAACTCTCTCGAGAGCGTTAATTCACTTTCAACGGGGTCGATTAGATCGAAAGGTCCCCTGTCAAAATATTTCAAAACGGTAATTGCTTCATGATATGAAGAAGAATGCTTCCAATTGAGGTGTTATCGTGTGTCGCAAGATGCCTCACACGGGTCGGCACTTGACTCCATCAACCGGAGTAGCTCCAAAGCTCACACGCCGTTATGGCTCAAGTGCTGTGCGAGCCTATTAATCATGCTATGAGCTTCCCTCGGATCGGCACGTACGCACGGGCGTTACGAAAATTAATCGATTCGATTTGCATCACAATTATTGAGCATGGAGTTTTTGGGCAGTTGAAACCCTTCTCGCTAGGGAAGTAACTTAATTGTGTCAAATTGGGCTCCATGAGATGTGCGAAGCGTGCCACTCATTAATTGCTAATTGAGCCGTTCTTGATCGACCTGCTGGGTGATCGGCTGCGCGTTGCTCTGTGGAGTGGAAAATTGATTTGTTTGTAATTTACTTTTTTATTCTCTTTAAAATCCTTTGTGTCAAAATTTGGTTTGGCTCCATTTCGGTGAAGCAGTTTCAAATTGGTGACAGGAAGCGCTTGAGAACCGGTGTTTTTACGATTCGGTAGTATCTTAATTGGAAATCTCCCAAAATAATAGAATTCAGCAAATTGAATTCGATTTGAAACCGAAACCAGCTTAAACTCCCCAACGCCGAATGGAGTATTGAAATTGTCCGTTTTATGATCGTTCTTGGCAGAACGATCAGCGGTTCGGTTGTACTGTGGGGCAATCAAAATCCTACATCGTGTGTCTAATTGCTAGCGCTCCACCGTGTGTCCGGGTCTTCAATTCTGTGTGTACCTGGCGTATATTATTAGCACACTGCTGCGGAGAATGATTCTAGCAAAATGGCCGCCACCGCCACTGACAGGCCAACTGGTCGGTTGGGAATTGCCAATAAAGTGGAAAACCTGTTTCTCGGAGCTAACTAACGCTGAAAAAGTTATTCGAGACACTGCTGCGCGATAGAGCTTGGCGAGAGGAGCAAAAAAAATATATATTACCCCGGCTAAGAGTAAAAAGAATCCTCACGAAATCGCACAGGCACGCCATCCATGGAAGCACAATGTTAGGATGAAATGCGGAAAAGTTAACCGACCGACCGAACGGAGCACGGCACTCGGAGGCGTGTTTGGGATCCAAGAAATTAGGCCAACTTTAGATTGGAAGGCAGCCGTCGATCATTTAAGTCAGGAAATTCATCAACCCGGTTGACGTGCCTCGCCTGAGTACGCCACTGCTGGTGTTCATGAGTGAGAATGATGCGGTGGTGGACGCTGCTGATGGTAGCGAGTAGGTCGGGAGGGGACGGCGCTGGTTCTAAGCAACCGCCAAGGACGAACCAAACGAAGCGCAGTTATTTCCGATTTTTTGCGGTTTTAGAGTAAAAAGAAGGTGTAACAATTCCTCACCTCTCCACTCCGCTGCCTCCGCAACAAGTCACCTGTTGTGTTGTGAGTGAAAAAAGGGAACTTTTTGCGGGTCGTCCCGTCCCCGGTTGAACTTGCGTGAACTCAATTATGGACGATGAATCAACGATACATGGTTCCAAAGGAATGCGGGAGGATGGCGCGGGTAGAGCGAGTAGCCAACACCGTCAGGGGAAGGTGTTATGGTTTTGTTTTTTTTTTCTCTATTCTATATAGTATAGTGAGTCGTGAGATATTTATTTTCTAGATAGATAGATAGATAGAGAAGAATGGTTTGGTTGATTTCGAAATGTTGGTCTATCCTATCTGATTTATTGTATCTATTTATATCCTTCATCCGCCGGCGCCGATTGGAGATAGGGTGTAGCACTACTTCGGCATATGGAAAACATATGTAGCCAACGATCACGAGTTAAATTACGACTGCTGCAAAACAAAATCAACGAGGCTGTCGTAAAATTGATGTATACCGAAGTGAAATGAAGTATGCCGAAATAGAGTCGCACCCTACCGACTGAAATGTTTATTTTGTTTACCTTCACGACGTGGGTGATTTCAGAATCGTAAAAAACCGATACTGAAAAAATGTTCTGGACCGCGTACGTGCAATTCGGAACGTGTATGTTCTGTTACGTATAATTGATCTTCTGACGTAGATTCATCAGGAAGTAACGATGCCATAGCGTTGATAGCGGAAGTCTTGGAATTTGTTTGATTCAACATTACACCCCATTTTTAGGAAAAGTGCGTTAGGGTCTGTTCATCAATTACGTAACGGAGGGGAGAATGTAGAAAAGTGATACAATTTGATTAATTTTACTGCAGGGCTTTGGAGTCGGAGGGAATTTCACGAACTGAGGAGTCGGAGTCGGTGAAATTATGGCTCCTATGCAACAATTATACGATTGAATTTAGATTGACAATAATGACAATCAATCATAAATTTAAATTGTAAGCACTCAAACCAGAGCGTTTCTGATAAATCATAAAATTAATCATGTTAAATTAAAGATTATTCATTTTTTTTTAGAGATAATAATATCTAGAGATAAATACCTCACATAATATAATCATTATTTATCAATCATAATCATTGGAAATAGGATCCTCTCTTAGCTCAGTCAATAAATACAGAGCTACAAAGCAAGACCCTGGCGGTTCGATTACATTAGTTTACAAACTATATGTAAAAAAAGTAGAAGGGTCTGTGCCTAGGGGCACGAACGGAATCTTGACGTAGGACCGCTAGTGGACGGAATAAATGTGAAGAGCATTTAGTTCTTTTAATTGATCAATTATCTATTATCTCAACTCTTTCCAAATTTGCAGAAATTTTTTCAAAGAGAAGGTTGATGAAGAGAACATATCAAAATCATTTGTTTCCCTGCTTCCAAGTTTTGTTACATGAGCATTTTGTGTGGTCGGTGGGGCGTGTGGTTCTGAATATGGACAAACAGGCAGATGAATTCTATTCCTACTCTTTACTGTAATAAGCTTGGTGGCCGTTTTGTTACCAAACTTGGTGATGATTTAACCTCCGAAACCGTACAGAGTGCGTCTCTGTCGCTTCAAAGTGTAGATGACATCCACGGCCGCTTACGCTTGGCGTGTTAAGCGTAAGTGACAGCATCACGGACCCCATTTTCCAGGAACACCTTCAGCACACCTCGTAGACCGGAGATACGTTTGACACCACCACGGCGAGCCAGACGACGGATGGTGGTTATCTTGAAGAACTTTGCGATGACGCTTGGCACCTCCTTTACCAGACCTTTTCCTCCTTTGCCACGACCAGTCAATTGTTGCGAAAATGAGCTAAAATGAGCGTCCGAAGCGAAAATGAGCTAATGTCATACAGCAGCGCAGGTTAAAGCAGAATGATGTGCAACCAAGTGGTGCTCGATTATGAGGATTGGGTTTGGGAAGAACGTTTATTTCATGAAAATAGTGACGACATTATAACTTTTTATTTGTAGTTGGACAATGCTTGATATTACCACTTTTTTAATACTTTCTCGTTAAAAATCATCACGCGGAAGCAATTTTATAGATGAGTTCTAAGGTTTTTGATCGATTGGTGATAAAATTATTGAAATTGGTCCAGAAGCAGCTGAGTTATTAATGTTCAAAATCTTTCATAATTTGTTACATGTTCCATTTTCGGTTTTCACAAAGTGCTCCCCCAGTATAGAAATGAAAGACGTAGTCCTACGTCAAAATGACCTTCAATTTTTGATCTATAATTCTTATGTAAAATTGTGCGCTGAATCCAAATGTGTAGTCGAAAAAATCTCAGTAGGATAGTTTACTAGATACAGCTAAAAGACGATATTTCTCGCGCAACACGAGAAAAGGGCCTATCATTGTTGATCGATTCTCTTCATCGATTTTCTCTTTCGCGAATAACCCGACTGCGAATGAGTTTCAAATTCAGTGTGTTGTTTAAGGCGCAAGCTAACATCATCTTCTGTCGAACTGTGCTGCCAGCTTTGCGAGAAATTCGTATATGTTGCCGTGATGAAGAGAATCGATCACCAAGGATAGGCCCTTTTCAAATTTTATGCGAGATTTCACTTAAAAAAGCGTGTTTTCCAAAATACAAATATCTCTGGCTGTAATAAAGCTATATCAATTATTTTAACGACAAATTATATGTGAGAATTTTTGCTTTCGATCAACTGTCATTGATTTTTTCAGTTAAATTAGTAGTATTTTTGTAAATTAATAGTTTATTTATTTATTTTTTTATTTCCAAAAAAAATTATTTTAGATAAGTTTTTACACAAAATTTTTTTTTGTAGAGGTTGTTAAACCAATACCACTTATCTAACTGAAAAATTATGTCAAATTGATCGAAAGCAAATATTCTTAATTTGGTGTTAAAATAATGGATATAGCTTCATTGCAGTTGACGATATTTGTATTTTAGTGAAAAACCTTTTATTAGCTGAAATTTCATTTTTTAGCTGTATCTAGAAAACAATCCGAGACTTCATTCGTGTGATGTCTCGTCTCATGTCCAATCACTATTCGTTAAACGCTCACCTGTTCCGTGTTGGGCTGGGGGACAGCAATCTCGGTGAATGCGGTTACCAAGGTTATCAAGACCCAGATCACATAATTTGGTCTTGTGCTGAGCATCGTGGAGTCATAGCAGGCGTTGACGATGGGACGTTGTCGAGTTGTTGAATAGCAACTATCGTGGTAACTCACCGATTACCTGTCGATCTGCCAAATTTGCAAAGACGTCTGCATTGAATTGCCTCATATAATAATATTCCGCCCACTATATCCAAGAAATTGCGAGTAGCTGAGTGGAATGGAGATAAGTTAAGCATTGGGTACAGGACCAAGTCTCCCCTGGGTGGTGCCAAAAGATGAGCGCAATAGAATCATCAAGTTGCCATAAGGTACGGAATGAGACTATTGCATGGCAGGGTAGTCAAAGTCTTCCATTCGTTAGTCATTTTAGGTGGATTAGAACAGGTTTAAGTTTAGGGTGGGCGTTGGCCAGATTTGGATTTTTCAGATGTAATCCTGGATAGGACACTGTCATTGAACGTCGCGTGAAAGTGGAACTTAATGAAGGCCTAAGTACTTTTTCGTAGTTTTTAGTTTTCGGATTTGAAAGATCGTCGGTTACAGTGGCCTGCTTACTGAGCAGAAAAACGCGGTCCCAGGTCCTTACATATCAAAGAGATTTATGGTAAAATCGCTTGTGTATCGTGTATTTTGCGAAACTCGTTGTTATCGTTGGTTCCGGGTTTGAATGGATACACAAATTTGAGCAACGGTATTATGTGATATGAGGTGTTCGGTGGCCTTAGAGCAATCGTTTTTGCTTACTGAGCAGAACATCATGAGTCTAATCTCAGGCCCATCCACATTCAAGATTCGTCAATCGTTTTATTTGTTAATATGACTACATGGTAATAACAGCAACTCGGTGATTAAAAAGGTGCTCGTCTGCCTAGTGGCAAACGTTTTTGCTTACTGAGCAGAAGACCGTGGGTTTCGTCCCAAGCTCCTTCGCGTTATATGATCGTTAGGACATCAATTCAGCTTATCGTTTACCAAAACGAACCCGGCTGCAAACCCAACCCTCTTATCCACCATCCCAGTGATTCCTCGTGGAAGTGCAGAGGTGTTCTCGGCTTCCATCAAAGCGAGTGTCATGTCAACACAATCCTTCCCATTCCTTTCTTGACCTGTGTTCGGGCGCGGCCGGCGCTGGTATTGCCTAATTTAAGATCACCAGTTTTTACATATTGAGGATGATTGCTAGTCCCAAGCATCGTCTATTGGTTCTCTGTGTAATTACAGCTGATCTGGCAGTAACAGAGTAGCAACCGTGGGTGGTCAATCAAGCTCAAGCTCATCAAACTATATGTTTTCCTGAAGAATATTAACCTTAGATTGTAAGTAAAATTATAAAGCTGTGTGAAATAGTAAAATCTCCTCCTCCCTTTCCCCTTCCATAAAATTGTAAATCTCCACTAACCTCGAGACGACCGCGAGTATTCGATTCAATCCCTGTAACTCTAGATTTAAGATTAGGATTAAATATGTATAACGAAAATGATAACTTGTCTCTAAGTTTATTCGATTGAGCTTGTTCAAATAAATCAATTCATAAAAAAAATAGAAAACAATCCTACTGAAATTTTTCTGACTACATTTTTTGGATTCAGCGCATGATTTTACATGGGAAATGACCATCAACGTACAAGCTACAAATATGCTATAAACCAGTGTTGCCGGTCCGGTCTAGGAATGTTTCGGGTTGGAATATTTCTCGACTTCCCTGGACATATAGTATGATTCGACTTGTAAATCACGGGAAGTAAAACCGTTGGATCTCGGTTAATGAGTTGATGATGGGTCGATAGGTAGGGTCCAGGTGTGGGCGCTGCCTTCCTGGCATCGGCGGAATTGGTGCTCAGCACGGAAAACAAGATCGACGGAAAACAAATCAAGGAAAAAAATATACTTTGGAACCAGAATTATTTTGAAATTATCATTAGAATTTAATACTCTTTGAGTTCTTCTGGTAATTTCCTTTAATCATAGATCGGAACCCTCTTGAAATTATTTTCAGAGCTTAATAAGAATACTCATTCAAATTTCACCTTGCATCTTCCTCACAGTCATCATGGAATTCGCCTCAGAAATACCTAAAGTTATACTCAGACAGAACACCCCTAGAAATTCACCTGGAGTTTATTGTTCCATATAATTATTTCTACAATTGCCATGAAATTCTTGTCAGCGCTCTTTTAGAATTCTTCCTAGAACTACTTTGGAATAATTTCCTGAACGATATTGGTTCCCTTTAAATTTCCGAATGATTCCTTTTAATTTCTTTCATAAAATTTAATAGTGACTGAATCGTTAAGAAACTATTCTGCAATTTCTGGATTTAGGGATAACATGTCGAATGGACGAAATAAATTAAGGTCCCTCCTCACACCAATCTTGGGTCATATTTTTTGTCAGTGTGCTGCAAGTGTACTGCAGGTGTGCCGATTGTGTTGGTCAAAGAGAAGCTGCGATTGTTTGGAAATTACCCAGCCCGGCAACCCGGTATTTCTGACACCTTGAATGTTTTGTTTTGACATTGCAAGCATAAATCGGAGGATGACGCGGGAAATGGCGGGTGTGCGAAATTTTGGTATTTTGTGTCATAGGATAATAAAAGTCCCGTGGTTTTTAATGCCCTCAAAGGCAGACTTGAAACCTAGCCTTTCGTTATGTGAAAAGCAACGGTCTATCAGCGACCGGAAAGAGTTGGAACCGGTGGGAAACATTGTAAGAGACCGACTATAGAGGACGATAAATAGACTTCTGACATTTATTTTGTATGAGTTGCAGCATTATTTGAATTAAGTGAACTAAACAACTTATTTACAACAATCCAATGCCTACGAGATTGTGCTGAAGGTGTGTCGAAGGTATGCCAAAGGTGTGCCAATGGATGTTGCCCAGCTGTGCCGAATCTAATTTCGGCACAATGTGCTGAATGACTTACCCCTTGTTTTATACATCATTTTTCGCAATTATTTTGATGAAAAAAGTTAGAGGCAAGTTAATGTAAAGAAATGCACCAAATGCATGTAAAAAATTTTTATCTGTATTTGTTCCAAATTCACAATAAATTACAATTCATTTTAACCTAAATACTCCAGAAATAATAAGCAAAGCTTTTACATTCTGAGCAGTGTCGTGAAAATTGATGATTTCAATCATTAGGGTAATCATTCGTGTATGGTCAAGGGGTATTCAACTCTGGACATTCAAATCTGTACCGAGTACTTTATCTGTACCGAAAGCTAGATCAAGCGTTGTACCGAACGTGCCGAAGTGTGGTAATCAAGGTATCAGTCTCAGTAACCCATGAGTTTGGCAACCCTGCACTTATGACTTTTGAGATTTACATTTTCAAGTGAAGTATGGAAGAAAGTAGAGTGCCTGTATTAGTAGAGTGACGACATGTCATCCCAGTGAAAATAAAATATTTGGCATCCCTGAAGTTTTGAGCTGACAACACTGAAAGTGTTTGGGCTTTCACGTGACTTTTCGCAAAGCTAAGAGTTTTGTTGATATTCTGTTGTTTCAAAACACACGCGTTTTCTGTTTGGTTCGTTGTTGCTACTGAATTTGTTCGAAATGAAGTGCTGCGCTAAATTCTGTACAAACAAAACGACAGCGGGATTCAAGAACATCGGATTCTTTCGTTTTTCGGTGGACGATGATGTGTGTGCTGCTTGGAATGATTACGAAATCACGGCATGCTCTCGATTGTGCAGCGTACGTAAAACAACAGCAGCAAACCAAAGTGTCAGTAATATTTTTTTTTAATTTAGTTTCATTTTATGCCAGACAATATATATATTTTGCTTCCAACATTATTAAAATTATGCGACGATGGATGGCAGTTCCAGTGTATGAGTTCGTACCACAGATTGTAGATTTGCACGCCGAGGACGATTCGGACCATGAAAACCAAGCAAGAAATCCTTTTTCAACCGTGGAACCTAATCAAGAATCCGGAATGCCAGTCAGATGTTCTCCTTACGATGAACACCAAGCTGTGTGTGCGAAGACGAAAAGAACATATGATAGGTAAGAATGTCTTTGTATGTTATTTTCAATTTTATATTGATAAATAATTGTCGTTTTAGTCGCGTCAATGTTCTAAGCCATCAAGTTTCGGACTTAAAGAAGCACTGCAAGGGTCTCGAAAGCGTTATCAAGCGACAGGAACATGTGATTGAAAAGCAGAAGACAACTCCTGATCTCGCACTCGATGCACTGAATCGAACGTTCAATTCCGACCAAGTAGATATGTATGTTGCTGTGTATGAAAATGCATCCGAAGCAGTGGAGTGACAAAACAATTACAGAGAGCCTGAAGACCAAATTTGTTTGTGGCACGAGAGGATACGAGCATCAGCGTAATAAATATCCGATTCCTTCAGAACGAACTCTCCAGCGAAGGATGGAGGACTTGGACTTCAGTACTGGAATACTAGATGATGTTCTTGAGCTTCTGCAGCTTAAACTGAATACAATGAACTCAGACGATCTTGACTGTGGGCTAGTATTTGATGAAATGTCCATCGAAGAAGCAAAGAGCTTTTGTATTGCGGACAGCATGTTCTATGGCGATGTTACTATTCCAGGTCAGAACGGAATCGCTAGTCATGGTCTCGTTTTCATATTGGTAGGGATCAGAAGCAGATGGAAGCAAACTGTCGGCTATCATTTTACGGGTAATAGTATTCCGGAACATAAGCTGAAGGGAATAGCATTCGAAATTATCCGTAAAGTAGAATCATTCGGTTGCACTTTCTAACTTCGGATTGTGGTCCGAATAATAAAAAATTGTGGAATTGCTTAAATCTCAAGTTCCATAAGAATGATGTTATGGAAAGTGATGCCATCGAGCATCCAATGGATCCGCTGAGGAAATTGGAAGTTATGCCGGACGTCGTCCATGTTTTCAAGTCAGCAGTACAAGGATGACTGAAGAACGAAGTGTTGTGGCTTCCACTTGATATCGTTGAATCGATTGATCGAAATTGAATCCTCCACTTTGTAAGAATCCTTGTGTTTGAGCCGCTTCTGTTTCTCCGAGTTGGCTCGATGGATCTAATTCTCTATGCAGGCCGGTAGTGTCTCGTACGAGTCGCACCATTCTTCCAGGAAGTTATCCAGCTCGCTCACATTACTCAGCCGGATGTCCTGACCGATGGCATATTCCACTTCCAGCTATTTTTTCTTCTGAACTGCTTCTACTTACCGTGATTGATGTCGACATAAATTTCATAAATGTCTAATCCCAAGGTCTAATCCATTTCCTGTAGAATTGTGTTTTGTTTTCATAAAGGAAAATATATAATTAAATCAACACTTCTATAATAAATAGGGGAATTTACGTATTTTCGTCAATCTAAGCAGTGTCCGCACTTCTATTAGCATTTTCTCAGCGTCACGCACATATATGATGTGTTTGTTGGTTTACATTCATCTGTTGCTTGCTTCTCTATCCATTCCAATCGACAGAATTCTTCAAAACTGTTTGAAAGCGTTTTTACAACGCTCCAAACTTCTCAGGTGAGTGTGACTATTGTCGGCAGCCTCTTTTTCTTCGGCAACCTTCCCATTAGAACTGCGTGTTAACCAGCTGTTCTATTATCGGCAACTTGAAATCAACCCCATTTTAGAGTACGTATGTTTCATTTGAATAAAAATCTGGCATAACAGGACTGCTCAGACGTACAAATACAATCAGATTGAAGCTGAAAGACTAAAGAATCGTTTGGGTGCATTCAGGGACGTGAGTTTATGGGAAAACATAGTGAAATTAACGTTTGAATTTTGGTTGCCGAGAACAGTCAATGGGTGCCGAAGCCGACATTTACCCTACTTACTGCGATTGAGTGAAAAGCTAAATATTTTTCCCGAAAAAAATAAATGTTTCGCTGACAACTACAATACTTGTTGTCAACATCTTTTTTCCAAACGCGTTTGAAAGGTCGCTTGCTCGATTGGAATGACACTGACAGATAATCGGCCGTTCCAATTTTGACATGTCATCACTCTACTAATACAGGCACTCTAGAAAAAAGTTGTGAAACTTAATTCCAAGATAATATTTAACGAGCTGGTTGCCGGTCATCCGCTTCATTCTGCACTCGAAGTTTAGCTCCTCCGCGAGGAGGAGAAGGGTGACTGATGGCAGAAGCTGTTCATCCAGGAGAAGACATTTCTGTACCGTGCGTCATTCTGGCAGACGTTTGCCGAAACGAAGTACCCAACCGGTAAATGGAAGATGAACCTTGTCTGCATTATCATCATGCTACACGGGCAACGCGACAACCTGAAAAACAATAAGGACTCAACCTAAAATACCCAACGGCGGTAGTAGTAGCAGCAATAGACCTGCAGTAGTTTCCTTGTGTCAGCAGTCGTGGTTAGGTACTCAATTCCATTTTATAGGGAGGAGTCGCGATTCAGATTGGCACTGTTACCTCCGGTGTGGTTACCTTCACAATTCTGTTAACAGCATCTTTCTTAATGTTGCTGTTGCCGTCGGTGATACGAACAGTTAGGAAAGAGCGTAGAGATACTGTAAACCGGTAATACGGGATCCACTGACTCCACCAGCCTACACAGTCAATCGAATCCGAGATCAGTCCATAGAATGAGCTGTACGGCTGACTGATTGGTGAACCATCAATCGTACCGTGTGGTTCTGCGAGAGAAACAGCTGCGATTGCAGATACATCTGAAGAATGGTAGGATCGTTCGGACTGTTGTTGACACCGTACATTATCGCTGCAATGCTCCTTACCCATGCAATTGACTCTCAGTCCGGATCGTATGACCATCGAGTTAATACATAATTCTAGTTAATTCTGGCCTATTTTGCGGAGTGTGATGACTCCGACTAATTCGTTTGGACTTCTCTGAAACTATGGACACCTCTCAAAAGCCGTGTGGACTTTCTGTAGAGGTTCATCCCCCAGAAGGCATAAGGACAAAGAGAGTATCGTCAATTATGCAATGCCTTGTTATGATTGGGAAAAAATTTCACTGGAAAATGGCACTGACAAAAAAAACCCTTTCTCCCTTCATTGGCGTAGCTAATGGTGCCAGGGGGCCAGGCCCTCTTCAGAATTATCTAGGCCCCCTCCAGAATTATCTAGGCTCCCTCCAGATAAATTGTTTAGCTACGCCACTTTGAAATTAACGAAGAAGTAAACCTTAAGTAACTCTGGTAACGATTGGAAAAATGTCAATGCAAAACAGTGATGCCGGTTTTTTTTATTATATTTTGCGTCATACTTGTCATCGTGTGGCCAGGGCTGGCAAATATCATTTTCAAAGAAGGATCTCACGCGATATTTACAGAAATACTTCTGTCACTATCATTGGATGAGAAAACGATGGTAGAGATTTTCTTTAAATCTCATCAAATTTTTCGTCATGACAGAACGTAACAGTGTTGTGATCTTCGTAATTACTAGCTCATTTAATGCTATTAAAGTAAATTACTTGTACCGAGGAATTCTTAATAATATTCCGATAACATACGGTTGTTTGCTTAAATTCATCTGAAATGTCGATGTTAAAACCACATAAGAATTATTCTCATGAGTGCTTGATCATTGAAAAATTACAAGAAAGCGCATGATAGGTAACTTCCTCTCGTGATAGTGAGAGGACCTGTTTTCTCATCGACACATGACGGCCGTGATATTAAAGTTTAATGTTTTTATGCAGAGAACATAGGGGAATTTACGTATTCTCGTCAATCTAAGCAGCGTCCGCACTTCTATTAGCATTTTCACAGCGTCACGCACATATATGACGTGTCTGTTTGTTTCAGTTCATCTGCTGCTTGCTTCTCTATCCATTCCAATCGACAGAATTCTTCAAAACTGTTTGAAAGCGTTTTTACAACGCTCTAAACTTCTCAGGTGAGTGTGACTATTGTCGGCAGCCTCTTTTTCTTCGGCAACCTTCCCATTAGAACTGCGTGTTAACCAGTTGTTCTATTATCGGCAACTTGAAATCAGCCCCATTTTGTATTACGTATGCTTCATTTGAAGAAAAATCTGGCATAAAAGGATTGCTCGGTCCTACAAATATAATCAGATTGAAGCTGAAAGACTGAAAAATCATTTGGATACATTCAGGGAAGTGTGTTGATGGTAAAACATAGTGAAATTAACGTTTAAATTTTGATTGCCGAAAACAGTCAATGGGTGCCGAAGCCGACATTTACCCTATTTTATTGATCGTTTTCTATGCGCAAATCACATAAATATTTTGTGAATAAAATGAAAATAAAATTATAAAAAGTTTGGTCTGCGATTTTGGACATCTCATAATTGTTTTTTTCAGAAAAGTTAAATTTTTTTTAACCTTTATAACATAAGTTTCAAAATTTAAAAATGTTTTTTTTTTGTAATTGACGTTTAAAAAAAAATTATTGACGAAAATTTATTATTTTTTTTTTCATGGTGTGGTTTCCTAAAACTTTGTTTCAGAAATCATTTCGATTGGATGAGCTATTTTTGTGTTATAATTTATTGCTTTGCTAACGCTCTGAGGTGCTTTCCAGCCGTGTACTAGAAGATAGCTGGGCTGTCCATATGCCACGTGGACAATTTAGGGAGGGGAGTAGGGCAAGACATTTTTAAAAAATCAATCTATGGATGATTTGTCCATGCAGGGTGTCAATTTTGTCAACCTAAAATACTTGATTGTTCTGCTGCCTTTTCCAACATGGCAATCGAACGCCCAACATTACGTGACTTAATCCGTACGTTTCTAAATTTACCATGATTATAATTAACTGTGCAAAATAAAGCCCCTGTCGCTTCCTACTGTCAATCGATTGCCCGCGCATAGATGAAACTGGTTCAAAACAACATTCCAAGTCGCGTCGTTGGTAAGTTGTTTTTATGTACAGTACAGTTGTCCAGGATCACAGCATTTTGCAGCACCGACCCGGACGAACTAAAATCAGTGAAACAACAACAGTGTATCATTAAATTATGTTACTCAAAAAACACAAATCGGGTATTTTTTTTTTTTTTGTTTCTTTCCAGGCAAAAATGTGGATCCTCTGGGCTTGGCAAAAAAATAAAAGAATATGCTAATGGTTCTGGTTAGGTTTCTCGGGCTCCTCCGAGCAGCAGATTTATCTCTACCTGACCTTTAATGGACACACGGCCATAAAGGCGCGAGCAGCGTTCCAAGTCGTGTACCGAGTTGTTGTCGATTCATTTGAAAGGTAGTGCTGAGAAAAATCCAAGCCGGACTGCTGCTATATTAATGATAGAACGCGTTCTGATACACGGCCGGGTGGAACAAAAAAAAAATAAGGAGAACAAATTGCGCTCCCCCGCCGCAGTCCCGGGTTCCCGCATCCAGCAACGCGATCTATGTTCTCGACTTATGGCTTCCTAGAGCGTTGGCGAGCAGCTTTCGCGTGCACTGGTGAGGGGAGTCGTAAAGCCGTTTACTGTTGGAACAATTGCGGTTGGAGGTTTGCAATTCGTTGATAGAAGGTAGGGAATCTGCCCCCGAAAAAAAAGAATGCTGAGGAATCGGACCACGGTTGAGTAGTTAGGATGAGGATATTTGTCGGATTGTTGCATCATCCTCCGAGTGAGCTGTTGGAGTAGGTTTAAGAGTTGACTAAAGAAGCAGAAGAGCGGTCATTCCGGGTTGCGCATTAGTTGTCACTATTTAGAAAGGGACGAGCTTACTGACGGACTGCTGCTACTCATGATGATTATGCAATAGGTGATCTGCTCACTAAGATGACTCTGCACATTTTTTTTTTTCTAAAAATCAATGACAACATCCAGTGGTCGTTACTTTTACGATTACAATACCTTTCAGCGTACTTGGATTAATACAATAGCACTCCATTAAAAAACAAAAAAAAGTTTGTTATGATTTTGTTCAGATGATCGTAGTCTATTTAGCAATTGACCCACATCCACCGGCCAACATTCATCGTCCTAATTACATCCAAAACGGATTAACCCACCGCACTCCGGCAGCAATCGTCGCTCAGCTGGGACAAATCGTCAACCTCGCTAGGTTCACTTCCTGTCCCTGGCCGTGAAATGTGCAACTACTAGCGGAGAGATAGAAAACTGCATATCTCGGCAACGGATCATTCACGCCGGCCATGCTTTGCTCATTATGCCAGCAGCCAGCCTCACTCAACTAGGTCTGTCCGTCTGACTGTCTGTCTATCTATCCACCTGTGCGCATACCTACCTAGTACTGGCTACTGCGGACTCATTAACCAAGCTCGATCATTCCGTGTGGTGCACCCATATGCTGCTTTTATTCACGCATACACACGTGAACCGATCGAGTGCACCGTCTTGAACTTGTGCTGCCATCAAGAACATACTGCAGCAGCTCATGAGCTGCAGTGGCCCCAGCGACAAGGTGTTGAATAGCCTGGAATTGTCACACGTGCTTGTTCGGAGTCACTCTAGTCTTCTGCGGTAGGTACCCTTGTTGGTGGGCCTGCTGTTCTGTCCTGTTGTTGTAGGTGTGCACTACCGGAGGCTACTCCACACCGCACCGGTTCGAATTGGTTCGATTCGTTAGTGGTTATTCTAAAGAGTAGAGATACTCGCATCTCTTTTTCTATTGCGGTGTGACTTTGCGATTTTTCGATCCGCTTTGTCCACAGATCTCCGGTTCGGGCTATTGGTTTTGCCGTACAAGTTCATTGTCGTTCCGATCAATTATCTCGGCGGTCGTCGACAACGGCCAGTGTTTGCGTTATACTTTGAACAAAGGGTTGAACCAATCGAAAAATGGTTACTTATATAGCTTTATTAGAGATGATTTGAATTGATCGCCGCTCTGCAGAACAACACATCCGCATTTTTAACGCAGGACTGGGAAAAGGTTTTTGATATCTTGGCTGTACGATGGAAGATTAATTTCTAGAATAAATATGATATTGATATAGAGTTATTGTCAGGTTCGTTAAACATGTTCCTATTAGCGCCATGAGTGTATATTTGTTTCTGGTTTGGGTTTTAGAGCATCGTTTGACCCATATTAAGCACCCATGGACTTTGTGCAACCATCTGACGATAATAGGACATGGTATTGATGAAGCTGACATTGGGTATACTATGGTCCAGAAGCAATTAGCCCACATTGGCAAAGCATGGCCGGTATAAACACTACACTGATGCAAAATTTGAAATTTTCGCTCCACAGTGCTCAAACGGTTTCAAATCAGGTCCTGATTAGCCTCCCAAAATTTAAACTCTTTTGGTAACAAACTATTCGAAGTTTTGCCCCGTAACGTGGGTAGATCACCTTTTCGAGGTACGTTACGGGATGTAAGATCTACCACCGATTCCTAGTCCTGACTACTTCAAACTAGTGTAACAGGATTTTGTAATAATCCAGGGATCACATCTTAGTCCTTGTTACTTTTTATGCCTTGTTGATAGTGACAAGACTCGGCTTTGTCTACCAAGGATGATCTTGAAACAAGGAAAAAAATGAGTAAGTTGTCTTCATCTATGTGATTCCTAATCTTCTATTCGTTGTTCCCTAGTTTGAAGTGGTTAAGACTAGGGTTCTGATGCATGGTCAGTATCGGTGTCATACCTGAATTTTGTTGCTAAGGAATCCAATTTTGACTGACAAAGGGGCGCGCCTTTGGAGGGTGTTTCAACACTCCGAAGGGTATAAATAGCGGGACCTTTCAATTAGAGTCAGATCCTTGCGATAAATGCAAGAGTGGCAACTGTAAAAAAATCGAATACTTCATCATTTCTCAATAGTGATGGAGTAATACGACATGCACTAAACTAATGACACGGGATATACTACAATAGATCAATTTACTGGTCGCGTTAGTGTTAGGTCCCGAACAGAGGAAAAAAAATTCGAAGTTTATATGGAAATTACTATGAGAAAACCTTACTTTTTGTTCATTGTCTTTTACCAATTTTCCATATTGCTTTTTCGAAAATTTCTATAACTATTCTTACGGGAAATTTTCTAAGCAACAACTTTGCGCAAAGTAGTTTTTTAACCAAATGTCAAATTAAATAGTTATTAATTGGTTCAGAGATTAATAACACTAGTTTACAGCATTCTTGAACTCGGTAAGGTGATGATCATTTCCAATGCAAAATCCTACGCTGAATTCAATGCCGTGGTCAGAAAAAATAAAAGTAGAGCCATTTTTGAGATATACAAAAATTTTGATTTTTTGAATTTTGAACAAAAGTACGATTACTAAAATGTCAATATCTTTGGAACTAGTGCACCAATTTTAAATCTTTTTTTATGAAAATAAAGCAAAATAAATTTGCTATCGTTCATTAGAATATCATGTCTTGATTAAAAATTTAATTTTGAAGTAATTTAAAAATTTACAGCATTTTTTTTATTTTTCCTGCGAATTTTCCATAAAAATCTTGTTTTAATCAACATTTTTAATGGGATAAAAATATTCAAAAAATCATTCCATAATTTATTCTTAAAATCCATTCAAAACCGGAGAAAATGAGCCTTTAATGGATGAAATCGGTTGGAAATTGTCGAAGTTATGAGCATTTTTGTAAAACACTTAAAAATGTTGCTGAAATACAACAGCTTTAGAGTTCCTTTTCTAGGTGTCGTTGTAAGCATCCAAATCGCATGTAAAGTTTTCATGGGAGATTCTTTTCTCTACATATCAATTTGATTAAGGCATATCAGGATTTAAAACCGAGTTGATACAAAAGAAATTTATTTAGGTTTTATTAAAAATGATTGAGAATCGAATGACTTTGTCTTCGATGTTTTGAACTTGTTTCTCGAATCAGAAACCAACAATAGTCACCCATCATTGCTTCATCCCAAAACCCTTGGTAACGACGTTCCATCATCTTCATTTGTTGGTGAAAACGTTCGCCGTGCTTATCACTCTCGTCACCAAGATTTTCCTGGAAAAAATCCATGTGAGAATGTAGGAAATGTATCTTCAAAGACATGTTCACACCTGTGTTCAGTGAAATAAAAGGATTTGAAATTAATTATATGTAACAAAAACAATATTTTTGATTTATACCTATTTTCTCATAATTTTTGAGCAATTCATCGACGGCTTCCTCATAATCTGGGCTTCTGAAATTTCCTAAAAAGGTTGTGACAACACGCTGGAACGATTTCCACGCTTCTTCCTCATCTGGTGTCAAAA
Source organism: Ochlerotatus camptorhynchus (assembly GCF_037179485.1). Taxonomy (NCBI): domain Eukaryota; kingdom Metazoa; phylum Arthropoda; class Insecta; order Diptera; family Culicidae; genus Ochlerotatus; species Ochlerotatus camptorhynchus. The sequence continues at coordinate 4,896,641 of NW_027041014.1, forward strand.
CTGTATTGAATGCGAAATCATTGAGCAGTTTTTTGATCTGTGGGCCAACAAATACACCTTCCTTTATCTTTGCGTCAGATAAATTTGGAAATACTGATTTCAAGTACTGGAATGCCGGCCCTTCTTTTTGCAACGCTTTGACGAAATTTTTGAATAGCCCAAGTTTTATATGTAGTGGTGGAAGTATTATGCGTTCTTTTACCACAAGAGGATCATTTTTTACGTTGTCTTTACCAATTGTGAAATTATCCCGTTTTGGCCAATCTTTTCGGACGTAGTGTTCCTTACGAGCTCGACTGTCCCATTTACACAAAAAACACATATATTTTGTGTATCCCTGTTGCAATCCAGTCAACATGGCAACCACTTTAAGATCGGAACAAATTTTCCAATTGTGTTGATTGTAATTTATCAAATTGAGCAATAGAGCCATTGATTCATACGTTTCCTTCATATTAACGGCATGAGCTAATGGAATAGAAGGTTTCTCATTCCCTTGATGCAGTAAAACGGCTTTCAAGCTCAACTTGCTGCTATCGATGAATAAACGCCATTCAGCTGGATCATATGGCTCACCAAACTCTTCAAACAAGCCGTTTACGTCATGGCAAAAACATGCCTTGTCCTTTGTAGAATAATATTTGTCAAATTTCTTGTGACGATTCCTGTGACAAGAAATTTTGACCTTCTTGCTCAGCATGTTGTGTTCTTTCAAGCGTGATGCCAGCAATTCGGATTTCTCCTTCGATAAGTCGAGATCTCGCACCAAATCATTAAATTCGGATTGTGTAAACAGTTTTGGGTTTCTTTCCAATTCCACCTCGAAGTCTTCCTCGCATTCCTCCTTGAATTCCTCCTCACTTTTTGTAACGGTCGATTCAACAGAGGGCGCTCGTTTCCGCTTTGGATAAACAGGATACGGGACCGAACTTGAATGTGGAACAGGTTTTGTCATAGAAGCCACTTGTGGATACTCAACTGTTTTGTGACGTCCTTGTTGCTTAACTTTTGTCTAGCAGAAATAACAATCCGTTGCATGACAAAACGGTCGACGCCATATGGTGGGCATGTCAAAGGACAAATAGCGACTGACAGATAACAAATAAGTGAGTTAGTAAGTAAGACATTAACACTTATCAAAAATAGATGAAGTAAGATAATGTCGATCAGGAAAGAACAAAGCACTACCATGCTATACATAAATTGTTTATATGAAAGTTATTCAAAAAATCAATTTACCTTGCGCCTGACATCCACCTAGCCAAGCACGTTTTGAACGAACTACATAATACTTTTGGAATCCACGGTTCGTCAAAGTCTCCAGGATCAATTTTAAAATAAAGCCTGTATGCAGTTTGCAACGAAGCAGTGAAATTGACCGATTTTGTAAATATATAGTTGCCACACGCGTATCAAAACTTTTGAGGATCATTTTTACACTTGAATTCACGTTTTGTCGTATACATCGTTAAGCAATGTTAAAGAAAGAAAGCTGTCAAATTGAGTTGGTTGCGTTAGGTTCTCGCCGAGCGGTCTCACAAACACTAGCGTAAATTATATTGTTGAAAATATCCCATTTAATTTTGCGTGACAGCTGGTAGTGTTAGTGAAATGCACCGTATGCGTACACGTCCGCAGAAAGGCTTACTGGAAGTGGTGCATGAACCTAGGAGCGGGACAACGGCCAATCTTGGAACATTCAATTTCCATGATTTTACAAAAAATTTCATAACTTCGGCAATTTCCAACCGATTTCATCCATTAAAGGCTCATTTTCTCCAGTTTTTAATGGACTTTAAGAATAAATTATGGAATGATTTTTGAATCTTTTTATCCTATTAAAAATGTTGATTAGAACAAGATTTTTATGGAAAATTCGCAGGAAAAATAAAAAAAAATGCTGTAAATTTTTAAATGACTTCAAAATTAAATTTTTAATCAAGACATGATATTCTAATGAACGATAGCAAATTTATTTAGCTTCAATTTCATAAAAAAAGATTTCAAATTGGTGCACCAGTTCCAAAGATATTGACATTTTAGTAATCGTACTTTTGTCCAAAATTCAAAAAATCAAATTTTTTGTATATCTCAAAAATGGCTCTACTTTAATTTTTTCTGACCACGGCATTGAATTCAGCGTAGGATTTTGCATTAGAAACGTTGGTCAACCACTAAAGTTCACACTTTTTATGTTGTTTTGTAAGCTAGTGTAATCTTATGATAATATGATCAAGCAGATGTTCTGTGGGCAACACTGTATTCTGCAGTGTGACATAGTAGCCATGATACTTGTGCTCTATTCTTCGCACCAGAAACTCCAATGTTGCCTGCTGAACAGTTGATTGAGCATAATCATAAGACATCAGTGACTTGAATCAGTAATAAATTTTGTTCCTTACATTTGATTGAAAAGTGGTTTTCATCAAAGTTGTAGCTGAGAAAATTTGTTACAATCACTGCTATCATTTTTAAAAGCATTGTGATGTGGTGAATTGTTCGATAGATATGAACAAAAATATAAGTTTTCCCATAGTAATTCCCATATAAACTTGAAATGGTTTATGCCAAGTCAGTTTCTTACTAAAGTAGTTCAAATTTTCGGAGACTAAACAGGACCCAATTTGAAACCGTTTAAGCACTGTGGAGTGAAAATTTTAAATTTTGCATCAGTCTAATAAACACTTGTTTAAATATTAGAAGTTTGTTCTTCAGGGAAAGATTCGATTTCCTTTTAAAGGGCGAACACGAAATTATTGCGACACCGAAAATGTCATGCCAATTTTCTTATAATGTTTAGAATCAAACGATTAATGTCCAGTTCAAACGATTTAGCTGTGGAAGACATTCAATGGAAAACCTCATTGAGACTAGGATTGGATTAATTGTGGGAACTTCCCACAAGACCACTAATGACATATCAACAGCATGTTTCTCCTGATGAACGGGTTTCCAGCTGGAATGGTAGTGAATACATGCGATTTCTTATGAAATGGGGCTACACACTTAGAAAATTTTCACCGACTTCGGTAACTTTTACTGAAAGCTTAAACAGCTGAACTGCTCGGTAAAATTAGGCAATCAAATGTAATTGTTTTAAAGCAAATTTAAGGCAAAATCTCCACTGAAATTACAAGGTTTGATCATTTGACCACGGACAACGTTTTTGAAATTATTTCGGCCAAAATGAAGGTTAAAGTTTTACCGAATGTGTAGCTATTAACACTTAAATTGTTTTGCCCAGTTTCCAACAGCCGAGTAGTTCTGCAATTTATGTTGCTATAAGTTCAGTAAAACAGTTGCCGAGACTCAGCTAACAAGTAAAAAGTAAACGTCGAGTTAATCGGCTGTTGGAGATTTTACCGAGCAAAATTTAGTGAGTTGATATTTCGGTAAAAAAAAATACCGTAGAGTGTGCAGTTTCCTGAATCCAACGATTTGACACAAAAAAACCACTTTTTATTTCTTTTTCGGGTATTTTGCTTTTCGATTTTTCAGAAGAAAATTCAAAGGAAACTATATTGAGTGTTCGTTGAAATTTCTATGGAATTTTCCAATGGAATTTTGAGGAGTATTCCAAGGGAGTTCTGGGGAGAAAACTTAAGAGGTCCTTACTTGAAATCCTGAGATGTTCTGAAGAAAAAAATGCCAAGGGAATTTTAAGGAGAATTTCAAGTAATATCTAAGGATTGCTTCTAGAATAATTCTGAGTAGAATTCCAAAGTAATTTTGAGGACCTTCTGTTGCCAAGGGAATCCTTAAAAGAACTGCGCATTCAGAAGGGTTCTGGGAGAAATTACAAGGGAATCCTGAATAGAATTCTTGAGTAGTTCTTAGGTAAATTGCAAGCAAGAGAACTTCTAGTGAATTCTGATATGAACTCTACACACTCATGGCTGTAAGCTCCATCGAGAATAATATGCGATTTAATCCAGATTTAAAAAATCTAGATTAAATGTTAATACCCCATTCCGTACGCACCACGAAAGAACAAAACTTAGTAAGCACGCAGCCATTCTCTCTCGCATAGTAACGGGTGTTCAATAAAAAAAATATTTTTTTTCAGTCATATAACTAGTAAAAAAAAATTGTTCAACTAATTCAGTATTTTTTAATAAAAACATAATGTTTATTCTTCATTTGAATATTGGAGAAGGGGCCCTGGTCAGCCGTACGACGCAACTTAGTCGCGATGGTCTCACAAGAGCGCTGGACGGCACTGAAATAATTCTCACTTTTTATTGAACACCCGTTACACTGTACCAAACCACCGTCCTCTTTTCGAATGAAACCTCAGACCATTCAAATCGAAACATCGAAATCGCCTTTTCGAATGATAGCTGCAACCGGATGACGGTTGTTTTGAAATCGGATGATTTTCCTCTTGAATTCAGGATGAACATTGTTATGAAAAGGGATACGGCCTTCAGTTGGGATGCGTAATGCTCTCTGCAGAATGGTAGTAATCTTAAATTGAAATTAATTTGGTTTTGTTTCAGCCCCTTATCGCAAATCATTCAAAACGATGATGTAAATAATTCTATCGAGCGTTATTTGTTGCTTTGAGCAGACAAACGCATCGCTATCAGACGTGGTACGAACATTGGTAAAGCGTTCAAATTGTAAATTGTCTAGTTCGTGGTGGAGGAAGTTTCCTCTGGCAACCAATAAAGGGCGAACACGAAATTATTGCGACACCGAAAATGTCATGCCAATTTTCTTATAATGTTTACAATCAAACCAAAATTTTAGGGTAGTTTTATACATATATTTACTTCAAAAATCAAAAGAAAAGTTAATCGATGGAGCCTTGAGGGTAAAATTGAACGCATTTTCGCTTGATGCCCTCCATCAAAGTCTTTACAGTGTCATCCGGTACCAGTTTCTCAGTTTTTTTTTTCCATTTTCTTAACATGTCCTTCTCGTCTTTGACTGTCTTCTTGCTTTTCCGAAGTTCCCGCTTCATTATTACCCAGTACTGCTCCACCGGGCGCAGCTCCGGACAGTTTGGCGGATTCATGTCCTTTGGAACAAAATGGACAGAATTGGCCTCATACCACTCCAGGACACTTTTAGAATAGTGGCATGATGCCAAATCTGGCCGTACTGCTGCAAGAACGGCAAAAGGCGCTTCTCGAGGCACTCAGATTTGTAGATCTCGCCATTTACTGTGCCCTTTGTCACGAAACGCTCACTCTTCAGTCCGCAAGAGCAGATGGCCTGCCAAATGAGATATTTGGAGGCGAACTTCGACATTTTCTTCTTCTTAAATTTGTCGTCCACATCGAACTTGCTCTTGCCGGTGAAAAACTCCAACACCGGAATTTGCTTAAAATCGGCTTTTATATACGTTTCGTCGTCCATCACACAGCAGCCATATTTTGTCAGCATCTTCTCGTAGAGCTTCCGTGCCCGAGTTTTAGCCGTCGATTGCTGCCGCTCATCGCGGTTTGGGAAGTTCTGTACCTTGTATGTATGTAGTCCAGCTCTCTTCTTTGCATTCTGGACGTAGCTCTGCGACATGTCGATCTTTTTAGCCAAATCACGGCTTGAGACGTTGGGATTTGCTTTAATCATCCGCTTCACCTTTCCCTCCGTCTTTTTGTTCTCCGGTCCCGGTTTTCTTCCAGCTCCTTTGCCGTGGTCCAACGTCAGCCGTTCCTGGAACCGCTTCAACACTCTGAAGACGGTTGAATGGTGAATGTTCAACATTTTTCCCAACTGCCGGTGCGACAGGTCAGGAAATTCCAGGTGTTTGGAAAGAATTTGTTCTCTCAACTCGCGTTGGTTCACCTCCATTTTCGTTGAATCGAAAAACACGACTTCGAGTTTGACAGCATGTACACAATACACATCATTGAGAAAGTGCGCAAAATTTGGTTGATTTTAACCCAATGGTAAAAAAGTTATGCCCTGTTGAATGTGTTGCAATAATTTCGTGTTCGCCCTTTAAACCTTTCAAATAATTATTACATTTGGCGTAAATGCCCTCAATGTGCTCTTAAAATGTTCATGTTTGGTCAAGTATTAAACCAAGAGATCCTGAGGAACTCATGCTCAAACAGGTTCGGATATGGAATTTTGATAATTTACCTGCAGAGTTTTGTCAGTTAAATAATTTTGAACTAATTTCGTAATATAGAGTGTAAAATTAAACTTTTTCAATTTACCTATCAAACCTTCATGCAAAACGCTGTCGAATGCTTTTTATAAATCTAGATTTGTTTGAGCGAATTAAATTGGTAATATTTAAGAGTTGATGAGTAGTTGAATACCCATCGCGAAATCCAAACTGCTCATCTGCAAAAATCGAGTTCATATTGATTTGAAGAATCATTCAAATTATTTTTTTTTATAAAGTTTCCTTTTGAAGACAGCAGCTGGATTTCAAAATTGGAACAACTTTTGCATTTTTCCAGCAAAGTATGCCAAATTGAAACAATTGAAAGATAATCCCGAGCAACCTGATTCTCAATAGAACTAGTAAGACCCAAACCACATTACATATGTGGAACTTCATGCAAAACTGCTGACTAAAAGTTGACACCTTTTTTGTGTTTCCTCAGTGGGATATCTGGTATAGTTGGACATCGATCTGTCAAAGTCTTCATTTGGGCCAATGTCGGAAACGAAAGCAATGGCTTGTTTCGTTAATATCTTATAATTAAAAGTCAATCCATGTAACCCAGCAATTCAATCAGCTATGGGGACTTTCCCTACACACAAACACCGTGGTGGCTTACATGGGCGAGTTTTCATTCTCAAGAATTTCGTGGAAAAGTCAGTGTTTACGTTTGTGACATTGGCCCTTAGGAAAGAAAATCAGATATTTGGTTGCATGCTCAGGAAACGCTATTTGAAAACTACCCAAATTTCAGTAAAATCCACCCTGATCGGTCAAACATAAATCTATAAAAAAAAAATGGGTAAACTATGTTGGGAGTGACAGGTTAACAATTGAACAACGTCGGTCGGATCCATGCCAATGTTGCTCACGGTCAGCTTGTCTCTCCCAACATAGTTCACCCATTTTGAGTAGGTTCAGTTGGGACCGATCTGGGAGGATTCTACCCAAATTTGAGTAGTTTTGAAATAACGTGTAAGTATTGACGTTGACTGTGGCTTTTTAACAGTTTACTCCTATGGTAACATCCCGAAGACTAGCGGATTTTGTCTTATCTCTTCACTCCACCATGGTACCAGCAGCGAGTCAACGTCTCTTCATGCAACGATTAAAAAGATCCTATGAGATTTTTCACTGGAGTGAAAAGGTAACGTAATGTCTAACATGTTTTTCGCACAGACTGACGTTTGCTTATGGGATTTTACCATAGAAGTAAAGAGTTACAAAGTGACCGAAAAGGCTGATTGTCAAGGTAATGCGGCCATTCTTTTTTAGGATTTATAAACGCGTGTTTTCAAGTCGTTCAGAAGTCAATCAAGCGCATTGTTAACCAGTTAACCTGCATGCAAAAGCTATTTAGTGGTTCGTGTCTGATCTGTTCTGGACAAATTATTTTTATCTAAATCAAAAAATTCTATGGTTTGGTTTGGATCACTGCACATTTAAATCGGCCGTTTGCGATTTTCGGGCATAAGTCAGAATTAAGTGTCATGTCAGTTTGTCGGTGCTATAGCTATCAAATTAACAAAGCTTTAAAGAATCGCCAGCAAATATACTTCAATTATGTTGGTACCGAAATGATGAGGTTTTGCGCTAGCGGGTTTTCCCTCCAAATAAATAAACAAAAAAATAAATTTCTCAATGCACACTATGTTTTTTTTTTCAGTATTCAGCTCTTTTTTATACTAACGGTAGAACTTTGACAGCTTCCTAGGGGCATCCCACTCTAAATTTGGCTATACCTATAGATGTCCAGGAATATTTATAAAAACTTAAGAAATATCTAAGATGGTTTGTTTGCTCGGTTGCTTTTTCATTTGTTTGTTTATCTGACGTTTGGATTCAAATCTTATCTGATTTTGCGTACATTTAACATTTATTATATTATTGCCGAACGGTAACAGTTTTTTGTTGCATATAGGACGATAAGAAAAGAAACAGTGTTCAGTATGCTCAGAAAGTTAACGGTCAATTTGTAGTAGATAGCAAAACGTATAACGAAAGGGTGGTGGATGAGCTATGATGAAGAGGAGAGAAGGTCAGTGAATCTGGAGCTGTAGAACAGAGTGGATCTGATGAAATTTGGATGGGGTTCAGAGACGTGAGGCACGTTGTTAGAGTGCATTTTTGGAAGGCAGTGTATGAAAAGCCTATAAGGCAGTGGTACTGTGTTACAACTTGGGACACTTTGTCCCTATAGGTTCTTCTGGATTTGATATCTTTCCGAAAATCACAAACGCACTCGTTGGTGGTTAGAACAATAATCATCTTTATTCAGAATTATATTCCTTAACACATTTTTCCTACGGGAGACACCTGAAGTCATTATGTGACAGTTTATGTAAACGATCACCAATCAGCGATCGATATTAACAAACGAGAGAATGAGAGAATGAGAGAGAGAGATAATTTGGAGAAGGCAAATTGGTTAAATCGGTTGCGCTGAAAATGGCTTAGCAACTAGGAATATCGGCTGCCCGGAGTGCGCCTTGGCGACAAGCAATACGATATCCTTAGACGTCGAGTATGGGTTATTGAATTCGTTTTAGCGTTCATCGAACTGCTCCATGCACTTGCTGCGTAAGGAGTTCGATGTCCGAGTGAGGCATGGGAAAATGCTTGTTACTAATTGAAAACTGAAATGATTTTTTGGAAATTGATGATATGTGAGTTGCGCATGTCACACCATTCCCCTTAAGGAAAAAATGATTGAATGTAATGGAAATTATTTTGACTTCAAATGTCTCGCACAATTTTTTTTCTGTTGTTTTTTTTTTAACGCACCCCTTCCCCCTAACAGAGAAAGAAATGCACTACCATATATATTTTTCTGAATTTATTTTATCAATCTTGATATATGTACTTCCTGTTGTTTATCGTCTTTGCCAAGTATTGTAGCATTTGATGGATTTAGTTTTATTACTTTGAATGGGCCGTTATAAACTGGTTCTAATTTGTGCCTATTTTCAATTTGTAAATATACTGTATCGCCTAATTTTATGTCTGAAGGAGTGATTTTACTGTTCGCTGTATTTGTTCTTTTAACTTTTTCACTTTGTATTGTTTGCATGACGTTATTGTGTGTAACTTGTAATCTGAATTTCAATTCTTTTTGATAAGAGTCTAGGTTGTATAATGGTTCTATCTGATTATTTTTGCAAAATTCGAAAGCGTTTAATTTTTTCCCAAAAATAATTTCAAATGGCGTGTAGTTGTGTTGTAAGTTCGGTGTTGTATTATAACAAAAACAATAAAAGGACAGCCATTCATCCCAATCATTTCTACGCTCGTTTCCAAACATCCTCAAATACTCATTTAAGCATTTGTGATTGCGTTCCAGAGCGCCAATTGTTTGGGGATGATATGCTGTAGAGCATTTATGGTCTATTTGAAGTAAATTACATATTTCATCAAACACTCCCTTGTACTCTGTACCTTGATCTGTTTTTATACATTTCATGGGACCGAATACAAGAATGCATCTGTCTATTACTGCTTTGGCAATCGTAAGAGCTGATTTATCGGGTACTGGAATAGCAATTACGTATTTAGAAAAATCACATTGCAATGTAATTGCATAGCGATTTCCTTTTTCCGTAAGAGCAAACGGTCCGACTGTGTCAATAGACACGACGTCGAATGGTTTATTTGGTGTTGTTGTTACTATGGCAGGTGTTTTAAGAGGTATGTAATGTTTATTCATTTTGCATAAGGCGCATGATTTTACATAATCTGTTATCGTTTTCTTCATGTCTGGCCATGAATAAAGCGATTTTATTTTCTTATAAAGTCTATTTATACCGAGATGACCTCCAATTGGAGAATCATGGTATTGTTTAATTATGCTATTAATTTGTGTTTCTGTTGAAACTTCAATAGGTTTTTCATAAAGTATTATGGCAGTATTCCTAAGAATAGCATTGCCGATTTTTTTGAAAGTATCTATATTGACGTATGAAAAAATATCGTCATTTATTTGAATTGCTAGCTTCTTTTGTGCATTTATGTTGTCATTTCTTTGCGCATTTCTTTGTATGTTTGTTTGGGCGTTTGTTTGGGCAGGCCTGCCATCTATATATTGTAATGCCCTTTGTAGTTCTGTTTCCATATTTGAATTTAATGCGAGGGTTACTGCTGGAGTAAGCTTCTTTCTAAATTTTTTATCATATATCATCATATCCATGCATGATTTATTAAAACTATAATTAAACGTTAATTTTGGCAAATCAAATGCCTCCAAACTACTGACAGCTTCGTACACATGAAGTTGATCAGGCTTCTGTGTCTGAAGGTCAGGCGATGGAGGTGGATTCTTCTTTGTCATAGACCTAGTTATAATGTACATATTCTTTAGACTATCAGAGGTTATCTGTATTCTTGATAACGCATCTGATAACACGTTCGAAACGCCTTTGATGTATTCCACTTCAAAATCGTACTCCTCTAAATCCCATCTCATCCGCGTAAGTTTGGATGAGGGATTTTTCAGAGAAAATAGATATATTAGTGGTCGATGGTCAGTGCGTATTATAAATTTTCGGCCATAAATATAAGGCCTAAAATAATTTACTGCCCAATGTATTGCGGTCAATTCCTGCTCTATTGTTGACTTATTCGATTCACCTTTCGTAAATGCTTTACTAGCAAATGCAATTGGTAATTCGAAATCACCGTAACGTTGAGCTAGGACTGCTCCGCAAGCTACTTTGGACGCGTCTGTTGTTATTATAAAATCTTTTTGATAATCTGGGAATTGCAAAATCTGTGGCGATAACAATTCCCTTTTCAAAATTTCAAAAGATTTTTGACATTCTTCATCCCACTTGAAATCTACCTTTTTTCGTAGTAATTTGTTTAATGGGCTGGTAATGTCAGCAAAATTTTTAATGAAGCGCCGATAATAATTGCAAAATGCAACGAATCGTCGTACTTCATCAGCACTTTTCGGGATGGGATAGTTTAAGATTATTGAATGTTTAGTTTTATCGGGTTGTATACCATCCTTCGAAATATGGTGACCTAGATAGGTTACCTCATTCTTAAAGAAATGGCATTTAGATGGGTTCAATTTAAGATTAAAATTTCGTAAATTTTGAAATACGTTACGTAAGTTTGCTATATGATGATTTTTAGAACATCCTATCACAATGATGTCATCGATATAAAGGAAAGCACATTGTGGGGGCAAACCACTTAACGCGATAGACATCATTCGTTGAAAGGAATTTGGGCTGATATTAAGGCCAAAAGGAAGTCTATTAAATTCATAATGGCCTGTATCAGTTGAAAATGCGGTATATCGTTTTGAACTTTCATTTAAAGGGATTTGATGAAATCCGGACATCAGGTCAAGCGTTGAAAAATATCTAGCTCGCCCCAACTGATCCAAAATTTCGTCTATCCGTGGGAGCGGAAATTTATCTGGAGTTATATTCTTATTAAGCTGACGGTAATCAATAACTAGCCGCCATTTTTTGCTTTCGTTTGTAGTGGATTTCTTAGGGACAAGTAGGATAGGTGAGTTGTATGGTGAGGTTGAATTTTGAATTATTCCATCATTGAGCATTGTTTGAATTTGGTTGGAAATCTCTTGTTTTTGAGATTCGGGTAATCTGTAATTTTTTATGTATATGGGTTTGCTGTCATTGAGAGTTATATCTTGTTTGTAAAAATTGTTCTCCGATAGCGTATCACCTTGAAGTGAGAAAATATCGTTGAATTCAATGCAAAGTTTTTCGAGTTTATCTTTGATGAGGGGGTCATTATTTTCAATGTTCAGTTCATTTTTCAATTTTTGCGTTCTTTCAGTCGAATGCATTTTGTTCGCATTGTTTGAAATAGTACAATAATAAAAGTTTGCAAGTGATTCATGTTTAGGCATGAAATTTGTCGGCAATAAGACATCCTTGGTTGTTGTGTTGATGATTTTAACGTAACGGTTTTCTTTGTTCACTATTGTGTTTGCACAAAACACTCCAGGACATATTTCTTCTGACAAAATAACGCTGTCTTTATGAATGTCGAAATTGTTTAGGTGTTTTATAATTTCACATCTAGCTGGTATAAGTTTTGAATCTATAAACCTATTTATTATCGGAATACTAAATGTTTCGTAATTAATCGTTAAATTGAGTAACCAGGATTCGTAATCAACTTTACATTTATGTTTCACTAGAAAATCTCTCCCAAGAATTCCATCGGTGGGAATTGGGAAATCATTTCCAACAATGTGAAACGTATGCGGTATCTCAATATTATTTATTATTATATTTGATTGGGTAGTACCCATCGTACTCACATTTCCTTGTCCTATTCCAATTATATCGCATTTTTGACTGGGATAATATATTTGAGTTCTTTTTACCCCTCCAGCTTTAATGACCGATATATCAGATCCACAATCAACAATAAAAGTACGCTGTGAAACCGCCATATCGACCATTAGCTGAACATAATTGGTGGCAGATACATTTATTGTGTATGCTGCCCTAACTGTACCCCTAAAGGGTGGATATTTCCTTGTGGTAGATGTGTCACATGTTGTTGCTGTGGAATTTGCATTGGTTGTTGTATCGGTAGTTGAATTCCCTGCTGTACTGCTGGGTGATTTGCAACACCGTTATGTTGGGCTAAGAACATGTTCGGTGCGAACCAACCTCGCTGAGTAAAGTTTCCCCTTTGATTTGGGAAACGATTATTTTGAAAATTTCCACGGTTGGAAAAGTGATTTTGAAATCTACTATTCCGTGGAAATTGGTTGGTATGGAAATTATTTTCTTGATAATAATTTCCTCGTCCTCTGTAACTAGCTCTACCTCGTCCTCTTGAACGGTTTCCTCTGCTTGCAACGAATACGTGTGCATTTGAAGAAATGGAATTATTTCCATTATCAGTTGGCACGTCGTTTTCCATTAATTTTTGGATTGCGTCATTAATTTTGCTGAATGTTCCAGCCTTTAGTATGATTTTTGTGTCTCTGTTTTTGGTGCCGTTGATCAGTGATTCAACGCCTTTTTTTGTTGCCATTTGATCAGCTACATCATTTGGAATTTTGTTGTTGATATAGACTGATTTTAGCTGTAAAGTTAATTTCTCTACGTCATCACAGAATGCTTCTGTGGTGGAAGTTTGTTTAAGTTTTTGTAACCTTGCCAAAATGTTATCGGCTGTGATTTTTGGAGAGCAATGCTCTTTCAATGCTGCTACTAAATCTTCATAGGTAGCATTTTCTGGTACTGCTTGCCTGGCAGCACCCGTTAGTCGTGTTTTCACGAATCGAGTGGCAATGCTTTTAGCGGCAGCTTTAATCGCTGCGGTGGCCTCCGCGTTAGCGTTGTCGACTAAGTCGAAAAACAACGTAATAGAGTCCAAAAAAGAATTCAGCCTCTGTGGATTGCCATCATATATTTCAACGAGCGCAGTGCCCGTTTTTATGTCTACTTTTGCCATCTTGGGTTTTAATAAATTTTTTTCGATTAATCCTATTTTTTAATTTGATATAAAAAATCAATATAAAGGTAACGGTTGTAATATTTAATAAAAATTCTTTGGCGAATTTTAATTTTTCATTAATGATTTGTACGGTATCACTATATTTATTGCGTGCTCCTTTTATGTAAAAATTTAGTTCTGATTGCGCTAATTTTGATTCATTTTGCGCTAATAAATCATTAATATAATTGTAAATAATTTTAATTTGCTTCGCTTTAGCAATCAAGAATTTTTTACTATAAATCCTTCTAGGAGCTTTAGTAAAGTTAACTAAAATGAAATTTAATTGTGCAATGTTAGAGTCAAGCTCTAACTTAACTTGTTCTATGTCCATAGGAATACATTCATAAGAAATGTTTTAGCTCACCAGCCATCCTCTCTGCATCGTCCGAAGTGTCTCGTATCTGCATGCACGTCATTTTTTCCTCGTTGTTGTTGTTTGAAGTCGATGGTTACTGAACCATGTGAGCCGCTGGCGGTGATAATAGCGTTTATGTTTGCATTTCCCGTTACTAAATTCGTCCGTTTCGTTGCACTAACGTTAGGCTAGCTCACGTAATAGTTTTTTTTTATCTTCACTTTTTTCGCAGACTGGTTCACGCAATTGTCTTTTTGCACTTTTAATGTTCTACTCTGACACTGTCCAAATTGTCTTGGGATGCTGACCACCTCTTCTTCAGAGATTTTCGAAGCACCAACAGCAGTTGCAAAACGTTGATTGCCACAATGATCCACACAGCTTTATTTCGTGTGATTCATGGTAAAATTCACTGCTTTCTAAGTGTTCCACTATGTTGACGTTGGTGTTCCCTTCTTGGGTTGTGGAAGAACTTTTCGACTTTTGATTGCCCATTTTGATAAAATTTACTTTATAAACTTGGGCCAGTCTACTGCTCGGGTTTCTTCATTCACAAAATGTCACTTTTTATTCAAGCCGAGTTCAGCGTCTGAAACTTGACACGTTGTGCTTGTAAATACTCTTTAGTTTTTCTTGAGTGATATATCGCACTGCACTCTGCGAACTTTCGGTATCTTTTCGTGGCGACACTTTGTTCTGCTGCCTACCGTACTCTTCTGCCACTATTAACTGGAGAGTTTACCCTAATTGAGGCTATTCTTGTTCGCTCGGTTGACTATCATGTGTATTAGTCCACGATTGATATCCATTTCACAACCGCTAGTTCAAGTTGCACCAGGGTGATTAGATTCAACTGTTATAGCACATTTTTGTAGCAAACACACATTACTTCCAACTTGATCACATCTAGTACAGACCCGTGAAGTCGCACCTCTTGTATTAAATCACACCACAATGTCCATGATCTTCACGTACTTAAATCTACCGGGACTTATTTCACTGATACCTGTCGTAGGTAGCCATGTTACAACTTGGGACACTTTGTCCCTATAGGTTCTTCTGGATTTGATATCTTTCCGAAAATCACAAACGCACTCGTTGGTGGTTAGAACAATAATCATCTTTATTCAGAATTATATTCCTTAACACATTTTTCCTACGGGAGACACCTGAAGTCATTATGTGACAGTTTATGTAAACGATCACCAATCAGCGATCGATATTAACAAACGAGAGAATGAGAGAATGAGAGAGAGAGATAATTTGGAGAAGGCAAATTGGTTAAATCGGTTGCGCTGAAAATGGCTTAGCAACTAGGAATATCGGCTGCCCGGAGTGCGCCTTGGCGACAAGCAATACGATATCCTTAGACGTCGAGTATGGGTTATTGAATTCGTTTTAGCGTTCATCGAACTGCTCCATGCACTTGCTGCGTAAGGAGTTCGATGTCCGAGTGAGGCATGGGAAAATGCTTGTTACTAATTGAAAACTGAAATGATTTTTTGGAAATTGATGATATGTGAGTTGCGCATGTCACAACTGTGCCTTTCGGAGGCCGAAATAGCAACCTCTGGGACAGCTAACGTTCGTGGGCTCCCAGGATCTGGGATCAGTTCACACTACAGCCGCCGATAGCCACGAGGATCGGCAGCTTGACATAGACAGCGGCCGGTTTCTCTATTGCAGCAGCGTAAGTGTTTCACCTCCCGCCCGCCATTGGATCAATAAAACCATTCAATTAAAGCCTAAATTAACCCTTTTTGTAATGCTTCTCATAATTCCGAAAACTCTCCCTACCTCGCCAACGCCCGGAGACCCGGGAGCAAAACAGGCCTTTGGTGTCCACCCCAACAACTGCCGACTGGCTTAGACTAGCAGTCAGAGATGTAGTCACGTCCCCTTCAGAGACGGTGCAGAAGTCCCGGTGTCAAACAGCTGTGAGTTTCAATGTTAATAGAATTAACTACACACCACTGACCGTATCGTACGTGACTCGTTGATCCAGTCCCAGGAGGAAGCTATACTGATGGCCATTGGAACCTTTCAACTATTGCTCGTTTAAATGTATCGTTCAAAATACAGATGTGGAAATGACTATCTTGTTATAAGTATAGTTTTCACATAGGTTTTCACCGAGGTTTTCACCAACTAGGATCTTGATCCTGTGATAATGACTACGGACATTTAAGCTGGTGGGAGCTGGCATCGGAACATGTGGCATCCGGAGAGCCGAGTCTCATACCTTCCGTAGCATTATGGGCCGCAGAAATGAACAACATTCCCATGGATTTCCCCCCATACGAGACCCGTCTACTTGAAACTCATAAAGGTCGCCAAGTTAGACAAGTTCAAATCGAAAAACCGGTTCAGAACAAAATTTAGGACGGTTATTAAAATTGACTATCATAACATTCAATTCACCTGATATTTTTTCTTACAGACGCTTACTTTGAACATTCCCATGTGGACATTATGGTCCTACAGGTTTTGTTTAAAGAAATTATTTCAATAGTGTTGGAACCATTGAGTTGGAAAGCATGCCCCCCCCCCCCAGAGCGTGACTTACTTAATGGATGTCCCCTTAGAGGCTTGAACTAGCTTCTAGTGGAAAGTTACAATGATTTTACGTCACAGATTATAAAATATGTGGCGATATTGGTGGCATGCTCATTAAATGGGTTAATGAGCTGAACCATACTTACTTACTTACTTAAGTGTCCTGAGCGCCATCCCTGGCGCAAAGGGCCAACGTGAAAGATCTCCATCCTGGGTGATTTTTTGCTTTCGCCTTGACCTGGGCCCAGGTCAAATTCCGGTCGACTTGCTTAATCTCCTTGTTTAGGCTTCGCCGCCATGAGCCCCTGGGTCTGCCTCTGCTGCGATGTCCGGCTGGATTCCAATCCAGCGCTTGTTTGCAGATTTCATTTCCGCTCTTCCGTAGAGTGTGGCCAACCCACCTCCACTTACGTTCCCGAATTTCTGTCGATATCGGCTTCTGGTGACACCGTCGATGGAGCTCGGCATTCGAAATCCAGTTGTGAGGCCACCAAGCACGAATTATATACCGCAGGCATCGGTTGATGAACACCTGCAGCTTCTGTGTGATCTCCGCTGATACGCACCATGTTTCGCTAGCGTACAGCAGTACAGATTTCACGTTAGAGTTGAAAATTCGGATCTTCGTGCGGAGACTAATCTGATTTGACTTCCAGATGTTTCGTAAACTCGCAAAAGCAGCCCTTGCCTTCTTGATCCGTGCACCTATGTCACTCTTGGTTCCGCCGTCCGACGCTATCTGGCTGCCAAGATATTGGAAACTTTCAACCTTCTCCACTTCCTGACCAGCTACCGTAAAATTGGATGGATTTCCCGTGTTGATATCCAACGATTTAGTCTTGCTGACGTTGATGTTGAGACCTGCCGCTGAGGAGCGTTCGGCGAGATCGTCGAGCTTACTCTGCATGTCAGAACGCCGTTGTGATACTAAAGCAACGTCATCCGCCAAATCTAGGTCGTTTAGATGCTCCATTGTAATAGGCTGCCAGAGCAACCCACGGTTCGGCACACGGTCGATCGCACCAACCATTATCTCGTCGATTACGATGAGGAACAGTAGCGGTGATAGAATACATCCTTGCCTCACTCCAGCGACTACCCGAATAGGGTCAGATAGGGCTCCGTTGTGCAGCACCCTGCACGTGAAAGCCTCATACTGAGCTTCGATGAGGTTGACGATTTTATCCGGAACTCCCTTGCGCCTTAGGGCGCCCCACAGGTTTTCGTGGTTGAGTCGGTCGAAAGCTTTTTCGTAGTCAATGAAAACCAAGTAAAGGGACTCTTGGAATTCGTTGACCTGCTCCAAGATTATGCGGAGCGAGACAATATGGTCCACACAGGATCTTCCAGCACGGAATCCCGCCTGCTGCCGTCGGAGCTGAACCATAACCTTACAAAAATGCTCCATTTTCCAGGTTTCATTTTATCGTTTAAAAAACCATATTGTTATTTTCAAATTATTGTTATATATAGATTCGGTGGTTCGGTATACTATGATAAGTCTGTTAAATGTTTAGTAGTCATGAGAATAAACAGTTTCATCGTGTTCAGCTTTTGTTTCATAATATATACAGTCAACAACAGCATAAATTCTTCGACAAATATGCAACACTTCCATATGATGAACATGCTAGACTGACTGTACAGTAATTAAATGTTCTTTAACTGTACTTTGGTTCCACAATCGTCTTGTAGGATTCTCATGTTAGAGAAAACAGATCAAAAAGACTCGGTGTACTTCATTTTCCTATTTTAGATCACTGAAAAACATACATTTTGTTATATCTTTTCGTAGGCAGATTTGAAATACTCCCTTACAATTAATTCACACTTCATTTCAAATAAACTCATTTTATACTCTAAAAAATTATCAGATCACGCTACAAAAATTATCGAACTGATGGAGCAAAAAACAACACACACAGCACTAGCAACTGTTCATAAAACAAACGTTACTACGATGAAAAAAAAAACCTAGAAATAAAATACTTAAAAATACTTAACGGTACTTACGAAATATTTAAAAATATTTAATAAATATTGGAACTAAAGTTTAGAGTGGGATGCCCCTAGACAGCTTCTTAAGTTTTGCAATACGTAGATATAAACCAGAACACTTGTTGCAAAATTCTGATGCTTTAAACTGTATGCATCTAACTCCAAATTTGTGCGGTCGTATTTTTCCTCCTACGTTATGTTATGAAATCAAAGTTTGATGCAATTGGTTCCAACAAAAAAAAATTTAATGGAAAAAATGGTGCATACACTTGTAACCTAAGTTTATCATAGAGAAAGAAAATGGAAAAAATACCAACGAAAAATATTAAGAAATATAGAAGTATTCGCTTGGAGTTTCTCAAATTTTTGGTCACAATCACAGAAAAGCAATACGTCTCACTTTTTGAATTGAATTGTTAACAGTTAATTCACGGCAGCTTAATATTATGTTTTTAGGTGGCAGGTCATCGCTTAAAATACCTTCAAAAAATATCTCTTTTTTTATGCAAACGATAATTTATATTTATAAATAAAGCTATGTAATTATATATATAGATCGATAGCTATAGAGGGTAAATTATGGCTTCGGCACCCATTGACTGTTTTCGGCAACCGAAATTGAAACGTTAATTTCACTGTATTTTCCCATCAAAACTCTTCGCTGAATGTATTAAGCCGATTCCTTACCTTTTCAGCTTCAATCTGATTACATTTTTACGACTGTGCAATCCTGTTCTGCCATATTTTTCTTTAAATGAAATATACACACTACAAAATACGGCTGATTTCGAGTTGCCGATAATAGAACAGCTGGTTAACACGCAGTTCAAATGGAAAGGGTGCCGAAGAAAAAGAGACTGCCGACAATAGTCACACTCACCTGAGAAGTTTGGAGCGTTGTAAAAACATGTTCAACCCGTTTTGATCAATTCTGTCGATTGGAATTGGTAGAACAGCAAGCAGCAGATAAATGTCAACAAACAAACCTGCCATGTATGTGTGTGACGCTGAGAAATCGCTAATAGAAGTTCGGACGCTGCTTAGATTGACGAGAATACGTAAATTCCCCTAATTATAAATAATGAGCGTAAATTATTATGGCAACACAAAGACATGAGTTCAAGAGCACTATGAAGACATAGAATTATAAACCACGTTAAAATATTTTAATAGAATTGACTACCCCCTTGATCTCCTTTCTCATTTTACAGCTGGTATAATCAGTTTGACAGATCGATGTCCTACAATACCACTTGAAATCACTGAAATGGGGTCAATTTTTTATGACCGAGTTCCACATATGTTATGTGCCCAAACTGAAATTATGGGAACTCTCGATTTATTTTTAAAGTTTCTGAGATTTTTCCGAATTTGTGATCAAACTTTTACCATCTTCTTTAAGCGCTGGAGTAGGCTTTTGCGGTTTTTTCTTTATTTTTTTTGCGAGTTTACAAAAGGGTTTGGAACTCTGATCTAATTTTGAAACATTATTTTCAAAAGTTTTGCTACTTAGGGCAGAGCATCGCTTTTAAATTTGTTTTTGTAAATCCCGCCAGATAACTGTTATGGCAGGATCGAGTGATTTTTGATATTGCCTTCTACGGACATTTTCCGAACGGTTCAAGAGCTGAAGATCGTCGTCTATTATAATTCAATCGAATTTTACTTCGCATTTTTGTACTGAGTCTAGCCTCTAAATAACTGTCTACGTAGTTTTTGAACAGCCCCATTCAAGGTGTTGATCTACCAATGAAAGTTTGTGTGTATTTTCCTCTTGCTGATTAATTATCATCCATACTATATTCAATATAAAAAAAATTTCAACAAGTTCTTAAAGATACATCAAGACAACTTTCACGAGAAAACTGAAACAAACGATTTAGGGCTGAAAACTATGTTTTTAAGGTGTGTGTGTGTGTGTGTGTGTGTGTGTGTGTGTGTGTGTGTGTGTGTGTGTGTGTGTGTGTGTGTGTGTGCGTGTGCGTGCGCGCGTGTGTGTGTGTGTGTGTGTGTGTGTGTGTGTGTGTGTGTGTGTGTGTGTGTGTGTGTGTGTGTGTGTGTGTGTGTGTGTGTGTGTGTGTGTGTGTGTATGTGTGTGTGTGTGTGCGTGTGTGTGTGTGTGTATTCCCTCTAACCCCCACTGGTCGGCAGTGTTATTATGGAAGAACTCTCTCTACAATGTCGCATTTATGGTCATTGTAGACAGCTTTAGTCCAGGAGTTAGAAGGTGATAGATGTATTGCAGATCCAGCAACCCATTTCAGAATGTCTGGAGAGTCACGCCCATTCCGAGGTTACTTTCACTTACAATAAGCCCCACATGTATGCATCACCGTTATCAAATGGATATTGGTGATACATGCACACTTCCAGGTTCGAAAATATTCTTTTCAACCCTGGCATGTATTTAGTGTAATTTTTTTTTTTTTTTAAATAACTAGAAAGCTCTCACCATATTCTGCTCTTCCGCCGTCGTTATTTGCTTCTTTTGGAATCCCTTGGACTTTTTCTCTAACGCTTCGTATTTCATTCCGTGCTTCACCGACAATTTCCTTCCGTAGACCGTCCTTGGTTGGTTGGTTCTAATATGATTCCGCATTTTTTGGTCGGTTTGATGTCCACCATATGTTATTGAATTGCCATGGTGATCTGGGACGAGGCTCACGTTTAAAGTCACTGGTCCATCGAGCGCTCCGTTTGCGAAAGGAGAATGAAAGAAATACGAAAGGGATCAGTTTCAAGAAGTGACAGTTTCATCAGATTCCCCAACTAACCATACTCAAGCAAAGTAAGAATATACAAGCTATATTGCGACTATATGGTTACTTGGGTACTCATATGGCCGTCAGAATGGTTCATCGGTTGCGAAGTGAAGTATTTCTGAAAGTGATGCGTAATATTTCTCAATGTTTTGAATTTATCCTAACGTCACCTCAATGTTATTTCACAGACAAGCATACACAACACATTGAAAATTTATAATTGTAAACCCTACCGCCATCTGTCGTATATACTTTAATGGGCAATACACTCAACAGATGGTTGTAGTGTGTAAACGTCAAACGCTAGGGAATTGATTATGTGCACCACAAATGGCAGTACTACCAACTAAGAAACATTTAAATTGACCGTTAAAAACGATTTTTATGCACGTTTTAAGAGTGTTATGTCTGCTTTTCTGTGATCATACCTTCACTATCGCAACTTCGGGTAATCTGCGGAAGTACTTGCATTTTTCTCAGGCACTTTTGAGCTAACTGCAATTACTCTCTCATACTCGAAATGTGCCACGACCAAATTGGCACAACGACGCCCTATACGCTCTCTGACCGAAGCGCAGGGTGAAAAACTATGTTTTTAAGGTACACCATAATTCAATTCTGCTAAACAAAATTTACGATGTTAAGAGATACAAAATAAAATTTCATCATCAACGTTGTTTGAAATCAACTCAGAGACAACATTGTTCAAGAACAATTGTTTTTATTAATATTTATTATTTATAAATTAATTTGAGGATCACCCTTCTGCTAACAACTAGAGAAGACATACTTTCAGACAATTTGCACAGTAGTGGATTACTCCGTATTTTAAAGAATTAGCAACATGGGCCTACCCCAAGTTTCATTACTTTATAATTTATATGTCAAAGATATTGATAACTGCATAGATAATCGATGTACGCTTAGACAGTTTGCAGACGATGCCGTGGTTTCCCTGAGAGTTCCACGTGCAAAATTCCCTAAATAATCTGTCTTTTTGGGCAAGAAACTTAGGGATCGAGTTTTCACCGCACAAAACTGAATTGGTAGTGCTTACAAAGAAGCGGTTTTCAGGCCAACTGCGTTTGAATCTTTTGGGCAGAGACATTACTAAATCATTAACCTTCAAATACCTTG
This sequence comes from Ochlerotatus camptorhynchus, assembly GCF_037179485.1. NCBI lineage: Eukaryota > Metazoa > Arthropoda > Insecta > Diptera > Culicidae > Ochlerotatus > Ochlerotatus camptorhynchus. The sequence goes on from NW_027041014.1 coordinate 4,919,067, forward strand.
GAGTCTGGTTTGATTTAAAATGCACTTGAAACAAACAAAAGTGTCAACAAAGGATCAAATTTTTACGATCAATTTACGGGACATGGTGGGGTGCTCACCCGGAAGACCTAATTAAACTGTATAAAACGACTATTCTTTCAGTTCTTGAGTTTAGCTCTTTTTGCTTCCTCTCAGCAAAGAAAAGCCATCTAATTAAATTGGGACGCATGCAATATCGTTGTTTACGTATTGCCCTTTTTTTTTTTTCCTCTGTTCGGGGCATAAAACTTCTGCGAACAGTAATTTGATCTATTTTAGTATATCCCGTGTCTTTAGTTTAGTGCATGTCGTATTACTCCATCACTATTAAGAAATGATGAAGTATTCGATTTTGATACAGTTGTCATTCTTGCCTTCATCGCAAGGAATCGATTCTAATTGAAAGGTCCCGCTATTTATAACCATCGGAGTGTTGGAATACCCTCCAAAGGCGCACCCCTTTGTCAGTCAAAATTGAATTCCTTAACAACAAAAACAAGCTATGAAACCGATAGTGACCATGCATGAGAACCCTAGTCTTAACCACTTCAAACTAGGGAACAACGAATAGAAGATTAGGAATCACATAGATGAAGACTAACTAACTCATTTTTTCCTTGTTTCAAGATCATCCTCGGTCCAGGCAACCCGAGGACTTATCACTATCAACAAGGCATAAAAAGTAAAAAGGACTAAGATGTGTTCCTTTGATTACTGAAAAATCCTGTTCCCCTAGTTTGAAGTAGTCAAGACTAGGAATCGGTGGAAGATCTGCCCAGATCCGCTATCCCGTAACGTACCACGAAAAGGTGATCTACCCACGTTACGGGGCACGTATTGCCCTTGGTTGTATGCATTCAACACACAATATGAGTCTAGAGGTTCTAGCGGGAGTAAAACCTCTGCAGAACCGTTTCTGGGAGCTCTCATTAAGAATATTCATTAAATGTAACAACCTGGCGATTTAAAACTTCGAAGAAATGCTCGAATTGAGCATCCAATCTAGATTCGTGCGAATCTATCTTAATTATATGTCATCGGATATTAGCCTTCCGTGCTATAACTCCCCGAGTTCAGATTGACGGTGACGAAGTCGAGGTGGTCGATGAGTTCGTGTATTTGGACTCACTGGTGACCGCCGAAAATGATACCAGCAGAGAAATTCAAAGACGCATTATGGCAGGGAATCGTGCCTACTTTGGACTCCGGAGGACGCTCCGGACCAATAAAATTCGCCGCCGCACGAAGTTGACTGTCTACAAGACGCTGATTAGACCGGTTGTCCTATACGGCCACGAGACGTGGACTATGCTCGTGAAGGACCAACGCGCCCTTGGTCTTTTCGAACGGAAGGTGTTGCGTACCAACTACGGTGGAGTGCAGATAGATGACGGAACGTGGAGGAGGCGAATGAACCACGAATTGCACCAGCTGCTGAGAGAACCATCCATCGTCCACATTGCAAAAATTGGGCGACTACGGTGGGCTGGGCACGTCGTAAGAATGCCGCCCGACGACCTAGTGAAAATGGTTCTAGAAAGCGACCCAACAGGAACAAGAAGAAGAGGCGCGCAGCGGGCAAGGTGGATCGACCAAGTAGAAGGCGACCTGCGGACCCTTCGCAGACTGCGAGGCTGGCGAAGTGTAGCCATGGATCGAGTAGAGTGGAGACGACTTCTTCGGACAGCAGTTGACAACAAGGCCTTAGCGTGATTGGTAAGGCAAGTAAACTATAAGCCCCTCGTGTATGCTTTACTAACTACAGATCCCCCATTGGCTATGATCTCTCCATGAAACAGGCTATTCAAGGAGTTCCAGATCAACTTCGACCCATCTCAATTCCCCGTATTTTTGCTGAAAAGTACCAACAAGTCAATTGCAATAGAAGATTTTTCACTGATGGATCACACATTGGCACACTGGCTTCGGTGTCTTCAATGAATACTCAACCGCCTTCCGGAAACTTCAGGAACCTTGTTCCGTTTATGTTGCTGAGCTAGCAGCAATCCACAATATTTAGGTGTAGAACCGGTTAGGATGACATCGATTACGCAGTTTGGTATTGCCCGGGTAATGACGCCTCCAGAGCACGACTGTTTGATACCCTAGTGGCCCGAGGTAGACAACCCTTCCGTGAAGTAAGAGATGTAATGTATTGTTATTGAGATGTAAAACAGTATTGATTCCGGCCTTAGTATGTTTACTTAGAGCAAGCTTTTTGCTCAGATATAAAGGGTGATCGGTCAAAATTTGGTCAAGGGAAAACGCGTGTAAATCGGTGAAATCGTTTATTTAAAAAATCAAATTAAATTTCTTTTTCAAGTTCAATTAGTATAAAATTCAGGAAAAATATTCAGTTAGGCTTCCGCTTTTCCAAATCCGAATTGCCGGGCCTTACGCTTGACCCCTGCCATCAGATTTTGTACAGCCACCTTGTCCACCTTCTTCGCCGCAGAAAGCCAGTTTGCCTTGAACTGCTGCTCGCCCTTAGCAGTTTTTTTTTTTTGGTCTTCTTTAGGTTCCGCTTGACAATAGCCCAGTATTTCTCAATTGGGCGGAGCTCTGGCGTGTTGGGAGGGTTCTTGTCCTTGGGAACCACCTGCACGTTGTTGGCGGCGTACCACTCCATGGCCTTTTTACCGTAATGGCAAGATGCCAAATCCGGCCAAAACAGTACGGAACAACCGTGTTTCTTCAGGAAAGGCAGCAGACGTTTATTCAAACACTCTTTCACGTAAATTTCTTGGTTGACAGTCCCGGAAGCTATGAAAATGCTGCTTTTCAAGCCACAGGTACAGATGGCTTGCCAAACCAGATATTTCTTTGCGAACTTTGACAGTTACATGTGCTTGAAAACATCTGCTACCTTTCCCCTTCCTTTTGCCGTATAAAACTCCTGTCCCGGAAGCTGCTTGTAGTCGGCTTTGACGTAGGTTTCGTCGTCCATTACCACGCAGTCAAACTTCGTCAGCATCGTCGTGTACAGCCTCCGGGATCGCGCTTTGGCCGTCGTATTTTGTTTATCATCGCGATTTGGAGTCACTACCTTCTTGTAAGTCGATAGTCCGGCTCGTTTTTTGGCTCGATGCACGGTTGTAGACGATACACCCAGCTTATTTGCGGCATCTCGGAGAGAGAGGTTAGGGTTTCGCTTGAAACTACCGGCAACTCTCTTTGTCGTCTCAGCGGCTTCCGGTTTTCGATTTCCCCCCGATCCAGACTTCCTGGCTGTCGACAAACGTTCCCCAAACACTTTAATTACATTTGTAACGGTTGATTTGGCAACTTTTAGCGATTTTGCCAACTTTGCGTGCGAGTAGCTCGGATTTTCGCGATGCGCGAGCAAAATTTTGATACGCTGCTCTTCTTGCTTGGACGGCATTTTGACAACTGAAGAGTGAATTCCAAAATCAAAATAGGAGCAACATTCTACACACACACACCTTCAAAATGAGGGGTGTTCAGGTTTTTTAAATGCAAAATTGAAAGAAATACGTCAAGTTGATATTGACCAAATTTTGACCGTATCACCCTTTATTCCTACAACGTGGCGACAAGTTCGAGTTGTATTCATACCAAAGGCTAATAAAAAAGACAAGTCTTCTCCCAAATCATTCAGACCTATCAGTTTGTCGTCAATTTTCCTTAAATTAATGGAAAAGACAAAAGATGAACATATCAAATCTGAAATTCTTCCAAAAATACCAATATAATAAATACCCGAGGGGCACGCAATAACCTTTAACTCCTACGCAAGCCTTTTTTAAGTACAATAATTACAGTTAACTACATGATTAAATACTTTAATTACGAGCGTCGGAGATTTTTTGATTTAATTACTTTTAAGTACAAATTTCAGCTTTAATTTCAAGTCGCATAAATTAAGTACATTAACTCCATTAATGTACAACGAGAAATGTACTTAAATTTCCCCCAGCGTATCGTTAGACCCTTTCGTTTATTAGCCCATGAAACAAAAATTTCACAGGCCCTTTTGATACGTTAAGGATAATGTCAGCTCTGATAAATTGTATCGCTACCGCTGCTATGACTTCAGAATAGACCCTATAAACATACATCTCCTGGGACCTACGAGGAAATCTACGTTGGATGATTGGTGCCAATTCACATGCAACAATCGGTTCGTGATTGGAAATGTAGTCGGATTTCAATACTGCCGAGGTGTTGGCAGGGCAATGAACTATATCCTGGATCACGCCCCTGTCAAAGCACCGGAGAATGCGACAATGAAAGGAATGTTTGTTTGTGCTACCTAGTTCAACCTAAGAAATAACGAATTTAATTTAGTGGATGCGAACGAAAACAGAATTACAAAAAATATGTTAACCTTTGCGCCTAACATCTAAATTTGCATAGATTTCAAAATTCAATTAGCTCTAAAAACATAATTTCTCAATATTTTTCTTTACAACAAATTGAATTTTGTCTTGAATCTATTGAAGTTTCTGAATACATCTGAAAATATTTTGATCAATTCATGGTTCCTGAGTTATATCGGTTCCCGTTGGGGTCACTTTTGGTCGGCATTCGGCTTTATTGTTCTGTAATAAGTATACACACGATGAACATCATGCTTTTTTTTCTCTCAAACTGTAATTGGACCAGTGGCAGCTATTTCGATGGTTCACAATCACATTGGGCATCCCGGAAATGTTCCGGTGCCCTGGGGAAGTGGCCAATTCTCAACAAGAACCAAAACCCATCATGCGACATATCAAACTTCATGATTTTACTAATCTTGGCCAGTAATGGTCTTATTGAGAGTCCATGGTCACACTAGCCCTCCCAGACATGTTCCGGTGCCCCCGGAGAAGTGGCCAATTCTCAACAAGAACCAAAAACCCATCGTGCGACATCAAAATTCATGATTTTCCAAACTTTGGCTGGTAATGGCCTTAATGAGACTCGACGGTCACACTAGCCTTTTCTGGCGTGTTCCTGTGTCCCCGGGATAACTTCAAACTTCATGATTCTGCACGGCTAATAATGGTCTTAGACAGTCCACAGTCCCATTTAATTGTCCCCCCCCCCCCCCCGGGTAAATATCCAACTCCCAATAAGAACCAGAAACCCTCGTGTGACATATCAAACTTCTTTATTTTACGAAACTCCATCGGTAATGACCATATTAAGAGTTCAAATTTGCTATCCCAGACAGCTGAACGGACACTGGAGCTGATGAATACTTTGGACATTCACACGCTGCGCTACTTCCGGGAAAAAATCGCAGCTGGTATGCAATTGTCTTCCCAGCACGGGTAACTTGAGTGTGTCAAGTTGATCGGTAACGATCATTTCGTGTCCTGTGCACATGGGACTCATCGTTTCCTATCGGTTTGGAGTTCTGCCCATAGTATTGTTTGGTTGACCCATGGAAAGACGAATAATGGGGAGGCGGATTTCACAAGTGCTATCGCGTCAATTGTGAATACGGATGTGATCATATAATGGCGATAATACAAATAAAAGCACACAATTGGTTTGAATCATCTTAGTGTCTGCAACCAAAACCTGATTATATTTTTTTTTTGGTAATGAACTCTGCCTTAAATCTGTTAATTATTATTAGTATAATAATATTAAGTTTGAAAGAAATATTGAAATAATCGAAGAATTCACGCGTAACATCAGAAAATTAAAGCAAATGCAAACACATCTTCCATTGAATCTGTTAATTCAGGCACAAGCTAATATCATCATCTGTCGAACTGTGCTGGAGCATGGCTTAAAATTCGAACATTTTTTGATCGGGAGTAAATTTGCCCGAGGAATTGCTTGAATTTAAGGAAATGTAAAATTTGAAGACTTGTCGTCACAACTAAGTGATTCCCATTTCATTTGTATGGCAATCACGGCCCTCATTATGAGTATCACTTCCTTTTCACTGTATATTGTCGCTAGAGTTGTAAACCGATATAACCCACTCGTGACAATCGATTTTATTCTAGTTCTGCATTAAAGCGCATTATTCAACGAATACAGTGCACTAGATACGACATTATGTTGAACGTACAAAACGAAAGTGAAATCGATTGTCGCGAGTGGATTATTTCAGTTTCCATCTCTAGCATGGTGCTCCAGGAAATTAAGTATAAGTATTCAGTATTCGCAGAATTGGACATGTTTGTAATCTAGTAAAACATTAATATGCGTATTTCAGGGTGTAAGAAGAGTTTTTGAATAAATTAATTCATTCGAGTATCTGTTAAGGGTTTTCTTCATTTTTTTTAAATAGTTCAAGAATGAGGATTTCGGTACGTTTTTAATAACATTTGTGTAGCTTTAATTACATTTATTACAGAAAATTAATTTTTAATTACATTAATTACGTAAGCAAATTGAAGTACGTGTTTTAATTACAGTAATTACACTGGCACTGCTTTGATTACGCGAAATTAATTTTAATTACATGACATACTTAATTTTCGTTTTTAATTACTTAATTACATAGTTAAACACCTTGTACTTTAAATCCAACGCAGTCAAAAAGGTTATTACGTGCCCCTCGTAAATACCCAATTTGCTTATCAACCAGGCAAATCAACAATTACAGCATTACACACTCTTGTCTCAAAAATCGAAAAATCCTTCGAAGCAAAGGATGTATTAATGGCTGCCTTTCTTGATATCGAAGGAGAATTTGATAATGCATCTTTTAAATCAATAGAAAGTGCCATGAAAAAAACGTGGGTTTAATGAAAGCGTAATATATTGGATAGTAGAAATGTTATTGAATCGTGAAATATCATCAAATCTTAGAGAGTCAACCATAAAGGTAACAGCTGCTAAAGGCTGTCCTAAAGGAAGCATTCTCTCTCCTCTTCTATGGACGCTAGTAGAAGATGAGCTTCTTATTAGTCTTGAATCGCTAGGGTTTGAAATTATTGGGTTGGCGGATGATATAGTGATAATAGTCCGCGGAAAATTTGATGAAATCATTTCAAGCAGAATGCAGATGGCATTCAATGTAACTACACTGTGGTGCAAAAATGAAGGATTGAAAATAAATCCTTCAAAAACAACTATTGTACCCTTCATCAAAAATACGAAAAGTCTTATTTTCAAAACTTTCTTTGGAAGGAACAGAATTGAAGTATTCTTCGGAAGTTAAATACTTAGGAGTAACTTTAGATAGCAAGCTCTATTGGACTGTACATTTAGAACAGATAATAAAAAACCAACCAATTCTCTTTGGATTAGTAGAAGGACGTTTGGTAATAAATGGGGGCTCAAACCTAAAATGTTACATTGGATTTATTTGGCTATAGTAAAACCAAGAATAATCTATGCACACTACGAAAAAGACATGTAAATTTCAGTGCCCTGAAACCGACACATGCAAGCGGCCCTTTTGACATAAGAATCAGTTGAAAAGGACGATTCAATTCAATCAAACGCACTTTTCGTCGAGTTGCGTACGCTTCGGTGTTGGAACACTTAATTTTACATGAAATGTTTGTTTACGTTCCATGATTTACATCAAATATGGATTACGTCACGTGTAAAAATAGTTATTTCTAAGCGTGTGCATCACTAGTTTGGCGGCCAAAAACAGTGCAAAAAACAGCTCAACAAAGACTTGAAAAACTGCAGAGGTTGACCACTACCTCCATAACTGGCCATAAAGCCTTAGAAGCTTTGCGTAATCTTCTTCCTTTACATCAATTCATTCAACTGGATGCAATGAAGAATGCTCTCAGACTCAGACGAACAAAAGAGCTCTTTGAAGGAGATCTTAAAAATCATATGAGCATTTTGAAAGAGATTCAATCAAGTCCACTAATATTAAAGAATGAAGATTTTATGGCAAAAACACATGAATTCAACCATCTATTGAATGTATTTGATACAAAACGCAACGACTGGGAAACTGGAGGGCCGTTGATTCGTCCTGGGTCTATAACATTCTACACGGATGGCTCAAAATAGGATAACAGGGTAGGGGCAGGATTAACAGGTCCCGGAATTAACTGTTCTGTAGCAATGGGCCAATGGCCAACAGTATTCCAAGCAGAGATATTTTCAATTCTAGAATGTGTACAAATATGTTTAAAAAGAAATTATAGGAATGCAAACATATGCATTTTTTCGGACAGTCAAGCAGCTTTGAATGCCCTTTAAATCAATGATCTACACTTCAAAGTTAGTGTGGGAATGCTATAATCAACTTCAGAAATTGTCCTGTCGTAACAAGGTAAATCTATATTGGGTTCCTGGTCATTGCGGCATTGAAGGAAATGAAAAAAGCTGATCAATTAGCAAAGCTTGGCTCATCCCAGCAATTTATTGGTCCCGAACCGTTTTTGGTCTATCGCCTTCTAATCCGAAAATGGAATTGAAGAACTGGGAAAAATAAGGTACATTCCAATTGGAATAATACCTCAACAGCTTCAACAGGCAATCTAAACGATTCATTAAGCCCAACGTTTTGAGAACGCAAAGGTTACTCAATCTTTCCAAAAAGGATTTAAGCACCTACACGGGACTAATAACAGGACATTGTCCTAGTAAATATCATTTAAAAAAATTGGAAAACTTAGCGACGAAAATGTCGCTTTTGTAATTTGGAGAGCAAAAGCTCTGAACATTTATTGTGTGATTGCGCTGCACTATTTAATAAACGATGCAGATTTCTTGATAAAGGCTCACCGTACCTGCAGAAATTTGGACCAGTATACCCAATAAAGTTGTAAACTTCATTCGAAGTGCAATTCCATATTGGGATAATGCCGATGATCAATGATGAAGACCACTCTACATAGTGGTTGATTATCAAAACACACGGCAAACAGTAAAAACAGGATACACCACAATAGATCAAAACACTGGTCGCAGTGATAAATGTCCACGACACGGGAAAAAAAAGAGATGTATTGGGAACCCGTGATCTTCCCTACATGCAGGCGATATACGAAGTCCTTTTTTTCTGATGTTAGAGTCTGATGTGACCATCCCCTCCTTTCCAAACAACTTCCATCCATTGTGTCCCAGTCTTAATATCCTCCTGTTTCTGTGCTACTTGCCCCTGCCCAGCCAGGATTTGGTCAACCGTCCGAGAGTAGTATCTGAAGGAGACTTCAGAAACCAGTTTCCTACCTAGCTCCCTCCAAACGAAATTGTTACCCATTAACCTCGAGCCCGCCACGAGTAATTGGTACCCAATACTAACCTAGAACTACTGCTGTTTAAAATGTAAATTCAAACATAACTGATTTTCGGCTGCGCAAAGTGTCACACACGACTGAGCCTAGTAAATAAACGAACTAGTTAAAAAAAAGGTTTAAAGTCGTGATGTCAATACTCGCCATCTCCAACCGGATTTAGTTACTAGTTAAGAAAACTAAAGAGGGTCTAGTACATGAGTGGAGCGGACTGGTAGGTTTTGAGCCAAACAAAATGTGAAAGACAAAGCCAACTGAGCAGCGCCTATTTTGATTGCATTGGCAGTGTTGTTAGAAATTACCAAGGCATAGATTGCCAAGACAGTTTTTTTAGCGGCGCCGGTAGTGATGAAACCAAAGGTCCTGACTTCAATCCCAGCAGGCGCCGGCGGGATTTTCTGAGGCATACAATCTCTGATCACACCAAGAAAAGTAAAGCCGTTGGTCCCCGGTCCATGAGTTTGATGGGTCGATAGGTAGGGTTCAGGTTTGGGAGCTGCCTCCCTGGCGTCGGTAACATTGGTGCTCAGCACGGAAATCAAGATCGACGAAAAACGAAATCAAGGAAAAAAAAACCCACTCTTTTCTTATACTCGACCTTCTCTACTCACAACAACCAAAAGGAAAAGATATTACAAGGGCAAAAACCACAAATCCTTTATAATAAATAATAATATAAATAATAAATCAAAAGCTCCTGGACCACTATACACAAAGTCCTGCCGTTTAACAACAATTTAAAAACCTCCATCCTCTTTTACTAACATTCGAAATGATAAGTTTAAGTAAAACCTTTCCTAAAACCCTTAAAAGTAAAAACCAGTTTATCCGATTCAAGCCTTACCAGAGTCTGCTGAAACATTTCCGGTACAGATTTGATTGAATGATGCTCAAACGGTGCAGTTTTGGAGTATGTTAAGTTAGCAATCAAATTCAAGCAAATTAATCGAAACATAATAAAAGACAATGGAAATACAGGAACTTCAGTCCCTCCGAATAGATAACTGAAAGTAAAATCATTCAGATCTGTTCTGACAAGCACTCTCACTTCACCACCCCCGCTGGCTGATAAATGATCAAGCGATGTCAGTTCCGCTACTCCGACAACAACCATTAATTCTGACAATTTCCTTTTACTTTCAACACCCGAGAACACGTGTTGCGCAGCTTCATTACATAATTTACTCCATCATTGCATCATCAGCGCTGCCCTCTGCCGCCATCGAAAGCTTCTCGTTTATGCAAATTGCGACCGACTCATCCGTCCCACTGCAAGCAATTGAACTTCATTTTCACCCTGTGTCAGTATCAAGTGCCTATACCGCTCCACTCGTTGAAACAAAGTGATCTGAGTGATCAACAGCAACGACAACGAGATATTGAGTGTTTACGCCCCGGAGGGAAAAATAATCCTAGTTCAGAGACAATGTAGACAGAAGCCTATGTTGATCGATATTCGCAGATTTTTTTTACTAATCGCAATCATCAGATCGATTACTCACTTGACCCCCCCTGTGAGTCATTTCGTTAGTCCTACAAAGCGTTTTTATTACACTAAGCTCGAGCCACGCTGCTACCGGTGTCACGTAGGCCTATACTTTTTTGTTCGCGCTCACTCACAAACAATACAGATCTCATTTATAATTACATTAACTGGCTGTTAACAGCTCTGCTTTTTGTTTAATGTTCTGGCTTATTCGGCAATCGAGATCTGAAACAATAGCGGCCCAAACAAACCAAGAGTGCGACGAACGGTGGAACAGGCAATCGAATGGAAAAGTTGCTCCAAAACGTAAAATGGAAGCCTTTTTTTAGAAACTGAGCCTATATAAATGGATTGTGGGTGAAGGGTGTAGAGAACGCGGGGAGGGTGATCATTTCTGTCAAACAAAGCCCATCAAGAACGATCTAACCGACTTTAGCGAGCGTTTCATGCGAATAAAGAAAAGGGGTTTTTAAAAAAAGTAGGAGAGATTTGTCATCATGGAAAAGTTTCCCTGCAGAACTCCAAACTTGTAGCTTGAATATTCCGCATCAAAGCACTCCATCAAATTTTGCCTTCCGGTAAATGTACTGTCAAATTAGTAAATCCTTGTGATCGCATTGGATTCCGAATCCATCAGCAAGCCCAGTTACAATGGATCGTACCCGAACCGGCCCGGTAGCCGCTCCAACGAACCGTGAGCTCACCGTGGGCCTCGTAGGAGCCGTCATCTCGCTCGCCATCACCATGTTGCACAACATGACCGATGAAATGAACGAAACTGCTTTGCTGCAAGCTATGGAACCCATTCAGCAATTGCTGTTGCGACTCGTGCGAAGAATTCAGATACTGTCCACGCCAGGGCTAGCGAACAGAACTCGCCCTGTTAGGCATCTACCATCGACAACTCCGAGGCGCACAGTACCCATTGCTCAGCCTCGCAAGCTTCCTAATGTTACCCGAACCAGGACCAGCGCGCCAAGCACGGGGTCATTTGCAATTCCACCTGGATGGCGTGAAATTTCCAACCTCGACAGCTACCTGGACGAGTCATCCGAAGTGGGTCTGGGAATGGGCAGTGAAGGTACTTTAGACCAAACACCAATGATGAGCGACTTCGAATACTCGCACGATCAAGACTACCATCCGTCGTTCAATCGAGATGTTGCTGCACTGGAAGACAGCGGTCGGTTTTTGCCTGTCCATCGAAGCACCCCTCGGGATCTGGAACAAACATACAGCAGAGCTGCGACATCGTCAGCTCAAGCGCTCCCGAGACGAGTTGAACTACTGCGGAGACCTGCACCCGACAGGAGGACCTTCCGCAAGGGTGATGGAACGTACGCTGTGAGAGAAACCATCAATACCACCAACCCGGATGGAAGCTTCCAACGGATCACGAAAACCGTTAGCGGACCGGATGTATCCATCATTCAAAACCTGAGCGAGAACCCAGCTGAGCTACCCTCTCTTAATCGGACCAGAACGGAACCGTCTTCGGATGTTGATGGTCCGAACAGAACTTTCGGCGTCAATCCAGCATCGTAAAATGAACAGTTGTTTGTTGATTTGGCAATTTTTGAATTATATTTTATATTTTTCTTCTGTTTCGACCGAAAGCTGAATAAATTGTTGGTGGGACTTTAACACTAATCTGGAACGTGAAGCGAAAAAAATAATAGTTTTTTCTAGTTCCGACTGGAAAACGTTGGAGACGACTTATGCCGTTTGGAGACAACTTTGCTACACTTTGACAACGTTGTACGGGACACGGGGAATAAATTCAAAGACCTTAAACAAATGGATGGCAATTTCACGCTAGAGCTAATTCGAGCAACACTGGATCTGAATTCTGCCTATTGGAGGCACATGGCCCAAGAGCAACGACCAAAATTTAATAATGGTGAATTTTCTAAGCATACATATCTAGAGTAACTTTTCTAGTGGTCGTATAGTAGTAATGATCATTGGAAAGTCCCAGGCAAAGTCAGCGGTGGTTTATCCAATCGTGTGCGATTTAGTTTCTAATAAGTCAAAGTCTATGATTAAGTTTGGCATGGAGCCAACCACACTGGTGAGATCAGTTAAACTGATTCCTCACGCAAATCAAACTTTCCATAGAAGAATATTTCTACGCCAAACGACGAATCGATCAGACTCGACCCCGCCGATTGCCATGATGTGTGCATGAATATTTGACTTATGTTTTCTTATAATTTTGGTTAACAAAGTCAAAATTGTGATGAAATCTTAAATAACAGCCAATATTATATGTAGTTATTTTCCGAATGCGTTCCATTAAAAAGCTTACTGAAAGCATGACAATTCCAAAAGAGGTAGTATTTTTAATATACATTCAAAATAAAAATATTTAATAATAAGGGTGAATGTGCCACATTTGGCACTAGTGTGTTAGCCATTGGACTATAATTTGAAATACACTGAAGTCTTTTTACGCGGTTTTTAAAAAAAACTTTTTACACGTTTAGTGCCGCTGAATCGCATTTTACGCGGTACATTTTCTCGACAACGATACAACCTATCGACTTGATTCCAATCACATTATCCGTTTCAAGGTATAGGTAATCGAATGGCATACTTTTAAAAAAATCACAATTTTTGGTATAAATATAGAAATTTTTAAAATATGTTTATATGGACCATAGCATGCTATAATTAAGAATGGCAACAAAATCCGATTTATAAAAAAATATTTAAGCATGTGAAAAATCAAAATCTCGGTAGTTTTTTTACGCGGTTTTTTTTTTACGCAGCACGTATCCCCCGCGTAAAAAGCGACTCCAGTGTACAGTACTTTCCCGCTTTTGTCAGCCCCATTTGAAATTTTAGGCTGACAAAAACGGGAAGCTGCCAAAAGCGAGTAATTTTCTTTTTCAATATTTTAACCATCAAAATGCTTTTGAAATCAAGTTAAACCACTATTTACCCTCCCCTTGGCTAGTTTTTGCACCTTGTTGCTGGTGGGTGGGCTTAATTTCATGCTTTTTAGTGGAGTGTTAGAGATGGTAGGTTTATGGCCGGCGTTGCTGGCTTATGCCGCGATAGAATGGCGCCATGGGCAGGCAATAGGGATTACTAAACTTCCCCTCTCTGATAAACCACTGCATGAGAGAACCAAAGATCTAGTCTAGCAGTGATAGTATCACACTTGTTACTCCTGAGAGCCGCGTCGTACTACGCTTATGTATAGGCACTGACGTTGGGTGCGATACTGGCGGGTTTTGCCGCAAATCACTCTAAATTTTTTTACGCAGATAGATTTATTTCAAAAAGTGCCCAATAGTGCTCCTTCTAAATACTTGCGTGACAAGCTTTCATTGTTGTTTTAATTGAGGTATTACTCAGGGAACAGTGTAAAACACCATTTTTGCACATGGTATTGTAACTAATCTTACATGTGCTTCATTTTGATTTGGGATAAGTGTTTGAACTATGACTCGGGATTTCCACTGTGGTGTGATTCTATTGTGACATATCTACCCATATGTATTTTTGTGGTGCGACATATGTAGTGGAAACGTGAGAGCGTAATTGGAACATTTACCCTATACAATATACAATTTAAAATTAGCTTGGAAACTAACTTCAAAGTGAAGCATTTTAGTCACTTGAAGGTGTCACCTGGGACGAACAAAGATATAATTAATATATGTCAAAGCCAGAAGTACTTGAAACACGTTAAATTTAAGTTTAAAAGCATGGGTTATGATTGTGTACGTAGATTAGAGATTTCAGTTATTTATTAAATAAACTTCAATTAGATGATTCAGAAAGTTCATTAACATAAGAGATAGGATGCGGGGGGTCCGCTTAGGGAGGCGACTAGCCTTTGAAGTTGTATAATAAATCTTCCTATTTAGTGTATTTGTTAATTGCAGGCAATGTCAATAGCGAAAGTCATATCTTCAACCAGGCGCTTACGAACAAGTGAAGTTGTAGGAAAGATGTGTTAAATATGTTTATAGGTTTGAAATAATAATTAGGATTGTTGTGCTTTAGTTTTCGGTAAGGTATGATGTGTCAACAAAACCCTTTTGACCAAATTTTTAAACATCAAATTGATTGAGTGATTTATTGAAAGACATTGCGTTGCAAATATTGACAAGTCATACATCTAACATAGTAGTAGCAAAACTAACATAACTACTAACACTAAAATGATCCCGAAACTAACACTTATCCATTGCAATTTTAGTTATATATTAGTTTTATTTTCCTACTAAGTTATCTATGCTTCTTTCTAATGTTTGGATCAAGTACAACTAATACTAATCTACCTTTATGTATGTTTTACTCCCTTTTAACCCATTATCTTTATGAATGGCGAATCATATGACGTGAGACACGTACAAGCTGGAACTCGAAGAAATAACGGGATTTCAATTGACTAAGGAGGAGGAAAAGAATTACTTCGAACAGGATATCAAACAAATTCAGGACCAATCCAAATGAGACCAGAAACCAACAAGGCCTCAGGGCGTTATATACTCGGAGAGGTATTTGATAAATAAATAAAAAAGTGGTAAGTTAAATCATAGGGGAGCCAAGGATCATGAGAGGTAATTGTCAATAATTCATTAATTAGTAGAAATCTCGATAACTTTTTCAAGGGAGCGTATCGGATTTTGTAGGCGGTGCGTTTGGTCGTCGATTTGGCGTAACTAGTGGCTCGCCCACGCATGCTAGCACTATCATCAGATATGGGAAATTTTCCTCTACCTGCTAGTGGTGTTGGTAGGCGTGTGCGAGCTGCCGGTTGCGCCGGATCGACGATCGGATGCATTGTTTGCAGGAGCTGGTGCTTCCCTTTGAGAAAGTAATCGTAACAACTTCTCAGCGGTAAATAATAGAGACCTAGAAATTGTCTCCTGGGCCTGGTGATGGCCAGATCAGCAACCGATTATAGATAAAAAAAAAACACCACGGAAAAAAACAAACGTCAGTTTCAAGCACACGCACAGCCTACTCTCCTTTTCGAAATTTTCTTGACTCTGAAGCTTGAAAATGTTCAAAATTATATATTGTATTGTACTGTAGATAAATGATTCATAAACATGGTATTGTCTCTTGCATCACAGTTTGATTTAAATTGATGCAATATCTACCACATCAGCAATGAATGTTGTAGCCAAGAAAATATTACAAATTAACTTAAAAGAAACACGCACGTCAGCCAAACACTATCACACTTACCCGCTCAATTCTATTAAATATCAGGCATAACATTTGAAAACGGCACAAAAGCTTTTGTAAACAAACTTTTTAAGGCCCTTTACACGCGAACCGAAGTACGCTCACGCAAACCAACAACATCATCGGATAGGGGCAACTCTCAACTTTCCGAAAGTGGTATTGGTTTGCGTAGGCGTACTTTGGTTCGCGTGTAAAGGGCCTTAGAAAGTTTGTTTACAAAAGCTTTTGTGCCGTTATCAAATGTTATGCCTGATATAATACCTACTAACCTAACACACCGTGCACTGCATACAATCTATGGAAGCAATAAATCATTTACCGACAACTTACCACACAGTAAGGACGTGTTTCGCTTTGATCCGAAAGATATTTGTTAACCGCCTTAGCCCATCGCAGTTATTTTCATCGTCGTTAAACCCGCCGTAAAATCGTCGCCAAGCTGACCAAATACTGGCACTATTCTCAAACAGTGAGGAAATTTACAATTTACGAAAAGTTCCACCCTCTTTAACCTACCTGTACTCTAGGTTCAGAAGAAACGTGCTCAACTTTCCACGAAATCCACGAACCCCTCATTTTATCTGTCAAACTTTCATATCGAATCAAAACAAACATAGTGTAGTACTAGAATTTTGACTTGAATGGGGTACGCTTATAGTCAAGTAGTGAGTCAATTTAAAATCGTTCGTTTCCACTGGTTGCTTGAACCCTCTTTTCGTAACAAGATGTCAGAATGACAGACAGGTGACACTGCCAAACAAGAAGCACAGCTTTCAAAAGCATAATTCAAGCGTAACTATTCAAATCGACGTATCTGCTTTTGTAAACAATCACTTCAACCGTCGATTTGTCTTAACTGCTAATTCACCAACGCAAACAAAAACCATCATCAGGTAGGGGAATCTTTCCCTTACTAGCTGATGTTGTTAGTTTCTGTGAATGAGCTAGCAGTTGCCACAAATCGTTGATTGAAGTAATTGTTTACAAAATCAGATACGTTGATTTGAAGAGTTGCGCTTGAATTAGAAACCAAATTTTTATATTCTTCGGAGATTTTTCCTTCTTATGACCATGAGTAGTTAATTTCGTTTATTCATTTATTTGATATGGCTCAATCAAATTAACTTTACAGAGCCGAGGATTCTTGTTCACTATACAAAACATTTAAAAACTATAGTCAAAAGGTACCACACATTACTTTCCCCTATCCAATAAGCCTCCTCCATCAGAACGGTAGCCGCTTCCAGTAGATTCATTGTATGGCCATATCGCTAAAGGGGACGCAGAGTGCTTCCATTGCAGCAATGGACGCAAAACGTGGTCAGCACTTACACACTAATCACTAAACGGTTGCTTCCCAAAGTCGACGACGCATCGACCGAAAGAACTGCTGATGAAGAACTATGAGGAGGACCGCACAATAGTTGCTTCCGAGTAAACAGACGATCGTGTGACACACATCGAGAGAGGCCTGCTTTTTTCGACAGCCGATCGAACACTGATGAGCAGTTCTTTCGCGTTTAACTAATTGAGCAGTTCCAAAAAAATCGCGAAGAATTTTTTTTATATTTGAAGTGATCTTTTCCGATTTGCATGAAACTTTGCGAAATTATTTGTTATGGAAAATGACCACCCTTTTTGCTAAAATTCAGCCATATAAAATCTTGTAAAGTTTTCAAAATGGCATCCTTGAAATATTTATTAAAATTGTTGTTTGGAAACGGCATTTCTGATCGAAATGCCGTCTGAGATAAAGTTGCAGAGAAAAATAGTGTCTTTCTGAGAAAAAATATTTAAATTGTTTCCTGAGCATGAACAAATATCTCAACAAAAAGCTCAAAACTTTAACCAAAAGATCTTGTTCTACGATTTTTGTCAATTTCAAGTGTCCATAGTTTTGAACATGTCAATAGTTGCACAATTTAAAAATTTTTCGAGATATTTAGGTTATTAACATTTGTTTTAATTTTTTACCTGTAATTTTTAAGAAAAAAATCACTTTTTATTTGTATTATTTTCCAAGAAAAATAACATTATTCTCAAAAAATTTATTACAGTCGTCATATAATTCAGAAGTGCCGTTTCGTGCTGTTTGTAAAATTTCAAAGACGTCATTTTGAAAATTTTCCTCGACATCCAAAATGGACGAATTTCAGCAAAAATGTTAATCATTGCCCATAACAAACATATGCAAAGTTTCATGCAAACCTGAAAATGTCGAATTTTTTTCCGATTCATCATTTAGGGTGGAACTATTGTCATTTGTTTTGACACTGTACCAGGAATTGGAAAATATGGAATTAAGTATTCAAACGTAAGGGTAGAAGCTTAAATTTAATTCTTTATGGATACTTTCCTTCTTTTAAACATGAGCACTCATTTGGAGTTTAACTGAGCTACGTAGTTTTACCGCTATCAAAACAACACACTTAAAAATAACTACTTTTACACGAGACGTAATCCATAAGGAAGGTAAATCATGGAATGTGAACCATCATTTCATGTAAAATTAAATGTTCTCAAACCATATATATATAACCAATATATACGCAAGTCGACCAAGAGAACGTTTGATCGAATTGATTTTCTCGTTTCTTTCAACTGATTATTATGTCAAAAAGGCCGCTTACATGTGTCGGTCTCAGGGAACCAAAATTTACATGACATTTTCGTAGTGTGAAGTCATCAAATTTTTGAAGCCTTAGCTCCGATTTTTAAAATTTGATGCCGAACTAAAATGTAATAATTTCATGATTGTATCCTTCTTTAAGTCATATGATTGCGCATTTTTCATTCGTTTACTCATAAGAAGTTCTTCTGAAGTGAATCAGTATTCGACCGACCGGCATTCGGCCTAATGTTGATTACGTTACAAGTGTTCAGATCTTTTTTTTTTAATGATGAAGCACAAGGAATAATAAATATCTATCAATGACCAAATGGCAAGCGATCAACAAAACCGAATGATAACGCTCTGTCAGAAATGGAAAGCAGTAATGATATATCTTCCATTTTTCATAACAAAACTGTGGTTGACATATAGCTCGATCGGATCGGTAGAAGGACTGTGTCCGCAACTGTGTATATTACAACAAAGCAGATAAGCAATATATCATTATCTTTCTACAACTCCGATCAAGCTATATTACAGAAAGAGAGTTTATCGGGGTAGAAGAGGCAAGAGTTTTGTCTGTTTCGTTGCTTGCTTTATGTGTTTGGATTCACTGGCGTCATATGATCGAGCATTTAGATAATTTATATAACAGAAGCGGTGACCCACTTGGTGATGGCACGGTCTATGCTAAATGAGGCGAAAATAGCTGCAGCAAAATAGTGACATGAGCTGAAGGATTCTACGGTGTGTGGTGTTCGGACATCGTTGACTTTAACTCAGATGAGCGTTTTTACTATTCCAATTATTAGTATCACCTAGTTTACCGATTCAGGACCATTCGTTTCCTTCCTTCAAAATCGCATTCTGGTTGGCACGGTACGGTCTAAGTCTAAGTCTAAGCCTTGCCTTTGTATACCAACAGTGTCAGAAGGAAGCGCCTGAGTATCGGGACCCATTCCACAAATTCACCACCAAGTACCACCATCTCGCTACAACAAATGTTTGACCAGACAGTCGTACAGACATCGCCTATCAAATCCCCATGTTGCCACCAGGATCGGCGCATCATCGTCTGCCAGCGCCGGAATATTATTCAGAATCCCGTCGCCTACGCTCATCGGATTGCAGTCATCGCTTGCGTGAAGTTACGAGACAGTCAGATCCACACCACGCTACTCACACCAGAGTATATGTTTTAAATTTGGCAAATACAGTGTTGAAAGTCAATTTGAAAAATCATGTCATGTCATGATGTCATCATGTCAAAAATCATCAAATCACACATTCTTAAATCTTCCTTTTTTTTTAGCGATTCGTTAATGAATCAGAAGAATATCATCCAATGCTAACCTTTTAAATACTTCCTGCTTTCTAGGGAGGAAATCTGAGAGAATATTACTAAAACTTACTGATGCAACGTTTCCTGAACATCTATAAAATTCCCTTAAGTTTAAGAAAATTTCCTCAACTGCTACAAACGAAGTGGTGCCAATGGTGTAGTGGTAAGCATGATAACTTCTCACCCCAGCAGGCCAGGATTCAAAACTGCTATGAATTTCCCTAAACTGAAAGGAAGATGCCAGATGTTCTAAAAAAAAATCTGATCATTTGCGAAATTCTTTGATCTTCTACAAAATTCCCTGAACTTTTTCAACATGCCCTGAACTTCTATGAAGTGTAAGTTCCTCTACTTGCTACGCAATCCACAAAACTTCTGCAATTTAGCTGCACGTCTACGCTTCTCGTTGGTTTTCCACGAAGTTAGACGCACGACATTTCCTCAACTTGTACGGAATTCTCTGAACTATTTCAAGCCCATAAGATTGCATCAAATAGCCCTGAAGTTATAAGAAGATCTCTGAATGTTAATGGGTTCCCTGGCATTAAGCAATGCTCCCTTAACTTCTTCGAAGATCTCCAAACTTGTATAAAGTTCCCAATTCCTCAAAGTTTTCTGAACGTTTCCAAAGATTCATGAGTTTCTACAAATTTATATTAAGCTCTACGGAGCTTCCTCTCCCATGAGGAGGTAGTAAAAATTGACTTGGCGTTCTAGGATACCGGAGCCCAACAGACGGCACTCGAACTGACGGTAGAACATTGTGTGGATTTTTCGGCACCCAAAGCGATGAAGAAGAAAAGGAAGAGAAGAAATCCAGCTAAAAGAGACAATGAGCCTACCAAATAAATAGTATGCATTAAGAACTGATGAAATAAATACAAGTTTTCCTCAATTTCACGTGACATAATTAATGCATGACTGTTCACTAAACTGACCCTGCGGAGTTGGGTCTCGGCATGAACACAGATGTGCGAAGTGTTCACATGGGCGTGAAAAAGGAGATTTCTTCCTCACTCAACTTCCTCAATCGAAAAAAGAACACAGGTTTACTAGACCTGTCAATTTTAACAGAAATGTTCGGAATGCAACGGGTCAATCGAGATTACTGTTTGTCATGGTGATTTGAAATTCTGTGCAAGTTTTCAGCAAAATCAGTAGACGTGTTTTTTTTATCAAAGACAAGTAAACTCGAGCCATCCAAAATGTTCGTTATTTTATAAATTGCTGTTATGGCTCAAGTTAACTTGCCTTTGATAAAAAAAACACGTCTACTGAAGATTCATATTTCTAAAAAAAAAGTCATCTATCAATGAAACAGTCATCGGTCGTCATTGAAAAGCAATGCAACTATGTTCTGTCTATCTAAAAGAAACTTTTATTGACTCTGTTGTATTGTGAATTTTAGCTATCACGGCCTCTTTTATGATTTTTATCTCGCAATCTATGGAATCCACACGAAAACTATGTATGAACGAAATTTTTAAAACAGTATGAGGAACATTATGCCGCAGACTACACATTTTTATATCATATGGGTGGAAAGTTCGTAGAACAAATACTTTAAAATTCTTCACTTTTTAAGATATCTTCGAGCATGAAACTATGTCAAACTTCAATCAAACCATTTTGAATAGTCAACCTGTGGTCAGATTGGTAGATAACACATTAAGCTTTGCTATGAAAGTTGTTACAGCAGTTTTCGTTGTTTCAGTCTCGAGATAGAAATATTATAAACCGTAAATTACCTTAAAAACATAAAATTAACTTGAAGCACCTCTAAATCATCACCGATTTTGCTGAAAATTTGCACAGAAGTTCAAATTAACATGACGAACAGTAATCTCGGTTGACCCGTTGCATTCCGAACATTTCTGTTAAAATGAACAGGTCTAAGGTATACCTTGACATAACGTAGTTTTCAATTTTGATTTCCATCGTCGATAGCTCAAAAATAACAATTCAATCATATAAATTGGCATGACCAATAGGTGGAGGATTGTCTCATATATCCGATGGTTGTTTACTTTACTTTGTTTGATTTAATGATTGTTAGCTCAGCGATGGAAGTCAAAATTGACAGTTACGTTATATCGAGGTATATCTGTATATTCTATGACGGGAATAAAAATAAATGCTTCTAATGCAAGATGACGTCTGTAGGAAAACAAAGTGAACGGAAATCAAATCAAGGAAAAAAAGGTGTCCACATAATGAGACAAATAACAGACTCACCTCTAATCAAAAACTGGCATTCGGAAATTTGGTGCCCAAAAAAAAACCCGAAAGTTAAAATATGACAAACGATTGAAGTTTATTCGATCCAATAGCATAGAAAAAGACGATGTGATATTTTTAAATTGAGAGTTTTGTTTTCATCGAAAGTTTTAGTGGAAATATATTCAATATAGGACACACGAATCATGTAAAAAATTAGACTGATCAATTCCTTTGCATCGGACATATTTTAACAGACATGAATTATTGACATTTATTTTGTTGGGAGCGAACTGATAGTTAATGAGATTTATGACAACATATATTTAAATATGAGCTAAAAAATCGACTAAGCCTTCGAAAGTTAATAACAATATTCGACAATGTAAGGTTCACCGGGGGAAGTGGATACAAGAAAATGCATAGTTCAACTTCAACTTGATGTGCAACTCTTAAAAATGCATCGATTTTTATTCTGTTGATTGTAAAATAAATGTGGAAGTGTTGTGCATAACACAATATAAAAATAAAATCATTAAGATTACTCGCTAGTGCTCACCAAAGATTTAAAAAAATTGACTCGATGGTCCACTTACCCCGATGGTTCGGAGTAAGTGGAACAGCGATATGTTTGTAATCATAATTGAGAAATAACGATTGTGATTGATATAAAATGCATTCAGAATATCTCAAACACGCTTAAATGACTTATTTCTTATGAAATCATTTATAAGTACGTAAGAAAAATTAAAATAAAGAAAGACAACCCAGTTCTAAAGATTTTTTTTTTAGACTTTATTAACGAGATTTTTAGCCCTTAGTTCTTAAGAAGTACACCGATGAAAATGGAAAAAAAATACAATACAAAGTTTGACTTCTACTTGATGTGCAACCTTCAAAATTGCAATATTTTAGGTTTCTTTACTGTAAAATTAATGTGTGACTGTTACATATAACATACACACAATATCTCATTGATTGCATTAGGGTCTGCTCACATATTACGTAACGCAAGAGGGTGTAGCTGTAGAAGGGTATCTGACAACGGGGTATATGTCATGAATTAGCTGATATGAAAAAAGTGACGAGCGAGTATGGGGAGTATTCAAAATCTAACCTTTCAACGTTAAATAGTTTATGAACAAGCCTTTATACACAAAAAATACGAGATTTTTAAAAGCTGACTTGCTCATGCATTTACATTGCCGATATGGGGTAATTGGTTCATCGGGAGTTTGTTATCATTGAGATTGTGGAAGAAATAATATACAATTAGAATTAAAATATCTCCAAACACCTTTATAGACTTTTAGCAAATCAAATTATTTTTCTAGTCGATAAGCAACTAATCCTATCCTTAAATCAAATGTTCTTCAAAGGGAGACCGCAATAGTGTGCCGATTATTATTTGAACGTTCCAATACGCTTCTTCGCAGAATCTTTGATAGTCTTTTTTGAGTTTTTCAATGTCTCCAAAGCATCTGATGAGGTGATTACTTCGGCTCCCGCGCAGATCTTTCGTCGTTTTTCTTTCGAGGCTGATGAACTCTGGTTAACATATTCCAATAAAACTTTTTCAAAAGATCCATCAGCTGCAGATGCGTTTTCTACCTGCACACTGGCATGTTGTATGTTTACTTGGCATGTTAATTCGTTCGTAGCAGATGTTGTGGCACGTTGAAGTCGATTAAACCTTTCAAGTGCTCCTGGTTCGTACTTCTCATCAGGAATGACTTTGTCAGAGAAGGGGAAAATCCCTGCTTTCTTGAACCCGCTGATAATGTTCGTCTTATCGAATTGGTTCCACGCTTGAGAAATAAGTGTAGAAAATACTGATTTTGAAGCCTTGACTCCGTAGTTTTTGCGCTACCAAGCAATTAAGAGTTCGTCATACCTTTGCTTAAGGGATTTGAAAACGGAAAAATCCATGGGTTGAAGCCAATGGCTTGTGTGAGGTGGAAGTTTCAATATCACCACTTGCTCTTGCAACGCTTTTTCCATCAGCCTGAGACTGGTGTGGGACGAATGGCCGTCATAGATTAGAACAACGGGTCGTTCTTTCGGGATCGCATTTAAAAATTAACGCTCGAAGTAATTGTTAAATGTCTCAGTATCCATCCATCCGTTCGGCGTAGATGCGTAACTTAGGCCGGGAAACTCGTCCTTTTTCGAGGCCATCCAGCTGGTCCAAACGTTTTTCGCTTTAAATATGATCAGCGGAGGCAGTTTTCCACCTACTGCATTAGCACCCATCAATACAGAAATATTCTCCTTAGCAGGTCCTGCTGTAACGCGATGTGCTGTTGTCCCCTTTGCTCCAACAACTTTCACGCGCGTTGGGTCAAGACAGAAGCTTGAATCATCCAAATTGTAAATACGATCGGGAGGCACTCCCCGAGTTATCTTCTGGAGCAATTGAAAATAATCAGCCATGATAAAAGGATCAATGCATCTCTTGCGGGCGACCTCGACAGCTTGAGGCTTCTTTTGAGACAAACCATGGCGTTTCTTGAAGCTGTAAAAGTATTCGTCTCCAGGCATCGAATTCTTAAAGGGGTTTGGAACATCATTTTCTTTTAAGTACCGTGCAATAGCCTGCAGTACTTCAGACTTGGATAAGCCAAACCCCCGTTTTAATGCATGAGGTAATTTTGGCTTCTTCGTCTATGGGAATCGCAGTGGATCTCCCGTAGTACTTTTTACGCCTCTTTGGCCATTCACTCGCTTGTATAGGGTTGATCTTAGGATTCCATAGCATCTTGCAGCATGTGACAAAGTCATTTGTTTATTTTTCACAGATTGAATGGCAGCATCTAACGTAACTTTAAAATATGTAGACACTGGCCTTTTTCTAACGTATGTCCGGGTCATTGTCGCTGAAATAAGATAAACAATAAAATAAATAATCAATTACAACAATTAGAATGAGAAAAACCCACAGACAATGGTCCATTTTTATGTAAACACAGCATGTCCCACTTCCCCCAGGGCTATCAAACATTGGGGGAAGTGTATCATTGCAAATTTAATTTCTTTGATAGTTTGAAGCATTGAATATTTGTAGTGATCCCAACAACCACATCATAATAGTTACCAGCAATACGAAACAACTGCAAAAACTGGTGGTTGAAAACTATACGAAGCTTTTTATTACGATGTGAGCCAACTTTTTGCGGAACTGAGAATGGCGTATCAAGGAATTAGCTACGTTAGTGTACGTATGCTCTCGATATCATCGTAGTGTTGGTGTTAGTAGGTCACTAGGATCCAATACATCTTTATTATGCAATTATTAGTACAAAATTTCAACAGTAGAATTTTATAAAATGAAATGTTCCACTTACCCCGATGGTACACTTCCCCCGGTGTACCTTATAAGTATAAGCATTTAAGATGAACAGGACGAAATCAATTTTAAATTGAATTGTAGATGCAATTCGCAGGTAGATTAATATCAATAAATGTTGCAAAATATAACCGTTAAAAATCATAATTGTATTTCTGATCATTGGCGTAGCTACTGGGGATGCCAGGAGGGCCAGGCCCCCTCCAGAATGATCTAGGCCCCCTCCAGAATTATCAAGGTCCCCTCCAGAATTATCTAGGCCCCATCCAGATAAATTGTCTAGCTGCGCCAATGTTTGTGATGTTCTTAAAGAAAACAACAAGCATCCTGATTGGCTCGTAAGAAATAAAATAGATTTCACAAATTTTTATAAACTATCATATTTTGTTTTTAATTATATTTTTTAGATAGATCAAAATAATATCAAAATAATATCAAAATATGAATTATTCTTCTTCTTGTTCGCATTTCAAGATTATTGCTTAGCGCATATTAGCATAATGCGTGCTCTCAACTTAGTGTTCTAAATGCACTTCCACAGTTATTAATTGAGAGCTTTCGATGCCAATACCAATGCATGAATTTGTATATTGTGCGGCAAGCACAATGATACTCTATGCCCAGGGAAGTCGAGAAAATTTCCAACCCGAAAGATTCCCTCGACCGGACCGGGAATCGAACCCGCCGCCTCCGGCTTGGTAATGCCGTGCCTTTACTGACTAGGCTATGAGGCCCCTTTATCAAAATATGAATTCTACCGAAATTTAAAAAAAAGCATATCCAAATATGTTATGAACATGATGGAAGTTTTACTCAATGTTACTATATTTCTTCCATAAAAAAATAAGTGTTTCTTTACAACTTTTTCTCACACGTCATTTCGATCAGAAGTGTCGTTTTCGTGCTACAATTGACAAAAAGTCGATTTTGAAACAAAATTAAGTGCCACATTTTAGCAAAACTGTGAATGCCCATAACACACATTTATGAAAAGTTTTATGCAATTCGGAAAAAGGTCGAGTTTAACCGATTCGTAATTTGGCGTGGAACTGCTCCAATTCACAATGCTTCCATAGTCATCCCCATACAAATTTCAAACCATTTGAGCAACCTTAATCTAATCTAATCTAATCTAATCTAATCTAATACAAACGCAGCCAGTACGAGAAAGCATCCTGGAAAATGATTAGGTTAGATGAGGTCAAATCATTTTTCTTGTCTAATTGATGTTTACAGCATATGTGAGATATCCGGAGTGATTTGAGATTTGGGCGTAATTGCATTTGTAAACAAACACGTCAATCATCGATATCTCGTGAATAAAAGCTCAATCTCGAAAACTAATAACGCTATGAGATAGAAGAATGATTCCGCTATCATTTGATATAGTTTGTTTATGAGATTGAGCTTTAATTCAAGAGAAATCGCAATCGACGTCTTTGTTCACATTAGCAATTACGCCCAAATCTCAAATCACTCCGGATATGATATAAACATCAATACGGCCAGGCCTACTGCGCTGTATTTGCCGCAAAGATGATTCTTGGAAATGAAGGGGAACATTTCTTGAATCTACAGGGGTAGAAGGATGCGTGGACATACCTTACCAAACGCTCCGAGTTACTATGTGTAGTTGTGTGTAATGTGTAAATATTTGTACAATATTGAATAATCATAGAATAATGCAATGGAAGGATCTTTCCGAATTTTCTCCTATGTACCACAACACATTGCTTGTTGAGCAGAAATACGAACCACTGTTTGATTCACCGATTTGTTTGCACTTTCCCTTCTGTTCTGTGATTCGTGCGGCAATTTCCTTTCGTAGATCGTCCTTGGCCGGTTTTGAACTTTTCTTTAGTATGTCCTGATTATGGCACTTTTTGCTCGTTTTCACGCTGTAAAACGACAATAATCAGATTCAGATTCAGATCCTCCACATTTCTGGTCTACCAGATTCTCTCGAACTTCTACCAGTGATCGATGTTGTCTAAAACACCGGAGGGAAAACACGACACCCGAATTATTCGCAAACTTTATCAATTTAATGAGAACACCGCTAAAAATCTTGATTTTTCAAGTATTACACAACCGAAAAAGAGTTTTAAGACGGAAAACAAGCTAGTAAAAATCGTGACAGGAGCGCAAGAAACTCTCAAACCATTTGAGCAACCTTAAGGAAAACAATTTAACACTGTTTTAAAGCTGAAGTACTCTTATGAACATACATGCAAAAAGGTATGATTCTACACATTATGTGCAGTCATATTCACGAGTTGTCTAAGAAGCGATTAATTTTACATAAGCTGTAATAATGAAGTTATTAAATGGAAACTAAATTTTCGATTTAACCTCCTTGCTACTTTGATCCATTCACAGGGTATTATCCCATAAATCAATTGATTATCTAGAAAATAATTCAATTTAAAGTCAATCATAAAGCGAAATGAGAAAAGTTCTTTTTCCAACTCAACTTAGTTATCAGAATGTGTACAGAAATTTAATCTCATCCGAAACAAGTTCCAGCTCAAGATGATGCCGCAAGACGCTCAAGAAGGCAAATCCAAAACAGCTTATAGTATATTAAATTAGCGCGCTAGGGAATGATTATTCGCTTGATCGATTGCACTGACATTGTCCGTCGCATGGATTAGCCGATATGCCGGGCAGCTCAATCGATCGAACCACATGGCCGTATTATGGATTTTTTTTATTTATTGCTTCGATCTCCCAGCGGTTGAACCTGACAGCACTACTCCGGCTTCCGAAGATTGTCGCCAAAGCTATAAAGCATTGATCACGTTTGACCTTTCCTGTCAAACAGCCAAATTGATTCACAAATGTAGCATTCCAATATCCCTTCTTGCGCATAAGAGTCGTATCGGCGGGTGGTGACGTTCGCAAGAAAGCAGCCCTCGGGGCTAATTGTTCCCGAAACACCAGATTTCAGTGCCGATTTTGATGAACGACTCAACAAAAGAATCGCGATCGAATGCCTTCCTACACGGTCGGTCAGCCTGACCGATGTTTGAGTTCCGTTAACTCAATTTGAAAAAAAAAACGTCCCTCATGGACTGAGTTAAATTTGAGTTATATCACTCATATTTGGGTAAATATTTACTCAGTCTATGAGTGAGCTACGTTTTTTACGAATTTGAGTAAACGAGACGCAGATACGGTTAAGTTTCAACGGCCGTGTGGCACGATCGGTACCAATCTAACCGTCGCGGCGGCCAGAAAGCTATTTTTCAACCTCGAACTAATGGATTCTCGAAAACTAAAATCGTGATTCCATCGTTTGCCCTTGTCCCGCCGCCCAGGACAAGGGCGACGGCGATGCCGTTTTCAAGCATGCTGAAAACGGAGGGATCTTTTGTTTCCTGATGAGGGCATGTATCTGACAGGTCCCGCTGACGCAAGTCGGTGAATTTTCTTTTAGCAAGCAAACTAGCACCGGGGACAAAGACTCCCGATCGCGGGGTGTTTCGCAAGGGGGCGGAGCTGATCGCTGATCTCACAGGTAATTGCTATTATCGAATTGTATGGGCTTTTCGCTGGGAATCGATCGATACCTTTCGACAGGCTGATGACTTATTCCGACTACGTCGCATTCGATGATTTCGTAGTTTTCATATGAATAAATCCGAAATTTCATCATTGACGCAAATTACAAACTTCATAATTGGAATGTAATCTACGGCACCCCCCGGAATGAGTTCTAACTCCGACAACCTTTGTATCGGAAGAACAATCGATTGATTGTTATGACACTCACCACTCACTCATCAAGCTTGAAGAAAATGCAGTACCAGATCAGTTGGAACCTTTCTCCGATCGAAGGACACACTTTCCAAATTACTTTATCGCAGTTCATCAAAAAGTACAGACGTAGTTTTTTGGTTGAAGTGTCGTTCGTGTGTAGCTTCCAGCTGGTTCTTG
This sequence comes from Ochlerotatus camptorhynchus, assembly GCF_037179485.1. Classification (NCBI taxonomy): domain Eukaryota; kingdom Metazoa; phylum Arthropoda; class Insecta; order Diptera; family Culicidae; genus Ochlerotatus; species Ochlerotatus camptorhynchus. Next base: position 4,948,419 of record NW_027041014.1, read on the forward strand.
TGTGTGCTGCCTTTGATCGGTCTTTGTCCAAACTGTTTCCGCGTTCAAAAGCAGCTGCTTTCTGTGTGATTTTTTTCCGTTAGTAATTTGTTCAGAACCAGAAGAAAACCCACCCTTTTTCACCATGTACAACAAGTTCATGAAGGCTCTCGATCTGGCCATTGAGATGCGCAACTCGCCACAGAAAGCCATGAAGTGCCTGCTGGAGGAATTCTGCCGCGTGGTAAGTGAACATTTGATTTATCCTTTCTTATCCACTTTCTTGCATGCCGGGAACAATAGACGACGAGCGTTCATGATGGGAGAGTTTTTTTTCCTGAATTGGTGCGCCAAAATGTGCCATTTGCACTGAAATTTCTTCGTTGGCGGAAAGCTTCTAAGCGGATGCTTCGTTTGGAAATTGATAGTATTCATTGCAAATCACGTAATCTTCTATTGGTTTTTTGAGAGGCTCAGAATTCATGCAAATAAGAGAGGAAGCTAATATTTGTAACCAATTGCCTGTCAGCATTTGTTGCAATCTATTTCTCGTTCACGGATGAAATTCACCTAAGTTTTCGGCAGAAATTTTGTAAAGAAAGTGATTGTTTCATTTGTTAGAGGTATCATAATAATTTGAATAAAAGAAACTTTGAAGCCATTTTGATTTCCTCAAAATGAAGTCCGTCTTTGCTTTTCGGTAGAACAAAGGAACGAAGTTTTCCGAACAGTGGTGCGGATTAATAATAAAACTTAACTTTAACGGTTAAAAACCAATAATTTTCGCTTTTCTTAGTAAGAGGTACAGAAGAATCTGTTTCTGTCCATATTTCTTCTATTAAACTTTATTTTTAAAAAGTGCATTAGGGAAAACAAAAAATTGTTCGATACACTTTTCACTCATTTGATGAAATTTATGATCATAATAATAAAATGCCCCTTGTCCTCTGATTTCTATAAAATTCATCAAACCTAAAATAAAATCATTAAGTGTACTTACCACTCCCCTTGGGATCAAAAATGGCTGATCATCGATGGAAAACTATGCAAAGAAATGAGTGATGGAGTCGTGGTGCCAAAAACGCAAAGTCACAGTACCACGAGGTTAAATTCTAGCAATGGCTTGAATTGCCCAAAAAATATCTTTCATATATGACCTTCATTGATTGCAAATACATTGTCTTTGTCATCATTATTTGACTTTCGATGATGAGCGCTTCTTGGAATAATTTAAAACAAAATGTCTTCGACAAAACCATTTTAAACTATCGTTGCTCAATCACCAAACAGCCATTTTTTCTCCTTCCATACAAAATTTCTTTGTAATCGAAGCTGTAAAGTGAACAATGTAATTAAGAAGTTTACTTGTTTGTTGGAAAAATGTGATTGCTGAATAACAATACAGTTTTGTGGCATTTTAAACTACTGTCACAATAAGTGTCTTGCGTGTTTGGCTACAGGTCTAAAAATTTCAAATTCTAATAGTTAAGACAAAAAAATAGATCAAATTCCCGGATTAATTTAAAGTTAGATGTATTGCAACAAGAGCTCCGAAGCTTTTCTGCTTTCATTCAAGAAGAACTCACCAATATGTTATAGGATTGGATTAGATAGATTACTTTATTAAAGATACTTTCAGCCGTAGGCTGGTTCGCCTATGATAGAAGGGTTTTTGTTTTAGCTAAAATAGTGTCCCACTAAACAAAGTTTTTCCTCGAGAATAATGATCATATTTGTTCTATAAAAAATAACAGATGAAACTGGTCAAAAGATTTAAGAGTAGTTTAGATGAGAAGAGTTTTCATCTTTATAGTAGATGCTCCAGTCTCGGTCACAGATTTCTATTGAAAAGGTAATCAGGCGGGAACGCAAAATGCAACTTATCCACATTCTAGGCATCAATATGGCTGATAGAAATGTCGTTCATTAGGTCTAATCTACCGAGTGAAACGTGAAATGCAGGCACTAAATGACCGAAGATGCAATTTGCTCTCGTTTAGGGTTATGTCATCATCGGTACTTGAGACAAGTCAGCTCTATTTTCACTAAGACTTCCTCTCAGCGTTGTCACGTCAGTTTCAGGGAAATCTGGTCCTGTTGAAAGATAACATCTGTAAAAATGTAATTATATATTGCATTAATGTCGTTTTTGCTATTATTCGATTTCTTAATCATGAAAGATATGTAACTGACGAATAGAATACATAAAAGGGGTCCTAAATGTAAACCTTGAGGTACTTCCAAAGTGAAATCAAAGGAATTTGATATCTGTCCGTCATATTTTACTATTTGATGGCGATTAGTTGAATAAGATTCAAGCCATTTGAGGAGTGCGGAATGAATTCCATTTTTTTAAGTTTAAAGACAATCATGGGTATGTCAATTTGATCAAACGCTTTGCTGAATTCTGTATAAAAAACTTCTAAATGGTTTCCGTTATCCATTGCATTCAAGGAATAATTAATTATTCCGAGCAAATTCTGAGTTGTTGAAAGCCGTCTTGCATAGTAGTTATTCTGTTTTTAATTTGAAGAAAAAGTTTTTCATGTACAATCGTTTTTCAAATACAAGAGATAATAGTTATACCACGATATGTACTAAAAACGAGTTTTCCCAAATTTTGAGAAGTTTCCGGATTCCAATTACATATTTGAAATCCAAAATAACGAAGCAGTAAGTTCATTTGTTGAAGATTTCATAAAAACAGAAGAAACCCCGTCAGGATCAGGACCTTTAGATGCATTTATTTTTTTAAACCAATTACCAATTTAATTTATAAATATATAACAATATTTTTCAAATCTTTTTTGCTAATATTGCTATTGAAATACAATTTGTATTCCAATATCTCTAGGAAAAAAAGTTCAGTGTATTCATTTATTTTTGTAATCATCAGAATTGTTTCAAATACCGTCGGACTTTGTCTGTAAATTTCTGAGTGTTTAAAATATTTAAAGAACATCTGTTAACAACGTAAAATTTTCCCAAAGTTCATTCATTATTGTTTCTTGAATGCCCCACATTATCAAAATAATGTTCACAAGCCTATGAGCAATAAGGCTGATGCAAATATTAAATTTGTTTTATGTCCGACATCTTTCAAATTGGTCGAGGGGGAGGGCAAAAAAAATAAAGAGGGACAAAAAAAAATACGTCAAATTTTATTTTTATTTTTCGAAACCAAAATGAAAAGCACATCTGAAGTAACAATTTATTTACACCTTCTTCGGTCTGCCCCTAGCTCGACGAGTAACGGTAGCTGATCCACAGTTCTTCTTCTCGTAGCAAACTTTGCACAACAAAACTTTACTGTCGGAAGTAACAGTGTTCTGATCAGCGCATTCAGCGCATAAATCATAATATCCTGGAAGAGATGGCCCTGTTTGGTAGTAGTGAAGTGAAACTGCATCGTGACAAACCAGTTTTGGATTTTGAAACACTTCTGGGAACGAGTCCAAACTAGAGCCGCATACATAAAGCTTTTCTTCAAAGAAATTCTCTAGCTTTGAGAGCGTTTCTCTATCAAGCGCGTATTTTGAATACAGCAAACGTGGAAAGTTGCATTCAGTGCAGAATACGATCATTCGTGCTCTAGTGTGTGTCAATGGAAACGGTGCTTTCGGAAGATCATTGACTTGGTCTTGCCGGGCTGCATTCTTACTAGGAACATCTGCATCAGTTGGTTATTGTCCATAAACCAAATGGAATTCGGCAAACTTATCTCCGATCCCCGCCGGTGTTGGAAGCCACGCAATCCTGTCGAAAGTCGCTTCATCCAGCCTTACTGGCGCATGAGCTTTACAATTTACGTCCTTGCATTTCTTCACCTGCATTGCATAAGTAGTGCACCGTACGTGCTTTTCAAAAAAGTCCTTCACAGAATTAACTTTTAGTACATCCGCTTTGGTTAGCTTTTTGTCCATGTCTATCTCGGGCCAGACGTCTGATATTTTTCGCTTCAAACGATCGATCTCTTGATCCGTGGCCGCATCACCAACCACAACATTTTCACCTTTGTACACTAATGCCTCAAAACGTTTTGTCAAAAGTTCCCTCGCATCTTTGGTTCCGTCCAGCGCCATCTGACGGTAGTCGATATTAGGATGCTTGCTTTGTGCATCTCTCCATTGCTTTTTGGACAACAGAGACCGTACTTTTGGTTCATTTTGACCTAGATGGTTTCTGGCCAAAGAGACACCCATCAAAGCAATGTTAGCAACGTTCATAAAACGTTCCGCTGGGTTGATGACCGAAAAATTGGGAGGAGTTCGAACTGCACACAAAAAATCAAGATCCAATTCGAAGAATAAAGCTAAATAGCTTAAGATCACTTGAATACTTGTGACGTTGTGATCCGGACCACCATCGGTGCCGATAAACATCATTGGTCGGTCATCAACGTCCTCATCCGAATGATCCGAAAAGATGCCTGCGTTAATGATAAGATTAAGTAATAAAAATTTAACAGATATTTAAAAGATATTACCCGCCATAACTTTCAAAAACTTGAATTGCTTAGCACCGTAATGTTGATCTACATGAGCTTTGTGTAGTGTTCGTTTTTGCAATCCAAACTTCACGTTGAATCGACCATAATATCTGCTCCCTACTACTGATTTGCTGTTTCGAGGAACAAACTGGATTCGAAAATATTCATACGATGGAATAAAATTGTTGTCGGAATCCGGGAAAAGCTCTTCTATTCTTCTCTCACATTGTGACATCAAATCACGTAGAGAAACACACAATGGTGATATCCAAGTTGTTTCTCCGTTACGTCGTTCGTCAGCAACGGTGTAATCGTTTTCAGCTAGCACGTTTTCCACCGCTTTCCAGAAATGCTCAAATTTTTCTGCTTTCGACTCTTGAGCCTGTTCGACCAATGTCAAAGCATCAGAGAGCTCATACCCTTCGTCCAATAAAAGTTTAAATTCAGCCACAGTATCATCTGTGTCGTCCTGTGAGAGATGATCATCATCTAAAATTAACAAAGCATGAAGCATAAAGGTAAAAAACAGTAACATGTTACAGTCTGATAGTACAAACTAACCTGCTATAAACGATATCAGCTTGCTGACGTTTTCCATGGACCATTGTGCTGTATTGACGTGTTTAACACGTTCTTCAATATTTTTCTCGATGCGAGCGATCGTGTTTGCCAGAGCAGTTTGATCGTCGTCTGGGGATTTCCATACAAACGTTGCGCCAGGTTTGAAGGATCGATAAACGTAGATGGTGAACTCAAACGCCAAGCCAGCAATATAGTTGTATTTAGCGCGACGTTCGGTAGGTGCAAAAAAAACTACGTTATGCTCAACGTAAGGGGGTGCCGACTCTAGTTCCGTTTCCAGCGCTGCGTAAAGAATCTTGCTCATGTTTTTCCGGTCCGGTTTCGCTGGTACCTTCTTAAGCGAACGATTATCCCGATGAGAAATGGTTTCCTCTTCCACTTTCCCACGTACTTCCGCCCGATTGATATGGGCAATATATTCTGCGATACAAACTTTCAGTTGACACACGTTATCTAAAACTGATCTCCATGCTGCTGCCTGGATGAATGATTTTGAAGAAAGGAACTCAAGTTTGTTGAAGTGCTCAATCAAGTCAAGTTTCTTGAGCCGCGGTAAAGTTTTCTTTTTTTGATCTCCATGATGCAGCTTCCGAAATGTGTCTTGATTTTCAGGAGCAAAATGCAGCCTCTGTGGCATTTTTGATACACCTGGCGCTGACGAAAACTTTTCCCAATGGCCGTCGAGGTACTAAAGTACCGAAACTACGGTGGACATAAAAAGTTCCATTTCAACCTTTTGGAACGTTCGGAATCCCAAGTCCAGATCCTGAAGATAATCAACTGTGTGGTTATAAATACCGTCTTGACCACGATTTTCCGATCGTTTATCCGGCAGTTTGAGGATGGATGCATTGTTCATCAACGTATCAAAAGCACTAGGAAGTGGCTTCTTCACAAGAGGGATCATGGATTTTAAGATGCACAGTACTTTTGTGCAAGAGCCAATAGCAAGAATAGCATCATCCATTGTGGTAGTCAGTGAAAGTTCGAAGAGATGTTCCTTTTCCAGTGACTTTGATCCGGCGTAGATAGTTTCAATTTTGACAGACCCCATCACCTGACTGATCAAGTCGGAGAAAGATTTATCTGCCGTGGTCGAAACGATCGATTGATTGACCAATTTCCCGTCTCTTTCGATCCGGATGGCCATCGGGAGCTTTTTTTCCTAGAAAGAAACATTGATGTCAGTTTTTAGGCTATAAAAAGTACACACAGCTTACCATATTGTGATACACGGGCACGCAATATCATTTGTGAACGAAGATTGAACTGAAACACAACTTTTGATCTACGAAAAGCAATTTGGTCCGAAAGAGTACACTTTTTTACTGCGTTTATCAAAGCAAAATGCAGCGGAGTGCTTACTATAGATCAGTGCACCGTGTCTAACCTCTCATTTTGCTTCAGAGTAAAAGAGATAGCGAAAAGAAACCACCTAAAAACGACAGCACTTATGCGTGAGAGAAGCGTCCTGCGAATTTTCGTGCATTGACATAACGAAAACGTCATTTTTAGTCACGGTTGCTGTTGATGACGGGTAAACGATAAAAACGGGCAGTTTAGCGTAAAACACGGCAAACCAAAACAACTCAACAGTCGAATTTTTTCAACACGGCAGACCAAAACTAGGACAGTTTTCGTCAAAATACTTAAACCAATTTTTTTTTGCCCCCTCAATATTTTGACATTTTGAAAGGGGGGGGGGGGGGTGACATAAATAAAAATAAAAATTTGCATCAGCCTAATGATTTATTAGCTTTATGTTTTATTCTTTTTAAGTTATGATAAGAAAATCCATCTGAAGTCAACTACAAATATCATTCTAAATCAATTTGTCCTTTCTTTTTGAGCATGAGCATTGAAGACCATACAGTTCAGTAGTTGTTACTTTGCTACGCCGTGTTTCACCAGAATCATGTGAATGAGGCTTGGGATTAGCAATCCATTCTCAGTGTGTACAATCGGTGAATCCTTATTTTTAAGGTCAATAATGGCACCGGCCACGCCTTCACGGTCATCGGGGAGGGCAAGGATTGTTATTTCGACACCCGTTGCTTGTAGGGACCGAGTTTACCTCTGCATCTCCACGGTTGACACGGGAAGGTCGTTTTTGTTAGTAGGAAGGGTGGATTAGATCTGGATTCACATTGGAAAGAGATACGACCCTTTAAAGCCTGGTAAGCAAATGATGCGACCCTATCACCTAAGTAATGTAAAGAGGCTTGGGTTCTAACCCACGATCTTCTGCTGAGTAAGCAAAAACGGTCGCTCTAAGGCCACCCTTTCCCTTACTTCCCAATAAACTACGACCGAAGACCGTTCATTATCGGTTCCAGGAGGCTATTAAAATCAAATTACATCCCCGAAAGCAGTTAACAATGTCTTCCGAACCGGATCAAGTGCACGTCACTTTTATCTGAACATATGTGTCCTTTGTTTAGTGCATGTTGTAGTACCTCATTACAATGGAAAAGTAATGAGGTTTTCGTTTTCGATACAGTTAAATCATGCATACTTGCTCATTAGACTGATGAAAAGTTTCAAACGTTTACAAATCAGGTCCTGATTAGCCGCCCCCAAAATTAAAACTCATTTGGTAAGAAACTGACTTGGCACAAACTATTCGAAGTTTATATGGAAATTACTATGGGAAAACCAAACTTTTTGTTCATTGTCTTCTAGCCTTTTTCCATATTATACTGTTAAAAATTTCTATTGCTATTCTTACGGAAATTTTTATCAGCTACAACTTTGCAGAAAATCGTTTTTCAGCCAAACGTCAAATTGAATAGTTATTAATTGCTTAAGAGATTGATAATCTTATGGCAAGATTAAGCAACTGTATTGTGAACAACACTGTATTCTGCTGTGTGACATAGTAGCCATGATTTTTGTCCTCTATTCTACGCGCTATAAACACCAATGTTGCCTGCTGAACAGTTGAATGAGCATAATCATAAGACATCAGTGACTTGAATCAATAATAACTTTTGTTCCTTACATTTGATTGAAAAGTGGTTTTCAACAAAGTTGTAGCTGAGAAAATTTGCTACAACAACTGCTATCATTTGTAAAAGCATAGTGATGTGGTGAACTGTTCGATAGATATGAACAAATACATAAGCTTTCCCATAGTAATTCCCACATAAACTTGAAATGGTTTGTGCCAAGTCAGTTTCTCACTAAAGTAGTTCAAATTTTGAGAGGCAAAGCAGGACCCAATTTGGAACCATTTAAGCACTGTGGAGCGAAAATTTCAAATTTTGCACCAGTCTATTGCTCATCCCACAAGAAGCTTTATTCAATTGTGATGTTTTGCCCTCTTATCAATCAAAAAGGCTCCTACATGAATTGTGATGTTCGGCATCATTTGAAAAAATTATGTGATCTCTTCAAATATGCAACTTCTCAGCAATCAAAATAGGTCTTCTTGGCGAGAAAAACAAGCGATGATATTGATATTTGACCATGCATCGGAACCCTGCTCCGAACTTTTTCTTGTATCCATTCTCAAAACCGACGTTCACAACAGTCAACAAGATGAGCATCAGGCGTACCACGAAAACTTAATTTATTCTCCCAGAAATACCATGGAATTTATTCCATAATTCTTAAGGACCAGTGTTGGAAAAAATATAAGAAATTCAAATCTCACCAAAGACGTAGACAAAAATTAACAAGCAAACAACTGCGGTTGACATTGCAAACTGTGATATCGCAGCTCGGAATATCAAGCTAACAAAACTCACCAGCTTCAAAGATCACCAAGCTGTAATGAGATTAAGTTTCATGATTTTGGCTTTACACCCGAACGCAACCGAAACTTCCATAACGGCTAGTTGCAGTCACTTCGTGTCTGCCATCGGGGCAGAGGTAGCATTATTATACCTTCTCTTTCAAAAATAAAAAAAAGAAGGTGCAACGGAATCATTTTTGCGTCTATTCAACTCTCAGCACGATGTGAATAGCCTCGCAATATCAAAGGAGCTTGTAAAATCAATATCAAGCACGATATTTTGCTCCAACATCACGCTTGATATTGAGAGCGTATAAGAGCGGAAAAAATCAATTTGCTGATGATTATGCCATAACTGCTAAGGACTTTATCTCAGAATTATGTTGGATTTCTAGTCAAAACATCTCACAATTTTTCCAAAAAATTTGTAGATATTCACGATAGAATTTCATGTTTTAAAATTAACGCTAAAATTCTTTTTTATATTTTCTTCTTAAGTTCATAGGTATTCGCGTCAGAATTCTATGCAATATTCTTTAATCTGTTTGAAACCTGAAAATTCCCGAGCATCGAAAATTGTCCAGAATCGACTATAGTGATGTTTGTCTCTTCAAATCTTAGATCTTGAAAACATTATAAAATCCATCTTGTTGAGTATTTGTCTCGATTCCTTTAATTTATTCTAAATCTAAGATCACAACATATTTGAAAAGCATAAAATATTTAAAAAAAAAACTTATTTCCTATGACTCTAAACAAGTGTCAAATCCTCAGAATCATAGAAAGTTTCTTAAATCTAATGTTTTTTTTTATTTTTGTCAGTACAGACTACGGAGTGTTAAAACGTTTTGTAGCTCTGAGATTCGCAACAATTTTTCCAAGCTCTCATTTGTATCAAGTTCAAGATTTATTTAGAGAACAATTACAAGAAAACACAACAAAATGGGTCGAAGGTTTTAAAGTTTTATGAAAAGTTGCCCACAGGTTGATAGTTTTACAGGAGTTAGTAATTTAAACTGTGGTTTTGAACTGCTGCAAAAGTCGGTATAAATTCGTAAACATTCGTTCGAAGAAGACAGTAGAACAGGGATCGGGTGCTACTCAATTTTTTGCGAGTAAAACACACGCTGTTGCGAGACTGCACTTTCATTTCCAAAGAGACGTGAAAGAGCAGTTTAAATCGTGCAGCACATTTCATTCTTCTTGTGTTGGAGAGCTGCCGCTCCAACGGTGTGAAGTCTCTTTCTCTCTCTCTTTGTTTCTCCGACAGTGTACTTTTTCAATAACTGTAGCGTTGTAGGATAGCTAGCATCAGTGCTGTTAATTTTCATATCATTTGATTGAAGATGAACCAATACAACTATTAGATCGATTCAGAGAAAAAAATCTCTCGTGCCCATCATTTGAAGAGCCCCTTTCTCATTCGAAGCTCATTGTCACTGTCAATTGAGTCCCCCACTATCATTTGATATACGACAGTGGAGTGTGGAAGAAACCCAGCAAAATGGTCCCAAACAGACAAGTCAGCCCGATGTCGGATCAATGTAAAGCTAATTTAGGGTCGATGTCGTGTTGTTGTTGGATCAGTTTGGGGTTTATGTCGGGTCAATGTCAGGTCAACATCGGGTTGGGGTTTGCTAGAAGTCAGGTTGGTGTCGGGTTGGCTTAGATTTAACCAGAGCTAACCCCCTTGTAAAGAAAATTACACGTCGATCTTAAAAACATCTCTTTGGAAAAGCATAAAAATTTGCATTTTGCAAAATATTCTGCACCCAGCCTAAAATAAGCAGCCATTCTTGTAAATCTCTAAGCCACGTCTCTCCCGATTGAAAAGTGCTACTCCCGTCATAACACCGTGCACAACTCGATTGTGCTATACGCAAGTAGCACCTGAGCTTTCCAACTGCTCTCTCCTAAATATGAAATCTCTCTCTCTCTTTAGTCTCTTTCTTCTTCCAAATATAAGGGACGTGCTCCCTTATTTTAGAGAAGCACCAGTGTTTTTTGCACCACTCTGAGTTTTTAGTCGATCCCTGAGTAGAAGAGTGCTCAGTAGACCGAAAATCTAAGCCCTATGTCTTTCAGCGAAAATTTCTGCACAATCCTTTTTATGGTTCTTCTATTCAACACCAAAGGCCTTAAAATTACTTAAATTAAATTAATAATACAGATGGAAAGCTTACAAAACAAAGTTGAATACCACTCACTACCTTCATGATAAATTAAGAGCTGGTTACTCACTGATGTGCGCCCGACCATCTCACATTTAAGGAGCCACTATAATTGTAATTTAGAAATCCACACGCAATATCGCTCCCTCTAACTAAAACTAGGCTACGGATAAAACTTGTAAGACAATCTAAATGCTAATCAAAACTCTACGACGTTTCAGTCTTAAGATTTAACCTTTCTCAGGGGTCATAAAGTTATGCCGTGTTTCGTTCAGCTCAAATAGTTTTACGATCCCAATCTTAAACTAGCCCTGATAAAGATCTCATCCCCTGGATCGACACGTTGACGATGATAACTCAGTTGTGTCATTATTGTCGAGATTTTCAGCCGCAGGCTGGTTTAACTTCGAGATACGACGATGACCTACCGATGATAAAGTTGTAATCAACTCTTTTCTTGTAGTCTGAAAACCGAATCAAATTCTACGAGTTTCGAAATACCCCGTATGTCTATACTACTCTGAAGATTTCGGTGCTTTCCCGAAGGTAGTGGAATGGTTCTAAAGGTCTCTTATATTCAATAGACTTCAATAGCTTCCCTGATATTCTCAGAACTTTTTAAAATTATCGCAATTTTTTTGAAGTTTATTGAACAGCCTTCAAATTATTAGGTCTATGCTGCAGCTTCCGAAATTTACCAGCAGTTTTTGATACATACTTTCTTGAAGCTAATGAAATTTCCTTTAAAAGCTATAAAATTCTTTGGATTTGCCTGGAGTTTTCATTCCTTCATGAATTTCTCGGAACTTAACTTACCTACCAAAAATTTCCCTGATATTCATGGAACTTCTAAGAAAAACCCCCAGATTTCTCCAGATTTTTTTAGAAAATTTCTGGAATTCTCGGAACAGGGAAAATTAATTTAATGTCGGCCCAAATGCCCCTAATTTCAAGAACAACATGTGAAAAGGACACACAAGCTTTTTGTAAACACACCTTCTTGTGTCCTTTTCTCGCCACCCACTTGACACTCACGCAAAATATCAACATCACTGGGTAAAGGAAACATTCCCCTTTTTGATGATGTTGTTGGTTTGCGGTTGGCGATAAAATGGCCTACAAAGGCGTGTATGCCCTTTTCACACGTGACTCTTGATTTGGGCCCATATATAAATTCAGCATTCAACTAAATTTTCAATAGCGACCAAAAATATCCATTAGTACCGTCCCAATGACGCGTTCATCTAGATAAAATTCATAAATAGCTGATTTTTAGCGATGGGCCCAATCTTAGATCCATAGGCCAACATTACAGCCATTTCCCCTTCTCTATAATTATTCGGCAACTAATTAACGGAGTTCTTCGCAATGCTCGGAACATCCCTGAAAATTACGAAATTGCAGTTCTCTGGACTTTCCTGAAATTTCCGGCAATTCAATGTTTACCTAAAGCATAAATCCTGAATTTATTGAATTTTACATTTACAGGTCTTAGTACTACTTACACACTAAAATTTTGTTTCCGTGTTCGGTAAATTTTAAAGAAATCAGAACAGCTGAACGTTCGGTAAAACTTTGACCTTCATTTTAAAGGCTATTGTATTTTAAAATAATATCAAAACATGTTCAACCTTGTTTAAATGATCGAATCCTGTCATTTTAGTGGATATTTAGTTTTAAAGTTGCTGAAAAGCAATTGAATTGAATGGTATAAATTTTAACGAAAATTTCAACTGTTCAGATTTCGGTAAAAATTACAAAAGTCGACGATAATTGCTAAGTGTTCAGTATCCTCTCTCAAAAACTACAGATCTTTAAGCTTCCCCGACAGCATGAACTTAAGATCTTTACATCTCTGAGCTTCGCTGGAGATTATTGAATATTACTCTATCATTACTAAAGTTCTGCAGACTTCTCTTCATATGCTTTTTTGACATCTCAGAAGTGAGGTCATAGAACTTCCTTAAAGTTACTGCAGTTGTTTTGAAGCTGGTGGCTCCACCTTGAAGTTGAAGCTGATATGCTCAAATTTTGACTTATTATCCCGACGTTCATGAAACTTTCCCAAAATCCTCGGTATTTTCTTCCATTAATCGAAAGTTCTTTCTAAAATGTATGTGAACCCTCTTGAAGTTCTCGTTACTCTTCTGATGAATTTCTCTAAAAGTTATCAAACTGGCCTAAAGACCTCTGAACTTCTCGACGTGAATTTCTCGCAACTTTGGTGAAGTTTTCGAAATTTTTCTAAGGTACTCTAATCTGCCCATAAATGCATAAAAGTACTATGTGGAAACACAGCAAGCCGAGAAAAACGCGGTTTATTTATTTTTCCAATAAATCTTATGCCTGGGACAACCAATTTCGGTGTTTTTTTTTTCGATATGTTCAGAACAAAACAGTTAATTTTATGGGCATATAATCAAACTCATGTACAGGCATGGAAAATCATTTGCATTCATTTCATACATTCATTTACATTCATTTACCTCTAACTTTTTTCATCAACAGTATTCCGCAAAATGATGTATAGATCTTTTATAGGTTTTGTTATCAGCTACAAGTTTTGCTCATAACTCAAATCTGTATCTCTTATGCATCACGAACTAGAGCGGGCAGAACTTGTTACTGTTTTTCAGTGAATGTAAAATACATTCACTGAAAAACAGTAGTGGCTTCTGTTCGCTCTGCTTCGTCATGCATAAGAGATACGGATTTGACTTAATAACAAAAGTTGTAGCTAATAACAAAATCTACAAAAGCTTTTTACATCATTTTGCGGAAAGCTGTTGAAGAAAAAAGTTAGAGGCAAATGAATGTAAATGAATGCACGAAATGAATGCAAATGATTTTCCATGCCTGCTTATGTAGTTAATTATCGATTCCAGAAGATAACTAATTGCCGGCGCTGGTTGTGTAGTGCTCTCTCACCCCAATGGGTCTGGGTTCAATCCCAGCCGAGGTTGGTGGGATTTTTCTGAGGCATAAAAATCTCTGGTCACGTCCTTCGGAAGGGAAGTAAAGCCGTTGGTCCCGGTCCATGTGTGTGTTGAATGGGTGCGATATCCTACGCAGGTGTGGAAGCTGCCTTCCTGCATATTCGATTGCCGTCAATCGATGGCAATCGATGTCCGTCGATGATTGGCACTACAGAGATCGACGTTAAATAAAAGAATGAAGAAGATGATAACTATTTGTTTTCCAAAAAGTCACATGGGACTGTTATGCATCTATGGGCAGTAAACTTCCCTGATGTTTTCAGTAATTTTTTAAACTTCAAAGTTCCGCAATTTTCCTGATAATCATGTTCTTAGAACTGCTCGACGCTACGTAACTCCCTTAAAGATCTTTCAACTCAACGTAAGTTTCTGCAACTTTCCTGAAGTTAATGACACTGCCCTGAAGCTATTGGATTTTTGTAGAGTTTTTAAAAATTTTCCTGAAATCTATTGAACTGCCCTGAACGATCGTAAAACTTGCCATTAGTTTTGGACGTTCTTGAAGTTTTCGGGAGTATCATCAAGTTTTCGAAACTCCCTCTTAATTCTTAGAAATTCCAAGAAATTGTCATCCTTGAAGGTTTCCGCATTTTTTTCTGACGCTAACATAAAGTTTCAAAAAATGTCCTAAAGTTTTCAGAACCTCAATAAAAATCCCCACACTTTTCCTGACTTTCATGGGACTTCCAACTTATTTCAATATTTACGAGCTTTGTTGTTGGAAAATCTGTAAAGTTCCTGCATTTTTTTTCTGAAGTTAATTGAACACTCTTAAAATTCTTAACTTTTCCTGAAGTTTAAGAACTTCTCTAAAAATTCAAATTTCAAAAGTTCCTGCAATTTTCTTGAAGTTAATAAAACTGTCGCAAATTTCTTTGTTCTTCATCTTAGTTCACGAGACTATCTTGAAGTACATATAACTGCCCTGTAATTTTAGGAATATGCCCTTAAAGATCTCAAAATTCAGTACTTTTCTGTAATTCTTACCTGAAGTTTTTTTTTTAAATTATATGAATGTTTTGGATATTCTCTAAGTTTTTTGGAAAATCCCAGAAGTTTTCGAAATTACTCTAATAAGTTCCTACTTCCCTGATTTTTTTCTGGACTTCCGCAAATTTCTCAGAGCTACAAAATTTCTGATATATTCCTCTAATAAGATAAACTGTCCTGAAGTTACACGTAAATTAAAAATGATTAAAACCCAACCAGCTATTATACATTCACAGACCAGGACTTATATTTAGAAATGTTTGGATTATATTATTTTCAGCAGGCTAGAGGCTATACAATTTTTTTATTCGAGCGGCTGTTTTTATCACTAGAGTCTGACCAATATGTTCACACTTTGAGAGCGCCTATTGTAATTTGGCATTCAAACATTCCTTAATGCCTTTGTAAATTTAGGTACCTTTCTTCACAAGAGCACATGGGCATTGCGCATAAGGCGGCTCAAAGAAAATATTTTTTCTCAGATGAGGGCACACATAAAGAAAAAGGGTGTCCATAGTTTTCCTTAACCATTTCGGAGCACTACTTTTATAAATTAGCATCGATCAAGTTGCACAATATCGTAGGTGGTACGAATTCAAAACTATTAAGAACAAGACGGATATCTATCACTGGACAGATAGTAAATAGGAAATAATTACTATCTTCCAGATAGAGACATATCCCTATCCAACAGCTAAGGATTGTCCTGGCCACGTCCTTGAAACTGGTAGGGATAGGAAAGGTATGTTAGTCCAACATTTACTTAAGAGCGATGCAGAGAACTATACGACCCCTCATAAATGGCCCGTGAATTTACGAATTATGTTAGTAGGGAAGGTAAGCCTTAGGATACACCCAGTCAGTGTTGCTGGCAAATGTAGATTTTTGTTTTATAAATGGTGAAAACTTACTTACTCATCCTCTCTCACAAACCACCCACACCATCCAAAACCACCATCATATAGGGGAATGCTCCACCTATCCGACAGAGCCGTCATTTTATTAAAAAAAAGTCGTAGGCATTTGATTGTTGTAAATAAAATGGGAGCACTGCTGGTCACGGAAGTTGTTCACAACATTACGGGCTGTTAGACTGTATATTCAGGAATATAGAGACCGATTTATCCTTGCGATTTCAAACCAAACAAGGTGTAAGAAATACCGGGTTGCCGGGACGGGTATTTTACAAACAATCGCAGCTTGCTCTATGACCGGCACAATTGGCACACCTGCTGCACACTGAAAAAGATGACCCAAGATTGGAGCGCGGAGTCACGAACTCTTTGGGATTTCCCATAGTAATTTCCATATAAACTTCAAATGGTCTGTGCCAAGTCAGTTTCTTACCAAATGAGGTCAAATTTTAGGAGGCTAAGCAGGACCCGATTTGGGACCGTTTGAGCAGTGTGGAGATAAAATATCAAATTTTGCATAAGTCTAGTGTTCATGTGAGTTGATTTTGAGTGACCTGCAAAATTGGGACGATTTTCATATTATTCGATATTACCGCTATTTGACTGACAAGGTTGTTTCAAATAAAATTACTGATTGAAATGACTGACAAGGTTCTGTTGAACCAACGGCGCCGGTGGTGTAGTGGTAAGCGTGATTACCTCTCACCCCAGCAGGCCTGGGTTCAATCCCAGTCGGCGCCGCCGGGATGTTCTGAGGCATAACATCTCTGATCACGCCTTCCTTCGGATGGGAAGTAAAGCCGTTGGTCCCCGGTTCATGAGTTGATGGGTCGATAGGTAGGGTCCAGGTGTGGGAGCTGCCTTCCTGGCACGTCGGTAGCATTGGTGCTCAGCACGGAAAACAAGATCGACGGAAAACAAATCAATGGAAAAAAATATATCGATGTAATATTTACTGTTGATTTTAACACCAGGTGCAATGGAATGGAACTTTCAATGTTTTGGAGAAACATCCCCAAACCATCACCATGGAAACATTCTGGAACCTTTGAACAGCCAGTTTGTCTCGAAGAATATCAGCAAGATATGCAGCATATACCCGGCCATTTTGCTGGTTGTGATGATCCTGTAGCAGGAACATTTTCTCATCCAAAAACAGAATCTCGCAATCATCGTGCCGTTTGAGCAGTTTCCGACATCTTTCGACTCTAGCTATATTTTGCCATGCACACGCTGTTTTTTGTAAGCATTCAATCCGAGATCATCTTTCAAAATACTCCTGATCGTTGGCTGGAGTCCTGACACTGCGTTTTCGGCCTGGTCTGGGAGAGATTTTCCACGAACCGGTTTCCTTGTACCGTTTAATGGTGCGAAAAATGAATCTTTCGTTTATTTCGAGTGGTTTCAGCGTCTTTAAAATAGAATACGGTCTATGATGCTTCAAAAACAGGCTTATCACGAGTTCCCTTTTCGCGTCCATGATTATCACGAGTATCAAACGAATGGAAATTCAAAACAAACATGCATGCCGTGTTGACATTTGAACACACTCTAAAAGAAAAATATGCAGACATGTTAACCCATTTGATACTACAATTGCTTAAAAAACACTGACAGGAATTACCTTTCACCCTGTACATTCAGTGACAACTTTCATAATTTGTACATTCCAGAAAGAGCTACTGTCAGTTTTTTTTCAAGCAGAGAGGTATAAACTTCATTCATCGAAGTTACCATCTTTTAACGCCCATTTATCAGTATATCTTGCATAGCAGATTTAGTCCAAGTATACAATTCCATAAACATTCATCAATTCGTTAACGGTTCCCATATTTTACGGAAATGTTGATTCATTAACATAAAATCAACACCGTTGATTAACGGTTAACGGTTAAACAAATATTTGCCCATCTCTATAAATTTGTATATTGTGTAGCAATTATACTCCATGTCCACACTTTATCAAGGCTTTAAAGCATTCTGTAAGTCTAGGTCATGGTCTAAAATAATGTAATCAAACCAAAATTGTTACATAGGTAGACAACCAATGAAGTTATTGCAGACAATAAGGACGAAATCGACGCTTCATTAATGAGATCAATTGCGGTATTCAAGAACCTTTTATGTACAACCTTTCATTTTTCGAATGGGTGAACTTGTAACAGAAGTCTTGAAATAATTTCGATGTTTGCTCAAGATTTTCATTCGCAATTTTTGTTCAACTGCTTAGTGAAAATCGTTAAAATATTAATTTGTTGTGCACCAATCGATCATTTTAATCATCGAATAAATAGGTAGAAATCTATGATTTCATTTTAATAATTTTAATTATTTCCTGTATTTACTAATAACGGGACAAATTAGCTCGATCCTACCCACTGAAAACTGACGATATCGTTCGGTTGATGCACAGTACCCCAATAGTGTACAATCCACTACACACTCTTCGAACAAAGATCTAGAGCGTCAATTAAGTCTTAAAACAAAACATATCGAACTCAATCACGTAGAAAAAGCTATCAATCAACAAAGTTGTTCGCACCGCTTCCTTGCTAAATTAATTCATCCGATTCCAGTAATAACACATTTGAACAGGTTCCCCCCCACAGCCCGCTCGGTGTTTACCAACACAACGCTTCCTTCGCAGCACTTCGCCATTAATTAGCCTTAGCAGACTTGACCAATAATAAATCGGCACTGACCGAGTCCTTAGCGTCCATTCCCAAGGAGAGAAGGGTACAATCGCGTGGCTCGATCATCGCCATCGCTTCACATTATAGCCCATATCTTGACGATCGCCACCAGCCGAGAATGATTAATATTCAATTTGATGACCAACCACAACCGATCGTTTGAATCGAACGAAGGGAAGTACGATGGCCCCCGACCGTCCGACACGGTGAGAAGCATCAATCGTGTGGTCACTGTTGCGTAAAGTTGTAGCTTCTTCTGGGCAGAATCACAGTGCCATTGTGTACAGTTTACTTTATGCACTTCTTGATTTCGACCCAGATGGTCCATTTCAGAACTTGGGACTTCCAGTCGAATGATAGTTTTTTTTTCTGATTTGAGTCATAGTCAAGAGATAAAAAACAAACGACCATAGAACACCACCGGCCTATGCACGGGCAGTGGTGGAAGCAAGGAGGTAACCGTTTTTCGCAGTTTTCCATTATATAATCGACCCCCGGCGCTGCTGACTCTGACTGACTGGCTGAGTGGTCCGCTAGCTATAGCTTCAGGTTCAGGTTCACCGTGTGCGCTTGAGTCGGCGGGCGACT
The DNA here is from genome assembly GCF_037179485.1 of Ochlerotatus camptorhynchus. Lineage (NCBI taxonomy): Eukaryota > Metazoa > Arthropoda > Insecta > Diptera > Culicidae > Ochlerotatus > Ochlerotatus camptorhynchus. The sequence goes on from NW_027041014.1 coordinate 4,967,557, forward strand.
GAGATTTTCCGCAAAGTTGCGCACGGCCAACAGCGCAGCCAGCGGTTGGACAATCAGTCGGGCAAAATGTACGGCACTGTGTTTTGAGGTTAAGTTCATTGCAAGCTCAGTTGTTGGTTGTGGTGGTTTTGTAGTCGCACCGTTTCTTGGTTGGTTGCCGGCTTGGTGCGGTGCGAAGTAACAATTGCGGTTTTATGAGGGTTCTGATCTAGACTCAAAGAATGCTTTAAAACATCCATACTAATTACAAACAAATGTTTGGGGATCCAAAAACCTCTTAAACGATCTACGTAGTTTATGAACAGCACCTAAGATGTATTGGATTATCATCATTAGCAGCAAATCTGTCAGTCAAGTCCTGAAATAAACGTTTTGGATCTGGAATAATTTTCTACAACAGCGGCATCATCGTTATATTGCAGAATATATTTTAGGAATTCACATTTCATTGAGTTGCAAAAGCAGTATTAACATGTTCTGAAAAATGTGGAATTTTTTTTTCCATAAAAAAAAAACTAGATATCTGTATGGTGAAGCCAAACATGTTGTCGCATAAGAGCAGCTTGACCAGGAATTCACCGTTTTTCCACAGCTGAATCGACTTTGGAAATCACCGTTCACCATTCGCCCTCTAGAGAGAGAGCCGCGGGATTTTCCCATAATTTTGTACAGACCGCTCCGAAGACATGATTCCATCGCAATTATTCCCTTGAAGAGGTAATTTGGATAATCGGATAGATCGCACCAAATGCGTGACAATATCCTGGATTTCCCCAAAACACGCTTATAAACGCCAGAGGAATGGCCACGTTAGTCACGTCAAAGTTCCCGTGTCTTCCTCCAGTCTTTGAGTGCAGAAGCTTCTGCGATGTCACAACGGAAAAATAAAGCAAAACATGGCCATCAGCATCATGCTTTTTCGAGTAGGGGAACTGTGGGTAAGACGAACGATGGTTTGGTGGCCAAATTATTGAATTATTGGTATTTAAGTGGGGAACAAATTGGTTGGTGGTAGGATCAATATCATAATGATGTTGAACCTACTACCAGTTGATTTGTTTCATCCAGCTGGAGATCCATAGCCAAAGTGCGGGATGCTCACTATGTCCCACCTGTTTACTATGCCCTTCCTTCCCCTACTCTTAATTTAAAGCATTTAATGCATTTACACAATATGAGACTTCATACATGTAAAAAGATTGAATACAGTGCCTTCCCGTTTGTGGCGCTCATCAGCTAATTCTATCCTCAAATTTGTTCTAGTGCTTTCAGGACAATTTTTCATGAAATTCAATAAAAGGCCTAGTTGACGTTTGGCTTCGTATTGTTTTATTAAGACACTTGAGCCTATCTAAACAAACGATGTGAAAAAACAAGAATGGTCGAGTGCCGTTTTTCTCAATCTGTACAGGAAGCCCTCAGGTGGGTCACAGACATTCACACCTCCTGGTCATACGTTTTTTTTTTTTTTTCGTGCAATATAAAGCGTGTACCGTTAAAAATTCGCACACACAAGATTCATAATCAGAATTTGAGTTTTTATCCGATTATCACCAAATTTTATTTTGGCATTTTGGACACCTGAAAACTTTTTCAATAATTTCGCGTGTGTTTATTAGTGCTGTGTTTGGTTATTTAAAAAAAAATAGGATCGAAAGAGTCTTTAAGATTACCGCGAGTGAACATACCGGGCTTTTTCTTCCCTCGCCGCTGCCGTGAAACGTTGCGAAAAAGCAGATCTCCGATGAATTTTCTAATGTACGCTGTTGAATCGTGTCCGTTTGGGTTTAGTTACAAGTGCACAACGATCCGGAAGCCGGAAGCTGCAAAATAAGTCCAGGAGGTAACGGTGATATCCAGTGGAAGTAGGTTATAATCGAACTTGCAAATTTTCTCCTGCAAAGTGCTGCTGCCTGCAAGCCAAAATGGGCGCGTATCTATCGGAACCACTCACAATGAAGGATTCGAGCGCTTGAAACACTGTTGGACAATATCCCATCGATACTGAAATATTTGTCCCAGGGCCAAATATTCCTGCACCTGTTTGTGTTCTAATTTTTGAGCCATCTGTGAAGAATATGATTGAGCCTTGACGAACGCTAGGACCACCGACTTCCCAATCCGAACGCAACATTTCACATACGTTGAAGGGAGTGTCATAATTGTCCTCTGGTTTCATCCAGCCTCCATTCATACTCATCACTGGTCCTCTTTGGAAGTATTGTAAAATGCTTATGTGATCAACCAGGTCACCAGGCATGACTTTTTTTTAGACCTTTTGAGTCTTAGAGCACTTTTTTCCGCTTCTAGTTGCACGTATTCATGCAAGGACAGTAGATTGAGAGTTGCATCTAACGCTTTTGATGGGTTGCTGCGCATCGCACCCGTTCTAGCAATACATGCTAGACGTTGTAGTTTTGCCAGCTTCCTCTGTGCAGTAGCCTCTTTCGTTTTTGGCCACCACACTAACGAAGCATAAGTTACTTTTGGACGGATTAGTGATGTGTAAGTCCACATTGTCATTGTTGGTTTCAAACCCCATTTCTACCAACAGTTTTGGAGCATAACCACAGGGCACTGGTTGCTTTGTTGATCACAGAATCAATCTGAGCATTCCAATTCAACTTGGCATCCAATATAACTCCTAGGTATTTGACATGTTCACTAAGCTGGATCTGTTCTTTTCCAAGCTTGAACTCCTTTAGGTTGAACTTCCTCTTTCTAGTAAAATGAACGATTACTACTTTTGACGGATTAATGTTTAGACCCTTCTTAATACACCAAGATTGGGTAAACTTTAGAGCTTGTTGCATTCTTTCTGAAATGGTAACGTCAAACTTTCCTCTAACTACGATGACTATATCATCCGCAAAGCCCACAACTTCGAAACCTTTCGCCTCTAGGCTTCTTAGAAGATCATCTACAGCTAAAGACCACATTAGTGGTGAGAGGACTCCTCCTTGAGGACAGACTTTCGTTGCCTTTACTGTTATAAATGAGCTTCACAGCCCAGAAGTGACTTTTCTTTTTCAAGCATAGTATGAATCCAGTTGACGATGTGCGTGTCGAAGTTCCTTTTCTTCATGGCGTCAACCATAGAAGAATAGGATGCGTTGTCAAAAGCTCCTTCAATATCAAAGAAAGAACAAAGTGCGATTTCTTTAACTGAAAGTGATTTTTCGATTTTAGTTACCAAAGTATGGAGAGCAGTAACTGTTGGTTTTCCAGATTGATACGCAAACTGAAAATTAGATATTGGATGCGTTAACATGTAAGTTGATTTTATGAAGTCATTCAACACTAAATGCTATTGGCTGCGTTTTATCACGCCTCCCGTTTTTTGGTATGAATATAACTCTTACCAATCTCCATTTTGATGGAATGTAGTTTAATCTTAAACTCGCCTTATGCATCTTAGTTAGAAACGGAATCAGCATTGCTTCACCGTTTTGAAGTAGTGCCGGGAATATGCCATTCACACCCGCAGATTTAAAAGGCTGAAAAGATCTCACAGCATTCTCTCTGGCAATTGTGAAAATTTCATCAGCTATATCTGGTATGGTGTTTTCTGTTGTCTGAGACATTGGCGAGGTCTCTATAGAACACATTTCACCATCAGAATCAGAAATATCTGATTCCACACACAATACCGAACCTGGAAAACGTGTTTCCATCATTAAAATTAATGTTTCAGAGGGAGATTTGGTAAAACCTCAATCATGACATTTAAGATTACCAAGTTCAATCGTATGGTCTTTCGCAAGAGTTTTCTGTAATTTCGCGACTATAGGAGTACTGTTTATATTTTCACACATTTGAAATCTAAGAGGCGATTTCCGTATTTCATTAGGTATATGCAGAAATTGAAATTTCTGCCCGTAATTCAGCTGCTGGAGTGCAAATTTTTGACAATATAGCTAAATCACCAAGGTACGGAACTTCCCTATAGACAATGTACAAATATGACCATAAAATCAAGATTCATCATTCAAGATTCCATCTGATTTCATTAGCCGTAAACCTTTTGAATGCTTCCTGATCAACCAACAACCTACCAAATATCCAGTGAACTTTACTATACGGAGATCTTTCAAATATTTCCTGCTGTCTGAAAGAATATCCTGTAACTTATGGAAGGTTTCCTGAACATCTACAAAACTTAAGTTTTACAAAATTTCCTCAACTTCTACGAAGTTCCCTGAATTTATTCCAAATTCCATATTTTTTTCAATCTCTCTAATTCTACAAAGATCTCCGAACATCTTTGCACTTCTGAAAAGACACCTAAAATATCTACAAATATTCTTGAGCACCTAGAAAGTTCCCTGAAATTTAGCGAAGTTCCCAAAACCTCCAAGAGGTTCATGGAGCTTTTTTGAAGTAAGATTTCTGACAAACTTCAACGAAGTTCCCTAAACTGAAGCGAAAATCTCTGAAGTTCTTAGAAGTTTATTGAACTATTTTTAGATCTTTTACAAAATTCCAGAGGCGTCGTGTGCCTCATTTGTTAACCTGTGCTCCAAACTTTGTTCGTTATAGCTTACCACCACATATTAGTTTTTGTTTTATTTTTCAATGCTCTATGAATTCGAGGAACATATTCTCAATTATTATATTAATCATTACCTAACGTAACGTTTGAAGGACCTATCATCTTGTGTAAACAAAACTTGTATGGCCCTTTTCACGCTAACCGAAGTAGCAGGAATTTCAAAACTTAACTAATTCTTGTTTTTATCACAAGGCTAACTCTTTCGACTGAAGTGTAATGAAGAATATCCGTCTAACACTTCCGAAAACATTGTTTTATACAAAACAGTGTTAAAATCTAGAGAAATTTCATGAAGTTTACTGAGTAGCAAACTTGTATTAATCAACTCTTTATTCATTAGAACAACACTATCAGAATGAAACAGGGAAAGCTAATAAGTTTTGACAGGCGCACCGGCGCAACCATCGGTAATTGAGAGATTTACAACTGACAAGAGAATGAGAGCGAGATTTTGCGTTCTCATTCTTCATTACTCTCTTTGCCTGCAATGAGATATCCAAGTGCACAGCGAGAAATGCACGCTTTAGGCACCCATACATCACAAATGTTCTTCTAATTTAAACTCACACATTCAAACCGGTCTGCAAGTATGATAACGTCCAAAGCGTACCAGGCTGCTGTTTCCGTGTTGCTCCCGTTTGACGCGTGACTGCTGAAAGTTTCAATTACAACTAGCAGTGTTGGAAAAGTTTGCGATATTTCACGAAGTTCACCAAGGGAAAAGGTCACGAGTCATAGTGAGTTTTCGCGAACATTCCCATCACTGACAACTAGTGGTGCAAACCGCCATGTATTGCGGAAAATATGTGGTGTGTTTCAAGCAGTGATAAAAGGTCTGCTTGGCTTACATCAGGCATTTGACCATTCACAAACATACCACCGCCTCCCAAAAAATCTCGCTTTTAGGTGCAATATTTAATGAGTTTTGTCATGGTAGTGATATCGACATGCTTAGAAATCAATGGATTAGGGATTTGGCAGACCATCCGAACTGAATTCAATCCTTTTTGAAGCAAACCAAGGTCGAAGATTTAATTGATCCACATTATAAAATAGTGTATTCATGGTCACTTGTGGTCTGGAGTAAAGAAGTACAGCTATAATGTGACCATAAAATCTATACAAATCTAAGCGCTTTTCATTAAATCATTTACACAGGTTACACAGGTTGCACATGGGGACGCGACGCCAATGCAAAATTCCCTGAAATTTTTAAAAATTCCTTACGCTTATATGAAGTTGGCCGCAGCTCCTCAAAATGCTACGAAATTCGAAATTTGTTTACAAAGTTTGCAGCACTTCTACGTTTCTTGTTGATTTTCTGCGAACATGAACAAAATTTCTTGAACTTGTACGTAATTTCCACAATTATTCCAAGTCCGTGAGGCCAAAAAAAACCTTAAATTATGTAGAGGCAAGGTTGCTGATACTTGCATCGTACGACTCAAAAGCGCTTACCGTCTCTGAACGCGTTTGCAATAACGAAAGCAAAGCATACATTCCTGAACGAACCGAATGATGCCATCGATGTGAGTCTTCGTGAGTGACCTGTGTGCGAAGAGTGTTCGTGCTGCCTTCCATTCACTCTCGTTCCATTCTCATCGTTCCTTACGAACTGGTGTGATCGGATAAGAGTGCAGGCCTCAATGAACGTTCACGGTGAGTCAGTTTAATACTCGCGGCGAGTGCTACGAGTTGCAGATATCAGCAAGACGAATCATGGAAATTAAAAAAAAGGAAGATAAGTGACGCGGACACCACTAGGGGTGGTGTGTTCCTGGGTACGTTGCAAATGGGAACGGAGCACAACCTTCCCATATGGTATCCCGAATGGGAAGGTGTCTATTTGCTTTTGGACCATCTGTGGAAGGCGTGCGGTCTGAAAATTTCCCGGAATACTCTGCCTCCGTTAATCCAGAGAAGCGCTGAAATAATGCGGCAAATTGTGTCTGCAAAATATTTGCAGAAGGTAATTTGCCTAAAAGTTGATGAAGTTTTTGAGTAATCACCGAAAAACTAATGGTCAGTCAAAAATACCACTCTCAAACTTTCACCATGGAAGAGTAAGAAGTTTTCTTCCATGACAAAAATCATTTGACAAATTTTCTTTAATTTTCTTGCCATTCTCCTATACTGTGAAAATGTTCGTGGATATATTTTTTCTGATTATATTTGTTTTATGGATTGCTGAGATAACTTCTCTATATTTTTACATAACTTTTATCTACGCAAAGGCTAATGACGTTTCCTAACTCAAAGTTAGGTTCTCGCGCATACACCTGATCTGTACCCACAGTAGTGTGCTTGCTGAATGAAAAAAATGATTCACTCCAGCGCAGCGTCAAGCGTCCAGCTCAGTACATTGCATCGCCGTGAACGCTCGTGGCGAGTGGAATCTTGCATTCTTTGTGAATATTACCCAGAAACGAATAGTAATCGAATTGAATGGACCCCGGTATACTCGTTCAGTAACGAACAAGCGGATGAGTGGCAATTGTTGTTTTGCCTAAAGTCGTAACTCAGCGACCCACGACAGAATGTAAAAGAAGCGCAAAACCGAATTATTTTACATCATTCGTGGGAGATATATTCTCGTGCACCAGAAGAGAGCCGCTCTACTGTAGCACTACTTCAGCAACAGCGAGAGAGATCAATAATGGGCTTTGGGAGACGAACCAGCCCAGGGCTAAAAGTCTCCTTAATAAAATTATAAAATAAAAATATAAAATAATGGGCTTTCCTGAAATAAAATAATGTTCCTTTAACTTCTACGAAGATCCTCAAATTTAAATGAATTCTCTACTTCTACGCAGTTTTCAGAAATTTTCCAAGTTCCTTTTTTCTACGAATGTTTCTGAAGGTCAATGAAGCTCCTACAATTTATACCAAGTTTACTTAATTTCTACGATCTTCCTTGAACTTCTTTTTGAAGTTTTATGAAGTTCCATTAAGTTTAAGAAAAATCCCTGAGCTCACGGTCAATTTGTAGAGCCTGAAGACGATTTATTGCCATCGATTTGATAAAATATAATTTCTCAAAATTGTTTCTTCTAGTCCAGAACATAACAAAAATAATTATGATAAAGGACTTTTAAAAAATCTTTGTTGGCCGGCACCAAAAATTCTGGAGGGGGCCTGGCCCTCCTGGCACCCCCATTAGCTACGCCAAATAACAAATAAACACAAATTTTCAAGACGCTAGAAACACATTAAAAAAGCCAGATTTAAAGATGTCGTACACGCTTGTAGTGTCATATATAATTATCAATTTCCAAGCGCCTTACCTTAACAATGTAAAAGAATCAAAGATTTGACTTCCATTGGAATAAGATCAAAAAAATTTCAGCCTTGATGGTAAGGTTCAACAATTAAGCAACATTTCTTCACTGATTGATCAGTCCCAGTGGACATTCAGAGCAGATTAGAGCCACCGATTAAACTAGTTCCGGACGCATCACACACAAACCAACCTGCTTTTCGAGCAAGTTTGATGCAACCTTGAAACCACTAAATTTACGACAATACCTCTCTGGGTTATACAACCGTTGCAAACTAGCAATGCCAACTAGCAAAGCACATGTTTACCGTTAAAACTCGCCACACCCGGCAGATTCATTCACTCCAAATTGATTGTTTACGAGGAGATCCGGTCCTGCTGATAGCATTGTACTGGTTCCAATTTCATTCATAACATCGCAGAAATCTAATTGAATCAAAGTGCTCTTTTTGTTCTGTTCATTCACAACAAATCAGGACCGCCGAATCGTTCTCACACATCTCCGTCGTGTATCTATATAGTTAAACGAAGTGGTGATGAAGGATGATACCGGCCAGCTGGAGAGGCACACCGTCTGTCCCTCGCTTGTAATAATTGGAAATAAATTAGTTACCCATTAGAATAATTACGCTTTGTTACTTTTCATTCACTTGCAATTTCACGCGACCACCACCGGCGCTGAAAGTGCTGAACGAGAGTAAGTACAAATCAGTTCAGGGGAAGAGCGCTAATTGCATTCCACTGTTAGGTTCTCTCAATGGAAAATATTATTCTAGAACAGGGAGAAATGTTCCTTCATTATAGCGTGCGCAAGGTTGATAGGACGACTTTCAAACGCATTTACTTTTTTTTTTTTCTTTTGCGCTTTGCATCGAGTGATACAATTTGCGTCGCACTCTAATAGGACTGCGTGGTCTTGAGAATACCCACTTAAAACCCACCCCGGGGGGTTTTTTGGGAAGGAGGCGAGCGCGTAGGAGAAGTTGATTGCTGCCAAATCGGTTCGCAGCTGGATGACATTGTTTTGGAGGAAATTGAGATCCCGAGCGAGAAGAGGAAAAAAACGGCACCGCTGAAAGGTGTCTCAGATAGAATGGGCACAGCAAAAATTGGTTAGAGCCAAAGTGGTCCTATGTTTTTTTATGAACTCACTCTAACATTATGTTTATCATCAAATGAAGGTTTCGATGTAAAAACATGTCAAACATGTCAAAAATATGTTTTGCAGTCATGAAAGTTTTTCAAATTTAATTTTTTGTTATGTTCAGGGCTGGAAAGTACCTCAGAGCGTTAGCAAATCAACTTTGTGCATGCATCTCACAACACTCGACAAAGAGTGTGTGTGGTTCTCTCATTTACTTCGCACACTCTTTTCCAACTAATCTGTGAGAAAGCGATCCACACAATGAGCGGTACACTCCGTGCGGCGCAGGGAGCGAATATAATACAACAAGCGATAATGTCTTCTTTGAATTCTTTGCTGGCTTTGCTCACCACGACGCAGAGATGCCAGATTTTTTTCTATGCAATTCCGTAGATTTATTCAAATCTACGGATTTCTACGGATTTTTTTTAGTCGAAGGTGATAATTTTTTAGTTTTAAGGTGTTATTTTACGTTAAATGATAAATCGATGAGAGAACTTTTGAAAAACTACTAGGGCAGCCCTCTGGGGATAATAAATGTTATTTGTTAACTGCAGCATGGCTTGTGTTTTGTGTAGGAATAGGAATTTGAGCGAGGTTCTCTCTGTTTATGCTCTTTAGTATGACTATGATTGCCCTGAAAAGAAGCTTTTGATATGAATTTTAGTTGGGACATGTTCAGAAATTTAACTCTTTTGGAAAATCTTGGTGGCCCTGAAAAGGGCCGATGGTAGTACAGGCATGCAGCTGTAGTTTTTGGCATACTTTCACTGATTGCTTCCCGGGGATCCTTGTTAAGCCATAGCAAGATGTGCGCGTGAGGACGTCCACGGTGCTGAAATTCAATCGTGTCAACCAGCTTGATGAAGTACACACAGCACGTGACTGGATCATCATTGACCAGAGTTGTTCTTTGTAGTACAGTTAATTCCTGGATTGGATCTGCTAAGTCATTGCCATTGTGTCCTTCTGACAATCGATGTGGCCATTTCATCTCATTTGCACTGAGTGTGAGAAACATCGTAGGCTTTCCCAATTGTCGCATCATGGTGAACAAATTTATCTTCCTTTGTTACCAATACTGTACTGAATTCGGTATTGATTTGAGGAAGGATAAATTTCGCTCAATGCACTGCTCCATGAATAAGGCGGTCCTTAAGGTTGACACGTGTGATTTTTACGGTCCCTGGGAACTTAAAAATGCATTGCAAGCCTTCGGAAACTCTAAGGCGAATAACTTTCATTGTCATATACAACAAATGTTGTCGTTTGGCCACACGCCTGTCTTGACGATGAGTTTCACTGGATGCAATCATGAAATATGTCACCCGAACCCCTGGCTTGAATTACAGTAGATGGCCGAAACATATGGCAGGAAAAGCCGTGTTCGTCATATATTAATGACAAAGGAACCCTGTTTTGCGCGGGAGCGATCTCCAGGCATTTGGCCTCATTCCAAAGGAGCGTTTCCTGTTGCCCAAGCAGCAATTCTGTCTCATTATCCACGGCAATGGTTTCCAGCTCAATTTGAGGATCCACTACAGGGGTTTCAAGACCATGGCGATCTGATCAATTGTGATCCCGTAGCGGTGGTACAGTGGTGTCGTAATCTAATAAGAAAGCCACGCTTTAACCGTAGTTTCCTTTATAAAGCCGGACAAGTACGACGACTTATGGATTCCCAAGTAACAATTCAAGCTGGAACATTAAGAACAGAAGCTGATTATTGGTTGATTTAAGGTGTACAAAGCTGATTAACATCAGGCTGAATATATAGTTGGTTAATAGTGCATGAAGCGAATTGTATCCCCATAATCCAACCTCAATAGGTTAGCTGATCCAAAGCTTGAACAAGCCTTATTTAAGCTTAACACAACTCCACAAATCAGCAATGCGTAACACATATTTTGATAGCTTGATTTGTTAAATGTCGTCAGTGTCTGTGTCACTCGTTACATGTCCGGCATTTTAATTCTACTAAATTCACTGCCTACCTTTCTATTAACAGGCAGTGGCAGCAGTAGAGACAAGAAAAAGGAGATTTTTAGGAATAGCTCCAGGTAGATGTAGGCTGCGACGACGTCGGAAGTATACATTTATAATCCTGTATTTTGTCTGTTATATTGCACTGAAGTTTCAGACCGCATTCCAAAAATATTACTCAATTATGGTACTAAATTAGCATCCAAATGACCATCAACATAAATCACGCACTTCTGTCCACATTGTGTTAACTGCACTTGAAAATGAGAGGAATGTTTAACTGTCATCAGTTGTTGCTTACAATTCTGCATTGCTGTATAATACTCTTTCGGTTGCTGTTATTCAACTTAAATTTGACATGCTTCAAGTTAATGATCATATCTTTTACCTCACATATGCCTAAATGGCCCAGTAGGTATGGTTGACGCCTATGAATCAGCGACTGCCGGTTCGAATCCCGAAATGCAAAGGTAATTTTTAGACTTATATTAACAAATATGTTAATTCAATTAGTCAGCAACAAGTTAAAGCAGTTCCCATATAAATGCATAAGATAAGATATGAAGCGGTCCGCCATTATTATTTTTGAAATAAAACTAGAAGGCTTAACAAGGGTTGGAAAAGACTGTTCTTTAATGCCTTAAAAAGCTTATAATGTATTTTACTGTTAAGATTTTGGCTGATTTAAATCACCAGATTTAGATGTTTAAAAGTTGGACAAAGGTTAACGTGGTCTATGTACAGCAATTATTCAATCTAAGGCTGAATTGAAATCGATGAACCAACACTTGTTAAGCATCAAATTGTTACCTGGGTTACGTGCTTTTTGATGAACACGCTGAAGGCCTGATCATCATCGTCCTGACGGGGAAGAGAGCGTCGTCTCTCTTACATAACACAAACGGTTGAACAACATTCGAGCAAAAAGAAAATTATCTTATAACTATCGTATGACATATGTGATTTCATTTTAATTCTTCAATTTGGTGTAAATTAAACCATTTCTGATCTGCTATTGCTCGTTGCTTGCTATTTTCAGAATTCACACAAGCACAACAGTAGCAGTTCTTATGAGAAAAACTAAAATACAAACATTCGTGACGGACTTCAGCGACAGTGTCGTATGACAGAACCTATCGTATGACATTTTAGTTTTGTACTGTAATTTGAATGCTTGTTTTGCAAGTGTCAGAAGCAAAGGCAGTCGATTATCACAGAAAATGTGTCGACTGCGGTGATCGCTTACAAGACTGGTCTCGACACGACTTTTATTCGCCTTCACACGGCACCGTAGAAAACATTTCAAGCTGAACATTGCATTAGGTCCTAAGTAACATTGATCGATTCTCTTCGTCGACTTTCTCTTTCGTTAATAACATGAGCACATAACCGTTTCTTGTTGTGTTTGTAGTATTAGATGCTAGATAAAAGCTTCTTTTATCGATCTGTGTGCTGAAAATACCTGTAAATGTCTTTAAATGGCCGTGGGGATACAAAGAGAAAGTCGACAAAGAGAATCTGTGAATGTTACTTAGGACCTAATGCAATGTTCAGCTTGATTTCTCTTCAAGCAAAGATTGACAGTATATTATGGGAACTTTCGGCGGAGTGAAGAGATGCCATGTTTCACGCACAGTCTGACGTTTGCTTACGGGATATTTCATAGGAGGGAAGAGCTACAGAGTCGCCGTCAATGCCAAACTATTCTATCAAAAAGCGGATAAGTGAGCAAGAAAACGGTTGACAAGCTGCAGGGATGTATTTTACTTTATGCTTCTTTCCCTTCAGAATCAGATTATACTCTATAGATTGTAAAATTCGATTCTGAAGAGAGACGTACACTGAAGAAAAAAATCCGTAGAAACTGTACCGAATTCCGTAGATTCTGCCTACGGATCCGTATTTCCGCAAAAAATTGTAAAATCCGTAGATCTACGGAGATTTCCGTAGATCTGGCATCTTTGCCACGACGGCATGCATAGGAGATGAAGAAGAGCATAACGAATAAGAATTTTGATTTTTTTTTTTCTGGGTGTCCCATTTGCAATCCTACACTGAGTGACGCTCTTTGCGTTGGAGCCGTAGGAGCGATGGCCACGCATTGAGCTTTCGTTATTTCTGGGTGTGTGTCTGTCTTCTCTTCTCCGCTGCTTTCCACATGCGCAGAGTGAAAGACAAACAAACGTTGTATTTGTGTGATTCTCACTTTGTTTATTTTAGAAAATCAGTACATTGCGCGCATTGAGTGATCAGAAGACAGCCCTGGTTGCATTTGCACTATTGTAACCGATCATCAGTATTTTGGTTTGGGGTTACTTTGATTATGCTCGATGAATGTAGAAAAACATGCGTGAAACTCAAACAATTTAGTTCAAGAAACATGAAATTTTGAATGAGTATATAATCAGAAAACATCGTGAGCAATAAGAAAGCAACATTGAATTTGAAATGTGAAAATCCGCCGATATTAATTATGGGCAAATCACCCACGACGCAGCTTATCAATGTCCAACTTACCCTTGCAGCAGCTTGAATCCAAAATGACCTTTCACCAACTGTCAGGTAATGTGTATGAAAGGTCATGACCTACCTAGTTATTATCCATCTCATATCTTCCCTCTCCTTCGGTATAAAAGTTATAAAAGTTTTTTTTGTGCAACATTCATTCCTCTTGCTTTAACGATGATAAGATTGGTAAGCGCGAGATCGTCGGCCACTGCTGGAACTGTTATCCAGTATATGCTGACCGTTGCCAACCATTAAGTTCAACTCCCCCATTAGAAGGAGAAGGGTGAGTAATGGCAGAAGCTAAAATTCCTACTGACGATAGTAGAAGCATCAATAGACCTTCAGTTACTTCCTAGTGTTAGCCTTAGCTTTTGGGTACTGAATTCATCTATGTTTGCTAAACATGTTTGGGAGAGTCAATCGACTGCGTCCATGGTTTTGAACTTTTGAACAGTATTAGGCTGTATAAACAGGAGATCCTGGAAATCACTGAGATTGTTTAATAACAACACAAAAATAAATAGTGCTGCTCTTCTTCATTCCGTTTATCCTCATCGTCCATCAAATAATTTCCAGCAGCATGCAAATGCGTATCTAAAATCTAACGGTTGTCAACGTTAGATTACTACCTCCTCTTTGCATGCACTCAAAAAATTCCACACGTTTGATCGATGTGTTTAAACACTTGATTTTTCAAATGCACAATCACATTTACTTTAAGTGTATTTCACCTTACTTCAATGTGTTATACACGGTAATTTCTAGTGTTTCAAACTTTGAAATATTGAAAATCTTTCACTATCGATTCAAGTGTATTGCATATTGAATCACACTACTGTTCTAAACAGATGGATTTAAATTTTTTTGCATTTCAATGCGATGTGAATTGCTTGCTCAGAAAGGTAAACATCGAAAACAAGAGTTATGACTTTATCCTATCAACCCGCTTCATATATGAGAACAACCGTGGCACAGTGGGGTCGAACGAAGAATCCGGCAGCAGCACACCCCAACGGTCCATGATCGAATCCCTAATCAGACACATTAAAAAGATATGTGAAAGCTCTGGCTTCTGGCAGGTTTGTTTATATATTTGTCGATTCATTTTTAGAGTCGGCAAAGTAGAAGTCGATAAAGTAGAATATTGTAGAACATTGAACTATGATGTGCAAAGCTATTGATATCATCATGTGAGGTACATAGACTCCAAGTGTGTCACGATTCAAATCCATTTGTTCAGGCATGATTCATAGCATAAGATTCACACATGAAATGGATGTGTTTCACAATAAGCGCAAAATTAAGTGTGAGACACATCATGATGACGTGTAGAATTTTTTGAGTGTGTGCTTGTTGTTCCTTCATAACTTTCCTCATTACTTGGTTTTGCCGGAATTGCATACTTATCCCCTGCTGGCGGTTCCGATCGCGTTTATAAATACTGCGATTCAGATTGACTCCGTCGAGGGCTTCGTTACCTCCGGTGTGGTTACCTTCATAATTCTGTTAGCAGCATTAAGAAGGACTTACTCGTTTTCTCAGAACTGGCGTCCCGGTCGCGTTCTCACGTGTGGCTTTGCCACGGCGAGGAGACGATTTTTGCAAATCCGTCCTCACTCGCATTCAGAACGGCGTTCAGAAGTCGCGTTCTTATCCTATTTTCCTTGCAAGTGGGTGATTTGCCCTTTTATTACCTATCGGGTCTCCAAAATTCCAGGTTCGTCTCCTAGCAGGATTGCCAGAAATGTGAAAATCCGCCAATATTAATTATGGACAAATCACCCACGACGCAGCTTATCCAACTTACCCTTGCAGCAGCTTGAATTCAAAATGACCGTTCACCAACTGTCAGGAAATGTGTATGAAAGGTCATGACCTACCTTGTTATTATCCATCTCATAGGAAATACATTTCGTAAGTAGTGGATTAAAAAAAATGATTTTGATATGTTTGGAAAATATGTAACACATGCCATATAAAAACTCTATACCACAGACAAACAGACATAACACATTGAATATTTCTCATTGTAAAACATCGTCGCTAAAACATTACCGCCATCTGTTGAGTACACTGTGGTGGGTAGTACGCTGAACAGATGGCGGTAGTGTGTAAACGTCAAACGCAAGGGAATTGACTATGCGCGCCACTGGTGGCAGTACTACCAACTGAGATACTTTTAAATTGACCGTTAAATGCTTGTTCGATGAACAACTTGTGAGTGTTATGTCTGTTCGTCTGTGTCTATACAATATCAAGGGAAATACTCTAAGTTAAAATATGGAACCAATCTTTCCCATTAGGAAAAAGTTCAGAGAGTAAATTTAATCACTATATTCTACTATCAAAGCTACCCGCATTATCAAAGATACCCTGTTTTACGGTAAACAAAATTATAGAATTCAATTGATTTTCTTGTGAAATGGCGTCAAAAAAAACAAAAGGCTGATTATTTTTGCTAATGATGCTCAGTTTTGCAGATTAGGCCTTCAAAAGTGCCTTAAAATCAGACGAAAATAGTCACACAATGCAGAAAAATGTGCGTTTTTCAAGATTTTTTTTAATGGCCATATCTCTCAACCTTTGGTTGAAGGAATATTTGATTCGTGATTCAAGCAAATATGATGTAACAACATGATCCATTCATGTCTTTTACATACATTGCTATGTCGACTCGAAAAATATTGCTTGACGCACCATCTAGCGTTGAAAAAGGTCAGCAACCACATTGTGCCGGAATTATATTCTTCACAGCTTGGGCACATCCATCGGCATACCTTCGGCACAATCTCGTATGCATTAGATTATTTTAAATAAAATGAGGGTAATGCTGAACAACTGTCATTGAAGTTGTTCAGAACATTACGTGCTGTTTGACTGTATGTTCAGGAACATCTTCTAATTGAATATACCAGAGAAACTCAGACCAGCAGTTCACTTATAGATCTGGACTCAAGAGGAAGAGGCAGTTAATCAGACCTCATTAGTACCCTTAATTCAAATAATGCTGCAACTCTCACAAAACAAACTAAAGAAGTCTATTCATTACCCTCTATAGTTGGTCTCCAACAATACTCCCCACCGGTTCCAACTATTTCCGGCCGAAAGGCTAGGGTTATGGTCTGCGTTTGAGGGCATTATAAAACACTAAAACTGAGGACGGGGCCTATTACGGATGTCACTTCATGGTTAAAACTTGTCACTTGTCGTCACGGTGAAGTGATTCCCATTTGATTCCCAAAATTTTGCACACCCGCCACTTCCCGCGTCATCCTCAATCCGATTTATCCTTGCGATTTCAAACCAAAACATTCAAGGTGTCAGAAATACCGGGTTGCCGGGATGAGTATTTTACAAACAATCGCAGCTTGCTCTATGACCGGCACAATCAGCATACTTGCGGTACACTGACAAAAAAGATGACCCAAAATTGGTGTGCGGAGTGACCTACCCCTTGTCAGGAACAATCATGCAATTTCATTCGAGGGGCACGACAAATAACTAATGTAAAAGTCAAATTGTTTTCATTAATTACATTTTGTATATTACATTAAAATTTGTCAGACGTATCCGAGGGGGGCAACACATTGGGACCTTAAGTCTAGATGCCCAATAAATCTCACACTAGCGAATCAATCTTCGAAAAATCTTCTTTCATTTCTCGCATCTACTTGCATCGCGCATCATCTTTTTGTAGGAAATCTTCAGAATCGTCATCAACCTTCTTTCTATCTACTCAGCGTGTGCGCAGCTAGCCACAGCAAAATACAATCTTTTCTGCATCGTAGATAGAGTCGTCCCCCTCGGACGTGTCACTGTTGTCAACAAATAAAATAATATGCTGAAATATATTCATTTAAAATATAATACAAATTTTCATTAGGTTTACCCCTCGAGAAGGCAACTACATTGGTAGCAATTTGGTCACAGCGGCGCATTCATTGCTAAAAATTAGCTTCGCCAGCAAAGCGAAATTCCACTCCAAAATACTGTGAAGAACACAAAAAAAAGGCAAATTTCTGAAACAAAGGTTTCGTGCAAAACAAGTCAAATAACCACTCAATTGGGTTCTTTAGTTTTAAAAAATATATCGGTTTTTATATTTCATCTGAAAGAGCTTCGTTTTCTGAGCAGAGCGATATTTTTTTCGAACCCACACGCTTTCATCTCGTTTATTAAATCAAAATTTAAGGAAAAAATAACTTCACTGTTTGACACTAAACTGACAAACTGACAGCTCACTCCCATACAAAGTGACACGCGCTAATAAGGTGATTTTCGCAAATGTAATCGTACTTATTTAAAATAGTTCCAGTGTACCAAAGTTGATGAAATTCTGGGTTTGGGTTCCATTTTGAATGCAGTTACAAATATGAATTTACCTCAATACCTTTAAAGAACCCAATTGAAAATGAAGCCTAGAAAGGATGATACAAAGCTGGCTATATATCGTCAACATGATACCCATCGAGATATAGAAGCATTATTTTTTAAACGATTTTTCCCGCGTCCAACTTTTGGTGTGTACATTCTTTACTGCCATGCGAATAATCAGAGATCGTTCTTAATACGCTGCAATGCCACACGACGACGAACGGGTTCAAGTTCAGTCGCCGCAAGTGTGTGAAAACCGAACATGAGTCGTTAGTTTGCATGCAAAGCAAAACCTGCAACTCACGGTGATTTCGTGGTTCGTTGCATCAAATCCAAAGTGCACAGACAAGCCTCTTTTGGCTCTAGGAAGTTTGTTCGTTCGGTTGATTGGATTTGGTGTAATTTCACCCTCTTGAATCCTGACTTCGAAGATCAACTTTAAGGACCAATTCGAGCCAGCTTACCGACTGATAAATGTCGAAACACCTGACAGAAGACCCACTTGACCGGAATCCCTATCGGCCAGTTCTTCCCCGGTAGAACCCAAACAACATTGTTTTGGAACCAGCTGAGCTGCGAACATCCCGATGAAGTCATCTTGTGCTGCGCCATCACAATCGCATTCGAGAGGCCAGTCATCATCAGTGTGACGCCGAGTGCCTGGCCTGCCTACTCTGCTGACTGCTGCTGTTATGTGAATGGTCATCAATTATGGGACCGGTGTTTGACATAAGTCGGGCTTCGTACAGTACCTACCTACATTTGTGCAGCGCCCTGTGGGGGTAAACAACACAACGCACGGAACACGTGAAGCGTGAGGTCAAGTGTCATTCCGGATATCGATTTTCATTTCGCCCCTCCGGGGAACAGGAGGGTTGCATTGTTTGGACGAGACCGTATCCGGGCCCCTGCCCTGTGCGGTCGATTCAATATGGAGAATCCACCCGTCTGGTGGTGACAGCAGGTAGAATGGGTGGCGTTTTGAGTTTGCGAAAGCGGTTATTCGGTTTGGCAGAGACTGCAGACTGGTATCGATGAAAAACGGATGAAAATGTTCGATTGTTAAAGCCTTGATTTGATGAAATGTGTTTAGTAGGTTCAAGATTATTTAAATTTTATGTTGCAAATATTTTTGCTACCATGAGTTTGAGCTGAAATGGGTGATCCCAAAATGTTACTTTTATGTTTGACACAATTGTTATTTGCTCAATCCCTTTGAAATCTTCACGGAGCCGAGGGACTTACAATTTTATAACTCAGTTCTTGATTCTCGCCTGCAACGCTTACTTACTCCTTGTCTTTATTAAGGAGATTTTCAGCCAGACGCTGGTTTATCTCCGAACAATACCGTTATAGGGGAAAAGGTGGTAAAATGAACATGTTAAGCATTTCCTACCATTTTTCCCAAATTAAGAAATGAAACACTTAGCTAATTGCTTCTGATCAATTCGTCATACATGTTTGTTGATATCGTTGGTAGTAAATTGCCAAATTCAATATTTCATTAGTATTTTTTCGTATTTTTGAATTCAGTTAAAATGAACATATGGGAGTGGTAACAACCGGTGGAAACTAAAGATGTTAATATGGCTCACACTTGACTAGCACATAGGTTCCAAGTACATCGATTAACGTACCCCATTCTAGTCGAAATTCTAGTACTACACTATGTTTGTTTTGATTAGCAATGAAAGATTGACAGCTGATTGAAATAGCTGAGCACGTTTCTTCGGGACCTTCTGGTCTTAGAGTTACCTCTATGGGGGTAATATTAACAGCTTGTGAGAGTAAAATGATCATTATCTTCATTTGACATCATTTGCTGGAGATCAAGCAACGAAAATTGTTTGTTTGATTTAAAACAATATTAATATATCTGAAGAAACAAATCCACATCGGAGTTTGGTTTGGTTTTACGGCCACATTTATTTTATAAGTTTAAAAAGAAACATTTATGATTTCATTACCAGTTTTGAACAAAGGAAAATCAAATTCTAGAAATCGGACCGTACTGTTCTTTGATCCACGGAAGAACATACTTACTTAAGATCCTGATGTAGACCTCCAGGTTGACCTTGTCGCCTTCTGGAATGAACACCGGGTCCATTTTTTGCCATCGGAAGCCACAAATCCAAACACCATAACGCTAGCCGGATGCTCTCGTCGGTGAACAGGAAGTTCAAGATTTTCTTGCATCTTTGACTAGTAGCTCCCGGATGCGGTTGGTAATCAAGTGAGTTTTTTCCGTGCCCTCGCAATCTTCCTTTACGATCTTCCGTGCCGTAAAGTCACTGATCCCGTGTTCCTTTGCCATTTTCCTTATTGAACGCACTGGATTCACCCGAATCTTCCTTTTGACAGCAGCGATAACGCTCGGAACCCGAGCTGACCTCGGACGACCAGTGGCCACCTTCGCGGATAGTTGTCCTTTCTTTTCTCGGGCTAAAACCCTTTTGACGGTCCACCGGGACACTGCCACGGTGATTGAAATGTCTTTTTGCGACATTTGCGCGTGGGACAAATCACGAATACGCTGCCACTTTGTCATGGTTCAACTGTCAAACTACGTAAATCTTTTTCTTTTATACACAGCCTACTACGGTATGAGCTATAGGTTACGTGAATGCAGAGAAAACCAAGGCATTGTATGCACAGGTGAAACGGGAACCTTATTTGTACGCATACGGTATTTCATTAATTTGTATTTTTTTTCCATTCAAATCTTAGAAATGATTCGCTTTATTTTCGATACAATTTCTAAACAAATGCAACATGTTTTCTCTACATATAAATAAGAAACATAACCAAAAACCAAACGTGACTCAACGCTTGACTGGACAAACCCACAAGAACTGCATCGACGGCAGTGAACGGAGCCAACCAGCCCCAGCATTCACCATGTGGTCAATCTCGGGCTGCTTGTAGACGGCTCACAGACAACTTTTGACACTGACCTTCCACCATATCTTTACTGCTAAAGCTAGCAGCAGTGCAACCCGCCCGCCGCGCATGCCCCTTCTTCTTGCTGATCGACTCAATGTGACGTGTGTCACCATTCGCTCGTTGCGTTGCCCACTGTCCAATCAGACAACTGACCGTATAAATCGTTTTTTCCGCAAAAACTGCGACTTGACCTGATCGTGCTTTGTCAGCGCACCTGTTTGTAGTGCATTCGGTCAGCACCTACCGCTTCCTACTCGCAGACTCATCGGCAACACACTCACAATCATGAGCCATTACGGACGCTTTAAAAATTGCGGTGGTCATTCATTATGTTTGACTTCTTCCTGATTTCGGCCCCTCCCTTCCGCTTCACCCCAGCCCCAATTCTCGTGTGTGACTTGTGTTCTAAATGATGCTGGTAATCGAACTACTTTGAACCAATTTAGAGGCTAATGAGAATTGAGCAGCTGACAGTTTCAATTAAATCTATCTTGTACCACCTTTTTTATGAATTCTGAAGATGATCTGTTCTGCGTCTCTCACATGGTTTACAACTCTTCTTCAGTGGTTGTGGTGGTGGTGAGAAAAAGAAACGGAATCAATTTTCCAAAATTTGATGGCGGCAGTCCGGTGTGCGGAATTGCTTTCAAAACATCCCAAATCGCGATATGCTTTGATCAAAAGTCTTCCCACTGAAGTGCCGTTGAACTGTGCAACCGCGAAAAAGCGTAAACATCAAACCGCGCAGCAGTGTCTTCATTCCGTTGCTCACGTGAATTGACTTGGTAATTTTGACATGCTGTTGTGCGGACTTCGACATTTGTACCCTGACGAGTGTGAAGGTCTTACCGGCGATCATCCATTATCATCATCATCACCATCATCATCGTCATCGCCATCATCATTGACATGATCCAAATGAGTGTCGTTTCAGAGTTTTTCCTTTGGCGATATGTGTATTGCATTACATCTATTGGTAGAGAATCGGATGGCGATGAAACTGGTATTTTTTGCTAAAATTTTCCACTTTTCAGCATGAGTCTGCTGAATTCTGTAAATCTTTTTACTAGGTCCGGTGGATGAGTTGCTCTTAGCAAATAAATGTTTGGTGCATTGTCTTTTATTTTGTTCTTAGATTGCTGTAAAGGAGACAATATTTGGTGGAATCGGTAGGCTTACGAAATGTGTTGATATGGCTTAACTTCCAGTTACACTAGCAGAGCAATATCACTCGAAAAGCCACTTATCATGAACAGTTCGGTCCAGTTCAAACGATTTAGCTGTGGAAGACATTCAATGGAAAACCTCATTGAGACTAGGATTGGATTAATTGTGGGAACTTCCCACAAGACCACTAATGACATATCAACAGCATGTTTCTCCTGATGAACGGGTTTCCAACTGGAATGGTAGTGAATACATGCGATTTCTTATGAAATGGGTCTACACACTTAAAAATTTCACCGACTTCGGTAACTTTTTCTGAAAGCTCAAACAGCTGAACTGCTCGGTAAAATTAGGCAACGAAATGTAATTGTTTTAAAGCGAATTTAAAGCAAAAACTCCTCTCAAATTACAAGATTTGATCATTTGACCCCGGCCAACGTTTTTGAAATTATTTTCGGCCAAAATGAAGGTCAAAGTTTAACCGAACGTTCAGCTAATAACACTTAAATTGTTTTGCCCAGTTTCCAACAGCCGAGAAGTTCTGCAATTTATGTTGCTGAGTTCAGTAAAACAGCTGCCGAGACTCAGCTAACAAGTAAAAAGTAAACGTCGAGTTAATCGGCTGTTGGAGATTTTACCGAGCAAGATTTAGTGAGTTGATATTTCGGTAAAAAAAAAAAACGGCGCCGGTGGTGTAGTGGTAAGCGTGATTACCTCTCATCCCAGCAGGCCTGGATTCAATCCCAGTCGGCGCCACCGGAATGTTCTGAGGCATAACATCTCTGATCACGGGAAGTAAAGCCGTTGGTCCCCGGTTCATGAGTTGATGGGTCGATAGGTAGGGTCCAGGTGTGGGAGCTGCCTTCCTGGCACGTCGGTAGCATTGGTGCTCAGCACGGAAAACAAGATCGACGGAAAAAACAAACCAAAGGAAAAAAAAACATCGGTAAAAAATACCGTAGGGTGTGCAGTTTCCTGAATCCAACGATTTGACACGAAAAGATTAAAAACCGCTTTCTGTTTCTTTTTCGGGTGTTTTGCTTTTCGATTTTTCAGAAGAAAATTCAAAGGAAACTATATTGAGGTGTCGTTGAAATTTCTATTGAATTTTTCAATTGAATTTTGAGGACAATTCCAAGGGAGTTCTGTAGTGAAAACTTGAAATCCTAAGATGTTCTGAAGAAAAAAAAATGCCTTAGGAATTTTAAGGAGAATTTCAAGTAATATCTAAGGATTGCTTCTAGAATAATTCTGAGTAGAATTCCAAAGTAATTTTGAGGACCTTCTGTTTCCAAGGGAATCCTAATAAGAACTGCGCATTCAGAATGGTTCTGGGAGAAATTACATGGGAGCCCTGACTAGAATTCTTGAGTAGTTCTTAGGTAAATTGCAAGCAAGAGAACTTCTAGTGAATTCTGTTATGAACTCCATCGAGAATAATATGCGATTTAATCCAGATTTAAAGAATTAAATGTTGATACTCCGTTTTGTACACACCAATAGAGGACAAAACTTAGTAAGCACGCCATTTTCTCTCGCATAGTACACTGTACCAAACCACCGTCCTCTGTTCGAATGAAACCTCAGGCCATTCAAATCGAAACATCGAAATCGCCTTTTCGAATGATAGCTGCAACCGGATGACGGTTGTTTTGAAATCGGATGATTTTCCTCTTGAATACAGGATGAACATTGTTATGAAAAGGGATACGGCCTTCAGTTGGGATGCGTAATGCTCTCTGCAGAAAGGTAGTAGTCTTAAATTTAAAATTGATTTGGTATTGGTTCAACCCCTTAACGCAAATCATTCAAAGAACTTAATTTTGGGTAATTTTTTTGGTTCCGTGTGGATGTGGCACTATCGCCTTGAGGGTGTGCTGTAGATTCTCAAAATCAATTGAACATTTTTCTGCTTTCATGTTCTCTGTAGAATGATTGTCGTCCCAAATTGAAAAGCATTTGGCATTGTTGGTTCATCCCCTTAGCGAAAATCATTCAAAACGATGATGCAAATAATTAAATCGTACGTCATTTGCTGATCTGGGTCAGCGCACGAGGTGAAAGCACAGCCATCGCCTATCAGCGCTGGTACAAGCCTGAGCAAAGCGTGAAAACCGAAGGCTATCAATGACGTGAACTACAGAAGATTTTAGTACTCATGATGCAATAGCTGTTTATGGCTTTTCATTGTGGTATTGTATGCCAGAATAAACAGACGATTTATAAATCAAATATGTACCTCTTGCATGTCATACTATTCGTAAAAAATTCGTCCTCTGAGCGCTGTATGTTGTACAGCCAAATGTCAAATAGCCATCGTCCTTTATTAGGATGGCAGTCTTTTATGGATACTCATCAGCTGACGACAAATTCAAACACAAGGCTGAAACTTAAAAGCATATTGTTAAAGGGCTCGAGTAATGCAATAATCATTCGAAGTATTGCCGATGTTTTCGTTCGGTGTAGTCCTCGGTTGTCTACACTCCATTTCTAAACCACGGGTAGAATCCACCCAGTTTGGTCAAAACTGAACATATCGATCCATTTGCCGCCTTGCATACATGACACTTGATACTTGGTATATCTCCGAACTTAGTTTACCCATTTTTCCAGTAGGTTCAGTTTTCAGTTCAGTGGGTATATTCTACCCAAAATTCAAAATTGTTCAATTGTATATACCGTAGATTCACCTTCGAGAGTTCATTTGCTACTAATGAAGTCGTCATTAGTCTTCCGTAAAGTATTCAATAAGAACGCTTCCAACTATACCTTCTTGATCTTGTCGCTTCGACCGCCACACACTGTCCGTACTTTGATCGACAAAGCATGGTTTGGCATATGTCGGTCTGTCAACCCCTTTCACCGATGCCAGGCGAACCAACAAATCAAAGACATAATAATAACCATATTGGGAGGTGACTGACCTCCCGGGTCACCTCGTGTACGCACTGCTCCGGCTCTGCGGTGCGTGTGCAAGTGCAAACGAGTGCCCACACAGTTACCAAC
Organism: Ochlerotatus camptorhynchus; assembly: GCF_037179485.1. Lineage (NCBI taxonomy): Eukaryota > Metazoa > Arthropoda > Insecta > Diptera > Culicidae > Ochlerotatus > Ochlerotatus camptorhynchus. The sequence continues at coordinate 4,992,511 of NW_027041014.1, forward strand.
GGCCAATATACGGAATTCGGTGACCGTCATTAAATGTGCAAATTTCGTACGAGCCGCATTGCATCGACCAGCAGTGTGTAAACAAGTTACTATTTCCGGGCACGAGTAGTGTTGTTATACTTATAAGCTGTTGGCTGTTGATGGTCACCTCGAAGGCAGTGAGTGCGGGCGTCATTTGCTCGGTCGATCGCCAGAATCTACGCATATGCGCGAGAATGCAAATTTTGGGATAGCACTTGATTACGTTTGATTTGTTGCATAGGAACAGGTGTCTTGTCAGTGCGACAGCCGGTTATATTTCAATATCAATTAGATCAGATCTCGTTTGCGCAAACCACTTGTTGATGCGAATAATCACTCGATTGAGTCTTAAATAAGAACGAAGCAGAGTGGAATGGTACCGACCAGGAGGCAGCGTATGTATCTATATTCAACCGAGACACCAGCTGGACTTGTTTTCGTACGAAGGAAAGAGGATCACACAACATCCAAACAAACTTTCCACTCTGGTGGGATTCCCAGCGAATAGCCCCTTTCCGAAGAGTGCAGTTAGTCATACCGGGGATGCCGCTCGCATTGAACGGTGAACGCACTGTAGCGGTGGGATATTTCTGTCATAAAATTGTCCCGTGTGCTTCATAATTACTGAAATCAATTCTCGCTAAAATTAGCCCCCAAACAGGTTCAGTCCGTCGTATTTCAATTTTTGAAACCTATAAAACTTGGCCAAAAAATAGCACATTCTCGCCCGACGCTGCCGGGAACCGGAGAGACATCAACAAATCAAACGACGAACCCGCCTGTGGCGTACATAAAACCCGGCTTCAAAAAACCCGTTCCGCTCTCTCAGCTACGGCACTCCTTCTTCTGTATCTCTAAGATAAGACCATCTTGGAATGCCTGCTAATAAACTGTGGCCGGCCTCTCTTCGCAGCAACCGTTCCTCCTCAGAAAAACACACGAGCCATGATCTCAAATGAATCTGCGATAAAGCCGATCATCGACGACCGACGGAAAACGTCTAGACCTTTCCAGCTGTAGGAGTAACCTCAGCTAAGTCCTACCTGCCATAGTCGAAAACCGACGACGTGCCTTGGGTTTAAAATGGAAACTTTTGGCAACCGATGAGACGCCACCGATAAGCTGGATGATGCGCACACGTTATAGGAACGTTATGTAATTCATTCGCGTGACTGAATTTCGAGAAGTTCCCCGATTGGGGAACGAACGAAAGAATCATGTGACCGAAATTACCGATACAATTGCACCTTTGGTTGGATGGTTGAATTTCTCCCAGCACCCAACCAGTCAGCTGGTGACGTCAATGGTTTTTGACGAAACTGACTTTGCAGAAGAGAGCGTGCAAGCCAAGTTCGAAAAACCACCTTTGGGCTGGAATCCCCCGGCAATCGAGGCTGCCATATGCACGGCAGAAGTGCGTAGTTTCAACGACAACGATGGAAGAAAATACTGGTTTTAGACGTATTTGCACATTTGGCAGCGCAGGTGGAGAGCAAGCGCGTGGAGGAGGTGGAGGAAAAGGAGAACATCACACTAATTAGCGCCATGTTTTAGTTACTTTATTGGATGGCTTGTGGGCGTTAGGCAGTGCAATGCATTGCAGTGCACTGGACGATGATTCATTTTGTTTTGTACTGTTTGTTATTTACTTGTAGAAAATACAAGCGTAGCCTGGTTTTGAAATAGTGATGAGCACAATATTGGATGAACTCTCGATTAATTTTTGAATAGGTCCCATCTCCATTTGTTGATAAAAAAAAAGTGGTTAACTTGATTCGCTTTCTACCGCAACTTGAGTGGTAGGGTTGCAGTGATGATGCATACAAGTTCAGCAATTAAATTAGATATGGTAAGCAGTGTTGGGAAAATATCAACAAATCAAATCTCACCAATGCCCAAGATCACGCTTGATTTTCGTAGACAAAAATCAACAAGCAAGCAACTGCGAATGATATTGCAGCTACGCTGGGTGGGAGATACCCCTCAGCATCCCTCTCCAATTGGGGAGTTTGGTAAAGAGAGGTGATCAACCCGATTCGTACCTTCCTCAAAGTTGTCCTTGCTCGCTTTCCACTCTATATATATACAATTTTCACACTGTCGAACTCTAACGGAATTATCAACTCTATACTTTCATCTCCTCATCTATCGTATAAAATGACAACTCTAACTCTGTGATTTGATACTTAGCTCTTGAACTGTGTGAAATCGTTAACTCCACGCTGAAGTACAAACAAAATAGTAAAAGAAAAAAAAAACACTCATTATTAGAAGAGAAAAAAAAACACTGGAATAACATTCTGCCGAATTCAAAAAATGGTGAACATTGCCCAAGGAATTTTTCAAGAGCTTTATAGAAATCTGGCAAGTTCTAAAAAATCATGTTAGTTCAGAGCTCTTTATGGCAATTTACAAAACTTCAGGAAAGCTCCGAATACAGATATTTCAAGACCTTTAGGTAATTTCTATAATATTCAGAGAAGTTTCAAAAACATCAGGCAAGTTTCGTGAACTACAAGAAAGTACAGAACTTCTGAAAACTTTAAAGAACATAAGGGTTAGTTGAGAACTTCAGAGCAGTTCCAAGAACTTCACAAAAAATTCATGATCTTTGATGAAGCAAGATGAAGATCAAAACCTTCATGACGGGTTCATGACTTCAAAAAACATATTCAGGTGCTTATCAAGATCTTCAAGAAACTCCAGGAAACTTCAGGTAAATTTAAAGATGCTTAGAAAGAGAGCTTCGGGAAAGATCTGAAAGCTTCACGGCAGTTCCATTAACATCTGAAAAAACTACAAGGGACAGCCCTACGGGGTTGTACCAACAATCAATACGAAACTAACGATTTCAAATTGGCTCACTACTTGACTAGCATATTGGTCACAAGCAAATCGACTAACGTATCCCATTCTAGTATAAATTCCAGTACTACACTAAGTTTGTTTTGATTCGCTATGAAAATTTGAAAGATAAAATGAGGGGTTAGTGGATTTTCCTGAATTTCGAGGGGTGAATCGATTAGCTTGGGACCAGAGCTGAGCCAAAAAGTTGAGCTTGTTTCTTCGGGACCTCCTGGTCTTAGAGTTACCTCTTTGGTTGTACGGAATGGTGACGTAGGACTACGTGGTCTTATATAATAAATCTTATTTGTTAACTGCAGCAGGATCTTGTGTTTTATGTAGGAGTAGGAATTTGAGCGGGGTTCTCTCTGTGTATACTCTTTAGTATAACGCGCTTGGCATAGATGGCCCACAGCGACTCACGAAGAGCTACTGATTCCGATCAATAGCGGTGCGGCTTCTTCCTTCTTCTATGGATGCTCATGTAGGTTCCAGCTCGCTGCTTGCAGGCAGCATTTCGTTGTGTACTGGAGAACAATGTTCAACGCCACGTGCCGAAAGCACTGCTGCTGCTTTTGCTGATGCTGACGACCGGAAACCACCACACACGGTGACTGGAACTGAATCTGATCAATGGTTGAGGCCAGTCTTGACAGCTAGCTGCTTGCGGGGAGCCTTTCGTTCTATACTGGAGAACTCCACCACTCACCACACGGTTTTTGAATATACACCGTTTGGTGAGACCGGATGAAATTCAACTTTGAAATCTGTGTTAGGGAAATCGATATTCGCAGGCAATCGGTGATAATTGTAACTATCATAGCAACAGTTTTACATTCGTGCAATTTTCAATTGACATTTTGAACAATGATAAGAACTTAACTTTAACAGATGTGTAGAAATATTTCTAATCGAGTGGTGATAAAATTAATGAAACTGGTCCAGGGGCAGCTGAGTTATTAACGTTCAAAATCTTTCATAATTTCGTTAAATGTTCCATTTTTGGTTTTCACAAAGTGTACCCCCATATAGAAATCACAGACGTAGTCCTACATCAAAATTTGTCATCTTTAGGAATGCTCCGAGAACATCAGGAAAATTTTTAAAACTTCAGGGCCGTTCGATTGACTTCAAAAAAAGTTACAGAATATTATAAATTTAGCAACCAAAAAGTCCAGAAATGTCATAGCAGTTGGCAAATCCAAGAATGTCAGGAAAATTGTGGGGGCTTTAATGTAAATGTCAGGACAATTTTAAGCACTTCATGTTCGTTCCATTAACCAAAGAAAAATAACGGTAACTTTCAAGAAATTCTGATAATTTTTAGGGAATTCCAAAAAATTAAAGGAAGTTCCAAAAACTTCAGAACAGTTCTGAGAATGTCCAGAACTACGGGGAAGCTTTAAAGTCCTTTATGCTAGGTTCCGACATCTTCAGGGTGGCTTCATAGATTTCATGCAAATTATGAAAACTTTAGTGAAGATCAAGGGGCAGGACAGTTCCATTAAATTCAGGGCAATTACAGGAGTTTTTCAGAAGTTGTGAAAACTTCATTTGAGTTTGAGTATCTTGACGCAAAGATTACCGCAACGAAACTTTTTTTTTTCAGGATTTGATTTTTGAAAAATTATTGCAAATATCAAAAATCGCGTTAAGGGAAGTTAATTTTTACGTTGAGGCAGTTCTGAAAACTTCAGTACAGTTGCAGGAAAATTGCGGAAACTTCAGAGAAATTCCGAAAAATTAAAGGCTGCTCCATTAAATTCAAAAAAATCGCTAGAACCATCAAGATGTTCCAAAAATTATGGATATCGCAGAGATCGTAAGGACAATTAAGAGAACTTAAGAAAAAAGTTCGGAAACTTCACAGAAACTTCGATAAATTCACGGAACAGCAAAGAGCCTCGGGAAGTTAAGAGAGGTTTAACGTAAAAGGGGACGTCGTTAATTTCCAAAAATTTAAAATTAGATCATTCGTTCAAACCCAAAATTACGGTCTTGAAAATGGTTTCATTGCATTGCAATTGCATTGCGCAACACAGTGAGCACATTTTCATTAACAGAATTTCGGTTTTAAACGATAAAACTGCTTTTGACATCAGAAGAGTAACGAGAGCTTCAAGGTTTTTTTCCTTTATTGTAGAGACTTTCAGCCGTGGTCTAGTATTTTTCTGTCTTCAGGGATGGCTCAAGAACTTCAAGGTGGTGCACAAATTTTTTGAAACTATAAAGAAGTTCCAATGAATGAAAGCAAATATCGAGGTTTTCGGGGAAGTTTCATCAACAGACGGCGGAATGATAAGAAGAGTTCCTAAAACTTCTAAATATTTTGGGAACTTTTAGGAAGCTGTTAGCACTACAATGCGATTCCAACAGGTTCAGGGAAACTGCTGGAGTTCGGAAGAACTTCTAAGAAGTTCAGGAATATCCAGAGGGAAGTTAAATAAAACTTCAAACAAGTTCAGAGAACTTGAGCAAAGTTGAGCAAATATTTAATAAATTCCAATACCTCCAATACCTCCTTGATTAGTTTTCCGTCGATCTTGTTTTCCGTACTGAGTACCAATGCTACCAACGCCAGGGATGCAGCTCCCACACCTGGATCCTACCTATCGACCCATCAACTCATGGACCAGGGACCAACCAGAGGCCTTAAAAGCTGTGATAAAACTTCTGGATGGAGCAGACTTTTCTGAAATTTAAAGTTGAGCTCCGGAAATTTCAGGAAAGTCCAGAGATTTTCCAAGAAGTTTAAAGATATTTAGGACCATTTCAATTATTTCTGGACAGATACAATGACTTCAGAAGAATCAGGGTGGATTAAAGATCCTCAGGGCAGTACAATTAAGTTCAAGTAAATTACGGGTGTTTTACAGAAGTACCGAGAGACTCAGGGAATTTCCGAAAACTTCAGTAAAGTTTCAAAGAATGTCCAATGAACCTAAGAAAAATGATGATAGTTTTAGACAGTTTCATTTTTTACAGAGAAGTTTCGAGTGCTTAATGGAAAATCATAGAACTTCAGAGCAGTTCAAGATGTTCCGAAGAATCATGAAAAATGCAAGAATTTCAGAAATGTTAAAAAACAGGCAAATTGCGGAGTCTTCAGGGCAGACCATGAATATCAGGAAAACTGTGAGAATAATAGACAAAATCTGAGAAGTTTTAGAAAATTTAGAGAACAAACTGAAGAAACAAATTTACATTATATTGCGAGAAATTCAGAGATGTTTAGAGTTCCGTGAGTTCCAAATAATTTTCGAAAACTACGGGATAAAATAACTTCATAGTCGTTCAATTAACTTCAGGAAAGTTGCGAGAACTTTTAAAAATTTCTAAGAAATTCGAAGAACATTCGGACTGTTCCAATAACTTGAGAGAAGCACCGAAAGCTTCAGAAAAGTCTTAAATGTCTTGAAGAATTAGTGATTTGTTTCTTCTTAAATTCATTATTCAAGATTGCAGTTTTATCATCGCCAACGTTTCGATTCCTCCCTTAGCTCAGTCAGTAAAGGCGCAGGACCTCCCTTAGCTCAGTCGGTAAAGGCGCAGCTACAAAGCAAGACCATGCTGGAGGTGGCTGGGTTCAATTCCCAGTCCGGTCTAGAAATTTTTCGGGATGGAAAATTTCTCGACTTCCCTGGACATAGAAGTTATGATTGGACTTGCCACACAATTATACCAATGCAAAAATGGTACAGGCATCGAAAGCTCTCAATTGATAACTGTGGAAGTGCATCTAGAACACTAAGTTGAGAGCACGCAATAAGCTAATATGCGATATGCAATAAGCTTAAAATGCAAAGAAGAAGAAAAAGAAGAAGAAGTAGAACGTTTCGATTCACGGATTGGAATCAGTATGAGCTATATCAAGTGATCTTGATCAGCTGGAAAGTGGCTGTCTTTACCAAAGTTGTTCAGATAACCAACGTATTTTCAATGGTGAGAAGATTAGTTCAGCATTCTGCAGCTACACGGCAGTAGTGTGCATGTCAAATTTTAAAATTGGTGGGTATGGGAAATTGCTGACTTCAGCAAAGTTTAAACAGCCTTCTACATGGTGGACAGATCAGTTGAAAATTGACTCGCTACTTGGCACTAAAGTGTACGTGAACTTCCAAAACGGGCTATAACTCGAGATTTTGACCACCTGGCAAGTTTCTGTCTTCGGAAAGTTGTTCAAGTAACCCGTTTGAATGGCGAATAGATTAGTTCAGAAGATAAAGGTATAGCAGGTACTGGAGCTTCCCATGTACACAAGTGCCACGTAGTATGATCTAATCTGTTCAAGGCTTGAAATGATCTGGTTACTTTAAAAACTTTCTAGATGGTTAGAATTTCAAGATATAGCACTTATTTAAAAATCGCAAGTGCATTAGCTCCACTTAATGGAAGAATTTTAAACTAAAATCAATTTGAAATGCTTTCCCGAGAAACAAATTGATCCGATTGAATACTGAATGTCGAAAATAAATCTTAATAATTTGTCAAATCTTAAGGATTTTCCAAAAAAAATATCCCAATTCGAGAGCTCAATAATTTATCAAAATCTTGAAACATTGTCATAGTTCTTGAAATTTTTAGCAAGTGAACATTTTTCTATGTTCGAAATAATGTTAAAATTCCACAGAATAAGTGTACACGTAAACTGTCAGATTTTTTCCCAGATTTTTTTTTTTTTTAATTCCAGTCCAGGAAAATTAAAACAAAATCTTAGTCTCAGGTCTCAATTGTTTTCCTAGTTCTGAGAACATAGACATATTGCTGAGTTTTAGGATTCATAAATTTCCTGAAAACCTTCCATTGATTTTGTGTCTCGAAAAGTGTATCTTTTCTATCTCTGAAATCTGCAAACACAACAATTTTCAAATGTCATGAGAAACTTAAAACTTAAGTTAACACAAATCTTAAGCACCAGTCGTACGGGTCTTGATTCAGCGTTAATCCGCAGTTCCAAATAAATCGGATCGAGCCTCCGATCATGAATACAAGCAAGAATAACCTGTCGCCGTTCACCCAGTTTCAAGAACCATTCATCTACATTCTTTATAATAGGGGAAATGCAGGTAATGTCGGCCTAAGTGTCCCTAATTTGGGCCCATACATAAATTCAACAATCAACTAAATTTTCAATAGCAACCAAAAATATCCATTAGTAACGTCCCAATAACGCGTTCATCTAGATAAAATTGATAAATAGCAGACTTTAAGCGATGGGCCCAAATTAGGGACATGTAGGCCGACATTACCTACATTTCCCCTATTTCAAGGAGAACCTCAACTGAGCAACGTCGCTTAAAAGGATTTGTTTTTGTTTCACGAATTACTTCTTACGGGTGCGCACATCCAGATCAATTACCTACTGCATCGAATATTTCACCACTTCTACAGACAGTTTAACTCTTCACACCCCTCCTAGAAATCGATTCACTTTCGAAATTGTCATGCCCCAACAACAAACAAAAAAAAACCCCCTCCAAATCAGGTGAGAGGAACAGAACGCATTCTGAAAGCCATTTTTCAATCAAGTTCTTAATACCCTCACTTGTCACGCTCCAGTTAAGCCGCCGCGCAGCGCTCTCGAATGCATTCGCCGGGCCAGGTGACAAGGACTCCAAATCCTTGAAAGACTCGTCAATGCCAAGTCCATATCCCGCTCGGGCACGACCACCGACCTGTTTTACCCGCACGCATTACTTCCACATCACGATCAATCTTTGTATGCTCTCCGGCTCCGGACGCCAGTCGACATTCCTTCCCCCCCATTCTCGAAGAACGCTAACAACGATATTATGTCACACCGCATCTGAGATGGAAAACCACCGCCCGAGAAGATGCATCCCATTTTATTCGTTCGTTGACTCACACACCGGAACGCATAACACTTAGCACCACAAATCCAGACGGTCAATCAGACACCACCACCAGCGGGAAAATCCCCTCGCCAGGAAGATTCCATTCCCGACACTCTAAGTTCGATGGTGGGCATTTTCCTATTTCCTAGGAATCCATTGGACCGAAATCCGAGCGCTGAACTTTACGTTGACGCATCTACCTACACCTGAGTACAGCTAGTATAGAAATCCTTCTGGTAGTCGCAGAATTACCAGTGGCAAATCATCCAACGAAGCAAAATGTTTCAAGAAAGCGGTGTTTCCCCGGTGAACTTGTTCCCCAAAATGAAACGACGGAGAGACGCGCACTCTAGAGAGAACCCGCCGTCGACCAGGCCGAGCTGAGAGCGTCAGTATTTTGTTGCAGAGCGTGACGCACAACGTGTTTGACTGCGGCGATGGTGACTTCAATGAGCGAATGGTGCTACACACACCTCCATCCAACCCGTCCGACCGGGGGAGTTCGATGTGCGATGACGTCGCGACGGTGGGTGTTTTGTGTTGATACACTTTTTTTTTTTGGTGATTTGCGATCGGAGGATTAGTGCGACCGTATCAGCTATGGGACCGGACTGGACTACAGCTGCCTACAGAAGGGGCCCCAACCGGGAAGCGAGAGGGAAATTTGGAGCTCTAGAGCACCACCACCGGTGGCGAAGAGGTGCGAATGTACACGATAAAGTGTAATCGAAGGGGAATGTGGGGTGTGACGATTTGGATGGCTTCACGCAGAGCATTTTTGAATAATGTGGATCGCAACTAATGTGTTCTATAAGCTAGGGTGCAGCACGGCTTTCTAGGACAGATTTTTTGACGTAGGACTACGTCTGTGATATGTATATGGGGGTACACTTTGTGAAAACCAAAAATGGAACATGTAACGAAATTATGAAAGATTTTGAACGTTAATAACTCAGTTGCCCCTGGACCAATTTCAATAATTTTATCACCAATCGATCAGAAATGTTTCCACGCATCACAATGCTTCCGACTGTTGATTTTCAACATGCAACTATTGAAAATTGGTAAATGTCAAGCATTGTCCAAAAGCGTCGAAATAACTAACTGCTTCCCCAACACAGTCATCAAAGAATCGTTTCTAGACGAAACATTCATCAGAGAGTCGTTAGTAGACGAAACAAGTCGAATTGGCATCGCCAAATTCAGAACCAAACGCCCCCAACGACCTCACAAAATGCTCTCCAGAGAAGCAACATACCAAAATCACGATGCATACTTTACTTTCAATCTTAACTGATTGACGTTTGCCAAAACTAATCATTATCGGATGCATAACTTAGTGACTACCGATGTAACTGCCCACCTATGAACATGTGCCATGAAACTTGAGTTTTTCTCCCCTGTACCCAGGTATAACAAGCAACAACGTAACTACTACTATACCACCATTTATTCCAATCCGAAGGATGGCCTATGTCATCGAAAATAAATCTCCAAGAAATATCAACTGACGCCTTTGGGCTGGTTTTACCATTCATTTTCTGAATTAGGTGATTTCTAATACCTGCATTTCTTGATTCTGTCAGGACGGAAATCCCCACATCCACAACTTTATACTGCCCGGTAATGGCAGTTAGGTAGCAGAAGAGTTGACCCGTCATTTATTCTTGTCATGCGATGCTTAAGTGACACACAACTATCCGGTAGCCATTTCTGCTCTAGAGAGGTAACCACTTCAATTCACTCATGAAAACGAGCACAGAGAATATTCGGCAACACGCCTACTAGGATTCATTTTTAAGTGATTTCGGTTTTCCCTATTGGTTATTTTTGTACTGATGAGTGGGACGAGACTGGATTATGGTTAACGTTTCTTAAGAACTACCTGATTAGAAATTTTGTTCTATGGAAGCTACCGGTCACGTTGCAAAATTTCATTAAATATGTAAAATTGAAAACGAATTACTGAATTACTTTTAATTTGGAAAAAAAACATCGTGAGAGTACTTCAATGTGGATTGGCAGAGCCGAACTCCTGTTTTTTTTTCTTGGTTGGTGGCATTTTTGTGCGCCCCCATTCCAAAATGAGAGCGGATACATTGGGTTGATATTTTACCATTTTATGATATTTGGATGCTGAACATTCGGAAGCTAGTTTGTCATATTTCAGATAGCATTTATAGCACTGTTTATCGAAGTTTCATGGTCCATAGAACTCTCATAAATCCAAAAGTATTCTTTGGCTACAGAGGGCAGCCACAATCACTCAAACAACTCATTTTCAGACAATTATGAGCTATCACATTTATTAACCTTTGCGTATCCAACGTCTGGTTTTGGAAATTTGATTCACAAATGACATAGGGAATAGGGGGTCTAAAATTGGTCAAAAATATGTCAAAAATCATCATGATCAATAGACTGATGCAGCATTTGAAATGTACGCTCCAGCGTTCTCAAACAGTTCCAAAATCGGGTCCTGACTAGCGTCTTAAAATTTGAACTCATTTGATAAGAAACTGCCTTGGCACAAACCATTCGAAGTTTATATTGAAATTGCTAAGGAAGAATTTAACTAATTGTTCATTGTCTTCTAGCCTTTTTCCATATTCCACAGTTAAAACGTTTTAAAGCTATTCTTATGAGAGTTTTCCTGTGCAGAAGATCGTTGTTCAGTCAAACGTCAAATTCAATAGTTATCAATTGTTTAAGAGATTGGTAATCTTATGGCATGATCATGCAATTGTTTTGTGGGCAACACCGTATCCAGCAGCTATGATTATTGTACTCTATTCTACGCGCCAAAAACAACAATGTTGCCTGCTGAGCAGTTGATTGAACAGAGTCATAAGACGGCAGTGACTTGAATCATTAATAACTTTTGTTCCTTACCTTTTATCGAAAAGCAGGCTTGAACAAAGTTGTAGCTTCCTACAAACACAGCTTATCATTTTTGAAGCAAACAGATATGATAATGTAATCTAGATATGAACAAAAAATATGTTTCCCCCATAGTAGTAATGGTATTTCCCAAGTCAGTTTTTTACTAAATGAGTTCAAGTTTGACGTGACAAAATTCCCGCATTTTCAAAACTCGACCAGTGATTTTGAGCTGTTTTGAGAGTCCACGACCACATTGACCATCCCGACCTTGTTATGGCCGTTTCTCCACATTAATCAAAACCTACTGTGTGACATATCAGACTTCATAATTTTATTTAATCTCGACCAGTGGTCACAGTAGCATGTCCAAAGTGAGTTCCAATCAACTAAAACAATAGTCATTATATTAATTTCGTTCACCATAATTGGGAATTCGTGTATTTTATTGGCTTAGGAGTAATCAGCTGCGAGTTTGCCCCCAGCCTTATCTATTGTAAGCATTCACAAGAATTTCTTTAAAATAATCGAGGAAGTCCATCTTGGGACTCCCGATCTCTATCCCAAGTAACAAAAAGTTCTGATAAAAGTCTATTTGTGGCTTAAGCAGCTTGGTTGAAGGTGGTCTATAGAATTCTAAGCAGCCTCATTTTTAGGCCTCTTATAAGAACTTGAAAGTTCCGGTACCATGATTGAAGAGCATTCTAAGCAGCTTCTGGCGGAACATGAACGGAACTTTTAGAAAATAAATTTAAAAATATTGTTGTCCTCTACACCAATTCTAAATTTAGTTCGCACTTTTATGAAAGTTATTTCTAAAGGCAGATATTTATGTGTTTTTGATTCATCAGCATTAGTAGTAGAATTGGAACTGTTTGAAGAATTAAACCCAGTCCCTTCTGCACACGAACCGCTACGTCATCTGAGATATATTGAAGTGAGCTGTTGTTCCACCTACTATTGGAGTTTTCAGTGCCAGCTGACTACTTGAATATGAAACACACCACCTTGATGAATTTTAAATTGGTGTTTGCCCGCATGGTATTCCAACACACTTGTGGCGCAGTGGTTAGCAATCGTAGATCGCATACCGAATACACGGGTTCGAATCCAGGAAATTACTCTTTAATTTTTTTAAGGTTGGAAATAATATTGATGCACTGCATAAATAAAAGAATTATGATTTATTCGGACCACTGATCATTCTATATTTACGTACATTAAATTTTGAAACTAATAAAGACTTGTGCGGTTTGCTTCACGGGGCTTTAAAGTTCTGTCGGAACTTTATTTGAACTTTACGGAACTTGAAAGTTCTGTCGGAACTTTATTTAAAATTTATGGAACTTGAAAGTTCTGTCGGACTTTGTTTGAACTTTATGAAACTTGAAAGTTCTGTCGGAACATAGAGAATCAATAGTTGGAGGTCAATTTTAAGCTACCATTTATAATAAGTAAGAACTGGAACTTTGTCTGTTATCTCAATATATGTTGCTCTACTGAAATACAGTCGGCCAGAGCTCAATTCATCCATGTTATATTATTATTGGCTACTATTCCAACTAGTGAAAAAATAACTGGTGTTAAGGCCAAAACTGGTTCACTTACCCTACACCATAAATTTAATTTGGATTTATCATAAGAACTTCCATCGAATTTTCCTCATAATTCTCCTGAAAATAGAGGCAGAACTCTTTTGTAATTATCTTCCAAATTTATTTAAAATTCATCTAAAAGTTCACTTGTAACTCTCCTCACAATTTCGAGTTGATATTTCTCGACATTGATTAAGTTTTCGCCTCTTCTCTTATGCTTCGATCTCCCTTTGAGTTATTCCCACATTTGCTTAGTAATTATGTTAAATTAATCTTTAGAATTTTCATCTCACTTTGAAATTCATCTTAGAATTCAACTGAAGCTCTTCTGGAAATCTCCTTAGCATTTACCAGGGATCAAAAGTTCTTCAGAATTACCATGGAAGCATTACATAGATTTCACATGAAGTTTTTCTCATAACTAAAATGGATTTCCTGTCAGATATCCCTTAGAATAAGGCTTGTTCGCGACAAAATCTGAACGCGTTAATTTTGGAATAAAACAAATACTGCAGTCAGTTTGTTTAATTTATTTTTTAGCATCGTTAATCATTTAAAAAAAAAAAAACAACTTGTCATTACCTAATAAGGCTGCATCAAACATTGACGAACTTTCAAGTTTACTCCAGCCATGAGAGTCAGTGCAGACCTTTTTGTAACTTATTTTGCTGCTTTTGTCCAAGATTTTCAAAATATTTCTTTAGTTGTTGCTTGTTGTATGCACTGGGAGAGCTCGCTCTTCACGAGAGCCCAATATCGCTCGATAAGACGTAACTCCGGGCAGTTATGTGGACTAGCCTTCTTCGGTACAACATTGACTCCGTTTGCTTTATTTCGTCAAATATTCATTCTCGTCAAATATTCGCTTTGCAACGTGTTTTGGCCGTCACATTCTGCCGACTTCATTCCTTGTCAATGCTTCGAAATATGTATGAAAGTTGCTGACATTTTTATTTTTCGAGCAACAGTACGTACCGAAAGATCTGGCTTCCTCCGTAATATTTGTATCACCTTCACGTCCTTCTCGTGGTTCCTCAAATCCGTTTTTGTTCTGCTAGTTGTTGTCAAACGAGTATCGAACGATTTTTAAACGCTATGAACAGTGCTTGTAGGAAAACCAAGCTTTTTGGCAAGTTTTCTGATCGACAGATCCGGATTATCATTGCGGCTCTTCTTTCGACGCCATTTTCGACTGAGCTCTTCTAATGTAAACAAAGGATGTATTTTCAGAAAGAACAGACATATGTAGGTCCACCACTCCACCGCACGAAATCTTTCACTAGTTGATGAGATATTTGAGGAGATGTATGTGCAAGGGGTGTCCAGATTTTGTCGCGAACAAGCCTCAGTCCTTGAAATTTCTCTCTAACGATCGCTTCTACATATTGAAAGCCCTCCTCTCACACTCCAACTTGAAAAAGTGGTGTAGGCATGTCAAAACATTTATTCGATCTCGTTGAAGACTTTTTCTTAAAACATCTGGCACCCCTGCCCTGAGTACTCAAGTGTGATTTGTATTGGTATGAATTAAAGATGCAGACCCTTTTTCCCAAGAACACCAGAAACATGTTCTAATGTGGCCGATGGGTTTGGTTATTCAGTTAGCATGTTTTTAATGTATCTTTGATTATAACATCAAAATCACAGAATTTAGACGCTCTGCCTTTGACATATCGATGTATAGAATCATAATAACACTACATCGACCAAAAGAGTCATCGACTTGTGGAAATATCGACTTCTGGAGATGGTAAAACAATATTATCGTGTCAGAGATCATATATCATACCGTATGCGTGATATTGTTTGCACCATCGTACAAATAAGGTTCCCGTTTCACCTGTGCATACAATGCCTTGGTTTTCTTTGCATGCACGTAACCTATAGCTCATACCGTAGTAGGCTGTGTATAAAAGAAAATGATTTACTCAGTTTGACAGTTGCACCATGACGAAGTGGCAGCGTATTCGTGATTTGTTCCACGCGCAAATTTCGCAAAAAAAAAACATTTCAATCGCCGTGGGAGTGTCCCGGTGGACCGTCAAAAAGGTTTTAGACTGAGAAAAGAAAAGACAACTATCCGCGAAGGTGGCCACAGGTCGTCCGAGGTCAGCTCGGGTTCCGAGGGTTATCGCTGCTATCGAAAGGAAGATTCGTGTGAATCCAGTGCGTTCAATAAGGAAAATGGCAAAGGAACACGAGATCAGTGACTTTAGATCGTAAAGGAAGATTGCGGGGCAAAGTCGAGAGCACGGAAAAAAAAAACTCATATGATTACCAACCACATCCGGGAGCTACGAGTCGAACGATGCAAGAAAATCTTGAACTTCCTTACGCGAAAAAATCCGGTAATCCTGTTCACCGACGAGAGCATGTTAACCGTCGATCCCGTATCAAATTCCAGATCCGACCGGTATATTTGTTCTCTTTCGGTAAAAGGCGTGGCTGACGAGCACAAAAACGTGTATCTGACCAAGCATTCTGCTAGCGTTATGGTGTTTGGATTGGTGGCTTCCGATGGCAAAAAAAAATGGACCCGGTGTTCATTCCAGAAAACGACAAGGTCAACACGGAGGTCTACATCGGGATTTTTAGTAAGTATGTTCTTCCGTGGATCAAAGAACAGTGCGGTCCAAAGCCAAATGTTGTATTTCAACAAGATGGGGCTCCGTGCCACACCTCGAACCGCACTCAGAAGTGGTTGCAGGAACATCTTCCGTTCTGGGCGTAGGATATGTGGCCGCCATCCAGCCCCGATCTTAATCCGCTGGATTACTCAATATGGCGCGTCATGAAGGCCAAGGCCTGTTCTAAACGCCACCCGAGTACAGCAAGCCTCAGACAAACATTGACCCGTACCTGGAGAGAAACGGATCCAGACTACATTATTAGAACCTGCCGTGCATTCCGGAAACGCGTGGGGAGGCTGTAATTGCAGCAAGTGGACACTCGATCGATGATTAACATAGTTTAACACTCTGAGAAACATCCCCCTGTGACTAAATAAAAAAAACTCGAAAACGAAATTTTTGAGAATTTTTTTAATTTTGACATTGAGTAATTGTGCAAACATTATCACGCATATGGTATATTATCATGTCAAAGAAGCGGTTTGTGGACTAAACTGGGCTACAAATAAAAAAAAATAGTGCGACGAAATATTGTCAGGTTTTGATTGCCTTTTACATGGAAATTTTGTAATGTAATTCAACTTTAAGTACACCATTTTATTCAGATTGAATGTAAACTTTGTTAAGTACAAAGATGATAGTTGTTTATGAATAGTTAACTATAGAAAATTGATCAAAGTTTAGCCGTAATAAACCAATCACGTGCGCGCTTGCTATGACTATCGAGAGAACAGAGAGACAATTTGGAACCACTCAATACTCAATGTTTTTTCTATTCATTGACCTACATCAGCAAGAATAAGAAAAAAGCTGGGGCTTTTCTAAATGCTTAAGTAACATAGAAAATTTGACTGCAGTTTGACACTGCACGGTTTGACTGCAGAATTTGATGAAATTTGCTAGCTGAGCTTGACCATCCCATAGAGATTTTTGAGTGCTAATGAAAATCCGAGGAAAATACATAACAAACCGCTGTCAAACCTATGATGACAGATCAAATTTCATACATTTTTTAGTTTAGTCAGAAAACAATAATCAACAACTTTATACGGCGAGACCCGCTAGTGTACTGTACATGCGTTGAACGTCACTAATCTCTAGATTGATATATTGATTTACTCAATTACAACGTTTGCCCCTTTATAGATTTTTAATTGAGCAGAAGTAAAGATACAGTGCATTAGATTTAGTTGAAACTGTTGAAAGTCACTTTTCCGTCATAGTTCTACAACATAAAGATTTGGGATGTCAGTTTCACTCTGATTTCTAAAGTTGTTTTGCCATGACTAACATTAGCAAGTTTCCGAAAGTTGGGTGAACATGTTTGGAACCTAATTATGAATAATAAAGGAACTGATTTTCTAATTTCAAAAATTAAATCTTAACTTTAGGATTTTCTCAAAAACCGCCCAATTTAAATGAAAATTGATAGTGAACTGTTCATTTTAGAGTAAAATGCCTTAACCAATTATTAAATTTTATTATCGTTAATATATTACTGAATGCAGCAAATATAATCTCGTAGTCTTACGATAGCAATCCGGTCGTGCTGTGGACAAAACCCTTTTTTTTTTGCTTTCTACAAGTCCTCAACACACACAAAAATGCTGAAAATTGTATCAAGTTTTATATTTCGGAATATGTCCAGGGTTCCAATATCTGATATTAAGACAAATTCTCCGAAATATTATATTCTTGATATTCTTTCCAAGTGCTAGAGCCTTGAAAATGCAAAAGGCTCAGAATCGAAATAATGAAAAACTTTCAAATTTTGAAATATTACACATTCATTTTTGTCCCAGAAATTTTAAAAGTTCACCAATTTTTAAAATGTATTTAGTATGTTCAATATCTCACACAACTTTCATAGACCTAGCATTAAAATGTGTGTGACCATGTCTCCCTAGAAAAATTATCTAACGACGGCAATGTTCACCGAGTTGGCAGAAGCATGCAAAATCAAACTAAAGCCAAAATAGCTTGAATATAATTAAATATATAAACACCCATCGATCCCCCGCATTCCCCTTTTTGGCGTGTTTTCCCATCGCTTGTTGCTGCTGCTGTTGATTCTCCAACAACGCCAACGGCCTGCTTGTCGTGCGGCATCCTAAGAGCACGGTGTTGATGTGTTATTGTCGAATTTGGTCAATAAGCAAAGCGAACAAAAAAATAATAATTCCATAACAAGAATCTCAGCTTGTAGACTGTCAAATTTGCAACACTACCTGTTCTGCTGCTGGGCGCTAGTCCGAGTTTGTAGCATGAGAGAAGCATGGACGGAAACCGCGAGAGAGCGAGTGCGAGCGAACGAAGCCAGTCACGTGCTTGCTTCTCGGCTCCGTGCGGGTTCTCTCTCCCTCTCCGTCTCCGTCGTGCAACATCGCCGCTCGTCGCAGGCGGCGGCAGCGGTTGTAGCACGTCCGGGTAGGGGGGTCAACCCGTCGACGACGTCGGCTCGCGCCTCGTCGGTCGGTTAGGTATTTAAACTGATAGCAACCTAAACGTATCATGCATTCATTGGTTTGCTTGCTTTTTGCAAAGTAACAGAAGAAGAATTGTTCGTAATTTTCGCTAACTCGAGTCCCTTCAACAAAAGGAAGCAGTTTTGCTTGAAATCAACAAGTGAATATAAAAGTGAAAAAGTTTTTCAAGTTCAACGATAGACAAACGAGTGCCAGTCACAACTCGTGGTCAAAGCGGAGGATAAAACAAATCGGCAAGGATTATTCTACCGACGAGCCTAGCAGCATTAGACGTAACAATTCCAACAATTCGACAGCAATTTCGCGCTGAAAATCACCTTACAAGTGTTTGAAAGTGAAAGGCACCTACTTTGCAAAAGTTTCAGCGATTAACTCAAGCAAGAGAACATTTTGCGGAAAAAGTGATCAAAGCAGAAAAATAACAGCAGCTTAAACAGCTCAGTTCTTCAAATCTTATACAACAGTCAACTAGTAAAACAAAAATAACACATACCAAAATGATGGCCGTTGCTGCTGCCCAGAAGAACCGCGAAATGTTCGCCATCAAGAAGTCCTACAGCATCGAGGTAAATATAGTGAATTTCGATCCTTTCAGAGGGGGCACAAGTGAGTGATCTGAAAAATTCCAAGTTCTTCGGGGGAAAAAAAGAAGTGATTTGTGTGGTAAATTAGTGATTTCCGTTCCTTGGAAAATTTTGCTCAATAGTAGTAACACGCACATTGCGTGATTAGGAAAAAATCCCCTCTCGTGCCTGGTGTAACAAAAGATTGTCTTGACCGCAGCTACTTCCTACTTTGAACCGGACAACTCAGCTCATTAATCAGCACGGCTGCTCGGAACTCCCTTCCCCTTCTCCCTCGCCACACCACTCAGAACTAACTAGCGAAACTATTTCCTTTGTTCTCCACACCTGTTTCACGTCGTGTGGAGCGATCGATCGATCATTTATTAATCTCAATGATCATAATCTTCCGTACTACAAAGTTTTCCCTCTCACATACCGATGGCTGGTGGGTTGTTGATTTTATATAACCGCACTCAGGCTCGCACGAAACCGCAATTACAACATTACCGGAGACTGCTTGGATCTCAGAATGTTAGAATTAGCACGCCAGGTTCTACCACCGCCCGCCGTAGCTCGATCTAGATCAATGGTGATCGTTTGGAGTGGTAATTAAGAAACATCAATGTAGCGATGATGGCAT
Organism: Ochlerotatus camptorhynchus; assembly: GCF_037179485.1. NCBI lineage: Eukaryota > Metazoa > Arthropoda > Insecta > Diptera > Culicidae > Ochlerotatus > Ochlerotatus camptorhynchus. The sequence continues at coordinate 5,012,028 of NW_027041014.1, forward strand.
AACCAATCACGGTGCCCCTCACGGTCATCCAGATCGCGATCGCCATCACGAGAGTACGAAATAATTGTAAATAATAAAATCTCATTTAAGCCACCGCCACCACCGCTACGTTCTAGGCCTTTGATGCTGGTGGCAGAGGTAGATCCGATTCACTTTCATTCGAACGGTGATCTCCACGCTGAGAATTGCCCCGCTTATTGGTGCGATCAACATTGGTGCAGTTTCGAACTCAGAACTCAAGTCGAAACCTAAATCCATCCCTGATCGATCGGTAGCATTCTGCACGCGATCGCTAATGTATGGAAATGAGATGCCAATTGAACAGCCACCCCCCAATTGATGGTGCTACCGAATGGGCTACCGCCGCTGCACCACGGCGATCACACTCGATCGAGCGCTGTTCACGCGGTGAACGGATAATTGGAAACCAGTTAAACGCCGCAGATTTGACATCGTACACTGCCAAACCCCATAAGCCAGCGCGCTCCGTTTGGCCCAGTGATCGTGATCTTCGGAGAAGGCCGAAACTGAACGATCATTGCAACAATGTTCTAGAAGTTTATTTTTTTTTATTTTTGCGCAAACTTTGAAGAGGTCAACAAGTCCATTAATCCATCTTGGAGACCATGATCGTTCCAGGGCCTGGAAGTGCAATCTCCTGTACGGTAGCTGACCAGCTCTGGACAAACAGTGCCGCACTTGCATAAGCATACTTTTCGGTTACGTCCATTTAGCACTGTTTGTTCCTGTGTCGTCCAGACGGCGATCGGTGGCCGCCCAACAGGTAGTAAGACGATCAGCCAATCAGACTTGTTCTTCTTATGCTGTTGCTTTTTCGTGGTGGCACTCCTCCGGCACTGGAACCTTTCACCACAGCCGGTGGCGATTATCCAAAATTGGCACAGAGCAAGGTCTCCCGTTGCCACCGCCAACCTGTTACACCACAGCAAATACTCGTTTGCGAGCGCGATCGGTTTTGCACCACATTGGCATTGAATTCGTGAAATGTGATCAAACAGGTTGACCCCTCGATTGCCAAGTCCGACGAACTTCTAGAAGTCTAGAACCGCCCTTGCGCGCGCCAGCAGTTAGAACGAATGATGTGGCATAATTATAGCTGACGATCAATGGTGATGATGAAGCATCCTTGAGCTTCCGCGTCCTGGGCACACACACACACACACACACACACACAAACAACTGCTTACATGGCTCATTACATCGGAAAGTGCCTTATTTTGCCAACGATCATTACCATAGAATGCGGTGCTAGTTTTGCAGTAACGACAGGTAATTCGTTGTTGTTGTCGGTTGTCGCTACCTGTGTTATGCACACTCGATCGTTCCGATTTCAATGTCAATAACACTGCAACTGCACCTGGTGGAGCGCCGGCGGGGATTTTTACAACGTTGTTATTTTTACACACACACACACACACACACACACACACACACACACACACACACACACACACGCTCTCTTTCAATCATGCTGGACGACGACGACAACGGCGAAGGCAGCGTTGATTGATGGGTTGTCACTTGGGACGAAGTCCAGTCCTTTGGCAGGCAGCGGCATGCGCCGGGTGGGTTTTCAATAGAATGCTAACACGCACCGGTCATTGAGATGTGCCTACTCCGAACCACGTCGACGAAGAAACGGACGGTGTGTGGCCTTAGAAAGGTGTTAGAATTTGCATAACTGGGTACCAAAGCCGTTTGAAGGTGATTCTTCAATGGTCTGGGGTGGATGCGCTGGGATGTGCCCAAATGCTACAACAGGGCATACAGTTGCTCGAACTGAGGCTCTTTTTTTGACAGTTCAAAGCAATATTTTGGTTTGGATCCGAGTAGTAATTTTCGATTCACCGATAAAGCTCAATTTTGTCCACTCATAGGAATCAATTTTGTTGTGGTCAACAGTAAAGGCCCAAGCGTAATGACAGTGGAAGCGCAACGGCAGCGGCAGCGAAAAAGCCCAATCTGAGTAAGCCTACTTGTCGGATGTAAAACTGGTTTGAACCTAATGGACTTCGGTTAGGCATCTTGATGTAATTTGTGACCGCAGACAAATTTGTCGTTTCCGATCCGCTACCGCCTACATTGCGTTTGGGCCTTAAGGAGCTACGACAAAACCAGCTTGCTTGGATCGTTTTTTTATTCCAATATTAAAATGAAACTAAAATAAAGATTACCTTCGAGTATACAATTCTAGTGACAGGATATCTTCTAAAGCAATTTTGTTGCAAAGATGTTTCCGTACTGTTAGTATTGGGCGATATTTTATAAAAAAAATCATTAGAATTGAATAGTTTACCTTCATGGTTTGACTATATCAAACAGCTTTTTATCTGTTATTCAAACAAAAATATGCAATCTATTTAGTTAAGAAGAAGTACTAGATGCTTTATGCCCATTATTATGCTATCAAAAAAATGCATCTAGCGTCTCTGTTTACAAACTACTCTAGACAAACATTTGAAAAGGTCCAATCTTCTTTGATCGATTCTCTTCATCGACATTCTCTTTATATAAACACGGCTATGCAAACAGATTTTCCACACAGTTCGATGAAGGAGGTTCTCGTTTAGCCTCCAGAACGACATAGACAACAGAGCAACTCGATGAAGGGACTCGATCAATGCAAATAGGACCTTTTGAAGTGTTCATCAAAAGTTGTTCGAAATGGTTGCGTCTCGCCATTGCCTTCAGAAAATAGCTTATCACGCTCACTGATTGAAGGCAAGTCATCACGTGAGTTGCTCATTTATGTGACGCTTCACTGATCGTTTGTTATCGTTGTTTGACTGCGAGCAAGCAGATCTAATCGCTCAAAACGAAATTAGCGCTGGATTTCAATTTCTGAATTTATCAAAATGAAAAGGACTTGAGAACAGAACACTTTACAGTTAAAGTGATCGCTTTATTACCTGTAACCCATCCGCGATGGAGCTTCTGATTTAAATCAAAGAAATGTTCAATTCTAGATTTTAATCAAAGCTTATTCAAACATATCTCCTTATGAATATAGTTTCCCATTCACAAGAAGACTTAACTTGTGCAATTGTTGAGTTCGTTTCCTGTATGGTTTGAATAATAAAATCTTCGTTCAAAGTTCAGCAAAACTGTTGTGAAAATTTCAAAAACCGATTTCGAAAGCTTTATTCGGGATCGCCCAATGCTAATGGAAATGAATCAGCATTAAATTGTATCCTGAAAAGTTTACTACAAGCTCCATTTCCATCTAAAAAGGTCTCTGTTGACTTAATCCATGAACATTTATGATGTGAAATAATCATTCTTTTTTCCTCAATTATGGGCTGTTTACACTAACGCTCAGCCAGTTCAACCAACTAGCACGAATTTCAGTTGTTCTTGAATTCTCATGCTGGTAGACGCTGACGATCTGTTTACATTACTCTGGTGACTTTTTAGTACAGTTTTTACAAACAGTCAGTGTTGGCAATATCAACAATCATATGGTATTTTTACACTCTCATACGCTCTCAATATCACGCGCGATATTGGAACAAAATATCATGATTGATATTGATTTTACAAGCTCCATTGATACTGCGAGATTATTCACAACATTTACAAATAAAACTGAGAGTTGACTCGACACAGAAATGATTCCATTGCACATCGTTCTGTTGGAAAGAGAATGCATAGTTTGCTATCTCTCTTTACTCTTCCCCGACACGAAGCTACAGCCGCCAGCAGTGACGGTAGTTTCGGGTCGCATTCGGGTGTAGAGCAAAAATCATGAAACTCAAACTAACCACGGTTTGGTTAGAATTGTAGCTGGTTTGTTTTGTTAGCTTGATATTCGTAGCTACGATATCACAGCTTGTAATATCACAGACAAACAGACGTAACTCTTTGAAAAACTTGTTCTTGAAAACATAGTATCTCAAAACATATAACCTCAGTAACGACATCTCTCTGGCTTCTCGCGGAAAACAAGCTTGCTCGCTAACTCGTAAATAATATTGCATCAAAGTTCTATAGAATATATAGAAACGTCAAAGTGATCCGATGCCAGCGCTGCGGCGAGTAGTTCGCGGAACTGATAATATTCAAATCAACCGTTAAATGCATGAACGAAGATACACAATGAAGAGTTACGTCTGTTTGTCTGTGGTAATATCAACAATCAATACGAAACTAACGATTTTAAATTGGCTCACTACTTTAGTAGCCTATTGGTCCCAAGCAAACGATTAACGTACCCTATTCTAGTTGAAATTCTATTACTACACTATGTTTGTTTTGATTCGCTATGAAAGTTTGACAGATAACATCAGGGGTGTGTGGATTCATGCAGAACATGCAGGGGTGAGTGAAATAGCTTGGGACTGGTTGGGACCGTTGTTCTGGTACTGAGTGAGCCAAAAATAATAATGATTTTCTTCGGGACCCAGTGGTCTTAGAGTTACCTCTATGGTAATATCATCCGCAGTTGTTTGCTAGTTCTCATTTGAGATCGCCCAATTCTATTCGAATCTTTTAAAATACGGTGATCAGTAGTTGCTAAATTTTGCCATCATATCTTCAATCAAATCAACAATAATTCATCCCTAGAGTCGTTTTCAAATCCACTCGTGTCATTTCATCGAAAATCGAAAGTCGCCCAATCTTGCTTGGAGAAATGTATTTTTCGATGTATGTATCAAGATACATTATAAGCCAATTCAATATTTAATCACATCCAACTTTTTTAGTTATTGGGGGAACGAAACTACTGCGTACATGGCTTAGAACTTTTGTAGTAACCGACTAAAATTAAAACATCATCGCTATCTCGGTAGCTGATGTAAGTGATTGCATGAAATACCAAAGATCGATTATAGATCGCCCAATCCTTATTGAGGCGAATAAAATGTTTACAGGAAAATGATGTTGGAACTCATCAAGATGCAAAGTTTATAGATTTTCTCAGATTGATTTGTAGCACGAGATCTTTTTTAAAGGATCGCCCATTGCTAATAAATAACCCACTGACTCTACAATGAAATCTATTATTTTTTTTATGATTTCTTGAAATCTAATAGATGAGATTGTCATTGTGGCACTAGATTAAAGGAGTACAACGTTACTACAATAACTTCTTTGATATACTTGATTCAAATTCAACACTCACTAATCGATTAAAAACCATCGATTTAAATCCTTGTGTCGCCCACTTTTACTTCAAATCTGAAATAAAACTCATCAACAGTTTAAACGTAAGAAAAATAACATCTACCACACGATATTCCTCTCGCACCACTAATCCGGTGTCGTGAGTTAGCTGCGAAATTATGCTTGCGATTGTGATGCAAGAGAAAGCGCGCTGCCAGCCAAAGCTGTGCATCTGTTTTCAGTCGAACGGGCAACATTTTTGCAGATCACTTATGGCGGTAAGCTCCAACTCGGATTAACCTGGGACGGGACTTGACAATCGGGCAGCGATTTCGAGCCAATTTGCTGTCAAATCCGAGCCAGTTGCTGATTGGTCGATTTGACAGTAGCAATCGAGGAAAAAAGGACAGAGGGATCACATAAATCTGACTGGCAGTGATGTCGGAATCAATGTTGACGTCAAAGACGTTTGTTTGGTTATATTTGCGAAAGTAAAGTTGGTAAATAGGATCCACGGTGTGCTTTAAGCGATGGATATTCTTGTTTGTTTGTGGTTGTTTTTATTGTGTTAAGCTAAAATGATGTGCAAGATGCTAAGCTGCGGTAGAAAGTCCAAATAAAATTAAAATAGAAGAATCATTCTGCAATCCTGGCATCATTGGTCAACTCCGTCTAACACCATGCACTAATTTTCGACGCGCATTCATTAAAAACATGAAGAAGAGTGAGAAGCTGGATTGTCAAGTCACGGGGATTAACTTTTAATACCGACCCTGACTGGATGATCTGCAAAGTGTTTGCTTAGAATCGTGTTGATTAACTCTGATGTCGACTTCAAAGCAGCCGGACATTCTTGAACGGAATTTAATCCGAGGTTGGAGCTTACCACTATTAATCCACTTGGATTACCCGCTAATCTGGCTCTCTTTAATCCGACGACTCGGTAATCCAACATCACGGACTCTTATTGAGCTTTTTTTACATTGTGAGGCTGGTAACATTGCTTTGTATGGATTTCACTATCGGATTATTGGATCGTCGTACATTTTCATTCAATTCTAGACCATTCAGTCCGTAAAGATAACTTAATCGATCGAATAATAACAAAACAAGAGTGATGTTTTCGCCGCACAAATGGAACAATCAACAAAGTTTCTGAGCATGCATAAGGGCGTATAGCTAAGCGAAACAATTTTCTAGAATTTGTTCAAAAGCAACAGCAAGCGGACCGAGAAACGTTAAATCTAGCGAGTTATTAGCAAAAGAGAAAACCGACGAAGAGAATTGATCCTCGCGTTTACACCCTTATGCATGCTCACTGTCGAATTGTTCGAGATTTCTCGCTCAAATGACCATGATCGATTATCTTCATCGACTTTCTCTTCCGATCACCATGGCCGTGTAAAAGACATTTTTGGACAAGCTGACATTTTTGGGCATTCTGAAATTGTCCGAATACGACAGGACAAAATCGCTTACTCTTTCACACTTGAATCGCAGTGCTGAATGCTAGAAAAAGTAGTCTATAGCAGTCATCCTAACCTCTATTTTCATCACATTGATGTGAACTACGCAGAAATTCTTGATTGCTGCCCCCGAGTCCACCATCGAATACGAACAATACGTCAGGCAACGGTAAAGTAATCAAGTTATTAACGACACCCGGTTCCCTCTGTCAGTCAGACCTTAAAATTAAACTAAATCATTCAAAAAGTTATTTCATTCTCCAGATTGGGGCATCAAATTAACGATATCCAAAAAATTCAATTAGCACTCCAACCGAGACAATCCAATTTCCCGCAGTGCAAAAGGAACGGACCACCGATCGGAATCAATAATCCGTGAATAAAATCCACCATTCCAAAACTATATGATACGTGAAAAAGCTTCCTTCGCTTCGATGAAGTCGAACGCTATCCTTTGCTGACTTAATCCCATCAGTTCCGGCTTGTTCAAATGCCATTAGCCCGATAAGCTTCGGATTACATCAGCCAAGTTCGCTAAGTAAACAAAAAATCATCCAATTAGCAATCGGAAAATTTCCTGCTCGACTTGAGTGCAAAAGGTGATTACCCTTACAATCTCCTTCGGTTTTCGCACCATCGATCTGCAGTGAACCCAATCATGACCCACTGGAGGACTGGCTGGGGGTGACCTACAGCAAAATTCCAAATCAGAGCAGAGCTCGGCTTCGCTCGATCGACCGCTCGCTTGCGTTCAACCCTTAGCTCAGTTCTAAGGCAGCTCATAAATCGCGCTCCTATAAATAGTAATTGCTTTTTTGAAGGTGAATGTCAATTCCGCCTCATCCAGCCAGTCAATCCCCGGTGAGTGGGCTCATGACTCATGAGATTTTTTTTATTATTATTATTTTCAAGTTGAGCTACTTGCGCTCATTTAATCTACCTGCTCCGCAGGGCTGCGGTGGTGTTCCGGTTGTGGTGTTTTTAGCACGCAATTATCGCTCAACAAACTGCCGCCACTTCCGCATTTGCACATTCTGTTCTAGCCTAGATCTAGGTTCATTGCAATTCGATCTAGATCCAGCTGATTTCGTCATTGTCGGATCTCGATCCAATTGGTCGGTTGTGCAATGCGTCGCACTGCAGCGACGGCGATTATTTCGCAACACTAGTTTGCTATTGACCACTCCTAGAGTTTGGTTTTCAACAGCCATAAAATGCACCGCGACACACAACTGGAAATGACCATTTTCGAGGATATGCGGTGCAATAGAAAATCACATATGCTTAGGTGAATTGCAACGGACGATCAGTCGATCGATGACAGTTGGTGGCACGTGCTGTGTGCATCATGCAAGCTTATCCATCAAGGATCCAAGAAGATCGGGTTCGTCGCTTGTTGTTGTTTGTTTCCGAACACTGTCACTTTCAATTTTGCCAATCCTACCACCTTGAACTCCAGTGGACTAACCTCGATCTTTTCCGGTTTCTCTTTTTTTCCAGAATGGTTACCCATCGCGTCGCCGTTCCCTAGTTGATGACGCCCGCTTTGAGACTATTGTAGTCAAGCAAACCAAGCAAACGGTTTTGGACGAGGCCCGCACTAAGGCCAACGGTAAGTGGATATGCCTTTCACCTGGTTCTAGACTGCACGGTCTCCCCGCTTTATCATTGTCATTAACGTTCATTTGGCCGATTGGCCATCGATTGCACTATGTTCTCATTATTTATCCTGTTTCTTTATTATTTTTCCGCTGTTTTTTATTTTGCTTTTGGTTCCTGATTTTCTGTTCCATTTGTTTGTGTGTGACACCCACCGCTCCTGGCACGAGTAGAAGATCCCAGCTTGGAAGATACCGTCGCCCAGGCCGAAGAACAGCAGCCACAAGGTAATTTGAAAGTTGTTCCCAACTATATTGCCACCGACCTTAATTCCCTCGACCCTTCCTGATTCCGTCGCGCACCGCCGCTCACCTTCAACGATTCTCGGTTCAAGCGCCAAAAGGACTTGCCCGTTTCCAATATACGTAGAAGCAGTAGCCGTTGTATTTTGCCTCCTCCATTTCTTGATCACGGTTGATCGCATCTAAGGTCAGCTCGCACCGGACTGCGGACCACGGAAACCGTACGCGCCACGCTCTGAAGCGGAAAACATCGTGAACCGCGCAATTGACACCGGTACCGTCACCGCTTTTCGGCTGTAATTTAATGTTTATGGTGGCCGCTGCCGTTGTTTTTAAATCTCCGGATCGTGATCGCGCTCAAACCCCTGGCATTCCGCTTCCTTATTAGATGGCGTTTCCACCGTTTGAACTTTTCGAACGCATCGGTTTTGTTTTGATTCCATCCATTCGGGCTTCTTGTGTAGGATCCAACTTGATCGAAACGAGCGAGCTTTACCTTTCCCCATTCATTTCCACGTAAAAAAAAAAACCTACCCCATTCTTTTGTTTATTGGATTCAGATTTTGATTTTGTTTTCTTTCTTTTCGTTTTATTTTACTTTCATTTCCCCCACCACACTTCCGATGCACGTGGATGTTGCTTGTTGCTTTCTGTGTAATTAGCTGACGATCTTCCGTACAAATCGGAAGAGACCGAGTCCAACGACAATCAGGATGAAATTGACGGTAAGTGTTTGTAAAATTGTGGCTTGACTTTAGTTGGGAAATCGCTAGAAATCCATCCCAGAAAAATCGCTTATTATTTTGAATTGTTAAACGGTCCTTTTTAGCACAAATCGCCCAATGTTTAAACGACGAAGCATTGTTTAACAAATCATGGTGGTTCAAAGAGTACTGAGTTCCAAAAATTAAGCTCTAAAAACCTACCGATTTTCAGCAAGTGATTTGCATTCTGAGTTCCCTCGAATCTTTCATTGAATTCTTGTGTCAGTTCTAGTTTTCCAAAATTAAATCGTTCAACCAATTTTCGATGTATGGCTAAATTAACTTTTCATTAAAAATATCAATAATGGTGCAGTGTGTTCACGGTATTATTTCTATAAAGTTCCACTTTTACTGAAAAGAACAAAATGTAGGAATTACCTCACCGCAAGAACCAATGTTTGACGAGAAATTGACGATTTTTTGAAAATCTCTATACTGCACGGTGCACTCTCTGACGTTTATAACATTCAAACTTGCGTAATCCCATTTCTAAGTGCGAAGTTTGCTATCCTCACTTCCACTTCAGCCAAACATTTTGTTTTGTTATTGTTATCCTCACTTTCGGACCATCAAAAAGGCTTTCCACGAGACAGTTGCGATCAGCTGACTTTTTTGTTTACCAAGAAATTTTGATAGATCACAGTAGAACTGACAGCTTATTGTCATATGAATTTCTGCTTTGTTTATGCATTCAGCATCATTAACACCAGATTTCTAGCTGTCAGTTCCACTGAAAAACGTGTCTTTGATTACCTTATACTCGTGCGCATAGAATGGACTATAGTACTCGTTTATCCATCACTGGCGGGGCGACATCTGTCGACGATGGTGGAAATTATAACTCAATCCTCAAGTGACAATTTGTGAGAACTAAATGCATTATTAGGATCGAACGTCGAAGATCGCTCAACATAGTGCACTTACAATAGCAACTAAGAAGATAGAGTTGGAATCTTGCCGTTCAAGGTTCCACTGGATGTGGTTTTCTAATGCCTTGTTGCATGGGAGAGAAAGGGTTGAACTCATATAGGTCGCCCAATTCTATGAGCTTTTTAGCAATAGTTTAAAACAAATCACGAGACAATTGACGGATGCACGGCGAATTATGTGTTCACTCTCTCGAGAAAAAAGCTGCGGGCAATGTTGAACAGTCACTTTTCTCGAGTGAGTGAACGAAAAATTCACCGTGCACTCGTCCATGCTGGCAGTTTTAATGCAACGCTGCAAAATTTGAAGTCTTTCCAAGTAACATGCAGAGAATTATCACATCGTCAAAAAACATATTTTTGAGCAAAATAAGTGATGAATCTTTTGCAAAATTGTGCTTTTTTGCCCTCATAATATTGAGCTTATCACAACAAAATATCACGCTTGATATTGATTCTACAAGCCCTTTGATACTGCGAGACTACTCATCACATATGAAATTGCAGCTAAGAGTTGACTCAACGCAAAATTGATTCCGTTGCACATAGGTTTGACGTAGGACTACGTCTGTGATTTCTATATGGGAGTACACTTTGTGAAAACCGAAAATTGAATATGTAACAAAATTGTGAAAGATTTTGAGCGTTAATAACTCAGCTGCCCTTGAACCAATTTGAATAATTTTATCACCAATCGATTAGAAATATTTCTACGCATCTGTTAAATTTAAGAGTTGTGCAACTGTTGCTATGATAATCAAAATTATCACAGATTGTCTGTTTTCCCTAACACAGATTTCAAAGTTGAATTCCATCTGGTCTCACCAAATGGTGTTTATTCAATCACCGCATGGTGAGTGGTGGTGTTCTCCAGTACAAAACGAAAGGCTGCCTGCAAGCAGCGAGCTGCAGCCCACATGAGCATCCATAGAGGGGGAAGAAGCCGCACCGCTATTGATCGGAATCAGTAGCTCTTCGTGATTCGCTATGGGCCATTTATGTCAAGCGCGTCATACTAAAGAGTTAACTACTGTTGATAGATAGAACCCCGCTCAAATTCATATTCCTACTGCACAAAACATAAGCTTCTGCTGCAGTTAACACATAAGATTTATTATATAAGACCACGTAGTCCAACCAACAATCAATACGAAATTAACGATTTTAAATTGGCTCACTACTTGACTAGCCTATTGGTCCCAAGCAAATCGATTATTTACCCCATTCTAGTCGAAATTCTAGTACTACACTATGTTTGTTTTGATTCGCTATGAATGTTTGACAGATAAAATGAGGGGTTAGTGGATTTTCTTATGTTTCGAGGGTTGAATCGATTAGCTTCGGATAGTACCAGAGCTGAGACAAAAAGTTCAGCACGTTTCTTAGGGACCTACTAGTCTTAGAGTTACCTCTATGCTACAACCCCATAGGGCTATCCCCTGTGTTTTTTTGAAGATAGAAAATTTTGCTATCTCACTTTACTCTTCACCCATGCCAGACACGAAGCTACTGCTGCCAGAGGCGATGGAAGTTTCGAATTGCGTTCGGGTGTACAGTAAACATCTTGAAACTCAAACTCACCACACTTTGGTGATAATCGTAGCTGGTGAGTTATGTTAGCTTGATATTTGGAGCAACGAAATCACAGCTTGTAATATCATTTGCTGTTGTTGAAGTGTTGATATTTGTCCTCGACAATCAAGCGTGAACATCGTAGAGACTTAGATATTTTCTCAACACTGGGCAGAATTATTGTTTTTCATTAAATGATCGATCCATACATAGCCATTATCCACTTTAAGTTGGATCGAAAAGGCTGCACATAACTGAAGCTTGCCTTGTAGTAGGTATTCAATCGAAATCGACTCTTATAAAGAGCAAAGTCAGAGTAATTCCAATGAAATTCAATGAGGTCTAATAGACCTTTTTGACATTTAATCGCCTTTCTCTATCTTGCACACATCTAGCGCCTTTCTCTATCTAGGGTGAATGGACGGTTTGTTTTCCCACTGATCTGTTTCCCTTTTGATCGCACTCGTTCAATTTAAATGGTGCAGTAGTGTGCGCCGATTAAATGTCGAAAAACTCTAAAGGCCGGCGCGCAATAGATATGTTTTCAGGTTTTTTTGACAGTTAGCCCATGCTTTTTTTTTTTTTTTTCCTTTATTAGAGAGATTTTTAGCCTAAGGCTAGTTCATCTCTTACAGTTAGCCCATGCATTATCTGTCAAAAAACCCGAAAACGTATCTATTGTGCGCCGGCCTTAAAACTTCGAACTTGGAAGTTGAGTTTTGCTAGCCATTCGAATATTTTGTGAGGATTGCCCAATTCTAATCTGACTGATTATCTGCCAAAAATAGATCTCTTTGCATAAGGGCGTATAGACGTTTTTGACGTTCAATCATCTTTCTCTATCTAGCACACATGGATGAATGGACGGTTTGTTTTCCCACTAATCTGTTTCCCTCTTTAAATGGTACAGTAGTGTGCGCCGATTTAACGTCAAAAATCTCTATACGCGATGATCGATTGTCTTCATCGTACAACTACACTCCCGATCATAAGTTTAAGGACAACCCCCGAAAAACCATGCAAATATGTTTTGTTCAATGATCTCTCATTTTACGTTCAATTTTCGATCTCCAAAGGTTATTTGAATGGTATGAATGGAATAGCATAAGTGTTCTACTACTACTTTTATTTCAAAATTTGGTCAACCCAATTCTGAGAAAATCAGTCACGATTCTTCAGAGTAAATTTTGAAAAATATTGTAACTTTGGGTGAACTTTTAGCACACAAAATTTGAAAATAATATTGCACAATTTGCCAACGAGGAAAGTTCCATTCAATACCTTTCAAATGATCTAAAGAGAACGAAAATTGGACGTAACATGACAGAGATATGAACATAACAAATTTGTCATGTTTTTTTGGGGGTGTCCTTCAACTTATGATCAGGAGTGTAAGCGAAAAAAATTCTAGAATTTGTTCAACGCAGAGTTGTAACAGGTTGTATTGGCTATCAAAGGCAACAGCAAACGGACCGAGAAACGTCAAATCTAGCGAGTTATTAACAAAAGAGAAAATCGATCATCGCGTTTACGCCCTTATGCATGCTCACTGTCGAATTGTTTTATTAAAAAAAAAATCAAATCGACAGTGAACGTTCATGAGGGCCCAATAGCAATGATCGATCCTCTTCGTCGATATTCTCTTTTGTTAATTATTCGCTTAGATTAACATTTTTCGGTGCGTTTGCAGTTGCAAACAAGCTTATGCAGCACTGCATTGGACAATTTTAAGTCAATTGTTTCATGTAGCTGTAGAAATTTAAAGATAAAAATCGATGAAGAGAATCTATCACTGCGGTTAGGCGCTTATGAACGCTCACTGTAGAAATAAGCTTCACTTTGTTTAGCGCTAAAGGAAAATGTTCGAATGATTATGAATCGAATGAATTTCTAAACGAATTCTTCAAAAGTTCTACTTTGATCGATTCTCTTCATTGATTTTTTCTTAAGAAATCCTCGGCTAAACAAACACATCGACAGTGAGTATGCATAAGGGCGTATACGCGATGATCGATTCTCTTGATCGATTTTCGCTTTGCATTGCTACAGCTAAGCGAAACAATTTTGTAGAATTTTTTTTTCAATGCAGAACTGTAACAGGTTGTATTGGCTTTCAAAATCAACAGCAAACGCACCGAGAAACGTTCAATCTAGCGAGTTATTAACAAAAGAGAAAATCGACGAAGAGAATCGATCATGGCGTTTACGCTCTTATGCATGCTCACTGTCGACATTTTGTGCTATTTTCGTCACACAGTTTGATAAAAGAAATTCTATTCTAGCGTTCAGATCGTCAAATACAACAGAGAATGTTTTCAACGAAAGAGAAAGCCGATGAAGAAAATCAATTAAATCCGATAGGACCTATTGAAAAATTCTTTTAGATTGCCTAGAACTCAATCATCACTTGGACTTCATAGGAAAGCTAACTCGATTACTCGCTCATCTTTTCAAATAGACCCTTCATCGACTTTCTCTTTCGTTAATAACTTGGTTACAAAAACGTTTCCTGACGTAGTTTTCGCATTGGTTGTTGGATCGTTAGTTCTTTCAGTGTCGAAAATGTATCCGCAAATTCCACGGCCATGCCGATCCAAAGAGAAAGTCAACGAAGAGAATCGTCCGGTTCAGTTTGAAATCCCACGATCTTTAAGCATGCTTCTGAAAAATTATTCCGGTGCTATTTGCTTGGAATCGCCAATATGCCGATTGAAGACTTCAATTTTGATTCTGGAGCTGAAATTTTACCCTTCAGATCGCCCAATACTACTGATCTTTGTACGGCAAATTAATCTTACTCATATTTGAGTTTCGTTCACTCGAATTCGCAAAATTTTGGTCACTCATAAAATGAGTAAATGTCACTGATATATGTGAGTGATATTTACTCATATTTGAGTCAAAATTAACTCATTCTACGAGTTTTCTACATTTTTCGAGTTTGAGTGAACGGTTCTCAAATATGAGTCAGATTAGTTTACCCTGTTGAAATTTACTGTTTCTTAACGTTCAATTTGCTTTGATGCATTTTCAAAAATTCAAAAACAGTTTTATTTTATTTTCGGCTCATTATTTCAGATTGCACTTTGTGTAAAATAGCAAAAAGAATAGAACGACACGAGCCTTCTGCAATCTGAAATGATACGTCCAAAAGGAAAATGCTTTTGAATTTTTTAATTGAAAATGCATCAAAGTAAATTGAACCTTAACTTAAAATTTCACATCTATCAGAATCTATCCACGAAAGTCAATAATTTCGCCGGACTCTTCCCAATAGTTGGAGTGATTTTCCTATTCGCCAAAATAATAGTCATAATTTACGTTGGCGACTTGGTCTTTCATGACTGACCAGTTAAATTACCATTAAATTGCAGACTGGCAGCACTGCTGCTGAATGATGCAATCGACGCGCTAACTGCAATTTGATCTCAACTGAATTAGCAATTGATTTGACCATTGCTTCTAACTGCGGTCGAAAATCGCCGTCGCAATTGATTCTGAAGTTAATCCCCTAATCAGAAATTCCAAACACGCCGCAAGCCGTGATTCCACAAAGCAAAAAAAATCGCACTATTCTCGACGAGGACATTTTTCATTCCGTTCTCGAAACCCCCTTCAATTCCCGTAAGCTTGAAAGCTAGTCCATTGCTGGAAATCACCCCACATTTGCGCCTAATGGGTCGTGAAAATTATCACCCATATCTCTCTTTATGTCAGCTTTCCCACGGTGTCTACGACGTCATTCGTGACGACTCTCTCTCTCTCTCTCTCTAACTTCCCTCCCTCCCTCCCTCCAAGCTGCTTCAACAACCCCCATCAACTGATGATGTGTGATTTCATTCGCTCACTTTTCAGACGCTGGCCTAACGGAGGAGGAAGTCGTTCTGCAGAACGCCGCTTCCGAATCGCCCGAGGCCGAGAAGGAGTTGGTCCGTGCCGCCGTGGTGGTTCACCTACGTGACGGCATGGGCTCTCTGGGACGTATCCTGAAGGCCGTTGAGACCTACCACGGAACTGTGGTGCACCTGGAGTCGCGCCAATCGCGCAGCGACGGAGTCATGTTCGACGTCCTCATCAAGGTCGACATGGCCCGGTCCAATCTGCTGCAGTTGATCCGTTCGCTGCGTCAAACCGCCTCGTTCGGCAGCGTTAGCCTGCTGGCCGAGAACAACGTCAACGTCAAGGCCCCGTGGTTCCCGAGCCATGCCTCCGAGCTGGACAACTGCAACCACCTGATGACCAAGTACGAACCAGATCTTGACATGAACCACCCCGGTTTCGCTGATCAGGTCTACCGTGCCCGTAGGAAGGAGATTGCCGAAATCGCTTTCGGTTACAAGTAGTAAGTATCCGAGTTGGAGTTGGAGCTGAAGAACCCAAGGCCAATTATTCTAACGGAACGCTTTTTTTTTTTGTGCAATTACAGCGGAGACCCAATCCCACACATCAACTACACCGAAACCGAGAACAAGACCTGGTCGGCCGTGTTCATCCGCGTTAAGGAACTCATGACCAAGCACGCCTGCTCCGAGTACGTGACCGTGTTCAAAAAGCTCGAGGAAGAGAAGATCTTCGTCATGGAACGCATCCCACAACTGCAGGAGATGAGCGACTTCCTCCGCATGAACACCGGCTTCACACTGCGTCCGGCTGCTGGTCTCCTGACCGCCCGGGACTTCCTCGCCTCGCTGGCGTTCCGCATCTTCCAGAGCACCCAGTACGTCCGACACATCAACTCGCCATACCACACACCAGAACCGTAAGTATTGGACTGAGCAGCCTATCTGTTCTTGAGGTTGATCCTAGAATTTACCGGGGAAGGTCAAGAGAGTGAAAGAATGAACTGCTTCTAATCCCATCATCATGATCTCTACGGGACAGCGTCGTCAATTTATGACCGTATTGTGGTTGACGTCGCACAAGAGCTAATACATGTACTAAAACCCGCAGGATGTTGGCGGAAGGTGGCGGAAGGAGCAGCGGAACGACACAAATCTAGCACAAGAAAGCGCGTTATGATTGCTTGAGTGTTTCCATTCATCCATTCCTTTTGGCCACGAGTGAGTGGTGGCAGCAAAGGCGCAATTTTTCGCAGTCTTTCCGACTTGGTCTTCCGTTCCGTGTCTGACTCTCTCCCTCTCTTTCTCTTTCTTTCTGCGTCGCTCTGATGTAATGTCGGAAGTGGTTGCGGGAAGTACGTTTGAGCGATGGACCGTCGTGGGCGCGGATTGCGGATGGAACGAAGAATTTCAGTCGATTTCTAGTTTTGATACTCGAGATTCTTGATTTTGATTGTTGATACTTGAGACTTGACTCTCGATGCATCATATCAGACTTCGTCCCCAACAGTCCAGAAACCGGTCCCCGCACCGTAGATCACACAAAACACTTCTTCCATTTTTCCACCGGGGGACCACTTTCCCATAAAGCTCCCGAGCGCATACAAAGGAGTCTCATAGAGAAGTCAAAATAATAGAATAAAATGATTTTAACGGAAATCACCCGGCACACACACACACACTCCATTATGCCACCGTCTCACTTTGGCTTTTGATGTCCTCAAAGTCCTAAACTTTTTCCCTGTGAGCAACGTCGTAGCTGTGGAAATGATTTCCCCCTGGAGCGAAAGCTCTGCACTGGAGAGCACTTTCTTCCGTTCCAGCAGCGCCACAGCAACAAGTGTCGGCCAACAACTATAATGGAAGCGAAGGCGAATAATTGCCGCATCCCAACCGTTCCTGGTAATGGCGCAAGCGATACAAACTCAATTAGCTCTCGGTGCTGCTGCTGCTTCCAGGGTGAACTTTGACGAAAATCGATGTTCTACATAAATTGATTTGTGTCCCACCGTCGTCGTCGTCAATGACAGCATTCCCCCCATCGCTCTCTCTCTCTCTCTCTGGCAAATTCTCGTGGGGATCCATCCTCGGAACCGATGTAATTTCCCTTATCTTATCCGATTATCATTTTCCATTTTTTTTTATTACAGCGACTGCATCCACGAACTGCTGGGCCATATGCCACTGCTGGCCGATCCGAGCTTCGCTCAGTTCTCCCAGGAGATTGGTCTTGCCTCGCTGGGCGCGTCGGATGAGGAAATCGAGAAGCTATCTACGGTAAGTTCAGTTTCATCGAAAAGGGGAGGTTAGGAAACCAAAGCACCGCAAATCCGCTGGCAGCAATGAATTTGATTTTCAAAATTTGGCGTCGAAACGGTTTACGGATTTTTTTTGATTTAAACTCTTCAAGGGTTGAATTCATTTGGACTTGGATCACCAATCGGATGTTTGCTCGTGGCTAAAAACAGAAACGCTGAAAACACTTCCGTTCGTAGCTTCTGCCCGGAGAGCGGTGACAGTTTGGAATAATATTGGTATAATAATATACCATTTGGTGGATTATTTTAACTTTTGGTTAAAATTTGACAGATGGAAAGTTATCGATTAACCCTGCTATCCGAGCGTGGTTATTTCTGACAGACAAGAAGTTAAATTTTGACGACCGTGGCTCGAAAACCGGTCGATCGACAGCACGGGGATTTTCGAACATAAGAAATAACTTTCGAAATGTCACTTTTAACTGCGAGTTAAATTTAACTCGGCAAATGGTTCACAGCCTTAATAAATCAGTAATATCATGTCAAAAGGGCCTAGCCCGAAACGTCAACAACAGAGGGTTTTTGGAAACATTCTAATTTATGATCGAAGTGTCAAATTTAAGTGAAAATTCACCAAATGGAACACAACCTGAACGTCAGCTTCGCATGAATGACAACACACACCCAGGGAAATTAACAATGTTATCTGATGGAGCAGAATTTGGCTCGAAAAAACTGCTTTTGAATTTCCAAAAATTGATGATGTCATATTTGACCTAAAAATTACTGTTTACGATTTCAGTTAGGTAAATTTGAGTTGTTGTTACTGAAATTTAATTTTAGTCCACCATTCGACACTGCCAAAAATTATATTGTAGTTAAAGATGAAAATCTTTAAATTTTTCCCGCAAATTCCAAATTTAAGCTTCACACAAGATGACAGTTGGCAGTGTTGCCAATTTCAGTTCCGGTGAAATTTTCGAATTCAAACAGCGGATTGATGTAAATGGCCGTTTGTGCTCAATAATAAGATATACTATTCAAGATATTCGAGATTTAAAATCTCAACAAATTTCATGTCACTGCGGTGCATTCATTATTTTGAAATCACCTCTTAAGTGAGGAGGTTCTTACAAAAGCATAGTTCATCATCAAAACCAAATCAAAATTACCGTTTTGTTGACTATTGGAATCTTGAACAATCGAGCTCAAGATAAATCGATCCAATTTGAACTTTTTGAACCTAGCACTGGGTGATTTCCAAGCGATAAATTCGGTTCAGTTTAGTCAAATTTGAAAACATTTTTGATCTGAAATTGACAAGCTTATTAATTTAATGGCCAATACGCTTCATTTGCTGTTAAACTATTGGACACCATTTTTGACCAATTGAACTTACGATAAACCTATTTAAGTTGAACTTTTTACAGAAGCACTGGGCGATTTCGAAGTGATAAATTCAGTTCAGCTAGGTTAAATTCAAAAATGAGTTTGTTCTGAAACTGACAGCTCTATAAATTTGATGATCAATAAGCTTAATTTGCTATTGAACTATTGGAAACCATTTCTGACAAAGGTGAACATACGACAATGACTTCTATCGAAGATTTCTAGGAATTCAAAGCACGCCTACGCAATCCAATACAACTTTCGGGTAGGGGAAGTCTTCTTCTACTCGATGGTGATGTTGATTTGCGTGGGCGAGCCTTGATTTTGTAGAAATTATCGAGAGAAGTCATTGTTTTCAAAAGCTGTTACGCCCTAATTCCAGCTCTATCTAGATATCTGAACTGCTGAAGTAGTACTGGGCGATTTCGAAGTGATAAATCAAGTTCAGTTTGGTTAAAATTCTAAACATTTTTTCAACTGAAACTGACAGCATATTAATGTAATCGCCAATAAGCTACAATATGACAATTGACTATTGGACACCAGCTCTGGTCAATCGAAATTACGATAAATCCTTTTAATTTGGACATTCTGCACTAGTATTGGGTGCTTTTGGAATGACAATTTCACTTCAGATTGGTTCTATTGGGGACTCAGATAGGTTCGACTCCCAGTCCAGTCTAGAACATCTTTCGGGTTGTAAATGTTCTCGACTTTTCTGGGCGGAGACGGCCTCGGTGGAGTGGTTAACATTAATATCTCTCACATCGTCATATCCCATTCCCGAACGAATAACCCAAGAGTGTGGAAGTGACCTCCCTGTTCATAAGAGTATCATTGTGCTTGCCCCACAATATACAAATTCATGCATTGGTTGGCAACGAAAGCTCCAAATTTATAACTGAGGAAGAGCTTCAAGAACACTAAAGTTAAAGTAGGCAAAAACTCAAGTATGGGCGCCAAAACCAGGAAGAAGAAGTGGGTAAATTATTACATTTTTCAACAGAAACCATCCACTCATTAATTAATTTGGCAATAAGCTACGATTGCTATTAGACTCTGTTTACTATTGGAGACCGATCCCTTTTTATTTTAACTTTCTGCATAGACCTTCACCTCGATTTTAAAATCGTAGTGCCGCCAAGGGGCGCAAAAATTGATAAACTTTTGGATATCGACTTAATTTTTATGAAAACTGCGAATTTGTGTTTGCTTATAAACAGACCAATTGAGCGGAAACTAATTCTAGATTAATTTTTGAATATGCCCTATCTCCATTTGTCGATCAAAAAATTGATTAACTTGATTCGCATTCTATCGCGATCAGCGCGGTTTTTTGACCATTATGATAACTACGATCTTAAATTTAATATTTGAACTTTCGATTGCTTGCATCAATTTTGCAAATCCGCCGCTCAGTTCAAGGTAGGAAGAGAATCAAATTAATTGGATACTTTGATCGACAAATGAAGATAGGACCTATTCAAAAAATCGTTTACATTGGACGTTTCTAAATGAAAATCAACACATCGCTTGAAAATGTCCGGTTTGCAAGTTAGAAGACTAAACCATCCATAACTTCTTAAAACATTTATTTTCTACAAAAAAAATACGGATCGCCCAATGCTGAAATAGTTTTAAGAAAGTTGAAAAACTTAGATATTATCCCCTCAGCTGACCGCTACTTTAAAATGTAAATCGCGATGGCTTACTCCGAACGAACAGTTATTCCTCCAGATATGATTGTCAGAGATTGCTATTTTATCCACTAGAAGTGGGCGATCTTGGTTGAACATTATCATAATCAACCTTTTTATCACTTTCGGGATACTTCTCACATACATTTCCGTAGCCAAATTCAGTACGGTCGGATCTCGCTGCTTGAACGAACTACGATGAGTGAAAAAATTTCGTTAATCGCACTGAAACGTCAAAATCCTAGCTTTCATGAAGCGTATGGTTCAAACAAAATTATTGAACCAGGATACACATTCAGAATTGAGCTAAGCAAATCACCCAAACCTGATTTGTCGAGTCCTTTATGAATGGGTCCTATGTCCATTTGTCGATCAAAAAGCGATTTACTTGATTCGCTTGCTACCGCAACCTAAGGGGTGGATTTGCAGTATTGACAAACAATCAATAGTTAAGATATTAA
Organism: Ochlerotatus camptorhynchus; assembly: GCF_037179485.1. Lineage (NCBI taxonomy): Eukaryota > Metazoa > Arthropoda > Insecta > Diptera > Culicidae > Ochlerotatus > Ochlerotatus camptorhynchus. The sequence continues at coordinate 5,033,425 of NW_027041014.1, forward strand.
ATTGAAGATTGTTATTATTATTGTGCGGCCTCGGTAGAATGCGAATCAAGTTAACCGATTTTTTGATCGACAAATAGACATAGTACCTACTCAAAAAGGACTCCAGATTTGAACATGTTAAGACCTTTCAACAAGACTACAAGAAATACATTTACAGATCGCCCAATGATGTATTAAGTAATTCTTTGAAGTTTATACATCTCAAGAATCATCTTCAAATATGACTACTAAGCTTAAAGATGATACCAGCTTCGTTCCAACGATATATAAAAATGCACTAGAATCAGACATGACAGTCAGGGATTGCGAATTGTTCCACTAGGATTGGGCGATCTTCGATGAAAATTAAATCAATATTAATCGATTTTTTGTTCATCTTTGGGATATTCCTTACCTATATATTTCCACTGCCCATTCCGGAATATGATAATATGATACTAGAGTAGATCAGTCCACGAACATTTGCCACACTCTTCTCCCACCCGTAAATTGTGACAGTTTTGGGTGGTTTGTTTTGGCTCCCATTCATTGCCATCTCTTTTACTCAGAGGTTAAATTATAGGGAGCAAAAAGTGAGGTTAGGATCCGTGTAGTCATCCATGCCAACCACCAAATCGAGGCCGAATTTGAATCAACACGCACTGGAATTGTGTACGTTCGCCTTTACAATTGTTCACGATCGACATACCCTGTAATGAATATCTTTCCAACAGATGATTTAGCAATGTTGATGTGTAAAAGCTTTACCTCATGTTAAACAGAACGGGTTCAAGACAATGGCAAAATTAGTTCTTAAAGTGACAGCTGGCAGACTACAGTTACCTAACAACATCGAATAAAAATCGATCATTCCGCAGTCAAAGCGTCAAAGGTACATTGTATGCACGTTCGAAACCGTCTCCTCGATCAGAACGACGACCACCCACCCTGGAATCCAATGACCTGTTCAGTAGTCAAAACAACCTTGCTTCGCAAAACCCATTAGATTGATCCCACCTTGATTGCGATCAATTTGATCCAATGGCGATCACTGCGCGTCCTAATCGTTCATCCACTTCAAGTCCAATGACCTTTGCTCGATCTCTTCATCTCCGCACCCCGATGAAATTCGGTGGGCGGGCTGCCGAGCGGAGATCATCGAATTCGCCTTCAATGATCGGGCGGTGTTTGGTGGTGATTTTATCAAAACTTCCCACCGACCCCACCAACCGATTGGCTGACATTGAACGTGCGTGCTTGTGCTTGTGCACTTACACACACACACGGTACTAGGTTAATCGCGTATTCCGCCCAGGTCCGGTGATTTATGGTGCATACGCGTAGCAATTGAACCGTATACGAGCCGTGCATGCAAGATAGGGGGCACCCGGTGGCAATTATGATGGAATCGTTTTTTTTTTTATTAGTAGAGCAAAAATGCAACCTTTTGTGAGCCGTATAAGCCGTTGATCGCTGCTGGACCAGTTCAACGAGCTTGGTCAGGGGCTTTGTGCTAATTCGCTGCTATCGGTGACCGGATCATGCGCGTGGTTTCGGGGCTGGTTTTATTGCAACCGCGGTGACTTCCGTGATCGATCGATCGGTTGGTTGACCCAAATTGGTGACGTTCTATGTTTGGTTCTCTATTTGCAGGTCTACTGGTTCACCGTAGAGTTCGGTCTGTGCAAGGAGAATAACGAAATCAAGGCCTACGGTGCCGGTCTGCTGTCGGCTTACGGAGAACTGCTGCATGCCATCAGTGAGAAGCCAGAGCACCGCGCATTCGATCCGGCCAGCACCGCCGTCCAGCCCTACCAGGACCAAGAATACCAGCCAATCTACTACGTCGCCGAGAGCTTCGAGGATGCCAAGGAGAAGTTCCGCCGCTGGGTCTCGACCATGTCCCGGCCGTTCGAGGTCCGCTTCAACCCACACACCGAGCGCGTTGAAGTGCTCGACTCCGTCGACAAGCTCGAAACCCTCGTGTCACAGCTCAACACCGAAATCCTGCATCTGACGAATGCGATCGCCAAGCTGCGACAGCCGTTCTGCTAAAGACAGCTGCACTAAGAAACTATGCTGTGAATTCCCAGTCGTCCATCAAATGACATCATCAGAGTGCCATCGGGTGCCGTCGGCCTTCGAAAATTGCCGAACCCGTCCCGTCCCCTGGCACTCGAGACCAAAACCCCCCAACGAAGCAAATGACGAACGACAGGACATTCCAGAAGGTTTTACTTTAACTACTACACACGATCAACAGCCAAAAACTGCAACAGGTCAACAACAGTATTCTCACACCACTCTCTCTAATGGACCCATCCTGGGACGCCAGGATGGAGCAATACCCCTTTGATCCAACTCCCGAACCCCACCCGTGACGCAACAGATCAACACCCCAACAACCTCGAGGCAGCTTTCGTTCATATTTTCCGGAGAATATGGACGCACCAATGAAGCAGGAGATCAACCCTGGCCTTTCGGGGCCGGGGTGGACGAAACACTTTCAGGCCAAACTTTTGGAATTCGATCAAAATTTCGCGATCTGAGTGTTCAGCGAAATCATCACATCGCAAGTTCCAAAGAACTACCACGAAATTTCCAGACAGGCACTAGAACCCTTGTTGCGACCAACCCTTCCCCTCCCCTTGTAACGTCCTCTATTTTATATTTTCATAAAATATCCCTATTGTACATCGATCATTGTAGAGTAGAGATACTTTGTAGTAAACTATCTTTTATTTAAAGATTCGTAATTTAAGTATTATTTACTATTTAAATTAGAGGTAAATCTTAAATTATTTTATTTTTGAGCTAGAACGTGTTGCAGCTTCTTCTCTCAGACGACGCGGAGTGCCACTGCTCTGGTGTGGGCCCCTTGTGGCTCCGGGCTTCTTGACTAGGGGGATCCCCCGACGCGCGCCCGGCTGGAGTGCCTTGGACTCCTTGGAGCCAATCATGCAGTGGATCTTTCCACGCTCGCGAAAGAGTGACTGCTTTTGTGACCAAAAACCATCATCCGGGAAGGTCCACCCGCGGATTGTTCCTCGGAAGCCAACCATCCAGCCTCCGTCGCGACGTTGATCCTCGCAAAAGAGCGGTCCGGCTTTTCACACGAACACACATACGGCGATCACCGGAGCAAGCCTCCCACAAGATTAGCTAGCGGAACGTGCGCGTAAAACGTTAGATTAGTGAAAATGAACAACAGCAAACGAACAGCCAAGCCTGCAACCATCCTCGACTGTCATTAATCTCAAATGTTTGTTTGTTATTATTATTTTTATACGAAGCAAAAATTATATATTTATATTTTTTTTTACCTAAGCACCCACACATTCAAGCAAAACTCATGACAACAAAAATCCTTGCTATATACACACACACACACACACAACAGCAGCAAAACGCTATCAAAGCGGCAAAAACTATATATTTCAGTAGGTGTCAAAAAATAAAAACTTGTGTAAAATGTATTAAGTAAACTAAACTCACTATAAATCAGATAATAATACATAAAGAAAGGCAAAACATTCAAGCACGGAGAAAGTGAATCAAACAAACGAAAAACGTATGTGTCTGCGATATTGTATAAGATTTTAAGAAGAGCGCTTGTTTTTATCCCAACGCGCAAGCAAACAAAACGAATGATGATGCGAAGAATGAATCCGGTTGATGTGCAAAAACACACCGAATTTTAATTGTGAAGAATGAGATAAATAATCAGTGGAAAAGCAAAAAAAAAAATCACCCGTCTTTATTATTTCTCTTTTCCCTCTACCTTTAGTTCTCTCTGTTTTTTCTCTCTCTCTCTCCCCTGAATTGGAATGATCAAAATTAGACATTGCCAAAAGCAATGGTTTCAGCTTCGGTTCCGCCCCCACGTTTAAAAAAAAATACTCAATTTTTGATATTCTTGGACTGTCATTGACTAATTTTTGAAAACTTGCTCTGCCATTTTTTTTTTCATCGGTCATTTGTTTACAACATATTTTGGAGTTATGCACTAGTTTAGGCTTAGAAACTGCTCATGCAAATGAAAAATAAACCAGCATATACGAAAAACATACAAGGCAATTGTGGTTGACAAATAAAAATGCAGCATACCTACTGATAGATACACATATTTGGTGGTGTTTCATCATCGTGGTCGTCGTACGTAAATGGTGTTTTAGAATACGAGAAGAGAACATATTTACGCTGATCGTTGGAGCCATTGTAAGGAGGATATTTTAAGGCAGAAAATATATAATTGAATCAATAAAGGACGACAGCAGTTTTCATTCCACAATCATGTCCGGTTGGCCTGGCTCATTAGAGCGGTAGAGATGTTTTCACGTTCACATTTTCCATCAAAATAGACAATAGCTTGGCTCATTGAGAGCTCGAAACAGATCGCAACTATTTGCAAGTTCATTCTAGGCGTTCATTCCGCCGATCTAAGCTTCTGTGAGTTGCTTGTGACTCCCAGTAGCAGCATTGCCAGATTGATTTTAAACTTATCGGTATCGATGGTTTTAAAAAAATCGCGTAATTGGTATCGTACTATTCCAACAGATATTTAATTTTTTTTTTTAAGCTTTTGATGGTGAAACAAAGATTTCAGACTGCAAATGTCTCTTTACTTGGAAACCATTTGTTGAAATTCGTGAAAAAATAACTAGATATCTAAGAAAATTGTTTGTGGCACTCAGTGTTGGGAAAATATCAAAAAATCAGCTCGGAATATCAAGCAAACAAAACTCACCAGCTGCAAATCTCAACAAACTGTGATGATATTGAGTTTCATGATTTTTGCTTTACATCCGAACGCAACCGAAACATCCATAATGGCTGGCAGCAGTCACTTCGTGTGTGCCATCGGTGAACAGTAAAAAGAGATAGCAAACTATACTTTCTCTTTCTAAAAAAAAACGATGTGTAACGGAATCATTTTTGTGTCGAGTCAACTCTCAGCTTGATTTTTGCACGTTTTGAATAGTCTCGCAATATCAAAGGAGCTTGTAAATAAAATCAACCATGTTATTAACCAGAACAACCGCAGTTTGGATCTTTGTTTTGTAAGCGCCCAGGACATGGCTCCTTTCTTATGCGAGGCGCCCACTCCTCTGGTGAGACTGGATCGTCACCACCCGCCGCTACTGGTGACTTTAAGTACTAAGCTGATGCATGATTTTAATATCTCACCTGCCACCGTTTCCTACGATTTTCGCAACGCCGACCATGGTAGTATCGCCGAGTTACTCTCCAATTCAGATTGGGACGACTTATTGGACACCGTTGACATTGAGTCCGCCGCTCAAACTATTTCAAATGTCTTGGCATATATCATTGACAGACACGTTCCGAAAAAGATTCATCATCATACGACCCATCCACCATGGCATACGAGCGAATTTCGTTGACTGAAATCCAGAAAGAGAGCCGCTCTTAGGAAATTCACCAAGCACCACACACTATCCCTTCAACGTCACTATTCAGCATCAATCACGAATACAAACGAGTTGCGAAACGGTGCTTTCTTCAGTATCGACGTGGATTGCAGAGAAGGCTTAAGTCACGTCCCAAGCAGTTTTGGAAGTTTGTCAACGAACAACACCATGAAGCTGGTCTGCCGTCGTCTATGACACATAATGGTAACGTGGCCTCATCTACGCAAGATATCTATCAGCTGTTCTCTGAAAAATTTGCTAGTGTCTTCACGGACGAGAGACTGAGTGACTACCATACCCGACTGGCTGCCAGTTACGTACCACTCTCTGGCCAAACCATGAGCAGAATTGACATCAATCCCGAGATGTTTTTCAGGGCTTCCTCGAAACTCAAGTCGTCGTACAATCCGGGTCCTGACGGAATTCCATCGGCGTTCCTCAAAACGCACTTGGACAGTTTGTTGTCTCCACTGCTGCACGTTTTGCAACGGTCTGTGCACGTCGGAGTTTTCCCATCCTGATGGAAGCTAGCGCACATGTTTCCAGTACATAAAAAAGGCAACAAACAGGACGTTGGCAACTACCGTGGCATTCTTTTGCAATGGTTTCAGTCGTACCTCACCGATCGCTATCTTACTGTTGTCATTGGTGATCACCAGTCCCGTACGTTCGCTGCCACATCCGGCATACCTCAGGGTAGTCACCTGGGACCCCTGATTTTCCTGATTTATTTCAACGACGTGAATCTGGCAATTGAGGGCCACGATTATCTTACGCAGATGACCTTAAACTCTACCTCCGAATTCACTCAATTGAAGACTGTTGCTTCCTTCAACGTCAGCGGAATGCTTTTGCTGATTGGTGTATTCTGAATCGTATGGAGGTTAACCCGTCCAAATGCTCGGTTATCTCTTTTTCGCGCAAGAAAGAGACTATTATGTTCAAGTATGTTTTGTTAGGCACTGAAATTGAGCGCGTCAGCCAAATTAAGGACCTAGGCATAATTCTGGATACAAAACTCTCTTCCAAGCAGCACATCTCGTACGCCGTCGACAAAGCTTCCAGAATTCTAGGGTTTATCTTCAGGATTGCCAAAGACTTCACGGATATCTACTGCCTTAAATCGTTGTACTGCTCCTTGTCTCGCTCCATATTAGAATACTGCTCGGTTGTCTGGACTCCTCACTACAACAACGGTGTCGAAAGAGTTGAGTCTGTTCAGCGACGGTTCCTGAGATATGCGCTACGTAAACTGCCGTGGACGGATCCCTTCCGATTGCCTAGCTACGAAAGTCGTTTGCAACTGATCCATCTGGAGCGCCTGTCGGTCCGAAGAGATACAGCAAGGGCATTGCTAATTGCGGATATTTTGCAAGGACGCACCGATTGCCCTGCCCTCCTTGAGCAAATTGACATCAATGTTCAACCCCGAGCCCTACGGAATAATTCAATGCTGCGTCTGCCCATACAGCGAACTAATTATAGCATGTTTGGTGCAATCGGTGGTTTACAGAGACTCTTCAATAGGATCTCCGCACTGTTTGATTTTGACCTGACTCGCCAGCTGCTTAGCCGGAGGTTTAGTTCGTTTTTTTCTACCTCAGTTTAGTTTGTTTAGTAATGTTCCTTTTTTTACGAGATGACTATCTATGTACTTATTGATGGTTTGTTTTAGCACTTTTCATGTTTAGTTTAAGCTACATCATTGGGGCAAATAACGCCTGTTGATGTTCAGTCATATAAATAAATAAATAAATAAATAAATAAATAAATAAATAAATAAATATCAAGCATGCTTTTGTGTGCCAATATCATGCGTGATATTGAGAGCGTATGAGAGCGTAAAAATATCATTTTATTGATGATTTTGCCAACACTGGCTGGCACTTTAGTGCCACTTTACCAGAATCTGAGCGGCACACTGACAAAAGCGGAATTATTCGACGATAAATTAGTTTTCATCCGTTTCGGACTCGTCGAACGATTAACAATGGAAGAAAAAAGTGTTTTCACATTTTCCCTGTTACAAGATGTTAATTTACCAACAGAAAATGTGTAGCAGTGAGCACGGAGAGATCTTCAGGATGATTGGAAAGTGGAGTTAATGGTCATGATGCTGCCAATTGATGTAGATCGTCCTCAATCACCACATCAAGGTGGTTAAAGTGGAGACTTTTTTTCATTGATTTGTTTTCCGTCGATCTTATTTTCCGTACTGAGTACCAATGCTACCGACGCCAGGGAGGACTGGATTCATGGACCGGGGGACCAAAGGCTTTACTTCCCTTTCAAAGGAAGGCGTGATCAGAGATTGTATGAATTATAAAATTCCAACGGCGCCGACGGGGATTAAACCCAGGCCCTTTGGGATGAGAGGCAATCACGCTAACCACTACACCACCGGAAGCGGAGACTTGTAGCACAAACGAAGTGACAGACGACTAACTGGCGAAGAAATCCATTTAAATAATGTGGTTCACTGTAATAGAATTTTCTTGGAAGCTTATGCCATCATCCACCAGATGGGTTAGTTTTTTTGTTTTGATTTGTACAAAGTTGATTTTGTGTACAATGATTCTTTGACAGTGTGCAAAGAGTGTATCATTTTGTCATTTTTTTTATGCATTTCAGTTTTGAGTAGAGTGAAAGAGATAGAACCAAAACATTCTAGTACATTTGGTGAAAATGCTAGTTCAATCTAGTAGTAGTGTTGCCATGTGGTACAATCCAGTAGTAGTGGTGTTGCCATGTGGTACACTGAAAAATTGCAATAGCAGGTGCGTCACCAAAGTTTTCGAGCCGCTCCGTCTGTCACTTCGTTTGTGCTTGTAGTCTGCTTTTCGTAGAGCCAGAGATTCATAGAAGCAACAATCAATACGAAACTAACGATTTTAAATTGGCTCACCACTTTAGTAGCCTATTGGTCCCAAGCAAACGATTAACGTACCCTATTCTAGTTGAAATTCTATTACTACACTATGTTTGTTTTGATTCGCTATGAAAGTTTGACAGATAACATCAGGGGTGTGTGGATTCATGCAGAACATGCAGGGGTGAGTGAAATAGCTTGGGACTGCTTGGGACCGTTGTTCTGGTACTGAGTGAGCCAAAAATAATAATGATTTTCTTCGGGACCCAGTGGTCTTAGAGTTACCTCTATGATAGAAGTGCTTCTGTAAATATCGCAGTTCTAGATGGAAGGTTATTTTTTTTTAACAATCCGAATGATGTATTACAGGGCATCGTTGTACTCGATCCATGTTATCCGTCTAAAAGTTCAAGCACAAACGAATTGACAGATGCGCCTCAATATTTGATTTGACGCACTTATATTTGAAATTTTCGAGTGTACACTATCTACTCATATGTACAAGCTTAAAGTAGTTGACGCTATCGGGGTACCGCCTGTTATCTCTTTTTCTCGAACGAAAATTGAAAGGGAGAGACTGTTGTCAAACAACACCCAACAAACAATTCAAAGCCACAAATAAGCATACATATAAAATAAATGCTGTATAACAGTGCACAATGCTGCACAGCAAAAAATAAATTTTAATATTTCCATCAAGAGGATGCACTTCAATCAACAATCAATACGAAACTAACGATTTTAAATTGGCTCACCACTTTAGTAGCCTATTGGTCCCAAGCAAACGATTAACGTACCCTATTCTAGTTGAAATTCTATTACTACACTATGTTTGTTTTGATTCGCTATGAAAGTTTGACAGATAACATCAGGGGTGTGTGGATTCATGCAGAACATGCAGGGGTGAGTGAAATAGCTTGGGACTGCTTGGGACCGTTGTTCTGGTACTGAGTGAGCCAAAAATAATAATGATTTTCTTCGGGACCCAGTGGTCTTAGAGTTACCTCTATGCTTAACGTTTGTTGATATGCTGCGTGTAAACAGACATGTAGAAACTATTGGACTGTCATTTAACTTTGCACTATAGGAAAACATGAATATCTCATTTGAATAGTTTCCTTTGATTTTTGAGATTTAAAGATTGTAAACAGATTTATCCCAATCATTAAATAATCATATAGATTTGCCTTTTTAGAAATCCAACAGCAAACATTTGTTTTGGCATGTTTTTCTGGGATGAATATCGCTCCCAATAAAATACATCTTGCATGATAGTTCTTTATAAATTATTGAAACAATTTTCAACGATGTTATCCTACACTTTTTAAAATGATTAGTTGAACTAAATATTGCTAACAACAATGATACTGTATTGAAAAATCTTGGTTTGTTATTGTTTTATAAGATAAGGGGTTCCGGAAAAGAATGTATTGAGATTGAAAAAAAAAATGATTCTACTGCAATATTTACTTTGCTATGATTCTAAGTGTAAGCCTTCTACACGGCTAATTCAGATTCCAGCCCTAGTACTCGAACTTCATGAACCACTTCCATCAACTCATATAATTTAGTCATTATTTTATTGCACACAGGTGCATTAAGAAAGATCTGAACAAACGACACCACTGAAACGGAACATAAATTTGTCACTGTGATTTGTCTTCACTCTAGCAAAACGAGCATAAAGTTGCACTAAATTCCATGTCGGGAGAGCTGTCCTTACTTCATGCTATTTGAACGAGCTCAATCTTGAAGTCAGCCGTGGCCCAGTGGAATCGCGTGCAGACACCGAAAGCATCACACCTCAACAGTTGTTGATCGAATCCCAAATCAGCTACAATAAAAAAAAGAGACAACTGTGAAAGCTCCCACTGCCTGATGTTTATTTTTCGATTTATATTTAGAAATCGATTAAATATATGTGTCAAAAGAAGAAGTAAAATTTCATGTGATTTTCACATAAACTTTACTTCGATCGATTTATGACACATATATTATATTGTGGTGAAAAGTAAAGCTTATGCTTATGGGTTTCAAATCCATGTCAGTCAATTATTATAATTTGACCGATTTTCATTTATCATATGACAATCATATAAAAGTTATCAAATAATCAGCATTGTAAATGTATCAGATACTCATATAGAATTTACCTGACACATTTTCAATCATATCATTTTCAATGGATTATCTTATAGCGCAAATTTATTAGACTTCCACATAACAGGAATATGTCAAATTGGTTCAGTGTACGCGCCATAAACACCAATGTCGCCTGCTGAACAGTTGATTGAGCATAATCATAAGACATCAGTGACTTTAATCATTAATCATTTTTGTACCTTACATTTGAGGTAGATATGAACCGAAATTATGGTTTCTCCATAGTAATTCCGAAATTATGGTTCCCCCATAGTAAAACTTCAAATGGTTTGTGCCAAGTCAGTTTCTCACTAAATGAGCTCAAATTTTAGGAGGCTAATTAGGGCCCAATTTGGAACCGTTTGAGTACTGTGGAGCAAACATTTTGCATCATCTAAATCGTAGTAATCGATCATATCACTCACGACAACAAATTCATTGAATGATCCTTTCCTTGGAGATTGGAGAGGTGAAGGGGTAGAATTGGTCTCATGTAAAACAACGATGAATGAAATAATAAATCCCACTGAACCTTGGAACGATTGGGAGTGCCGATAGGTATTCAGTTTCAAGCAAGCTTATATTGAATGTAGAGCAGCTCATATGCTGTATTCTAGCACAGACAAACAGACGTAACTCTTTGAAAAACTTGTTCTTGAAAACATAGTATCTCAAAACATATAACCTCAGTAACGACATCTCTCTGGCTTCTCGCGGAAAACAAGCTTACTCGCTAACTCGTAAACAATATTGCATAAAAGTTCTATAGAATGTATAGAAACTTCAAAGTGATCCGATGCCAGCGCTGCGGCGAGTAGTTCGCGGAACTGATAATATTCAAATCAACCGTTAAATGCATAAACGAAGATACACAATGAACTGTTACGTCTGTTTGTCTGTGATTCTAGGATAGCTCAGATGGCAAGGCAAGCGGCTGGTCATCGGAAGGTACATGGTTTGAAACCCATGCAACGGACATGTATATGTATGTAATAAATCAAGAGCAAATTTTCATTACGTCGAATGTAACAAAGGTAAACAAAGTCGAGCTATCAGTGTCAATCGATGCTCCTGCTATTTCACTACTGTCCGAATATAGGATCACATCCCATTTTTAAATTTATTTACCAGTCGAATTGCTTTTTGACGTAATCACCTTCCGATCAAAATAGTTTTCGATGTTACTTAAGTCACCAGATTTCTATGGAGATGCCGTTTGCCTTAAGTAACAGCACTGGGAAACCCGTGAAAAGTGTACTTTCGTCGTTTCGCTTTCTCATTATTAAAGTGAATAAATCGAACTGTTTGTTGCTAAGATGATTTCGGTGGTCCTAAAATGATGAATGGGCTGCACGTAAGCAGACGTAATTGATAATTCTCCAGAATATCCTGGTAAATACACTTTGACTTAAGTAACAATAGGGGCCACCAAACGACGTATAATAACTTTTGACTCAAAAACCAGTATTTCTTAGCATGAAATCTAGCGATTTGCATTTGTATGATTAAAACCCGGCTAAATATGTTAAACATTGCTATCACTATGAGATTACATATATGTGTTTAATTGGAAATAGGAATAACTTTTCGGTCATCAAAACAAAACTTTATTTTTCTCGGATCGGTGCGAATGTTACTTACGACATAATGAAAATTTGCTCTTGAAATATTATATCTGTGTGGTGCGTGCTTCGCCAGAAATAATGAAAACAATCATTAGAAAAAATACAACTCTGTCTTGTCTCTACCGTTCCGTTCTTTATTTCGGGATAATTTTCCTGTAGTTAAATAATTGTTTAATAAATGTATATTATTATCATCGCTGATAATCGCTGTTTAATGAAGCAAAAATGTCCAATAAACGCTGATTAATAAAAAAAAAATTATCGAATAAGCTCTGTTACATCTCATGGAAGTCGAATAAAAGCTTCTCGACATACCTTAACCAACACCATATTGTGGTTGAATAAATTCTCCAGATTTGAGTGAACAAAGCCTTACCAGAAGTTATTATTAAGAAGTATAGATGAGCATGAGCATGATCATGATTGACCGCCTACGGTTCCTACTCTGTTATTGCCAGATCAGCGGTAATTACACAGAGAACCAATAGACGATGCTTTGGACTTGCAATCATCCTCAATGTATAAAAACTGGTGATCTCAAACTAGGCAATACCAGCGCCGGCCGCGCCCGAACGCAGGTCAAGAAAGGAATGGGTAGGAATGTGTTGACGTGACACTCGCTTTGATGGAAGCCAAGAAATCCTCTGCACTTCCACGAGGAATCACTGGTATGTTGGGTTAGTGGGTAGGGTTTGCCGCAGGGTTCGTTTTGGTAAACGATAAGCTGAATTGATGGCCTAACGATAGGGAGAGGTTACTGTATAAATAAATAAAAAGGAATGATCACCCAAATAACCAAGCTGAGACATCAACACGAACCTGTCAGGGCTATGGTGGAAGCTGCATGAAATATGAGCATGAGCATGATTGACCGCCCACGTCCGCTACTCTGCTATTGTTAGATCAGCGGTAATTACACAGAGAACCAACAGATGATGCTTGGGACCAGCATTCATTCTCAATGGGTAAAAACTGGTGATCCCATACTTTTAGAATGCAATACCAGCGCCAGCCACGTCCGAATGCAGGTCAATTAAGGAATGGGTAGGAATATGAAAAAGTGAATATTTATAATATAAATACAAAATTCAATGATTTATATTAATTATTATAATATAATTCTAGAGATGTTAAATCATCTAAGAGCTAAAAGCAATCTTAAATAATTTAAATTCATGCATCCATAAATGAAAACTAAAAAAAAGTGTATTGTTATTATTATGTAAATCTAATGTAATTCTAATGATGTCATATATTTATTATTAAAAATTGTGCATGTATTATTAAGCATGTAGTTGAATAAAATCGTCAAGAGGTCGTTTCTTCAATAGGCGATTGTTTGTTGGGAACGAAAGCACATTGGGGGAATTTCAAAATGATGATGAATTTGTTACCGTCATTTTACGGTGTTTTCAAGAGCATCAGTTCTCAGAAAGGCACGCCCACATAATCAAAAACCATTTGCAAAATAATGCTTACTATATGCAAGACTTATACCGTATCAGTACTACTTGTCTTATCGTCCATGAATAGTTATATCTTATACTCTCATCAATTGTATACGACCAATATTTATACATTGATGATGATATACGCCATAACGTTCATTAATAATTCTAAACGTTCCATGCGAGGGAATTCGTTCACGGAAAATGCTTAATAACTTAAGTCGAATCATCACACAAATGATTATGGTTTGATATAAACTCTAAATATAATCTTGTACAAAATCAAAACATTGGTCACCGAAGCGAGTCTAACTTGCGAAGATAAAAACCGTGCCCTTCCGAAACCGAAAGTGAAGATTCTGGATTGCATCCAAATGCAATCAGTGTCTCTCATTGGCACGAAAAAAACGTACTCTCTGTCAGACTCGTTCTGTATGACCTTTTCAGGATCGGCGCTACCTGACTACGTCGTAATTGGGAAGGTTCGACTGCCTGTACGCTTGTTTGTACCGCTGGTAATGAACTGCTCAATACGCAAGCAACTTGGTCTTCTGCTCCAACAAACCGAGCTGCGATCAATGTGGCGAGCTGCATGCAGATGGTCCTTGCCGGGCTACCCCAAAATATGTTTACTGGATACTCTGCATGCTTTGGTTGATTGCCCGAAGTACAAACAGCAGGGAGAAAAACTTAAGCGGTTTTTGCAAGCTCGCTCCAAGAGGTCACTTGCAGAAAAAACACCGCTTCATCTTCCCAAACCACCACAAAAACCAAAAACCAAACACTTTAAAGGCAACACGAGAAAGCGATTAAAAAAAAACATCACTCAAAATTCCCGTAAGACCCTCTCGTATGGACTCCCAACCTACCTTGACAAATTTAAGAGGTAGCGGAAATGTACCGAAACCCCCACCACCGGGATTTAAATCTTGTAATTTTAACAAGGACTTTCCGCCATCATCTAAAACCCCAGATATCCCAGTTTTTCAGCCAGAAAAACAGCTGTATAATCAGCAAGAACATGATGTCATGCTCACGTTTTCTGGGATTGTGGAGAGCATCTTCAATATATTAAACGTCTCTTACTCAACTAGGAACATTATTAATTTAGTGCTTCCATTCAGTGTTGGAAAAGTTCGCGATATTTCACGAAGATCACCAAGGGAAAAGTTCGCGAGTCATAGTGAGTTTTTGCGAACTTTTCCATCACTGCTTCCATTTGTGAAAACTCTTTTGAAGCAACTAGCTTCTAGGTGGTCCTTCCTTGCATCGATCATATCCTTTGATGGATAATTTTTCGAATGAGGTCGGGGATATGATCTTTGTTCTTCAGTGGAACTGTAGAAGTCTTATACCGAAACATGACACATTCAAATTTTTAGTTCACAACTCACTTTGTGATGCATTTGCTCTTTGTTAAACATGACTTTCTTCAGACACCGATCTCCCTTTCCACGATTTAAACATTATTCGCGTAAGGCGTCTAGCATCAAAGTTGAGGAAGTGAATCTATTACATCTCAAAACCAAACGCATTATCTTATTCTGCAAGCGCTGTAATCTCGATATTTGTGTTGCATTGGCCAGAAATAAAATGGAAGGGCAAAAGTCAAGATGACTAGAGATGATTGATTTGTATAGCTGTATTTTACTGGCAATAGTTAAATCTTTTTTCAGTCGACATAGAATTCCATACTTCTTGGAAATTTTCTTGATGACATTGTCAATGTGAGAGTTGAACTTAAGTGTGTCATCAATAATCACGCCAAGATATTTAATCTCCCGAACGCGATTAATAGTTGATAACAACAGAGACGTTCTCATTTACGCGATTCCGCGAAATTACCATAAATTTAGTTTTACTTGTATTCAGTTTTAACTGCTTATACTTCAACCATCTACTTAGACCACGCAAATCTTCATTCAAGTGTAAAACGGCATCATCTTAATCCTTAGCTGCAATGAATAATAAAGTATCATCTGCAAAAAGATTAATGTCGCAAAATCGTGAAACACGTCGTAAGTCATTAATATACATAATAAATAACAGGGGCCCTAATACACTTCCCTGGGGCACTCCAAGGTTATTCCCCACGGGACTGGAAACAGAATCATTAAAAACAGTCCGTTGAGTTCTGTCAGACAAATAGCTTTCAAACCATTTATATGCAGCACTCGGAATTCCAAAGCGCTTGATTGATCTTAACAATAAGGGCCTAGAAATTGTTTCAAAAGCGCGTTTAAGATCAAAAAAAAACAGCAACAATCGTATCTTTACACTTCAAGTTATGTTTCCACTTCGCTACTACCGAATTCAACGTGGTTTCACAAGAATGACCTTCCCGATATCCCTATTGTTCTGGTGTCAACAAACTGTTACTATTTAAATACTCCAACAGCTGGCCTTTAGCAACAAGTTCTAAAATTTTCTCTAACGTGTGCAACATGTTGATGGGACGAAACTCTTCGATTTTAATAGTTCCAGCAACTTTTTGAATAGGGACCACTAAGGATTCCTTCCAAATTAGTGGCACATGTCCAGTTTGTAATGATTCATTAATAAGGTCCAGCAAGATGTGGCCAATGACATGTAAGCAATCTTGAATAACCCTAGCATTAACATTATCTACTCCAGCTGATTTTCTTAATGAAAAACAAATAACTCTAAGTTCATCTAATGTAATTGGGTGAAAAACTTCAAATCTACAACTACTATTAACTGGCTGTTTTATTTCCTCTGGTTCATCGACCAATTCAATAGATTGATTAATCAATGAAACACTGTCTACGAAATAATCATTAAACTTAGCTACAATTACTTGTTCTGACTGTTCTAATGTGCCATTAAAAGTTATGGACCGCGGTTTGCAATTACTAGGTTATAACAAAGATTTCAAAATTTTCCATAACTCTTTGCTGTTGTGTTCAGTCTTCCTTTGAACATAGTCACAACGAGTTTTCTTTATCGATTGTAAATACTTATTACGCGCGATTGTGTACCTAGTCCAACGATTGTCATTATTTACTCTGCAAAACGTTTTGTACCATTTGTCGCTTCTCCGTTTAAGACGCAAATGATCCAAATTTACCAGCTGTTCGAGTTCTTCAAAGAAACAAACTTTTGCTCAACTAGTTGATTGGTACACGTTTTCAAAGCGTTATTAAGAACAGCTGTAGATTCATCTAAATTTCCGGCCACGAATGGAAAAATCCACGCTCCTCTCAACAAGATTCGAAACAGCTTGCTTCGAATATTTCCTCCAGCACTTCAATTTTACATAATTATGGTTTTCGTTAACATGGTCTAAGAAATTAATCACTAAGGCCTCATAATCGCTTATTTTCAAATCAGTATCCGTAACTGAACAAATGGAATAAAAATTGGAATAAACGTGGTCAATTAAAGTTCTACTGTGCCTGGAAATACACGTTTATTCATTTACCGTTTGCTTTAAATTAAAAAAACTCAGCTAAACGCTTCAAATGATTCAAATTATGGTTATCACGCCAATTAATATTAAAATCACCAGCCAATATATTTAACTTACTAGAATCAAGGAATGTCTCGAGCCAGTTCTCTAAAACTTCAACAAAACGCTGGTCACTAGAACTGGGAGAATGATACAAAACACCATAATTACCCATCTTCATGCCACGTACATCTGTAATGCCCAAGAACCAGTTGCCATCAATAACTTCGTTGGTACGAAGGTTGAATTGAACTGATTCTTTGACATAAATAGCAATAACACCAGTGGGTCTAGAATGTGATAAACAAGCAGCAACAATATATCCCGGAATACTATACTGATCAAAAGCTTCAGTTTCTATAATATGAGTTTCAGATAAGAAAACTAAAAGAGGACGTTTTTCCTCAACAATCTGACGTAATGCTACGTAGTTTGTTGACAACCCCGCAGTATTTAAATATAAAAAAAATGCATATCATCGGCATCCCCGGAATAAAGACAAAGCTGGGCAGGTACAAGTAATCCAGTAATCTATTTATGAATTTGACGGATGATTCAATACTTTGCGGCCGGAAGTTCTACGATGGAAACGGAGGTAGAGACCATGCGCTGGATTTGAAGCGGGGAACGATTTTAGTAGAAGTTATGCATGACATTCACAGCTACCAGGAGGATACGTACCTAATACAGATTATAAGATCGTTAAATAAAAATCAATACACATTAATACCTGCCTTTAGAAATAACTTTCATAAAGGTACGAACTAAATATAGAATTTGTGTAGAGGACAAAAACCTTTTTAATTTATTTTCTAAAATTTCCGTTCAAGTTCCGGCAGAAGCTGCTTAGAATGCTGTTCAATTATGATACCGGAACTTTCAAGTTCTTATAACGACTTAAAAATAAAGCTTCTTAGAATTCTATAGACCACTTTCAACCAGGCTGCTAAGGCCACAAATAGCCTTTAATCAGAACTTTTGGTTACTTGGGATGTCACGGTGAAATATAATTCCATTGGATTTTCGTTTCAAATTTCATTGACATCAAATAAAAACAAAACGTTCAGATAAGGGGTGCAATACAGCAGCTGCTTCTCTTTAATCATCCAACTTATATTCAATTATAAGGTAAATAGTTTTTCATACGGAAAATGGAACATAATCAAACTATTTCCTTTATCATTGGGCGAAAAAGTCTTCGTGATAATCTGCATTTTTGTAAAGTAACTATACCTAACCACCCTTTACCCATACGGTAGTTTTGTCTGCTGCCATATGTTAGATCATCAAAACAATGTGTTGTGCAGTACGTTTATAGTTTTTTGGGTGTTGTCATGAATCTTTTAATTGTGATTGGTTATCGTGTGATATGATTCTACAAATCTTCTATGTTCAGTGTATGATTATGCCGGCGTTGATCATGAAGAATTTAAATGATTTCCAGCTAATTATTAAGTATTATTCCATTAAAAAAAAACTGAGCTTGGTAACATTACTCATAATCAACATGTTCAAGACAGAACTTAAAATATAAAATAATATTATTTATTTCACCTGGAAAAATTACCACATGTATGCTTAAAATTTAAACGGATTGGTGAATTTCAAGTTGAGTACTCGAGAAACTTGGCATATCGGTATTTTTCCGGACGATTTGTTAGAGTAAAAATTGAGAAAATGTATTCTTGTTGTCGGGCAAACCAAACACTTTTATGTTTAATTTAATGCACAAAATGCTTAGGATTGAATTGGGCTTCTACACTAAAACAAATCGACATGTACCGTTTATTGGATCCATCGTATAACATAGCAATGTCAGCAGATGTATTCATTCTATGTGATGATTGATAGTTTCCATTGGATTATCACTTAAAAACTATGACTGCGATATGGAATGATTTCTATCGTAATTTCACATATTTAGTACTTGATAAAACTTTGCTTCGAACGTGGTTAGCGATAGGTAAGATGTATATGAATATTGTCTGAAATATTTCATGGTGAAAAACTGTTGATATGTCATGGGTGGGAACAGACATCTAGAAACTAATGGAAAATCATATAAGTTTGCACTATGAGAAAATTCAGTAAAATTTACCTGTTTTCATTATGAATACCCAACAAACATTGGATGCAGAATAAGAGTTTCTTCCAAGGGGTAAGTCACTCGGCACAGCTGCTATTGTATTAACGCTATTTACAGTTTACCGCATTCTAGCGGTACTGTGCCGAACGATTATATTTGTACCCTGATTTGTGCCTTTATGTATTTGAAGTGTATGAAATTGATCAAATTGATCTGGTATATCTGGCAACAGTGCTTCTGTAAGGAAGATTTTGACAGCTGTTTATTTACTAAGCACAAATTCGCTTCAAGATTCGCTCCCGCGGTGGAAATCGTCGGCCTTGAATCGCGTTAAGGAAGTGAACCAGTCTTTTTTCTATAATCGCAAACGCATTTGTTCATCCTCATCTGATAAGCTAATCCGTATATTTTAATCTAGATTTTCTCACGAATTTCTTCAATCAGCTGCAGCACACAAATACTATGTGAAGGAACGCCGGAGACAACGAAAGTAATCGGGCTTCGATCCGACCCATCCCAATTAACATTGCAAGTTTTATGGAGGTTTTAAAGCATGCTGCTAGTCTAAATCACGGTCTACAGAACCCTTATAAAACCGAAATTGTTACATGGGATCAGCACCGGATAAAACTGATCGGTTGAATGTCGCTGCTGGAAAATTTCCTCTCCATATCGAAAGGGGAAATGTGTGAATTATATCCGAGTGTTCGTTTTTCGATCAACCCCGCACCAAGACACCATATTCAAACCTCGAAAAAGTAATTCTTCTGCTATAACGACTACAACAAGATGGGATCGAGCACATCCTTATGGAGGACTCGCACACGCGCTACCGGATTCGGGACGATGTGAAGATGGCTCTGCAACGTGGCTTTCTGGACATTGACGAGGCTATGCTGAATGAACGGAAAGCCGGATCGACGGTGGTCACCGTTATGATAAAGAACGATAGGCTATACTGAGTGTGATAGGGATTCGCGGGCGATAAGCTTGATGTGCTTTCGATCGACCACAATCCGAAAAATACCAGTGAGTTGGAGAGGATAAAACGTGCTGGAGGTAACCTTGAGTATAAAAGGGGCTATCCATATACCACATTGACAGCTCATGGGGAGTGGGTGGTGGAGTTTATCTTATGTCCCGGTCCTTACAAATTTTAAAATTTTTAGATGGATGATTGTAGCAGGAGAGAGTGTCTAAAACCTGTCATAACGTGTCCACATGAAATATGGACAGCCTCTAGAGTGAATCAGGGCATTGTGGGCATATCTGAATGTGAAAAAACGAGTGGCTAGCGAGTGGTGGTTTTATTGTTCAATACTAATCATCCAACTTGGGATGTTAAGTAAAAATTTCCTAAGAGAAAGATTCCCCTTCGCTTCACATTCGTTGGGCAAACATGTGATATTATTTGAAGGTAACTATTTTTAGTCAGTTACTTACCACATCTATGTTGGAATGTTCCATTTTAATCAATAAATACCGTTTGCTTGGAAAAATGTGTCTAACGAAAAGAATTCGATTCACGTTTGTTTACGTACACGCAACATCAATGACCGTTGTCAATAGCAACCCAGCTAGTGCTCCCAGTTTATTTTAATTATAATCTGATACATGCGAAAACGTGCCGGTAATGTGCCCCAACTATGCAAAATCTATTTTCGGCACATTGTGCTGAGTGACTAACCCCTTGGTTTCTTCAGGAAAAAATATGCTTCTTCAGCTAAAAAATTGCTTATTCAGCCTTTGTTCAGCACAAATTGTTTGTTGAGTATTGCTCACTAAAAGATATTTCTGATTGCATCTGAAACTGGACTGTCCCAAAAATGCAAAGTGTGATAGAAGTGCAAATCGTTTTGATGTCTTGGGAGCACTTATTGCTTGCATCATAAGGAATAAGTGCACTGAAGACACCAAGACGATTAGACGTAAACTTGCAATTTTATCACACTTTTTAATAACCCTAATAAAAATAACCATAAAAGAGAGCTTAACGACGTGTTTGGGGTATCATCCAAATCATTTGTGGGATAGTTTACCAATTCGGGATACAATTCGTTTAAGGTATTTGTTTATTAGGGAAGTGAAAACGCGCTTATTAGTCCAATTTGGTGTGAAATGCGCAATATATATTATAAGATAATCATGTATATTTTATTGGAGTTGTTTTAAACGATTTTTGACGTTTGTTGATATGTCGTGTGTAAACAGACATGTAGAAACTATTGTACTGTCATTTAACTTTGCACTATAGGAAAACATGTATATCTCATTGGAATAGCTTCCTTTGATTTTTGAGGTTTAAAGATTGTAAACAGATCAATCCCAATCGTTATTCAGACACATAGATTTGCCTTTCAAGAAATCCAACAGCAAAAATTTGTTTTAGCGCTCCCAATAAAAAAACATCTTACATGATTGTTCTTTATAAATTATTGAAACAATTTTCAACGATGTTATCGTACACTCATTAAAATGATTAGTCGAACTAAATATTGCTAACAACAATTATACTGTATTGAATAATCTTTGTTAAGAGGTTTCGGAAAAGAATGACTTGAGATTGAAAAAATTGAATAGATCCATAGGCCAACATTAGAGCCATTTCCCCTATATGGAAAACGTTCACTTTAAACAGCCATCTTTCCTGCGCAGTTCTTCTACTCTCCTCGAGATGTCGCTACGATCCACCCGGCAAGGGATGATTCATAGCCGTGTACTTCGGCTCAATTCATCCATTTGGCAACACTTCCCCGCCGCTGTCATCGCGAGTGCAGTACTTGTCACTTGCGTATACGCGAAAAACAGAACCGTGAATGTCCGTGAGCTTAAATAATATTCCCCGAATGATAATGGTAGGTCGTAAAATTACCTAGGTAAATGGCGATTGTTTTGCTTTTCGATTCGCAACTTATCGAGACTATTTTCTACGCAGGCGAAACACAAACACTGCATCACGTAATGTCCGGTGCATCAACGCGCTTCCAGGGCTCGTCGTAGGTGGTTACCAAAAAGTTTAGTCAATTATGGTGTGTTGTGATTGTGCAAAAGTGAATTCGATCCAAGTGCCAACCAAAGAAGCGTTTTTTTCCTTTCTTTCTTCCGATCCTAATTGGTTGAAATTGTCTTACTAGTAGAAGAGCTGAAGTGCAAGTGTTTGAAAAGTGGGTGGTTGTGAAGGCGGATTCCGTTCGTAAAGGGGTACTATTCGGTTGTGAGTACCTGTAGGTAATAGTATTTACATTGGATCAGAGCAGACGTCGTCGCCAATTGCGGTGTTTGTTGGAAATGACGTTTCGCGATGTTCTCATCGACGTCGAGTGAGTGAGGAGATAGATAAACAGCTTAGCATCCAACGATGATGATCGATTGCCATGGGAATCGACAGTGGCGCGATTGTGACAAGTGTGTTTTGTTAACAGAATCCGGATCTTGCTCCCTTCAGCCAAAGAGTCGGTGGGCATGCTAGAAGAGTTTAGCAACGAAGGTTTGTTGTTGACGTTGACCGTGAGGGCACCAATGTTGCGTTCGTCTGGAGGAAGATATTTAGGAAGATTTGCATAATTTACGTCTCCTAAATTGTGGTTTAGTGCTTCTTGTCGTGTCTTCTCCCCCCTATGTATGTCATGCGATACAAGGGGATCCGTGTGTCGTCTGTGTCATCAGACCGAAATTGTGATGTTGGTGTTAGTGTGTAAGCGTTGTGCAAGGATTTCCACGTCGTTCAGGAAGGAAAATAATATTCGTCTACGGGTATAAGTTGCACAATTGAATGTCTAATTCACGTCTAAGCAAGATTTATGGCAGTTTTTTAACTAGTGAACAACGTGATACCTCAATTGATGTTTGAAAATTGTTTTACATAATGTTTATACTAAGGCCCGTACGCGATAAGTCTGTGCAGGGCAGTGCGTTGGTGTTGGTGTGCAAACGGGTAGTAGTGTAGTGCAGCGCCCCGTTCCAATCAATTATTGTTCTAAGCACATAAACAATGCACAGTTTCGGCACGGTCAGTGCTTAGAAGAAGGAGTGCTCTCCAAAGTGAGCCGGATTCCCGTCGCAGTGATAACAGCCAAGAACCCTAACCCGCAGTAAGGAACGATTACGGCGTAGACACATAATGTCAAACTAGAAGGCGATTGCAGTCATCTTCATCGTCGTCGTTGTCGTCGCATACACACATCATCTGGTTTTTGCTGCTTGTTCGGGTAGGTAGAGGGTTTTATAATACAGAACGGGAATGTGATATGTGACATGCAAACCTTTAGGCAGCGCTCACACACGGGGGAGCGAGCGAGAGGGCACGATAATCGCTGGGTTTCTTATTCCCGTGTTTGGCTCTCCCGTTTCGGTTTCGCATTTTATTGCCTATATGGGAATGGTCGTGTCTTTATTTCTAACCTATCTCAATATTTCGGAACGTTAGCGCGTATTCAAGAGTTTCATTCCGTGCAGTTTTATTTTTAGCCCTCGGGAAGGTTTTTTTAAATTTATTTTTTTTATTTATCTCACTACACATACACCAAAGCGCGATTGATTTCGACAGCAGTGTTTAAACTTTTCCGATTTTGTTGTTGTTGTATTTCTTAATCCTTTCTTTTCGGTGTTGGTGAATGCAGGATGATTGCATTGTAGAAAAATTCTTACCCGGTTTGTAGACGTGATATTTATTTTTCTACTATATACAAAGCAGGTGATTGCATAATCTGGGAGCAGGCCGGCCTAATAAATAGGTGGGACGCGGTCGCTACAAGGTGCAATTATTGACAAGAATGATTGAAGTGCCATGCTGGTAGGCTACTTCAGAATTGGATCATTTTTTTTTGTATTAGCCAAATAATTAACTAAAGCAATCAGTACATCATATTACATTACGTTACGTTTCTTGTCGAACAGTACATCTTTTTAACAAAACTTCATGATGGCAGTCAGATTTTGACGTTGAACTACGTCTTTGTCCACTATACTGGGGTGCAAATCAAAAAATATGTATGGTGAAGTAGTGTTAGGTTTTGAACGCTTATAACTTTGTCAATTATAGATGAAAATAAAATCTAAATACGCCAATAGATAGGATATTACATTACAAATATGCTGAAATAATTTTTTTTTTAATTTTCCATAAAAAAACATTTGAAAAATGTATTTGTTTTTTTTTATGAAACTTTTTTTTTTCAAACCCAGTCGTCATAATCGAGTACCACTTGGTGGTTGCATATCGTTCTGCTTGAACCTGAAAAGATATAAAACAGCGCTGCTGTCGTGCCTCTGCTCATTACCGCTTCGGACGGCGTGGCATTTGGTCCTGCAGCAAGCAGGAGCAAGTCAGCGGACAAAGGTGGATCACGGCGTGATCACCTTCTCACCGGAGTACTGCAAACTAACTCAAAATGCTTGTCATCTGGGAGCCAAGTCAAACTGTCAAACGGAAGCCAAACATTCAAAAGAGCTCAGAAGTCTCGTAGGTAGTTACTGTTTGAACCACAAGTAAACTGCCGATACTCGCATAATTGTCCCATCTTTGCTTGATTTCCTATTCATATGGGACAGTAATGCTTTTATGGGCAGTAAAGGTGTTGGCACCTACTGGAAACAAATTAAGAATTATAATTATGAAACGGTCGAAACATCAACCTTAGCAGGCAGATAATGTAAATCATCGAGCGTGATGCTCGAAAAAGTGTTTTTATTTGATATTAATAATGCCAAAACTGGGTTGCTGAAACAAGAATGTAATCAAACTTTATAAGAGTCATGTGAGCTTTGTGGTGATGGTGCACTCCCATCACCATGTATACGTTATTTCTGGGGCAGAGGAGGAGGAGCCAAGAGTTCATTTGACAGCATGTATATACAATTTCGTGAGCTGTTTTAGCAAAACAATTTGAAACTTCGGAAGATTTTCAAGATGTTTTCTAGCTCACTTGAAAAATAAAATCCGCTGAATTTGCAGTACTCAGCTTCTCACAACCAGCGATGGGCTGGAATGAGGCTTGATTCCCGTTTAACTAAAGTTTAACTTAGTTACTTTCAGGATTTCTTTCAATAATCTTATCCTAGTTTAATCCGGTGTTCTCTACAAATTTTCTACATGTCGAAATATTCTGCAGGACACTTTA
The DNA here is from genome assembly GCF_037179485.1 of Ochlerotatus camptorhynchus. Taxonomy (NCBI): domain Eukaryota; kingdom Metazoa; phylum Arthropoda; class Insecta; order Diptera; family Culicidae; genus Ochlerotatus; species Ochlerotatus camptorhynchus. Next base: position 5,058,594 of record NW_027041014.1, read on the forward strand.
AAATCTCGTGGTAAACCTTTTAGAATTTAGAAAAGTTCATCCCAAAATTTTCTTGGATTTCATCTCAGAATTCTATAGACATTTTCCTCACATTTTTCTTGAAATGCTTCTCAAAATGGAGGATCTCTTGGAATCCTTTTGAATCGCTCCATACAATTTCCTTGAAAATTTCTTCTGAATCTCCTGGGATTCTACTTAGAGTTTCTTTGGAAATATGCTCAAAATTTATAGCCTAACACTCTACATTTCTTCCAAATTCTCATAAATTCCTTTGAAAATTCTCTTGAAACCAACTTTAACTTTTGCAATTATTATTCATACTTCGTTACAACTCTTTTCTCTTGGATTTATCGATCGATCAATATTTAAGAGATTTTCAGCCTTTCCATCATTAAGTTTGTCTCATTGTTAATTCACTATGAATCCCCATCCAACTTTTCTTGAAATGCTCCTTTAAATTCCTTCCGAATTTCGTTTGAGTTCCTTTGAATAGATCTATCTTGGGTGAGGTGGTGTGGCTGACGACTGACAGCAAGCGCTGCCAAACATTATTAAGCGTAAAGCTCAATCGTGACTCTTCGATTGTTGGTTTACGTTCGTAAATTCTTGAATTATTAGACGCAAGCAAAATGAACCAATTTTTTATAAAAAAAAAAGTATAAAAACAGCTGCAACTATGTAAATCATTAACTTCACGCATGAAGTAATGCAAGCATGATTAGTTAAAGTACATAACTCTAGATGGGAACTTACCATCAATCATACTGTCATTGGTCGTAATGTACAGTAGCAACACTGTCCCTATCCGTGCCTCCTCGAGATCGTTTAGTTGACGATGACAGGAGCACATATAGCGGTAAAGGCAACAATAGCTGCAATTTCCAAACCTATCGACTAGATGCTTACGTCAGATGGCGACTTGAGTGTGAAACAATAGATAGAACAATAGTATGTTCTGTCCGTTCTAGTTCGTAATGTATAAGAGATACAGATTTGAGTTTTTGACAAAAGTTGTAGGTAATCGTAAAATCTACAAAAGCTTCATATATCATTTTACGGAATTCAGTTGATGAAACAAGTTAGAGGCAAATTAGTGTAACTGAATGCACGAATGCGCTACCCGCCGATTATCCAGTCGGGTGGCAATTACAGGTTTAAGTTCAGTGCATTCAGCGACAAGAACTATCTGCACTTTGGATCGATCATCTGTGCTCTGGGTCCTACTGCTCCAATTCTAATTTAAACAGAAATCTCACTTCAAATTTATAGACGCCTCATTGGTGGTAAGGCCACAGTTGTTTCCCTTCACCGCCATCGTTGCCCAGTAGTTGTACCAGGAGTTCTTATCATTTGAGTTTTCCGTATCCAACCGCCACCACTGCATGATCCAATCCATCCAAATTATTTTTGTATTTCGGTTCAGTAGTACACTCCATTTGCGTAGCAGCTGAAAGACTTGTGACCGGCATCGATAGCAATCGACAGCTCTCGGGAGCCTACAATTTCGAATTAAAATGTGAACCGAGACGTGAATTACTGGTCTGAGTTCCTTTACTATATTCAATCAAAGTATTTTTCTGAAATACACCGTCAAACAGTACGTAATATTGTCAACAAGTTCAATGACAGATTTCCAGCAGTGCTCCCATTTTATTTAATATTCAATCCAATGCCTACGAGATTGTGCCGATGAATGTGCCGAATCTGCTTTCGGCACACTGTAATAAGTGACTTACCCCTTGACTACAGCCCACTTTTAATACAGGGTTTTGACTACCTGAAAAAACTGGGAAAATCAGAGAATATCAGAGAATTCATTTTTAGACCTGAAAATTCAGGGAATATAATAATTTAGATGTAACACCTAATTGCGTCTGACAAAATTTTAACTTCGAGTAGATTAGTGCGTTGGATCGATCCAGCTGTGTCACACAAAAATCCATCCCTTGAGCACCTTTGAATAAATGCAAGAATGGTTGGGTTTAGACAAGGTAAGCCTTTGACCAACTCAGTTTAATTCAATTGGCTTGAAGAGTTGAGCCTGGTTCAACTTTTTTGAATTCAAGTGAGTTGAACAAGTCAGTTGAATGGACTTGACTTGCCTTGTCTAAACCCAGCTTTAAGAGAAAATGAGGATTTTTTCTGAATACTTCTAATTATTGTTCCTTATTGTGTTCTTAACAGCTTGTTTAGCTCAGACTATTTAGGATAATGGTCTTGCTTGGGATGATTTTTTTTTTGATTGCTTGGAGTAGCACTTTTATGATTGATTAATAATTCAAATATACGTAGACAAGCATTGCCTTGACAGCATAGACTGGCTTTATTGAGTATTCTAGGTCGTCATTGGAAACCTAGTTAGCTCGTAAAATTAGATTCACAGTGAAGTTTTAGTATTGTAATCTTGCTGCTACTGAAATTTTGATTAAATTAACTTACAGAAAACGCTGTTTTTACGATTTGCCACCGGAGGAATCTGCCCACGAATTAGCTTTTGGTTAAGCGTATTTTCCGGAATAATTTTCTTGTGGAACTGAATCTCAAAATGTGCTCAAGGCAAAACAAATATAAAGGAATTAGAAACAAGTGTTTCATATGTACAATGCAGTGTGACCAGTGAACTTGGAAAAACCGGAAAAAAGCTGGGAACTTGAAGTCGCCGTGAAAAAACCGAAAGATGACTAATCTGGAAAAATATACCTCGTCCTCTCTTCGAAAACAGTAAGATTTCAAGACCCGTCGCCTAGACTAGATTTTCAAAATGCAGTCACTTTGAAGAACTATTTAGAGAATTAAAAAATAAAATCCAAGACACATTTGGGCAGATTTTAGAAAGAATTCTAAACCCAGAATTCTGCCAAGGTATTGCAGAGAATATTTTCTATGGAGCTTCAGGAAAATCTCTAAGAGAGTTTTTACTAGAACTCCCAAGAGTGAAGAGGATTCCAGGTGAAAAATATCAAGGGAAGCCAAGGGGTAGGTCACTCCGCACACCAATCTTGGGTCATATTTTTTTATCAGTGTGCCGCAAGAGTGCCGATTGAACTGGTCATAGAGCAAGCTGCGATTGTTTTTAAAATACCCATCCCGGCAACCCGGTATTTCTGACACCTTGAATGTTTTGGAATTATAAGTCGGATTGAGGATGATGCGGGAAGCGGTGGGTGTGCGAAATTTTGGAGTTTTAAAATTGTGTTCATAGGATAATAAACCTAGCTTTTCGTGATGTGAAAAGCAACGGTCGGAAAGAGTTGGAGCCGGTGGGGAACATTGTTGGAGACCGACTATAGAAGATGATGTATAGACTTCTGTAGTTTGTTTTGTGTGATTTGCACCTGGATTTGCAGTATTATTTGAATTAAGGGTACTAATGGGGTCTCATCAACTGCCTCTTTTTCTTGAGTCCACTCTAGAACCTAAAATCCGTATTTAGATCTTTAAAAGAACCGAGAAGTGAACTGCTGGTCTGAGTTCCTCTGGTATTTTCAATTAGAGGATGTTCCTGATTATACAGTCAAGCAGAACGCAATGTTGTGAACAACTTGAATGATAGCTGTCTAGAAGTGCTCCCATTTTATTTACAACAATCCAATGCTTACGAGATTGTGACGAAGGTGTGACTTACCCTTGAGGGAAGCGAATTTTGAGGGTCCAATTCCAAAACAATTAGTCTGCGAAAATCCATAAGAAAATTCCGAGGATAATTCCAAGCGCATTTTGCATAGAATTTCTAGAGAATTTTAATGAGAATTCCATGTAATTTCCAGAAGAATTTAGAGGAGAACTCCAAGATAATTCTGAGCAAAATTTGAAGACAATTCTCGACGGGATATACTTCCCTCTTAGTTGTCTACCATTTTGTCTGGAAGGTTTCTCCCTGAACTCTCTCAGGTATCGCCAGGTAGTGTCTGTCTTTTGACATCCTTGCTGAAAATTATTCTGGCTCTTCCTAGAATTTTATTTTATTCGTCCCAAAACCATTCTGGTTTATGCTGAAAGATTATTCTGGATTTCTACTGAAGTATCAGTATATCAGTAGTATTCTTCTAGCTTCCGTTTTCTCAAGAAAGCTTATTCCTTTGAGTTCTCCCAGAAGTAGTTTTCGACTTCCTTTGAAAGTATCTCCAGACTTGCCCGAAGGTTTATCCCAATTTACACTGGAAGCTTCTTCTGAGATTCTAGGTAGGAAACACTAATGGAATGCTAAACTGATGGTTTACGGCTGCTCTGATTAATCCACTTATTCCACTTCGATCCTTGTCTGGACCCTACCCTGCTTGACCCCTCTGGACATCGTAGAATACCTTGGTTAGTCTGTAAAACATAAATATCTGAATCCATCGCACGCCAAAGTCAAAGTACTTAATTATCTTAGATATAAATAGTTCAGCCTAGGGGTAATCATCATTATAATGAGTTCAAATCTTACCGGGATAAGTCACGAATGATCCAAGAGTGTTAAAGTGGCCATTAAAAAAAAAAAAAACAATAAAGATCTGAACTCCAGGCATTCTGGGAATTCTCATAATCCAAACCAAAGATATTATGATGATTTACGAAGGTTTACCCATTCTATCATTAAGTCGAATCATCGTATACCTTGTTGTGTCTGCAGATCTTCAAGAACACATCTCCGGGATGATTTGGATAATCCAACAATGTTATTTTTAAACACAATTGATAATTTAAAATGATGCTATGAACGGAGACTCAAAATGCTCAAAAGTGGAAATCGAACTAGATTTCAATTAACCTGTAAAATATTTGGACAAATTGGAGAATGATAAATATTTTGGCAACACATCTTTGTATCCCACAAAATTTTGTGTGGATTAAAGAACTTTAAGATCCAATGTCAAGGAAGATCTGAAGAGCTTTCAATACTGCGTTCAGGTCTCTTGTATTGATATATGCTATTACCGACATATCAAAACAACAATTAGGCTCATTAAAGCTGTCGGTTACGAACTCTACAGTTCCACAGCATTCCGATGGATGACTGCTTGCCTTTTCCAATAATCACGTCCTCTTCAATCGATAGTGGAGGTTTGTAATGTGCAGTTGATTACGATTCCTTCAAGTGTGCTGGGTGGATCGCTGTCTAGTGTAGTCATTTCTGACTGTTTTGTTGGCATTTTGTTTGTTCCGAATACTTCACACGTTGAGCTTGATTTTCTGTAGTGGAACAAAGATAAACCAATGAGGATGTTCCGGAAGAGGTTTTGTCTGGAATCTTGCCTTACATGCTGATCCTGAAGAGAATTCCTAGGTGATTGTGAGAAAATGTCCAGGAGAATTTCAAAGAATCTCTGAGAAGCACTCAAAGAAAATTCAGACGATAGTTGCCAAAAGTATCCAAAACTCCCCAAATCCAAGTAAATTTTGACAATAGTCCCAAACCCAGTGTTGGCAAAATCATTCATCAAATGATATTTTGCCGCTCTCAGTATCACGCGTGATATTGAAACAAAATGTCATGATTGATTTTACAAGCGCCTTTGATATTTATTTATTTATTTATTAATTTATTTCTTCATCAACAGGCTTCTTGGCCCCAATGATGGATAAGTTGTTGCCAATGAACTAAATTAATATATATTATAACTACACATACGTTTCAAATTATCTAAAAACATTAGCACGTAGCACGTCACGCGAAACGTTAAAATCAAATTGACTGGCAGCCCGGTTGAAAACTCTGTGTATCCCAGTAATGACACTGTTCATTCCGTAATTGGTGCGGTGAGGTTGAGGTCGTAGCATCGCATTGTTCCGTAGAGATCTTGGTCGCACATACAAGTTGATTCGTTCTAGGATTTCAGGACAATCAACTCGACGCAGCAAGACATCAGAAACAAGCATAGCCTTAGCAACGTCTCTTCGTGTACTAAGTGTATCCAGGTGAATTAGCTGGCATCGGTGCTCGTAGTTTGGGAGACGAAATGGATCCCGCCTAATCTCTCAATTCCATTTTGGTAGTGAGGGCTCCAAACAGTCGAACAGTACTCCAATGTCGACCGAACTAATGCACAGTAGAGCGCCTTTAGACAGTAAATGTCCGTGAACTCTTTTGTTAACCGGAAGATACAGCCTAGAGATTTTGAAGCTGTATTCACTATGAACGACACGTGCTGCTTAAAGGTCAACTGGGAGTCGAGGATAATTCCCAAGTCCTTGATTTCGTTCACTCTTACCAGTGGTACTCCAGAAAATGAATAATCGTGGAGTTTTGGATCTTTGAGTCGAGAAAACGTAATAACTGAGCATTTTGCAGGATTTACGGTCAAGTTGTTGTTGTAGAAACTGAGCGTCAGCCTCACAACGAATCTTGAAATATAGCTTGAAGTCATCAGCAAACGAAAGCCTTGGTCCATCCAGCACTGCATTGACATCGTTGAAGTATAAAAGGAAGATGAGTAGTCCAAGATGACTTCCCTGCGGAATGAAATAAAGCTGAAGTGGATTCGCCGATGACTACTTGCGAGCGACGACCGTTCAAATAGGACTGGAACCAATCCAAAAGAGTTCCATGAATTCCAAGCTTTTCAAGCTTCGCTACAGCAATTTGATGGTTGACCTTATAGAATGCTGCGGATAAGTCCAAATATAGTACATCCGTTTGTGCTCGTTCAAGCATACTGTCTGTTACGTAAGAAGTGAGACATAAAAAATTTGACGCGGTTGAACGACCGGGAATGAAACCATGCTGGTCTGGGCTTAAACATTGCTTGCAATGAAAGAATAATTGGTCCGTCACAACAAGCTCAAAGAGTTTGGTAACAGCGCATAACGAGGATATTCCGCGATAATTATCAACATTCTTCCTATCGCCGTTTTTGTGTACAGGGAACATGTATGCACGTTTCCAGCAGGACGGAAACACCCCGGATGAAAGCGACAAGCTGAAGATCACTTGAAGTGGCTCGAGCAAGCTGTCAATGCAGTTCTTCAAAAACACCGACGGAATTATGCTATGCTATGCATCGTCCTCAATTAAGTGTACCTTTATGCCTCGACGAACAGCTAGGAGGACACCACCACCTCGAACTTTATTACTATTAAGCGGACCACGACGGCAACGGAATACTTCATATTGACGATCTAGAACTTGACTCGAAATAGTGTTCTGATTGAGCCACGCTTCAGTTAGTACAAGAATATCATAACAGCAATCTGAACTGGCTGTCAAGTAATCGTCACAACACGAATTTAAACCACCAACATTCTGATAATAAACGGTGAACACATCATCCCTGGGCTCGTTAGCGTTAGAAGAAAGTTGTTCTGCGAGAACATTGCTATCGTTACTCAGTTGTTCGGGACCCGATAGTGTAGCGGCAGCACTAGAAACCAAAATATTATCAGGCATAGTTGACGTCCAGGGTTGATTGTACTTACCTTCGATTGGAGTTTGGAAGACCCAATCGTCCATCTCAAACACAAGCCCGGGACGACTGTTGTACGCTGGCTGGAAGGGCGCGACTGCGTTGAGAGAACTAGGGGCTTCCATTGTACTTGTAGAAACCACGCGTCCCGGTGATGAATGAAGATGAATGATTCTCGAGTGACTTCCGTCTGTATGGCAAACTGGTGTAGAAGTAGCTGTAGTGCGATGCGATAGAGTAGTGCTGCAAACGGGATGGAATTCAGGGTTCGAAGAAGCTCTAAATAAATCGTACTTGCCTGAGTGAGCAAGCTGGATAGCCCCGTCACCAATTCCGAACACAGGAACGGAACGACTTGAAAGGCTGGAACAGGCTCCTAAAGATGTAGAACGGCAAAGCTCGACTGTGTCGGGTGGTTCGGGGGCTTCCATCATGCTGTTTGCGAGTCTATTCACATCATGTAAAAATGAAGCCGTGAGTTGACTCGGCGCAAAAATGATTCCTTTGCACATCGTTTTCTTAGAACGAGAAAGTATAGTTGGATATCTCTCTTTACTCTTCACCAATGGCAGAGACAAAGCTACTGCTGCCAGCAATGACGGTAGTTTCGGTTGGCGTCCGGGTGTAAATCAAAAATCATGAAACTCAAACTCACCACAGTTTGGTGAGATTTGCAAGCTTGATATTCGATATTCATATATTTCTGAAAAATTCGAGACCAATTTTGAAAAATTTGGAGGGAATTCAGAGAATGGAATGATAAAGTAAGAGCTTGTATCCTAGACACGACCGTAGATTTGACGTAGGATTACGTGCTCGGTATCAATATTCAGCGACTGTGTCAGGGATGCCAATTATTCCCATCACGAAAACGCCTTGTTTTCTGATGACAAAATCACGCGTTTTCGTGCTCACAACGCATGGAATTTTTGGTTTATTCAATAGATAATAAAAAAAAGCGAAAATTGGTTGGAGGAATTTCTTGCTAAAATTTTCCAATCGCAAATATAAATTCGAGATTTTTTTTTGCTGTTTTGCATCGTCCTGGAGAAACCTTAATTCGAAGTGCTTCTGGTTAATTGACAAGCTTATGTGGTATTCGGTCATTGCAAAAATTTCTACGAACCACTTTAATACTGTTACGCACTTGACCACAAATGTTTGGTTGCTGGGTACATTATCAAACAGCTTTGGGGGTGATGTGGCGTTCAATGAAATTAACTCTTAAACAACAATAGTTTATAGTGGTCCTGAAAAGGACCGTTCTGTTGTGATGGTTGAGTAATGCTGAGCTATTAGGGTGTTCAACACAGATCAGGCTGGCGAGCTGTATGTTGTTTGGAACGAGGGTGACACGCTTGGCATAGATGACGGCTAACGACCAGCAACTGAATCCGATCAGTAGCGGTGCGGCTTTTTACTCCTTCATTGGTGAATCGAGGGCTCTTGAGGGCAGTCTTGATAGCTAGCTGCTTGCGGGGAGCCTTTCGTTGTGTACTGGGGACAAATGTACAACGCCACGTGCCTTAAGCACTGCTGCTCCTGCTGCTGATGATGATGACTATCACCGCTCACCACACGCGGTGATTGAATTAACGCCGTTCGGCTAGACCGGATGGAATTCGGTTTTGTATTAGGGAAGCGGTTTTTTTTTCAGGCAATTGGTGATAATTTTGATCACCATTGCAGCAATTGGATATTAGTGTAATTTTCAATAATGACCTTTTGAAAATTGAAGTGTTCATTTTAGCAGATTCGTAGAAAAATTTCCAATCCTCACAATAAATCCAAGGGCATTCACACTGAAAAGAATTTCAAACGAGTTCTGATAAGACATCCAAAGGAATCTCAATCTGATAATAGTAACACAGAAATTCCAAGGCGAGGATAGCTTTTTGTGAATCATGAGGAAGACTCCTAGAGACTTTTAAGGAGAATATCAAAGAACTTCTGGAAACAATCTTTTGATACTTTTGAAAAGAAACTCATTGAAATGATTAAAACTGTCCAAGAAAACTTTTGAAGTGGATTTCACTCGAATTTAGACAGAATACTCGACAAATACTGGGGGTTTGTTCCATGGCAATCGACAGGAAAATTATTTGGGCAATTCATAGTTAATTCTGGGAATAATGGCTATTATGACATTACAAAACACATTAAAGGGTGATACGGTCAAAATTTGGTCAAGGGAAAACGCGTGTAAATCGGTGAAATCGTTTATTTAAAAAATCAAATTAAATTTCTTTTTCAAGTTCAATTAGTATAAAATTCAGGAAAAATATTCAGTTAGGCTTCCGCTTTTCCAAATCCGAATTGCCGGGCCTTACGCTTGACCCCTGCCATCAGATTTTGTACAGCCACCTTGTTCACCTTCTTCGCCGCAGAAAGCCAGTTTGCCTTGAACTGTTGCTCGCCCTTAGCAGTTTTTTTGGTCTTCTTTAGGTTCCGCTTGACAATAGCCCAGTATTTCTCAATTGGGCGGAGCTCTGGCGTATTGGGAGGGTTCTTGTCCTTGGGAACCACCTGCACGTTGTTGGCGGCGTACCACTCCATGGCCTTTTTACCGTAATGGCAAGATGCCAAATCCGGCCAAAACAGTACGGAACAACCGTGTTTCTTCAGGAAAGGCAGCAGACGTTTATTCAAACACTCTTTCACGTAAATTTCTTGGTTGACAGTCCCGGAAGCTATGAAAATGCTGCTTTTCAAGCCACAGGTACAGATGGCTTGCCAAACCAGATATTTCTTTGCGAACTTTGACAGTTTCATGTGCTTGAAAACATCTGCTACCTTTCCCCTTCCTTTTGCCGTATAAAACTCCTGTCCCGGAAGCTGCTTGTAGTCGGCTTTGACGTAGGTTTCGTCGTCCATTACCACGCAGTCAAACTTCGTCAGCATCGTCGTGTACAGCCTCCGGGATCGCGCTTTGGCCGTCGTATTTTGTTTATCATCGCGATTTGGAGTCACTACCTTCTTGTAAGTCGATAGTCCGGCTCGTTTTTTGGCTCGATGCACGGTTGTAGACGATACACCCAGCTTATTTGCGGCATCTCGGAGAGAGAGGTTAGGGTTTCGCTTGAAACTACCGGCAACTCTCTTTGTCGTCTCAGCGGCTTCCGGTTTTCGATTTCCCCCCGATCCAGACTTCCTGGCTGTCGACAAACGTTCCCCAAACACTTTAATTACATTTGTAACGGTTGATTTGGCAACTTTTAGCGATTGTGCCAACTTTGCGTGCGAGTAGCTCGGATTTTCGCGATGCGCGAGCAAAATTTTGATACGCTGCTCTTCTTGCTTGGACGGCATTTTGACAACTGAAGAGTGAATTCCAAAATCAAAATAGGAGCAACATTCTACACACACACATACCTTCAAAATGAGGGGTGTTCAGGTTTTTTAAATGCAAAATTGAAAGAAATACGTCAAGTTGATATTGACCAAATTTTGACCGTATCACCCTTTAAGTATCTTGGTCGTCCTGCGGGCATACATTCCACAGACTGATTAGATCGTCAGCAAAATAACTTGAATTTTGTCGATGCAAACTTTGTATTTTGCTGTATTTAATTAATTTGTATTCCCACGGTAGAACTTTTACACCTTCGGTGGGATTCTACGCGTCTGATGAATGGACATTTTTCTCAAGATCCGGTACATGGTACAGCCAAAACAGCCAAATGCACAATCATTACTCTCAGCCGTGGTCTCTCACCGATAAGATTTAAATACTCGATCAATCAATCGCCGCTTGAATGAGAATGGATTCATCTTAGATAGATAACTGAGGTTCAACAAGCACATATCTATGGCAATTGTAAAGGCGAATTCGATGCTCGGATGCCTCTGTTGCATGCTGCACAAATCGACGATGTGCACGTCAAGAATACGTTGTCCTGAGCTCTGGTTCGTATTTCTTTTATTATTCCGGACTGGTAGTCTTACAAAGAAGTCATCTCCACGCCACCAGCCCCGCTGTCTGCAGACTAATGCCACATAATGAGCTTATTTTGAACTATTCTCGCGTCACTTCTCAAATAGACCAATGTAACATATCCACCATTTTGAGAAAATCGAAGTTGAAGTTTGACAGATTATTATTTTAACTGTTCAGAAACAATACATTTTTCAATATTATTTTTAATGTAGTCAGTGAGTAATAACGTTGAAAGTTCAGTACAAACGGTAAAATCACAATTTTACTTTGAAGTTAGGGCGCTTTGACTATTCAAGTTGTTCATCGGACTTGCTACACATGTAACATTGGACGATTTTTCTCAATGGCATATTCAATGAGTGTTACATTGGACGTTTTGTTCTACATGATACTAGATTCTCTTTCACAGATTTCAGAGTAGAGTACCTAACTTTAGACTGGCCCCGCCTTTAGACGATGAGCACCAATCATGTTAGGCAATCCGAATGACCGAAGTAACAATCATGTACCCATCATTTCAAACTGTACATTAGACAATGTTTGAGCTATGATTATCTTAAATAAATGAAAGTTAATTTGGATGGATGTTTTTGTGATAGAAGAGCAATAGTTTGTATCGCTTAACTCGATTTGTTTACATTTGTTACTTAGGACCTTTTGAAAAGTGACGTGACTATTATCTACGCATGTACTCCAAGGTCTGTAGAATGTTATAACCAACACAAAAAAAAAATCTGAATTTGTATGTCTTTTCAAGTAAACTAGCAAATTGCAAGAAATGTTGCTTACAAAGATGGACGGTTGCAACCAAGATTTAGAATATTTCATGAATTGTCTCATAACGATCTACAATGTAAGCTTGAACGATACAATTGTGCATCATATTTAAAAGAAATTTACACAACTTTTTCGAACTGAGCAAAATATCCTACCCCAATTTAAATTTGCTGTCACGTATACCATCTGACAATTCCAGATTCATCGCACGTCAGTCACTATTGCAATTCACTAACCGGCATTCGTTGTACATAGAGGCCACCGTGAATTCCTCCCTATCGCCGCCCCCGGCCTGGAACGGATTGGTGTTGGTAATCGAATAGCTTCGGCAGCAAGTGTAGTAGCAGCAAGTACATAAAGCTCACCAGCAGCGGCACGATGTGAAATGATTTAATTCTAGGAGGTGGCTAGACCGCCGCCGCTTCACTTCTGGAACCTCCAAGTTCTTCTGCATCCACCGCTCTGGTTGCTCCACATCGCTATTTCCTATAGCTATGTGTGCATGTTTATTATTATTTTTACCAACTTTTTCTTCCTCCGTTGGTTGTTGTTAGTGCTGATGGTTGCTTGGGTGTGCAAATAATAAAAACAACGACGACGAACGACCCAGGATGATGATTGCGAAAAATGAAAAAAATGTGGCAGTGAAACTAATTCACTGTCAAGTGTCAATTTTTGAGTTGATTAGCCAACCGAGCTTAACGGGGCGGCGCTACACTGCCGCCACCTCGGTCGGGCCCGTTGCTAATAATTTAGCTCTTATCAGAAAATTGATCCGTTCTGCTAGGCGGAAAGTGGCTTACCTTGACTTTCAAATTTCCAATTCGCGTACATTTGCACTCACAGCGAGTAATTAGATACATATGATTTTGACCGCCGTCGTCACATGTCCAGCTCTCTCTCGCTGTCTTACTCTGTTTCAGCTTTAAGAAGACTCTCGTCAATACACGTTGCCGCGCCCGATGGTGACTGTATGGATTGTGGAAATGCACTATGCGGGTAAAATGCAAGTACGTGGTGCAAGTCCATGAAAAGTGCAGCAAACATTAATTAAAGTACCAAGGAAAAACAGAACAAACTTTTGCCGGTAGCCTACCCAGGCCCCTTGCTCACTCCTCCCTGGATGACAAATGGATGGATGGCCCCATCGACGACAGAAATTTTGCCGTCCGGACGATCGGTGATGGCGGTGGCCGTGGCTTTGGCGATGTTTGATTGTGAAATTGTTATTTCTTCGTTTGAGTTGGTTTTAATTTTCTACCAGAAGCGTGCTCAGGAGAAGGGACATGAACGCTAAAAAATGACATGAACATCAATCACAAGCAACATCTTTCACATAGCGGCGCCGGTGGTGTAGTGGTAAGCGTTATTGCCTATCATCCTGGATTCAATCCCAGTCGGCGCCGCCGGGATTTTCTGAGGGATAAAATCTCTGATCACGCCTTTATTCGGCGTGAGTAAAGCCGTTTGTTCCCGGTCCATGAGTTGATGGGTCGATAGGTAGGATCCAGGTGTGGGAGCTGCCTTCCTGGCGTCGGTAACGGTAAACAAATCAAGGGAAAAAATAAACTTCTCACACGAATGAAACGAAAATTTTAATCCCGCGATATCTTCTCGGGAAATCGATCCCGATAATGGAAACACTATTCTTCATGAAGCACCGAGCTTGGACGATCATCGGATGGAGTAGTTTTTTTGTGCTGTAATAGGTTCGTTGGCCTAGTGGCAACCCTTTTTGCCAGGAACATTGACATTGATTCGCTGCAAAGATCATTCACAAAAAGTACGAATAGAATACATCCGTTGTGTTTCTCTTGGAGGACTCCTGATTTAATGATAAACGGATCCGAAGGGGCCGCTCCTAGTCTCACAGACGCACTACGATTTTTAAGGTAAAAGAAGATACAATGCACAGTGGAGATTATAGAAGAAAAAAGAATTATTATTGGATTTAGCTGAAATCCCATTTACACGGCTGGTAGCAGGTCACTTTTTAGTGGCTTGGTCACTAATTTTAAGTCAGTCACTAAAAGTCACTTTTTATACCAAAAAGTCACTAAATACATTTCGACTACAATGTGCAGTCTTCATCAGTGTCTTTCCTACTTAAGAACTTATCTAAATCTATCAAAATATACGTATCTGTCATAGATACCAAAATTATTTAAGTGGAATTAAATGGAAGATAACCCTTTTTGCTGTTTTATTTATGCATTCCCCAAACAACCCAATTTCATTACTTCATTATGATGGCTACCAAGCCTTTGGGATTTTCCTTATTAGAGAGTTGTATAGAGTTTTTCTCCTTTAGTTTACTTAAATCTTTGGTTTTTATTAGTTAGGTAGGTTCCGATTCAACACATTGTAGTTTCATTTATATACCTGTGATCTTGACTTTTTTTACTTAGGAGATGAGTACTTAAGGGGGTTAGATTTTGATAAGTTCTTTAGTGGGAATGACACTGATGAAGACTGCACAGTGTAGTCGAAATACGTATCTGTCATGGATACCAAAATTATTTAAGTGGAATTAAATGGAAGATAACCCTTTTTACTGTTTTATTCCTTTTCTCGAAAATAAATTCTGCACCTTGGAAACTTTTCAAGGACATTGATCTGTGCTAGATCAATGCAAATTCCAAAGAAAATTTGAAGTGAGTATCAAAGGAATTCTACGGATGATACCAAGATATTTGAGAGAAGAATGCCAAACTACACACTAAGAAAGTCTCTAGTAAATTTAGATGCTCTGAGGATCGATTTGTTCACCTCCGCTTAAATCTTAAAACTGTTTAAGCAAGGGGCTGTTAAGCCAGCATTTTTCTGTTGCCTGCTATTTTTCACTCACACACTTATAGCCAACGCAAATCGAACACATGCGGTGTAAGCGACAGTTGTAAAATATGCAATACAGTCGCAAAGTTCGTTAGTGTTGCTCAAATTTATTACGGGCCATAAAATTATAGACCAGTTAAAAGGGTACTGTCAAATTTGTGAAATCCCATAGTGGAAACATTTGATGTCAGTCCCGTGGTTTTAAGGCTTAAGCGGAGGTGAAAAAATCGGCCTTGAAACTGACACATACGAGCTTCACTTTTGATATTAAATGATTAAAAACGCAAAATTCAGCTCCCAAACAACTATTGGAAGAATTTTAAGATAATTGAGAGACGAGCTCCAGGTGGATTGTAACGAGAGTTCTTAAGGGGGTAGTACACTTTGAACGTCCAAAAAGTAAGGCATTTTCGTTAATGTTTTTAAGCAATAAAACACTCAGGGAGGGCAAATATGTTATAACCCATTTATTAGTCGTCCTTCAAACTACAATTTGTATTTTTTGAACTCGATTGGCGTCTCCCCGTGGCCGGTGCACCAGGTCGCGCGGACATCGGCGTGGGAAAATACTCCTTTCCATGTGATCCTGGAACATAAATCGAACAAAAATTCTGATTAGTAATGAAATTTGGGTTAGAAATACGTATTCCGATTTTTTTTAATTAATTTTTTCAAAAGTTGTGGCCTTAGGAAAAAAAAGTCCATTTTTTCACCCTAAAAATGCTTACAAAATCGTGTATTTCGTCGATTTCGATTTTATCAAAATCGAAAATGTGGATACGTATTTCTAAGCAGAATTTAATTCTGAACAAGAAAATCTAGGCGATATCCAAATTTGATGATAACTGGTTAGAGTTATTTCCCACGCCAGTTTGAAAAACCCCGTTTCGAGATAAACGCGTTTAAAGATAAAATTGCTCTCTCAGCGCGCCGGTACACCGCTTCGTAAAGCGGTAAGGAATATTCTGGCGGACTTGGAGTCTTTTCTAAATTAAAATATACATCCCAAGGAACATTTTAAGCCAAAAAAAATGCATTTTTTTTTGAAAAATCAAAGTGTACTCCCCCCTTAAAAGAATTCCATGACGATTGGATGAGGATTCTGGGTCCAAATTCTAATAACTTTTTAAAATAAGTTCTGATAAATTATTTAAGCCAGTCTCGTGAACTCCAAAGGTTTCCAAACTCAGCGAACAGTAAAGGAATTCTGGGGCGACTTCTGAGGCTGATTCCAAGAGAATCCTAAAGAATTCGAATGACATTTCAAGAAAAATTCCAATGGAATCAAAATGGAAGTGTGAGAAGAGTTTCAAGGGTATTGTGAGATGGATTTTTTATTGAGAATCTAAACTCTAAAGAGAAAAGTTCTTAGCGAATAATCAAGGTTAACTTACCTAGATACATACAAATTTTTAAGATTTCGAACGCAGAAACAAATTCAAAACTATGAAAAAAACACTGCAGGTGTAGTAATGGTCTATTTAACCCTATTTAACCTAGTAGCTTCATTGGTTTATACATTCATGTTAAAATCAATCAAAAGAAAATTATTCAAATCGATAGAGGAATTTATAAAATGTAATTTTAGGTTCCATGACAAAAAATGGAATTTATTTCAACATCAAACCGTATTTGAGTTTCTGAGTTACCATATTTATTATATATAAGTCATATATAGGTCACTATTTTCGTAATTTTAGTTACTAAAGTCACTACTATTATATCGCATCTGCACTACCAGCCCTGCATTTACATAAAAGGATCATTCCGTGCATGCAAGTGCTACACTTTGAGCCTATTCTACCCTTAAGTTCTATGAATTATCTGAAAATTCTTGAATCAAATGATTTTTTTTTCAGGTATGGAATACCAGAGCTCAAATTTTGCGTCTGCTTTTTTTCGGTCTTTAAATTAGTCTAAAAAACTTTCTGAATATTTTATATATTATAAACATTATTTTTCAAAATGGAGTTAGAAATCCACTCCAGTTACACTTATTTGACACATGAGGCTTGTTTGACCCCATATTCTCCTATTAATGTCTCAATGGTTTCCCAACGGTCACCTACTAACTATTAGAAACATAATTGGTTACTTATAGGGTGTCTCAGAAAGTATAAGCACACTTTCAACTCGCCGCCATTTCCACCCCGATGATTTTGTTTTATTATTATTATTATTATTGTAGTCACTTTAACACTCTTGGGTCATTCGTGACTTATCCGATTGTTGTTTACTTAGCACTCAACAAGTTTTTGTGCCCAAAGTGCATTATTTTTACAAAATCATCAACATACATGGAGGAGCGCAAACAGATCGTGCACAAAAGGCGTACTATTCGCAACCTATCAGTGAGGAAGTTGCCAAAAATGGAGGAACATCGAACGTCCAACGTGCCAAAGCAAGACACGGGCTGAAAACGTCCAAGAAGCAGAAGAAGCCAAAACGCATCCGTCAAACCGAGGCACAGAGGAGTAACTGGAACAAAAACCTGACCAAAATAAGAAAACAAGATTTTCTTGATTTTTCATGCTTCTTTATTTTTTTTTATATATTTCAATATATGTAGCATAAAGTAACAACGGAATAAAAACGTTTTTGTTTACAAATTTTGAGACGTGTTCAAAAACTGAAGAAATTCGAAGCTTCTTGTTTTCCAAAAAGTAACCATGTAATAATTACGCCTACCAGATATAAACAATTTGATCAAGAGACAAGTATTATAATAAAATGGGTACTTTGGGCTCTCTTCTAACAAGTTATGAGATAAAAACCTTTAAATTTAAATAATGTCTTATTTTTTCAACAATATGAAAAAAATGTATTTTTTTTGTTTTTTTGTGCTGTTTCAGACTTGAAAAAGTTGTAGAATCTTGCGCGATCAGATCATATAATCTATGGACGAATGAAAGTTCACGTTATTATGAACACATTGGCATTAGAATCTCGTCCGGAGTCGTCCGGATTGGCGATTGCGAGCCATTTGAAAATGGCATGTTTTGCATCATTTCGTGGCAAAATTTTATCCCTTTATAAGGTCATACTTCCAGAAAACTTCCGTAACACAACGGTTTTCTGCGGATACCTATGACAAACTTACCGAGTACTACTTCTTTAATCTAGTACATCAATTGTGGTACTAGATTAAATTACACTTCAGTAAACTACTCCCGGTTGATACCCATGGCCAGTATGATTTTACTAATGTTGCTAAGGTTTTTAATCTAGTACCTCAATTGATGTACTAGCATAAAGGAAAACCATGTGACATTAGTTTATCTTTATAATTTGTGTGTGTAGCAAGAGTAAGGTTTCTTTGCCTTAATAATTCAATGTTTATCACAGACTGTTTACGCCATAAAGTATTTAACTTTTGAGGTAGATACTGTAAATTTTGAAAATTAGCGAGTGCCATTTGGTTGTAATACTCTCTCATACACACACACATTTACCCATTCGATTTTACATACACATAGGTTCGTTCAAGCTAAACTAGCAGAGCGTCATATCTGGCGATAACGATTGAAAATAAAGCAGAATCTGTGCACGGTAACCGTAAACTACTCAATATTGAATACAAAGATTATAACTTAACGAACGTAAGAAATCGCAACTTGTGTTATTAAAACTTTCGTTATTTTTTATTATTTTTTTATTACAGGGCAATGATTCTAGGATAGTTTCTTTACTCTTTTTTGTTAAATAATCCTTATATTAAGCAGAAGAATAAAAAAAAATCCTACTTTCAAAACCAATTACTTTTTTTATTCCTATGGATGATGAAAGACCAGATATGCACTGCTAATTAGATGGATTTTAAAAGTTAAAGTTAACAGAAGTCTTAAAACCTATAAATATTAAATATTTTAATATATATTAGCAGAAAATTGCTCAAAACAAGTGAAGATAATTTTGGCCAGGTTTTTGTTCCAGTTACTCCTCTGTGCGAGGGCTCGAAAGCTATATGATAGCCTTCTGTGTGGAAAATTGGCGTGTCTTATCATGGACGTCAAATTTGACTACAAGACGCTTCCGAAAGACCAATACCTACTACACAGTCCGTGATGGTCAGGAAGTTGACGATGCCGATAAGTCAATTTTTACCGAAAAATTTGGTAAGAAGGCCATGGTTTGGCAAGCGATTTGTGAGTGTGGAAAGTTGCAGGGCTGGTAGCAGGTCACTATTTTGAAGCCAGTCACTAAATAGTTACTTTTTAAACTAAAAAGTCACTAAAGTCACTATTTCCCTAAATATAGTCACTTTTTCACTACTAAAATAGGGTGAAATTTAAAAATATCAAAAAAATGTTTAAATTGAGTAGGGGAATTTACGTATTCTCGGCAACCTAAGCAGCGACCTTCTTTCTATAGCCTTTTTCTCTAAGGAACGCACACATATGCAGTATTGGTTTGTTTACAATCTTTTGCTGCCAGATGCTCTAACAATTTCAGTCGAAAGAATTGTCAAAAACTGTTTTGAAACGCTTTTACAAAGCTCCAATCTTCTCTAGTGAGAGCGAGTATTGTCGGCAGCCAGTTTTTCTTCGGCAACCGTTCCATTTGAACTGCATGTAAATCTGCTGTTCTATTATCGGCAACTCGAAATCAGCTACAATTTGTAGTGCGTGTGTTTCATTTCAAGAAAACCTTGCTAGATTGCTTTTTCTCAGTGGTAAAAATATAGTCAAATTGAAGCTGAAAGCATAAAGAATCGTTTGCATGCATTCAGCGAAGTGTTTTCGTAAGAAAATCCAGTGAAAATAGTGTTTCAATTTGGGTTGCCGAAAATAGTCTGGCATGCCGAAGCCGTCATTTCCCCTACTTGGCGCTAAGAAAGTCTACATCAGTTTTAGAAAAAGTATACATATCTGTTAAAACATTGAAATTTTTACCCAAGGTGCCAAGTGAACCGCAAAACGTTAGAACACCAGGAAAACTATTGGGAAATGCCTTCAATTTAGATTAAAAATCGGAGAAAATATACCTCCATTCCCAGAAAATAAATTGTTAACCTTGGAAACTTTCCAAATGTATTTGTCTGTGATAGATTTTCAAAAGTTTTTCAAGGATAGTTAATAACTAAATCCAAAGTAAATTTTAAGAGAATTTTAAAGGATTCTAGGTATGCAACCAAGATATATCAAAGAAGAATACCAAAGTACAGACTACGAAAGTCTCATGTAAAATTAAGTGCTCTGAGTAACCCAGGTTAACACATAACTTGGCTTAACACATACGAGCGTCGCTTTTGGTTATTGTTTAAATTATTAGAGACGCAAAATTCAGATCTGAACAATTTTGGAAATAGTTCCAATTTAACTGAGAGTGTATTTTAACGAGTGTTCTGAGAAGAATTATATGATGATTGGATGAAGATTCTATGTCCATTTCTAATAAGAATTCAAAATTAGTACTGAAACTTTGAAAAAAAGAGCTCTGCTAAAAATTCCATGAAAATCCCGGGAACTCCAACGATGGTCCCTGCGGATAGTTCTAATAGAATTCTGGTGTGATTTCTGAAGATACTTCCAAGAGAATTCTAAAGAGTTCAAACTAAATTCCGAGAAGAATTCCAATGGAATCGAATTTCGAGGGTTCAATATCAAAGGAATTCTGAAAAGAGTTTCAAAGTTATTCTGTGATGGATTTTTGTTTTGAGAATTCTGAGGAAATACTATGGGAATTCTAAGGAGAATTCGAATTGAATTTCCAATTGAATGCAGGGGAGAAGTCCAAGATTATTCTAAGCAGAAATATATTTACCATATACATGGTTACTTATTAAGTATTTACAAGTTACTATTTCCGTAATTTTAGTCATCAAAGTCACTACTATTATATCGCATCAGCGCTACCACACACTTAGAAATACCTAATTTTACACGTGACGGAATCCATCTTTGACATACAGGATGAGACGTAAACAAACATGTAATATAAAATTAAGTGCTCCGAGACTGAAAAGTGCGTCTATTACGACTCAATTTTATGTCAAAAATGACGCTCGTATATGTCAGTCTCAGAGCACCTAAATTTACATGAATTTTTTTAAGTGTGCAGCCCTGAAGTTGTCAGAGCCGTTTGTGACGAAGCAAACGATGAACACTGAAATTTACGTTCGGAGAGTATTTTAATCGGCGTCTGCGGCCCATGATCTGTCAAAGACACCGTAGCTTGGTACAAAGCAAACAAAGTGCAGTACGTGCCAAAAGAGATGAGCCCTCCGAATTGTCCGGAGGCTCGGTCGATCGAAACTTTTTGGGCCCTTTCCAAGGGATATCTACGGAGTCACTTTAAGGCAGCAAATTCAATCGAAGAATTTGAAAAAGACTAGACAAAAGTGGCCAAAATTATCGCCAAGGAATCTGTGCTCAAGCTCATGGGCAGCGTCAGATCAAAAGTTCGCTCCTTGGCATACGATTGTAGGAACTGCGGATTATTTTCATCCAGTGAAAGAGAATAGAGTAAATGGATGTAATGTCGGCCTAAATTCCCCTAATTTGGGCCCATACATAAATTCAGCAATCGACTAAATTTTCAATAGCGCCCAAAAATATCCATTAGTACCGTCCCAATGACGCGTTCATGAAATTGATAAATAGCAGCTTTTTAACGATGGGCCCAATCTTAGATCCATAGGCCAACATTAGAGCCATTTCTCCTATATGAAATAAGAATATGAGTTCATTAACATAACATTGTTTTATTCCAATAATAAACTATGTTTATACATTCTGGGACACCCTATGTACTAAAATTTACTGACTAGGCGGTACTAATGGATATTTTTGGTAGCTATTGAAAATTTTGTCGATTGCTGAATTTATGTATGGGCCCAAATTAGGGACACTTAAGCCGACATTACATACATTTCCCCTGTGTATAACATATTTGGGATTTCAGCGGTAGTCAATTTTAATCCTTTTGAATCTGTCCGGTATGCTCTGGACACTTTCCTCAACAACAGTCTCTGAATTCTGTGCAGAACACTTGCAATTCACTCCTATTTCATCATTACTTTCTTAATAATTCCAGCGAGATTTATTTAATATCTCTCCGTTGGTTTTCTTTAGAAATCGCTTAGAATATTCCTCGGAATAATAATGGAAGAATTTAGAAAATTTCCTTCGATTTCACCTCAGGAAATTTTCCTCAGAATTTCCCTAACATTCTTCTCAAAAAAAACTTAAGAGAGTCTCTTGGGTTTAACTTGGAATCCTCTTGGAATTCTCTTTAGTGTTCACTTGGAAATTTCATCAGAATTTCTAAGAAACACTACTAATAGTTTCATTGGAAATATACTCAAAATTTCCTGCTAAACCATAGAATTCCCTCAAAATTCGTTTGAAGCTATTTTACAAACAAGATTAACAATGTTTTAAGATTTTTTTATATGTGTCAAGAATTAGATTCCCATGGAATTATAATCCATATTTTCTTGCAGCTCAACGTGTCATTTTGATCGATTGATTAATCAACAAATAAAAAGGTTTTCAGTCCGTCATTATTAGGCGTAGTTCCAGGATTGTAGTCATTGTAGTCAAGTTATCCGTAAGGTTAATTCATTTTGAAAGAATGAGGCTCCGAATTCCCTTAGAACGCTCCATGAAATTTTACGCATAATCTCCATAATTGTCACCTTTACTCATGTACTTACAGTTAAACAATACTTGAAATTACCTGACATTTCTAGTCAAATCCCATCGGAATTCTCCACAAAATTGCTCTAGCATTATCCATGAAAATCCCATACAATTATCCTCAAAGCTCATTTGGCATTCTCATCATAATTCTTTAGGCTATGTGTGTGTATTCAATCTAATGTAATATCTAATTTTCACTGGTCGGTAGTGGTATTATGGAAGAAAGCCTACATCTACAGATTCTCGTTTGCGGTAACTGCAGACAGCTTTAGTCCAGAAGTTCGTTTTGCAGATCCAGCAACCCATTTCAGAACGCTTATGGTTATTGTTTATGTGGGTAGGCTAAGGGAATCATAGGAGTAGTTGACTGGACAAGGGTTAGTGGGGTAGCCAGTCCCTTGTCACGTGAAGACATAGCTCCACATTGTCGTATGTCTTCCGAAGGTCTACAATGAAATTGGTTCAGCTACAATTGTATAAAATCGTAACTGATAGATCTTGGGCGTAAATCGGTCATAGTTTTACCGGTGACCTTTGTTCGTGTTGTACGATTTCTGTGGGTTGGTGACAGAAGTTTATTATAGTTTCTGAAGCTATTGTTCTAAACAGTGTGACTGCAGTGCACGTTCGGATTATTACGTGTATTCCGCTGATTAGTTTGTGATTAATCTGTTTTAGAGGTTACAGGCGCGAACTTTTCTGATCGGTTTCCGTATCGGTTATAATTGTCGCTGTTTATAATGTGTTCTGATTCAAAAAGTTCGATGAAGGTTTTATGGTGATGAATTTGCATTGTGAAGAATGCCATGTTCCCTATTTATATATTTTATGTGGTTGTGTGCATTCCTTTTCTTTCTATTCGAAATTTTCCAAAATTTGTTTAAGGTTGTGTTGGTGCTGCCATGGTGGTTGTATTTGGTGAGCTTGTTCCAGTTAATAACAAACAAAAACTTTTAAGAAGTTCTATTTATCTCAGAAAAACTAGATCTAGATATCTTTGGGGAATTCCAGAGATCTTAAGGAGAAGTCCCCGAAACTTTAGTCCAGACTAATGGATTGGTTTCAAAATCTATAAGCGTGAGTTTAGACAAATTCAGGATAGTCCCATGATGTGCTGAAATAAAATCAAGAACCCTTTAGATGTTTCGAGAATTTGAGGGAAGTACAGAGTACCGTCAGAAAATTTATGAAAACTTCATAAATATTTCAGGAACTTCACAAAAATCCAGAGAATTTCAGGGAAGTTTAAAGTTTTTTACGAGAATTCCATTTATTTTAAAACAGAATCATTATAATTGAGAGCTTTAAGGAAGCTCCAAGAACATCAAAATAGATGATATAATTTAAAGGCAATTAAAAAAAATCAAGGAAATTGTAGAAACCTTAAAGAAGTTTCAAGAAAATTTCTGGGAATTTCCGGAAACTTCAGTTTTCTTCAGAGAAAATTTCTGGAACGCAATACAAATTGTATGGACATCCGGAAAATGTAAGAGTATTTCAAGGGTTTTAGATCATGGAAATTTCAAGATCTATTAAATTTCGAAAATTTAGCTAAGTTGATTAGATCACATCAACGAAACTCCAGCAAGTATTGCATGCCCCGATATTTTCAAAAAATTTCAGAGAACTTTTTAGAAATTCAGATATTTTTAGATTGTTTTATTATATTCAGTGAAGTTCCGAGTACTTCGAGGACGATCAGATAACATCAGAAAAATCTCATTAACTTAAAGAAATTTGCTGCGACTTACAAGGAGTTCCTTGGAATTTAATGATTGATCTGAAAACTTTAGAAGATTCAGGGTAGCTATGAGAGAAGTATTGCGAGCATCAGGTAAGTATCTGGAACGCTTCTCTGAATTCTCTAAAAAATATCACAAGAATTTAGTTAGAATACTTCTCGAAATTCCATTGAAATAAACTTCAAAATGTTCGTTGAAACTATCCTCGGAATTCAATTTTCTCTTGATTTTCCTAGGAATTGCCTTAAAATTCTCCTCAGTAAGAAATCCTATCGAAAGATTCTCAGAATTTTCATTGAATTCATTTCAGATTTCCTTTCCTTTGAATTCTACTCACATTGAAAGTCTCCTTAGAATTAATTTTCATTTCTCCTCACAAATTTCTTAAATTTCCCCCTCTTAATTTGTTTGGCAATCTCTCCGAGAATTATTTTCCGAATTTATTTGAAGATCTCCTGGAGTTATTCTCAGATTTAATTGTAATCCTCATTTTAGCATCCCCTTCGTCCTAAGTATTCACCAAAAAAAATATGAGGACTTATGCTCCGATTTCATTGTCTTTCACAGACGTCATGCAATTATCCTTAGAATGCCCTTGGAATTTTCATCTGAAGTTCACAGGAGGAGACATTCCTAAGAGTTTTAATTAAAATTTACCTTGAATTCAATTCAGGGTTTTCTTGAAATATTATTCAAAACTATATCAGGCTTCACATAAAATCTAAAATTCCTCAGAACTACCATAAAAGCAGATTGCACTTGTTTTTCTCATAATTTTTTCCCAGAACTCCTGTGGAATGAGGTTCTTAGAAATTATAATAAAATACCATGAGCCTTAAAACTGTGCAAGGAATTTGACGCAGTTCAGAATTTATTAAATTTGTGGGAAATATGTATATTCTACATAAAAAAAAATGTTTCGAAGCTTCTGAATTTTTAAAATGTATTTGTGACTGAAGATCAATCCATTCTGGGTCTTTAAAGTTCAATGTGTAATGTTTTAATTTTAAAATGCATTATTTTCTTTGGAATATCCGTAGTAAGAAATTTTTAATTTTCCTGAGTAATGATAAGAATCCCTGAGACTTCCAGGTATTTTCAGGAGAAATAAAGTTCTCTGAAAATTCCCGGTTTTTCATGTTTTTCCAGGCATTGGACACTTGGAGGTTAAGTCATGAAGTTTCTATTGAATCTTTTGCTATAAAGGTTTCTATCGTACATATTTAGGTGTTTATGAGATTCTGAGTCTAAAACATCAAAATTTTTTTTTGGTGTGCCATCTGAACGACTAACTTTCTTCGTTTAGGTCACTTTTAAGTCACTTTTATACAACTATAAGTCACTATTTGGTCACTTATTTCTTCAAAATGGTCACTAAAATCACTATTTTTGACAGCATTGATCGCTACCAGCCCTGAAAGTTAGATCTAAATCCAACCTTTGCATGATGATCTTGAGTTCCTAGTTGTGTCTTATAAAACTGTAACACCAGCGTGGAAAATAGGCTGTGTCCATCTCCGCGTACTTTCTTAACGAGCATCACTCCATTGTCGTATGGCATGTGCTCCATTTTACTGCTCTCCTTTCACTTTTACTTTGTTGACTCCATCGTACCGAAAAATATATAGATGTATACATTATTAGCAATGCTCTGTTATAACCACAACGGGATGGCTGTTCAGAATGGTTAAATTTAAATTTAACACGATTTAAAGTACTTCAATGCAGTATTCAATTTTTTGACTAACAATTAACACACTTTTCAATATGTTGTCCTAACTAATTTCTGAAAGTATTTACTTGTGTTTTATACAGCTAGTATCAATATTCCGTCATACCGTATCTTCAAGTGATCTTTGCAAGCGCCACATTAGGCTTTTTGAAACTACATGTGGTGAAATACGAAACGCACCTTTCAAAGTGAATTACACATAACAATGAACAATGTCATCACGTACTCACACATGAAATCTGCCTCGACCAACCTAGTAGAACGCGCTCTAACCCTCACTGAACCAAAATGCAGGGAGATTCGCTAAATAACCTGTAATTCTGAGTGGTTATATCATAAGTTCTGAAAAAATCATAACGATTTGTTGACAGATACAGCATTTTGAACTCGCTTTCTGCACACATCCTGTTGCGTGAATGAACAGTTAGCATGCTTTGATTGAACAATGAAAATAGATTTCGGTATCGTTGATGTTCTGTAGGTATTGATAGTTTAAAGTTTGAGGAATTTTACGGTTTTATTTTCGTAGAAGGGCCACAATTGCTTCGATGTTAAATTCTGAAGTCAGGAAATGCATGACCGATGCATTAAAAAAAAAATGAGTTGAGATTCTGCATCGCGTCTAGTAAAGGTCTTCGTGTCTCAACCGAAACTAATATTTACGAGCTTTCCGCAGCCGATTGCGAAGATTCAGCAGTTATCCGTTCCCCCAAGGTCCAAGGTTGTTTGTTTTCTGGACGAAGTGTACGTCTCCTCAAAGGGACATTTTAACACGATAGAATCTGGTCCCAGCTACGTCCAATGTGCCAAAACCTTCAGTCAAATAATGTGCGTGTGTGTGTGTGCCGTCGGCATAACCTACTTTTTTTTCGGTTCCCTAAGCACGTCCCAGTCATCCCGTTATACTGCCCCCGATAATGAATTCATCAGTCGCATTGAGCACATAAGTCCAGAATATTTTTGTCTCAAAGTTTTGATTAACACCTCGTTGCCCCGTTTCGCGTTATCTCTCTCCTACCCATCGCACATTCTGCTACTTTGTGCTCCACCCTGATTACATTTCCCGAAACAACGAAATGCCCCAACGCTATCTGCATTGTGGGTCGCGCAAAAAAAAAAACATCCGAGCCGATCGTGATAGTCGAACCGAAATGAAACAGCAAATTGTTATCAGGACATTTTAACTAATTACTGCTTGTGACCATTCGGCGGCCGCCAAGAACTGCCGTAATCGCGCAAGAAGCTTGACAAGCGAGGCCTTGAAGGTCCGTGCCTCTGTCTATCTATCGCTTGCTCGGTGTTCGCAGAATGTAAAAATGCGCGGCGTGGTCATCGCATTGATTCGCGATCCAAGTTGTTCGTACAGAAAACGAACGAGCGAGCGAACCACTGATAAGATTACACTTGGAGCCATAGGTCAGTACGAGTTTAAACGGTGATTCTGGCATGCACACAACGGCACCGGCCGTCGTTTGTCTGGATGTCTGTTTGGATCGACCAGAGTGCGATAGGGAGGAGGACTACGGGGACATCAGACGTCCAGCTCCGTTCCCCAGAGATACCTCATCGCTATGCAATACATAATAGCAGATGGACGGGAATCGGGAGAGTGAGTGCACGGCCACGGCGATAACGACGACGACGGCGGACGGGTGCACTGAGCAATGTTTTACATTTGTTTATTTATTTCAGCGGTTCCTATGTGTGGGTCGGTGTCTGTACGGGTTGTTTGCAATAGTCCGTAACCTATATTTGCGCTGATTCTAGCGATGTATAAAGGTGTTAGGCCGGTTGAGGAAGCTAATACTAATTCACTCACAACTAGAAATGAGTTTCAACTTTGGGATTGCCAATAACTTTTCCGGACCACTCTAATGCGGTACATAAGAACCGGAGTAGTACGTGGGACCGTGCCGGTATGTGAATTCTAGTGGATGTCGTATGCATGGGAAGCAAGTCGCCGAGAGACGAAAATCGAGGATGATGCCAGACGCGTGGTGGGGCATGCAGGCAAATGCACGGCGCAATATATAGAACATTCATGTATAGCACCTATATCGACTCGTTGCCGCATACACCTTCGAGAAGTCACGTCGATATGAACAACTACTACTCATTAGAATGCACGGAATTAATTTTTCCCACTTGCATTTATTACGACGCAATGAATTGGCGCTCTGGCTGACCACCCGTCCGGTCGATGCAGTTTTTTGCTTTTTCGATGGTTGTTTCGTGAAAAAATCATTCGAAGATCGATGATGGTGGCCAGAATCGACGATGGGACGGGGGGAGGTGCGTTGTTCCCGAGTAGAAGATGAGGCATAATGTTCTATAGAATTGGATGTTTTTCTGTTTTTGATGAAAATTAAGTGGTTTTCATAAAGAATTTTACCAGAGATGTTTCCTGAAATTCAGTATGGGAGATCAGAGAAAATCAATTCCAGTTATTACAAGCAGTTATCAAGAATTCACGTAGCCCAGACGCAGTCTTTGGAACTTTTATTTTAAAATTTACACTTTACTTTCTACCTTACACCGTATGAAAAATCCATGTAAATTTTTGCGAAATATAGCGCACACGTTATTACTGCTAGGCTCGGCGTAATTTTTCACTATATTTTATATACATTTAAGCGCAAAATCGGATAAATCTTCAATATTTTATACAAGCTTGTAAGCAATGTCGAAGTTTATGCCAACTATAGTTTAAAATTAAATGAGAAGAGATTCCACGCGACAGTTAAAATTCAGAAATTTGGTGTGTGTGTGCTACCAAGAGAGTAAACTATTTAGTCTCGCACACAATTCTCTCTCTCTCTTACTAGCTCAATCTATCACTATGTATTTGGATGACTCACGATTTATCATTTCCCTCTCACAGACTTCAGGATAGAGTATCTGGCACTGAAAAAGATGTCGGTACAATATTTATGCATTTGTCAGGGTGGCAAGTCAACCAGGAATACCTGGAAACCAGAAAAAAAGGCGTCATTTTATTTTCATCATGAAACGTCGGAAATTTTTATAATCCACCAGAAAAATAATCTTTTTTAAATGATGTCAATAGTTTCCCAGTTCCACAAAAGTGGATCGGCACATGTTTCAAATTTAAAAATTTTGTTAAAAAAAACTGCTACGTAACAACAAATGTTCTCCAAGTTGAACAGAATTAACCTCAACTAATGGTTTAGAAAACTGCCGGTCATGGCATGTTTGTCCCATAGCACAAATCAGCAAGCCGAGAATAACTTGTTTTTAGGTTTGCTTTGTACCATTGCTTCTTATGTGATGGGACAACCAGTTTGCCTGTTTTTCCAAACTTGCCCAGAACAAAGCTGCTGTGTTCATCCTGTATTATCAACGGAAAGATAATTAGTTACCATTTCCATTAAAAAGCTCAGTTTTGTAAAAATGCAAATGGGCCCGACTTGCGATGAACGGCAGTAGATGTTTTGGGTGTTTATCGTTCTTTTCATGATGTTTGTTTTCAAATCAATTGGATTGACAATAGCAAGTGAAAATTGAAAGATTAATATTCTGAGTTGCTTTCAAGTAAATTTACTGATTGCTAGATAGGCCAAATCAATCAGTAATACTGTAGATAGAGATAATTAATATGTTTGAGTAAATTTTGTTTCATTTAGAATTTGGTCGCACAAAATGGGTCATTTCTCCAAGGGGAAATAACATACAAAAACGCTAAGGGTATCATTTTGTAGGTTTTAGCATTATTTAGCTTTAAGGGAAAAATACAAGAAAATATATTCGTCAGCTTTTCGGATAAATTTTCGAAATTTTCGCTGAATACCTCCCATCATGTCTTGCACAGTAGTACTGTTAACCTTATCTGCCATCTATTTCCCCTACTTCTCCAAATTAGACGGTGTTTTGATTGTTTCGCCACATTTCTTCAATTTGATAATTGTCCAAAAATTTTCGATGGGACGAAAATCTGGACAATTTGGTGGATTGATGTTTTTTTTTTCAATAAAATCAACATTATTTTGCTTATACCATTCAATGACGTCCCTGCTCTAATGGCAGCTGGCTACATTGGACACATTCCTCCTTGTAAATTTGTTTATTCACAGTTGCTCCAGTGATGAAAACGTTTGTTTTCTTTCCACAACTGCACATGCCTTGCCAAATCATCAACTTGCGAGCGACTTTATCTGCAAAGATAAATTTGAACTTACCCGGAGCATCCTCATCCCGGAGTTTGTCCAAAGTCCATGTT
Organism: Ochlerotatus camptorhynchus; assembly: GCF_037179485.1. Taxonomy (NCBI): domain Eukaryota; kingdom Metazoa; phylum Arthropoda; class Insecta; order Diptera; family Culicidae; genus Ochlerotatus; species Ochlerotatus camptorhynchus. The sequence continues at coordinate 5,088,882 of NW_027041014.1, forward strand.
TACGTAAGTTCCATCGACCATCATAATACATCCATTATACTTGGTCAGAACTTGCTCATACAGCTTCCTTGCACGGTCTTTGGAAACCAGGTTTTGTTTCAGCATCCCTTTAGGATGTTTGCTGGCATGATATGACCGAAAACCTTCTCGCATACTGTGCTGTGCGCCGCACTGAACCTTTTCGCCAAATCACGTCCGGAGATCTCGTAATTTCCGATCATCTGACGATCCAACATTAGTGTTTCCCAGTAACATTTAAGCATGGTATTTATAGTCGATTTTGGACATTTGAGAACCTTTGCGCTCATTCCTATGAATCCTGATTAAAATGCCAATAGATTGTTGCTACGACACCTAAAGACGCTGCAGCAATTAAAAAAAAGCGGCCTAAATATGTTGAATCTGAGCCAAAACCGACTCACTTACTGATTTTAGATCTTATCGTGCAGTCGATGAGAACGTTTTTCATATTCTTTCAGTTTCTCGCCTGTTTCGTGCTGCTGCTGCTGCTGCTGTCAGTTCCGAGTGTTTTTACCTTGATTTGTTTTCCGTCGATCTTGTTTTCCGTACTAAGTACCAATGCTACCGATGCCAGGAGGCAGCTCCCACACCTGGACCCTACCTATCGACCCATCAACTTATGGACCGGAGAGCAACGGCTTTACTTCCTTTCCAAAAGGCTGGCGTGATCAGAGATTTTATGCCTCAGAAAATCTTGACGGTGCCGAGTCTATTAGCAAGTATCTGCTTAGTAGATTCAACACTAGTTCAGATATTTTTTGAAGTTCTATATAACATTCTAGTGTAATTCCCGCGCTATATTACATTCAAAATATTTTTGTTTTTATTTTACCTGGCATGAGCGACAGGAATCGGAGGGATGATATTTAGCGAAGCGGTCTACTTTTGTGCGAAATGTTTAATATCTAAAACTTAAAATTGGCTTGCAAAAACTATATTTTAGGAATCTTTTGATAATTTATTCAGAAATCTGTATAAATACAGTTTTACAAAAAACATCAACATTTAATAAGGCTCAATAAACTGCAGTAGCATGAAAAGCTTATTAGAATAGCTTATGTTTTTTTCAGATGCTGAAATTCTGTTGGGGTTTTAAATTGTGCAAAATCCTGTTTGTTTTAATTTTTGTTAGGTATATCGGGGCGTTCCTTTGCTCAGTCGTTAAAGGCGCAGCTAAAAAGCAAGAACATGCTGGAGGTGGCTGGTACTTGCCACACAATTATACTAATGCAAAAATGGTACATACACTTATCCAGTCAGTCATTTTTACCGAGTTTTGGAATTGCGGAACTGTTCGGTAAAATTTTAAAAAATCAGTGAAAAGTTCAAAGTTGAGAAAATATGTTACGAAAATTTGCAGACTTACTTTTGTTAACCCCGTTTAGTGATGAAAAATAAAATTTGTCGATTTTATCGAATCTTTACGAATAACGATCATTTAAACATCCTATAAAAAAATCAAAGTGTGTAGGCATCGAAAGCTCTCAATTAATAACTGTGGCAGTGCATATAAAACACTAAGTTAAGAGCACGAAATAAGTTAATATGCGATAAGCAATAAGCTTGAAATACGAAGAAGAAGAAGAAGAAGAAGAGCTAAATCGGTTTGAATTTAAATAAATTTCCAATAAAATCGATAGAAGCATTAAAATACTCTATTTGTCATAGTGTTCAATAGTTGGCTACGAGCATGATTTATAAAACTAGAAATTTTTCAAACTATTGACTAGGGGATCCGGGAAAAAATCTAGATTTTCAAAATGGAACTTCAGTTGCCACCCCGTAAAAAGTAGACCTGTGCGCCGCCGCGCCACGCCGCCGCCGCCGACGATTTCCATACGCCGCCGCCGCCGATGAAATTGAGCCGGCGCGCCGCCGCAGTAAAATGGTTCACGCCGCCGAATAAATTTATGTCACGCCGATGAAATTGAAATTAGAACTTTTGTGCACGCTCGATCGTGGCTACTAAAAATTGAGTGAAAACCCACTCAATTTAATTGAAACCAGATCTACTCTGAATTGAGTAACATAGCCAGCACCGAATTTTGACTTTTTAGTATTTAACAAAGGCTAGGCATTTGTTGATAAGTTATTTCTACTCATTCCCATAAATCCAAAATAGCAGCAGAGATGCTCAAAGCTGTCTCCATGCTATCCACTCAAATGTTGCATCAACTATTCTGTAATATCTGGAACCCCGCGACTTTTCCCGCCAACTGGATGCAGGGCGTCTTAGTGAAGGTCCCAAAGAAGGGGGATCTGACTGTGTGCGACAATTAGCGAGGCATCATGTTACTGTTTTCAAAGTTCTGTGCAAAGTTATCCTGAATCGAATACAGGAGAAGATCGACGCGATACTGGTGGCAGCAGGCAGGATTCTGTGCCGGAAGATCTTGTGTGGACCATATTGTCACGCTCGACATCATCCTGGAGCAGGTCAATGAATTCCAATAGTCCCTTTATTGGGTATTCATTGACTACGAAAAAGCTTTCGACCGACTCAATCACGAGAATCTGTGGAGCGCCCTGAGACGCAAGGGAGTCCCGGATAAAATCGTCAACCTCATCGAAGCGCAGTATCAGCAACACTCAATACGATACTAACGATTTTAAATTTGCTCACTGCTTGACGAGCCTATTGGTCCCAAGCAAATTGATTAACATAACCCGTTGTAGTAGAAAGTCTAGTACTACACTATGTTTGTTTTGCTTAGCTATGTAAGTTTGACAGATAAAGTGAGGGGTTCGTGGATTTTCTCATGTTTCGAGGGGTGCATCGATTAGCTTAAGACCGAAGAAGTACCAGAGATGAGCCAAAAAGTTGAGCTCGTTGTAACCGTTCTGTTACAAAGGTTCAATACAATATTTTAAATATGCACCATGTGATCGAGCATTCAAATAAATTTGTGTAACACTTGCGGTGAAACCCACTGGGCAGACGATACGGCCATGCTTAACGGCCGACTGCTGAATAAGGCACGCATGGCCGCGGCAAAATGGTGACACGGAGTCACGGGTGATGAGCTGAAGGGTTCTACGATGCTTAGAGAACGGCCATCGTTCACTTTATCTCAGGCGAGCGTGTAGACCAGAAGTGTCTGTGGAATACATTTCAACAGAATACAGTGCGAGTAGTGAATCAAGGTGAAGTGGAAATCACCAATTCAGCTGATTCAGGACCTTTCTTTTCAACCAATCAAATGGTTTTCTGGTTGGCGAGTCAAAGACCGCCATTGCACGCTACGGTCTAGGTGACATTGAGTTACCTTGACCTAACCGTAAAGGACATCGTCCTCGGGCTGAAGGCCTAAACACCAAGGAGAATTTCCCTTCCCGGTTCGACAGAGGGCGGCCTTGCCGTCGTCGACCGGCTTCGTCAGAAGGAAGCGCCTGGGCATCGAAACCATTTCCACAAACCGCTATACCAGCCCCGGTAAAACCAACCCGCCATCGCACTACGGCCGACGTTCGGTCAGCCTCGCTTCGTCCGCCATTGTCGGAATTATACCGGAATTTCACCGAGCGGTGGTACCGCCATCTTGCCGACAAGATCGGCCTTTAAGGATCTTTCCGGAACCACAGCGAGCGCTCGCTGGTCTGCAGTCGGCGTAGTCGCCATCGTCATCAAGGGTATGTGCCACGAAAATCGAACACAACACCACACAATCCACACTATCGGTAATTGGAGAAATACAGTGCTTAAATTGATCCGCGTTGTGTTTCAGTTTAATTGAAAGCTTGAGTGCCTTTTCATCCGCGTAGCCCCTCCAGTTTGCCCAGTAGTGCGCCGACTCTGAGACACAGTTCAAGGAGTCTCGTGCTGCTGAGTTGTTGTCGGGCAGAACATAAGTTTCATCGTTTCTTCAGGACCTTCTGGACTTAGAGGCTTTCATGTGCACAGTTCTGCAAAATGGAATGAACCGATCAACAATGACAGAACAGCCGACTGAGAAGAGTGAATGAATGTGGTTTACGAAGCACTGGAAGCCGTCAAATTAGACGCTTAAAATTGATGGAAATACCCCTAATATTGTCAATGGCGTTTACCTCGCGATCTGAATAAACACAGACCAACCTTCTCCAGAAATCGCGTTTCGATGATGATTCGAATAAGATGCATCAGTGCCGACAGGTAACTTCAGATGCTGTCAGTCAGCTGGAAACTGACTGCCTTCCGAACATTAGCAGCGGTTTCATTCGGCGAAAGGGTCAACTGTTCCTAAAAATCCAAGCAAGTGCAAATTAACTTTAATCGCCCTTATCGAGGATGCCACGAAACTTGTTGATCCAACGCAGGAGTAGAAGCTCGGTGCAATGGTCGCGCAACAAAACTATCGAAATATAAACAAATTTTGATGTTTAACTTTTTCCAGGCACCATTAATGCCGTCATAAAATTAAACGGAATTGGATCAAGCAAAATGACCTTAGATAAATACAATTAAGTCTGAAAATTATCTTCATTAAAGCCAAATTAAAACGTTTTGTATTTGCTAGCGATTTCAATTTTTATACCACCGCCATATTGCTATTATTTTTTTACTATCTTCGTTTTTCAAGATGTTTTTCCATGAAAATAACTTTAATCTCATAAATTCATCATTGATCAGTAACATAGATTCCGAAAATCATTTTACATCTCGGCTGGACGTAATGATTCATATAAATTCTGTAAACTATTGAAAAATGGTTAAAAGTAAACCATTGTCTAAAGATGGTGAAAATCGATTGATTTTTTTAAATTCTTATACTTTCTCCAACCGAGACATCAGATGCGAGTATCTGACACCTCTGATATTTTCTGTTCTACTATATAAGCGTCCAACAAGGTCGCCCGTTTCATCATTGTCAACAACATCAGCCCAACATAACGGCCCTTTTCAGGGCCACCAAACTTTCGCAAAAGAGTTATTAAGGAATATTCCTAAAATATAATATACACAATTAAGTACAACACATAACAGACGTTATCCAACGCCAAACCTGCGGTCGTATTTAGTATACAACCCTTCCAACTTTTTTTCAATCTTTCGAAGCATATTTCACATTAGATTTAATCTGTCACCCAAAAATAGACCACAAAATGAGAACGATTTTGATAATTTTGAAAGATTCATTTTTGAACATTGAATTTGGCAAGACCTGATGATATTTATGTATCCCTTTTTATCTTGATTCATGTTTTATTTCCCGTGCGGTTAGCAAGCTTCAAAGACAAATGACACAAATATTGATGCCAAATGGCTTTTATTGTAGTTTTAATTAGGATTTAAAATGGTTTTTAATGCTTCCGCCATATAACCTTTTTACAGCAAATCAATCTTGAAGTGCCTCGAAAATATGCCCTTCAAAACCTTTTTCGGGGTGGGCCAACTAAATGGATGAAATAAAGGCAAAGCTGTCTTGACCAGGGTTTTATTAATGTTGTTTTATAGTAGCCTTGTAGTATTTCATAAAACGTCAAATGTTACTTGGGAAGGATGTATACTATCACCGCTACTGTTCCTCATCGTAATCGACGAGATCATGGTGGGTGCAATTGACCGTGTACCGAACCGTGGGCTGCTTTGGCAGCCTATCATCATTGACCATCTCAACGACTTCGATTTGACTGATGATGTTGCTCTACTATCACAATAGCGCTTTGATATGCATGCATGGTGGCCTCACAAATGGATCTCGAATGCCGAGCTCCATCCTCGATGTCATCTGAAGCCGATAGCAACAGAAATTCGAGAGCGAAAGTGGAGGTGGGTCGGCCACACACTTCGACGGGGCGGACACGAAATCTGAAAGCAAGTGCTGGATTGGAATCCACCAGGACATCGCAGCAGAGGCAGACCCAGGGGCTCATGGCGGCGGAGCCTCAACAAGGAAATAAAGCAAGTCGATAGGAATCTGACCTGGACCCAGGTCAAGACAAAAGCGAGCAGCCGCCCAGGATGGAAGTCTTTCGCGTTGGCCCTTTGCACCTCCGGTAGTGTAAGTAACTATCCTTGGTTGATACCCTTTGTTTCGCATCAAGGTATTCTGTGTGCCCGCCACCAGCACGCCAAGTGAATGAGTTTTCAACATAGCTGGACTGACCGTATCTGCACGACGCATCCACCCTAAAATGTGGATAAAACAATCTTCATTCATAAAATAGCAGCATTTGCAAAATAGAGTTTTGCAGTAAGCGGTGGCTGTTACGTAATGCAACAGATTGCTTTTATATACTATCCACCCCTACATACGTACTTCTCTTATACTTAATAAAAGGGTTGTAATTTCAATTATTATTAATTACAGTTCCCAGTCCTATCAGGCCTATTTTAAGAATCCCACCTTTTAAATTTGAAAAGGAGACTACTTATAACTACTATTTACAAGTACAACTAACCTACAACTACTATATACACCTAGTCTACTATATACAAATTGCTCATCAAAGCATGTTCTGATAAATTACATGTAAGGGAAAATTTACTCATACTATGAGTGACCTACACGGTAAGAAAAAATACTCAAAATTAAGTTAAAAAAAACTCAACGTTGGGTTCTATCATTTGAGGTCCGCCGTTGAGTGAATCAGAAAAGCGGCGTTGGTTAAAATTTACTCAACTATTGAGTAATAATAAATTAACTCAAATATAAGTTTATTTTCATTGATATTGCTTTTATGCGCCTTTAACCATTTCATGTTCACAAGCGTTGATAGACGAGTGGTCAACACACGGGCCCCGTAATCTCAACGTCCATGGTTCGGTTCCAGTCTGCTCCGTTTTATTATTTTTTTGTCAACTTGGTCAACGCCAGGATTACTCAAAATTGAGTTTTCTTCTTTAACTTAATTTTACCTAGCCCCACGGAAGCCACGTGATGAGTGAAAGGAACTCAATTTTGGGTACTTTTTTCTTACCGTGTACGTTTTAGCGATTTTGAGTAATCCGAACTCAAATGTGGGTAGAATTATTAAAGTATTTTTTTCTAAATCATTAAAAATAAACTCACGCCGACCAACGCCGCCACGTCGCCGCCGCCGAAAGCAAACGGCGTGACGCCGCCACGCCGCCGCCGCCGGCAGAAAACAAAATATCACGCCGCCGCCGAAAATATTTTGATCGGCGCACAGGTCTAGTCATTTCGTACCAAGCCCCATCATGGACTCTTGAATGCAAACGAGGTGGAAACTATCAAGACGTGGATGTTCTTTTGCCAAAAGACTAAGTCCAGCAAGCGTAGTCAGTCGACTAAGTCAAAGGCGCAAAGACAAGAGATGGGTAGCTCGAGGGGCCCAATAAAAAAGGAGTTTTACTCTTTAGAACAAGACTGATTTATTCATCAAAATGGTGTCGCTTACATAGGGTTAACTACCCCATTTCCAGCCTATTAATTATAACCCGCACTTAGTCTTTCTTAATCTAGTTTAGTTTAGCACCAAACGGAATGTTATCATTACTGATGGCTTCCAAATTTATTTACCTTTCCGTACATACCGTAAGATTTGAAAACGAGAAACCAATCGTTGAGATATTGTCAAAAGTCCAACACTGCTTCTTGAAGCCAAACTCGGCCTACGGATTTTAAGCTCGGCCTAACGCATTGAAACGCAATTGAAACGCCAATGAATTCACTTCGGCCTATCGGATGAAGATAAAAATTGATTCGGTTGGAGCGCTTTTTTTGTTTTTGGAAATAATGGGTGCAAACCTTCATACCACGCGTTCTCATTGACTTCGTTCTGTAGCTTATTAACTAAAGTATCGTACCAAACGCATAATTGACTTGTTAACTCTGAAATCATGGATTTATTTGAAGTTTTCTGCTCGATAGGCCCAAAATGGGCGATTGGGCCGGAGTAGTTCTCTACCCTACTAGTTTTTATGTCGCATCCTTAATGCATCAATGCATCGTTGTACACCATTTAAATCGATTTAACGAATGCAACTTTTGATTCGGTTTATCAGCTGATTACAATTCTACAATTGTTTTTATACACCCACGAACTCATATTTCATGGGTGGGTGTATAATATTTCATGGTTTGTTAGATTGCGATTTTTTGGTACATACGGGATATTTTGACTTTCCAAGAACGTCAGTGTTTTCTTAGCATAATGCGATGATGCTTCATCCGGCCAAAACACGTAGTTTCCGTCTGCGTGATATTTTTGAAGAAATGGAATATTGATTTTCTTCAAACATTGATTTTGGTACACTTCTTGGTTCATAGCGAAACCGCTAGGCTTTAACCGAAGACAACATATCAAGAAGACTGGCAACTCTTCAATTTTCTCATACGACCGCTATGAGAACGACACAATCGCGTCATCTGCCGCGCAAAGGTAAATGCTTTGAATGAATTTGATAGCAAAGAATACAACCTCAGAAGAAACGTTTGTTTATTTGCTCATTTTTCTATGCAGTACTTTCACCTTTGCTTGAGCGCAGTGCTACTGTATCTGTCGCTTGGATTCAGGCAGAGTTGCCAGTCTTCTTCATTTGATGTCTTCGCTTTAGCCAAGGTTTAGGAATTCCTCTCTCTGATATGGCGATACAACATCACTTTCTACTCAAACTTGCGTTTGAACTAGAATCTTACATTTGGAGATGTTTTACAACTATTATCTGAATAATAACGATCATTTCCAGGAATGTGAGATTTTGAGAGAGGAAAGTAACTTTCATCATCCAAAACGAGACATTTTCCTGAGTAATTTCTTGTCATCCAACGGCATTGGGTTTTCACGTTCGAAATTTGTTGCTCGGTGTATTCTGGACCTATTGATTTCTTTCGACAAACTATTCCTATCCTCTTCAACGTTTTACAGATGTGAGGTTGCGTGCACTTGAACTTTTTCGCGGCGTCCCGCTGACTTATTGAATCTTTGTTGTTGAACGTATTGTGTAGCGATCGAAGTCCTTTTTTTTTGTTCATTTCCACTACCCCTCTTTCGAACTGTAGTCAAGGATGCCAGAATACGATAAACATTTTACACTTAGGAGAATTAATGTAAATTTAGGTGCTTTGAAACTGACATATAGGAGCGTCAATTTTGACATAAAATTGAGTCGTAATAGACGCGAAATTCAGCGCAATCAAACGTAATTTTGAACTTTTCAGTCTTGGAGCACTTATTTTTACATGACATGTGTGTTTGCGCTCATCATGTCAAAGATGGATTCCGTCACGTGTAAGATTCGGTATTTCTGAGTGTGCATATTATCTGATTTGAAATGATCCATCGTAAACTTTTTCCCACGATTTTCGAGTGTACAATGCGCTCAAGAATTGTCAGAAGTGATGCCATTTTGAACACAAATAACAATTTTTGTATAGTTTTGTGGAGACTGAAAGCCTCCTAAATAAAGCTAAATTAATTAATTAGTTTTGTGGAGAGAGAGAAAGCATTGATTTCCATAAGCTGTCTCTTCCTTTTCTTGTTTTGTGGACATTTGTGGTTTGGTATGAGAGAGTTGAAGCTTTTTTCATTTTTAGTTATCACCCGTTAGACGGTCCGCTTGACGAAGACCAACATGAACTAGTCCAGTTTTTGGTAGAGCTTACTGCGCACTGTCTTCTAAAAGCATGTTTATCCTTTTCGAGAAACTTATCAGTCTCGCGAGATTTGTAGCGCTGTTCGAGCTCCTCCGGACTAACCCGCAGCCGTAGCAAGTATATAAAAAAAATCCCCACAGAAGGACCGTGAAAATGAAGTTGTTGTCGCCATTTTTAATACACATCACATATCATCATCCCCATCATGCAGATCTGCATCATCTTAAAAATTAAAACACTGCTACTGGTGCTTCTGCTTCGGCCACCAGGTTGGACCCTACTGGGAATTCACCTCTCACAACTAGTGAGATTAATCACTCAGCGGCGATGATGCTTCGAGCAAATCAAAACAAAACAACAATCGAGTAGCCGCCCCTCAAAACTCCAGCACTGATCTCACTTTCCACACGATTTCGAGCTGTTTCGCTCTCTACCATACGCACATAAGCATAAGCTTTTATCACTGCACTGTTGTGTGTTTCGACACTCCGGGAATCTCGTGCCTTTGGTGTGCGGTTGATCTTTATCAAGCACACTCATTTTTTTTTTTAAAGATTATGGATTGAGAAAAACTAATGAAGATTAAAAAAACTCATTATTGGATATTTAGTTCTATTTTGAGTTTTTGTTAAGCTGTTGGGCATAATACATTTTTCGAAATCCTGGATAAAGAATAAAAAAAAACACAACTTGGAGAAATTTTCAAAATGTTGGAACTTAGAGAAATCCATAAATTGTTCAAGATTGAAAACAATAAATTGAGCTTTGGGTAATTGACAAGGCTTTTGCATCTAAATACATTTTCAGTATTTTGGCACCATAGCATTCTGAATTACTTGAAAATTCTGAATTGCCCTATAATTTCATAATGTTGAAGTAATTCTTCAAATAGTTGATAGGGAAGTGTAAGGCGAATTCATTTTGAATTCAAAAAAACATTTCAAATTAATGTTGAGTAGAGTTCCACTGATGACGATTGCATGGAGATTGTGTGGAGAAAGGTAGCAACATTTTGAACAGAAAGCACATAATATTCTTAAAATGACTTTAAAGGAATGCTAATGACAAATTCAAGGCATTACTGGGATAATTTGTAACGAAATCTGATATGAAATCAATGCGTATGCTGAAGAGAATCGATAAAGGAAACATGAGAATCATTAACATGAACTTTCTATGGCGTTGAATTCTAATTAAATGTTAAGATTGTTATTTTAAAGGATTACTGCGAGCAATTTTTAGGACGAAAGGCCATTTTGACAGAGTACTTAGAAAATACTGAAATGAATTCCACGACATTTCTGACCCTAACCTTCAAAGCAGTTCTAAAGCTTATGATCTATGTATGTCTGAGGAGAATGTCAATGTCATGCTAAAGATTGTTATCAATAATATTCGAAGGGAATTTTACAGATCAAGATGGAGACAAAATTAAGCTAATTCTTGGGAATTGTTACCAGTTGGAGAGAATTTATTATGGAATTGTAGAGTGATTTCTAAGAGAATCTAAAATCTCTTACTAAGAGTGGTATGCTGAGAACGCTTTGAATGTAATTGAAAAAAAAATGTAGATCAAAAAATTCAGAAAAGAAGTTTGATAAATTCTAAAATGATTCAAAGGAAACTCTTGAAAAAAAAAGTCGGAGATATCCTGTGAATGGTTTCAAGAAAATTCAGACTAACAAACATTTAGCATGGTATGGGACACAGGAAAAATCAATTTTATTGATATCGTTTGCATTTTCCGAGTCTCAACAACCAAACGTCCACTTTTGCTGAAATCTCAGTAAAGCAGATTGCCGAGCACAAGGCTCTGCAAATCTCGGCAAAAATTTCGAGATACAACAAAAAAAAAACATGAATTGTGTATGACGTTGCAAACTGCTGTTTCAATTTGCATTATAAACAGTAAACTACACAACAGTTCCTGCTCGGGTAACCACCGTGCACCGTGACTTTACGGCGTCATCCAACCGTCTAACGCTTTCCGAAAATGAAACCCTCTTAAAGTGGCTACCAATACGAGTCCTCCACCCCCACCCCATCTCACCCATGAACAACGCGACGACGACGACCAATCAACCAGAGAGTTTAATTTCCTTTGACTTGAAAATCGCAACAGACGTGCTGCAGTCAGCTTGACTTACAATCCGAGCCAGCGGCTAGACGTAACAGAGGAGGTGATTATTTTAGAATCATAAAACGAGGTGATGAGTTTACACTTCTCGGCACATTCGGAAAATATCAGCGAGGATACGAGAGATCACCCTCCGGGATCCAAGCCGCCGGACAGTAGTTGTTGGATTGTTTGTCTGGCATTGGGTATCCCCTTTCCAGACTATACAAAGTATTTGGAACAGGTCAGGATCTGCTGGCAGAGGCTCATCGCGACTTGGCGTAAGAATGCACTTGTGCATATTGCATAAGTTGGCTCGTATTTGGAGAGGTGATCTTCTCGTCGTTTCCACATTCTCGAACCTCGAGAAGAAGGGAGGTTGGATGCTGGGATGGGATGGGATGGGATGAAACTACCTCTCACTTTTAGCTAACCCAAACAACAAACGTGTGCAATTAGATGGCGGTGGATTGTTATGATGATGGTGGTGTTGGTAGCGTAAAGCAGTGATGCTTGATTTTGCATGAAGCGACCAGACGTTTTTCAATCGGGTGGGCAATTCAACCATACTAGCGTTAGTGAGTGGAAGCGAGTTTTTTTGTTGTTGGGGAGGATTGGAACGGGAATGGTTGAAAACCACTGGTCTAGACGGACGGCACTAGGGTTGAAGTGTTGTTATTTTTCCCTCGGTTTCTTTTCGCTTTGCCATGCTTGATTCCGTACCGGTCACATCTAGATGAGCCCCAGCGGAAGAATATAAGAATGCTTCAAAGCAGCGCAAGTCAGAACCATGACCTTGCGGTGAAGGATGTACTTTGAAAGGACGTTGTATGGCTGCGTGTATTGAACGTAAATAAATTAAGTCCTTTAAAGCCGAGGCGACCCGTTCAAGGTCTTGCAGAAAGTCTCCCGGTTAAGTTGAAATTACTTTTAAGGGAGAAATGGGGTTTCCAGGATTCCAGGATTAGGTCACAAGAACCTTAAAATTTTCATCATCTCGACAAGAAAAAAAAAACATATGTTGTCGATAATTTTTGAGGAAATCTTCCTGAAATTTCTGAGATCACATCCAATGGAATTCTGAGAAGAATTCCAAAGGTATTTGGAACAAGTCTTAAGGAAAGATGAAGAGAATTTTAGGGGAATTCATTGCAAAATTTTAAGATAGTTCTGAAATTCAGAGTAAACATCAAACGCAGTCAGTTTTGAAGTTAATTTCAAAACTATTTCTAAATACTGTCCCAAGGTTATTCTGAAGAGTTAACCAAAAGAATATCCCATAACAATTTGAAAGTGAAATCAAAATTATGTAGGCATACTTAACTGATTTTTGTGGATAATTAATAACAATATCAACATTGAATTGAGTTCCAAGACGTGCTCCAACAAGCCTCTAATGATTCGTCGTGGTGCTACTCTTAAGCTTGATGCATGAGAAAGTGGAATTCAAATGTTTAACCAATGCTACCGACCCCAGGGAAGGCAGCTTCCACTCCTGGACCCATCAACTCATGGACCGGGGATCAACTGTTATTCTTCCCTTTGCGAAGGAAGGCGTGATCAGAGATTTAATGCCTCAGAAAATCCCGAATTGAACCCAGGCCCTTTGGAGTGAGAGGCAGTCACGCTCACCTCTACATCACCGTTGCCGCTAGAGTAAAATGTTTTGGTTGTTCTGAGGAAATTTGCAAATTATGAAAACGGATTCCTGGTCCATTTCTAATCTATATTCCAAATATGTTCTGAGAAGAGATCTAATGATAATTCCATGAAAATTCTGATGGTTTTGAATTCAGAGGATAGTTGCAAATTAATTCTAGTAATCGGAACATCCCTGAAAATTATGAACATGTCTTAAAGTCTCAAAACTTCTCTGAAGTTCTCTGAATTTCCCTGAAGAACTCAGAACTGATGTTTTCGAAAATTCCCAGCAATTCTAGTTAACTTTGACTATATGTTTTTAGTATTACTTCTACGTGAAGTCAACGATTTACATAGTTGAAGATGCTAATTTCAAATAACAGACTGTAGTGGTAATTTTTAATACGATAGATGGAGTAGATGAAAGCATAGAGTTGATAGTTCCGTTAGAGTACGGCAGTGTGAAGATTGTATATAGATATTAGAATAGCGAACTAGGACAACTTTTAAGGAAGGTACAAATCGGTTTTTTCATCTCTCTTTACCAAACTCCCCCTTTGGAGAGGGATGGTGAGGGGTGTCCCCCCCCCGCCACCACTGACAAAAAGATATGAAAACCGACCCGTTCAAGTACCAACTGTGTGTTTGAAACAGTTCTACCGATTTTTACCGAACTTCAATTGTTATTTGAAGGAAGGCATCCAGTCGTAGGTTTGGAAATTGCAACTATTGTTTACCCCTACCACGATATGTGCTCCTGTCATCGTTGACTTGACGATCTCGAGGGGACACGGGTGCGGTAGGTGTTGCTACTGTACCTAACCTTCCTTAAAAGTTGTCCTAGTTCGCTATTCTAATATCTATATACAATCTTCACACTGTCGTACTCTAACGGAACTATCAACTCTATTCTTTCATCTACTCCATCTATCGTATAAAAATTACCACTACACTCTGTTATTTGAAATTAGCATCTTCAACTAAAAAAAATTCTAGTTAAGTTAATTGAACTGAACTGGGGTTCACTGATCTTCTCTGATGTTCTCAAAGCTACCCGAAAGTTCGTAAAATTCTCATAAAGTTCTTCACTTGAATATATTCTCTAATCATTCCTGAAGTCCTCGTTATTCTTCTGTTTCTGGAATAGCCCTGAAATTACTGAAACTGCCTCTCTTTATTTTTATCTAGTTCGGTTATTTTGAAAGCTCAATCGCGTTAGCTTTACGGAGCCGATAATCCATTGTTCGATGTTTGTTACAAAATTCACTTATTTCTATGTCTAGTAGCCGAATATTCGTGACTTACCTGAGGTTAGAGAGGTACATTTTCGAAGGACAGGATCAGGGGAAAAGCTTGGAGTGAAGTTTTGTTGTTTCATCAGAAATGTCGCCAGTATGAACGGGGTTCCTAGGGTGCCTGGCCCTCTCCAGAATGCTCTCTTCCCGACGTTTTCTGCACTTACTTGAATTGAAGCTTCCGTGGAGTTTCCGAAATTTTTCTTAAGTTTTCTTAACCTCGGATGTTTTCTGGAATATATTTAATTTAGGAACATCTTGATAGAACTGTTTGATTGCCATTTTTTCTTTTTCTTGATTTGTTTTCCGTCGATCTTGTTTTCCTTGCTGAGCACCAATGCTACCGATGCCAGGGAAGCAGATTCCACACCTGGACTCTACCTATCGACCCATCAACTCATAAATCGGGGACCAACGACTTTACTTCCCTTCCGAAGGATCAGAGATGTTATTCCTCAGAACATCCCGGCGGTGCCGACTGGGATTGAACCCAGGCCTGCTGGGGTGAAAGGTTATCACGCTTACCACTACACCACCGGCGCTCCTGTGATTGCCAAATTTATCTTCATTTAGAATCGAGTGATTTTGATTTTGTCGATCTCTTATTAAGCTTTCGATTTCGCTCTTATCGTTCTCAACTTTTAATGTATATACAGGGTGCGTGACGAATTTTTGCAGTAAATTTCAAATAGTAATTTCTCATGCTTGTGCATCATGATTTAGATATATTTGGCAGCACTGGATAGCTTATACTGTTAGGTGTAAGATTTAAACAAACAATGTTGAGTAAACGTAAAGATGTCGAAACAAGAGAGCAATCTGTCAGCCGTTGTCGCTTTGTTGCGCGCCGGAGTATGCATGAAAGAAATAATTCGGTCGGTAAATGTGTCTGAAAGAACAGTGTATAATATTAAAAAAGGCTTGGGAAAGTGATAAGACGGAGCACCTGCTCATACTGCTAACAAAGCACAGAAATGGCTTACGGAAAATATTTCGTAAATTTGGGAGGAAGAAATTTGGCCCCCAAGCAGTCCCGATATCAATCCGTTGGATTATTTAGTATAGGGCGTCGTCCAACGGAATACCAATAGAACCCCTCACACCACACTTAAGTCGCTAAAAGCTAAAATCAAGGCAGTGATGACATCTATGGATCGAAACATTTTAAAACGTGCATACTGCAGTTTCCGGAAGCGTCTAACTACAGACGTCGTAAGGGAAGGCAATTTTTTTGAATAAATTTACTTACAACTTCCATATGTTGCGAAAGAAAATAAATCGCACAAAATTCATTGCTAGAATAACTAACTGGTGTATTTTTTCTCAAATATGCCATTTACTGCAAAAATTCGTCACGTCACGTCGTTCGTGTACAAAGTGATTCGGAGTAACTGCCACTTTGAAAAAATAGACAATGGTCATAACGATTGCATGCAATTTTTATATCAGTATATTACAGATATACTACATTATATAACATTCAACTTAGCATACTTTAATTCAAATCTCTCTCTATCTCTCTCTCTTTACCATAATTTTCAGCCAATTAATCACATTTGGCACGCACGTGTTAATCCCAGCACTTTTGGGAATCCTGGCGATGCGTCTAAGCTCTGATAATGATCGAATTTGTAGTATGCACCTTTGCACCTCTATAATGATGCTAGAAATAGATGTTTCATTCATTCGAAGAGATTTCAGTTTCTAAAAGAAAACACACGAATTTATACAGATATATAACATCCTCTATTTTCACGTCCATGGCTGCTTGAAATCGAAAACTAATGAAATTTAAAATCTTACTATTAATACAACCTGACATTTGTACACATTTTAAAACAAAAATACTTGAACATATATTCTTTTTACCTATTGAGAATCGCAGAGCTGGTAGAGAGTCACATTTTAGTGACTTGGTCACTTTTTTCAAGCAAGTCAGACTTTTTACTCCTTTTTTAAGGCCAAGTCACTAAAATCACTTTTTCTTGTAATCAGTCCCTATTTTAAACTTTTTTTTTTTAACACGAATTTATGTCAAGATTGATCATTCTTCTTGCATTGTGTAGGATTCCCGAGCAAAGTAAAATATCAAATTGATAACAAGTTCTATTACCCGGTTATCACTTTTTGATAACTGAATATGTTATCATTATGGTTGAATTAACAGTCAACATCACAAAAATTATAACAAAAAATTGCTCATTGGATATCACAAAAATAACTTATTTTGTTATCATTGATAATATCTTGATAACAAATTCTGTAAGCCATACAAATTTATTCCATAAATTTCAAATCATGTTATCATTTTGATATCAAAGCCTTATGCTGATAACTGAAATATGATCAGGAATTAAAAGCACTATTTTTTATTGTTTCAATGCGAATAATATTTAAAGTTTTGAACTAACCTTGCATCGTTAATAAGTATATAGTGAATTTTTAATGATAACAACGGACAACAAAATTGATCATGGCTGATAACTAAATAAGTTATGCGATAACAACTGAAAACAAAATTATATCTGGGATAACAAGACTTGTTATCTAGATGATATCGGGTTGTTATTCTACTTTGCTCGGGTAAGCCTACATTTTGTTCTAATGTTTGAACAATCCGAAGTTGACGACCTTGTACAGAGTTTTTTTTACGTTTAATCGTCTTTCTCTATCTACAGGGTGTCTACTTATTTGGCTAAATAAAGTTCCCTGAGTTTTCCAGGTTTTTCCATAACTTTGGCGGATAATTTCTAGGTTTATAATAAGAAAGTTATTTATGAAATGCGTTAAAAATATGTTTTTTTTTTTGTAAAACAACAACAACAACAATAACAATTAACGCAAGACACGAAAATCAGTTTTAAAGAAACAGCTTTACTTCATTTTAGTAAGTCTAAGATCACAACATTTTTAATGTGTTGATGTTTCGTACTAGCAAAATTGTGGAAATTTTTAAGAATTTCTATTTATCTCTGAAAAACTAGATCTAGAGATCATGGGGTATTCCAGAGATCTTAAGCGCAAGTCCCCCAAATTTTAGCCCAAACTTTAAAAATTTATAAGCGTGAGTTTAGACAAATTCAGGATAATTCCTTGATGTGCTGAAATAAAATCGAGGACTCTTAAGATGTTCCAAGGGATTAAGTACAGAGACTTTAAGAAAATTTATGAAAACTTTAGATATATTTCTGGAACTTCACAGAAATCCAGAGAATTCCAGGGAAGTTTAAAGGTGTTCACGAGAATTCCATTTATTTTAAGACAGAACCGAGATTTTCATTAGAATTGAGAGCTTTAGGAAAGCTTCGAGAACATCAAGACAAATCATAGCATTAAAGGGCAGTTAAAAAAAGGAAACTGCAGAAACCTTAAAGAAGTTTTAAGAAAATTTCTGGGAGTTACCGAAAATTTCTGGATCGCAATAAAAATTATATGAACATTCGGAAAATGTGAGAGAATTTCAAGGTTCTGGAAATTTCAAGATCTAAAAAGATCGAAAATTTAGAAAAGTTGATTAGAGAACATCAACGAAGTTCCATTAATGAAAAAAAATGCGAGGACTTTTAGCAAGCAGCAATATTTTCAAAAAAAAAATCATGTGAACTTCTAAGAAATTTAGATATTTTCAGATTGTTTCGTTATATTCAGTTAAGTTTCGAGTACTTCGAGGACAGTCAGATAACATCACAAAAATCCCATTAACTTAAGGAAATTTGCAGCGACTAACAAGGAGTTCCTTGGAATTATGGGATATTCCAAGAATTCTATGATTGATCTGAAAACTTAAAAAGATTCAGGGAATTATAAATATATTTATCAGAAGTTTTGCCGGAACATTTGTTAAATTTAGAGAGATTAAGGTTGGATTTCCAGGGAAAATTAGCGATTTTAGACAAAGTTCCGTAAGCGTTTATAAACTTTATAAAACTTAAGGAAAATTGTAGAACTCAAAGGTAATTCAATCAATTCCAGTAAAATTGTGGGTTCTTTTAAAAAAAAATCCTATGGGAGTCTAGAGAATTTTAAGGAAATTCTGAAATATTTTGGCAGTCTTAAAAACATCAGGAAACTCTACACTATTGAAGAAGCTATTAATTAGTTTCGAAAATCTACAAATCTTGAGAACTTCAGTGCAAATATATAGTATGTTAATTATTTCTTTGCAGGAGCTTAAAGAAGTTCCTGAAATTTCAGAATAACTTCGAAATGTTCAAAGAAGTTCAGGGATCTTCAGAAACATATGGACATTTCAGAAGCATTCCAAATAAGTTCAGTAAAGCTCTAAAAACAAGGGGAATTTTATGGGAGTTCAGTTCTATTCAGTGGCGTCGCGTATACATGTGCAACCTGTGCCCGACACAGGTGCAAATAATATACAATCATGCGTTTAGATTTTTATAGATTTTATGGTTATTATCAGGGTTACTTCCACTCACTTTGTTATAAAAAAATGTTTTTTTGGAATTATGGAATCATTGGATGCTATTATGAAAGTTTGTACTTGTCAGAAACAAGAAAAGGTTGGAAGGTATGTATTTGACACATAAAACCTGTCAATTTCGCTTTCAGTGCGTCACAATCAGCGAATTTATGACTCGTGAGCGTTCACTCAGAGTGAGCGCTCACGAATCGTAAAATCGCTGATTGTGACGCACTGAAAGCAATAATGACAGGTTTTATGTGTCAAACACCTAGTTTACAACCTTATCTTGTGACTTACAGATACTAACTATCATTATAATATCTAATAATTTCATAATTCCGAAAAACAATTTTTTATAGCAAGTGAGTGGAAGCAAGTCTGGTTATTATAGCTATATTTCTTACTCGGAGTATAATATAATACTCCAGACCACAAGGACCATGAATAGGCTATTTTATAGTGTGGCTCTATCAAATCTTCGGTCTTGGTTCAAGAAGGTGATTTCTAAACATGTCGATATCACTATTATGACGAAACTCGTTAAATACCGCACCTAAAAGCGAGCTTTTTTGGTGGCGGGCGGCAAGTTTGTAAATGGTCAAATGCCTGTTGTGAGCTAAGTGATTACCAGACCTTCTATTTCCTGGAGATAAAATGAAATCATGCTAGTAACATACCACAAATCGTCCGCAATACATGGCGGTTTCCGCAACTAAATAGTCCTATTTGAAACTTTCAAGCAGGCTTGATGGAGCCTCACTCGCGAGTTTGAAATGAGCCGAGTTTAGCATTTTAGAAGTGTAGAGTGTAGATTAGAATGCCTTCTGCCAAATAATTCCACTGAGCTTCAGAGCTTGTGAGCGAAGGGGAATAAAAATGAAAGTGAGGTTTGTTGCCATTCTATCCATGTTTTCTATCACACGCTCTTACTCTCACTCTGGGTGAACTCTGAGCTTCTTGCGTCGAACAAAAAGGTCATCCGGAGTCGAGATGTTTTTAAGACAGGTGGGCAGGAACTCACGGTCTCCCAGTGTTGGTGAGTTCTTTGCCGTTAATGTTCACGAAAAGTTCACTATTTTGTTATACAGAAATTCAAAACAAACAATTGGACAGTTTTTGACCTGTTTCGTACGACCGAAAGGTGTATGCTGGTCACTAATGCCGTGCCAAACTGATTTCCTACGCAATTAATCAATCTTTGATGTGAATTTCGCTTATAAACACGAGGAGCATTTCTTATAGCAAACTTGCCATAGCAAAATGGGCATGGTTCATTTAAGTAAACAAACTAACACTTCTTCCGACTGTGGCACCTCTCTTACTCGCCTAGATCCGGAGTCTCGGAAAGCGCACCTCACGTCAAATCATCCTCTCGCTGAAGTTCACTCTCCCTCTTTCTCGAGGAGTTTTTGTTTATTTCTTCCATATTCCTGCCGCCACTCTCACTCGAGGCGAGGGCTGTCTAAATTCGCAGGACAAGAGTGTTTTAAAACCTCCAGTGAGTTTGAGGAGTTTCAGCAAGCCTGCTTTCAAGCAAGCACGCGCTAAACGGGAGCAACCACAGCAGTCTGGTACGCTTTGGACGTGTATCATACTTGCAGACCGGCTTGAATGTGTGAGTTTAACTAAGAAGAACATTTATGATGTATGGGTGCCTAAAGCGTGCACTTCTCGCTGTGCACTTGAATATCTGATTGTAGGCAAACAAAGTAATAGAGAAAGAGAGCGCTAAAGCTTTCTCAAATCTCGATTACTTTTTCGAAGGGACCCAGTGTTGGTGAGTTCTTTGCCGTTAATGTTCACGAAAAGTTCACTATTTTGCCATACAGAAATTTTTTTTTTGGCGAATTTGGACGGTTTTTGACCTGTTTCATATGACCGGAAGGTGTACGCTGGTCACAAATGCCGTGCCAAACTGATTTCCTACGCAGTTAATCAACATTTGATGTGAATTTCGCTAATCAACACGAGGAGCATTTCTTATAGCAAAACTTGCCACAACAAAATGGGCATAGTTCATTTTAGTAAACAAACTAACACTTCTTCCGACTGTGTCACCTCTCTTACCCGCCTAGGCATTTGATCATCGATTTGGCGTAACTGGTAGCTCATCCACGCATGCTACCCTAGTAGCACCCTTGTTATAAATTGGTCTTGGAAACTTATATACGACTTATTTCAGTTATAAACAAGTTGCTGCAACTTTTTGGGACAGAATTGTGCTACTTGGGTAGCACTACCATCAGATAGGGGACATTTCCCCCTACCTGAGAGTGGTGTTAGTATGCGTGCGTGAGCTACTAGGTACGCCAAAGTGACGATCAAATGCACTGTTTACAGAAGCTGATACGTCCCTTTGAAAAATTCATCGAGAAATGTTAATTTTTCCCGCCTTCCCACGTAGGAGAGAACATATTACTCGCTCTCACTCTCTTGCCAATTGCAAATCTCTCAATTACCGATGGTTGCCGGTTGCGCCTATCAAAACTGGAGAGCTTTCTGTGGTTGATTCGAATAGTGTTGTTCTGATGAATGAAGTGTTAATGAATTCAAGTTGGTTACCCAGGGGACTTCATGAATTTTCTTGTATCAAGAAATGTTTTCGGAAGTGTTTGACGTATATATTCTTTATTGCACTTCAGTCGAAAGAGTTAGCGTTGTGATAAAAACGAAAATAAATTTAAGTTGAGTTTTGCAATTCTCCCCTTGCTGATAGTATTCTTGGTTTGCGTGGGCCTCCTTCAGTTCGCGCGATAAGGGGCATACAAGTTTTGTTTACATAAGATGATAGGCCCTGTTACGTGAGGTAGTCATTAATATAGTAATTGAAGAATAAAACAAAAACTAATATTTCAAGACCAAAACTAATGTTTCTAGACTGTTAAAACGCTACCAGAACTGAAAAGTGTCAAAATGAGATAAACCAGTCGCTGAAGTGTTGATTTCTTCCGTGCAAAGGTTCATTAGAAAAGGGGTGCTCGAGTTTCACTATTCTTATGATATTTCCGGAAGTCGATGGTCGATTGGTTTAAGATATAAACAAAAATATCGATGGCATTCTGTTAAACGATCAAAATGAAATCGATTCAGCCATTTGCAAGAAACGTGAATGAGTCATTCACTCAATTTGTCCTATCAGTTATATGAATCTGCTCCAAATAATCCAACTCTGTCGTAACATTTTATGATTCCACTACAAACCAGCGAGCAGCAGGTTGAGAAAACCAGTTTCGCCAGTATCGGTTTACTGCTGATATCACAGCGTTTGTGGAAAAACACCTCAAGCAAATACGAAATACCTCAGAAGGCACGTCTCAAATAACCTTGCTCTCACCAATCGGTATGAAACCAAAAATATGCTGAAGGTGCTTCCCGCTTGAATTTCCAGCTAGTAACTGAAATTAATTGGCATATTCAGACCAACCCAATCCAACCTGATCGCTGATAACTGCTGACACTGGCTGCCTACCGTCGAGTTGTCTTTTCCTCGGGGCTTCCTTACCCAACCCTCATCAATAGGAAATCTGCGGTTGGCAGCAAGAAAATGTACGAATATTTGAAAACGTCAGTCAAACTGAGTCAACACCTGAAGCGAGAGCGACCAATTATATGAAAACCGTCGAATTTTCTTGACTGACATCCACCAACAGCAATTGGTAATAAATGCACAACCGTGAGTCAGCAAAAATTAACGTGCAAACAAAGAAGTGTATCAGTTTTTTTTTTTGATTCGATTGAATTTAGAAAAGCATTATCAAAGTCACTTTATCGTTAGTAAATACACTACCGAACAGCACCGGAGGGAGGAAACGTGACCGTTGAGTGCACTCTGCCGTTACCACACTCTATATTTCGAGAGACTGTAAGTACGAATGGTGTTCGTCCGTGTAACAGCAAATCACTCATATTTTAAAGTCAACTTATCACCTCGTGAGGGCTTCAATATGTCCACTACTGACAGTTGCTGCTACTATTGCCCGTTACATTGTTGCACGTGGATGACTGTAGACGATTCATACCACGCTTTTGAGGCGATAATAGTTTGCAATGATTAAGGCAAATTGTGGCGCATTGATGATTCTTTGGAGTGATTAAATATTGATTCGGATTCTATCACTTGACCGATGCATGAATGAATCGGGGAGCTGCAGTGTCATTTGTGCTTCTCAAAGGGCTTAGCTGCCAGATAACAGAGACTTTTGATTAGGCTAACTGTTTGCTTACAAAGCTTATTAAACATTTGCAGCAACTCGACTTTCGAGCACTTGCATAGTTTTTAATTGAGAGCGGACATTTTAAAGCAAACCACTTCTCGTGCACTTTTGAAACCGGAGAAACTGCTTACCACACGGATGAACAATTGTTTAAACTTAATGCCAAATGTCACACTGACATTTTTTTGCGAATAATAATCAGACACTCTTCTCAAAACCTATAGAAATTAACGTTGAGTTTAAATAAACAAATCAAAAATAATGATCTACGAATAGCTTGAATTTGTAAACTAGCACATCTCTGTGCAAGTCCACTTGTTCTGATCAGAACGTCACCTACGGTAGTAGAAGCTCCACCACCGACACCGCTTCTGCTGACCTTTTCGCTGACTTTTTCCGAAGTGTTTTCGAACCCGATCAAACTCCTCCACCGCAGCAATACATTGATCAGCTACCAAGATACGACATTCACCTACAGCAGCTCATTCTCAGTCAAGACGCTATTCTCAAAGCCCTTTGCTCAGTCGATCCATCGAAAGATCCTGGCCCGGACCGTATTCCACCGTCTTTCGTCAAGAACTGTGCAGCATCGTTGGCCACTCCCGTTATGTCTTTTTTCAATCGATCGCTTAAGGATTGCGTTTTTTCGGATGCCTGGAAGCTCGCCTTAATTACACCATGCTTCAAGTCCGGTAACATGCACAAAGTGGAAGATTACCGACCTATCTCGATCCTGAACTGCTTGGCCAAAGTTCTCGAAAGTCTTCTGCATGAGAAGTTGTATCCAGCTGTTCAACCCATAATCTCAGAGTTTCAGCATGGATTCATGAAAAAGCGCTCGACAGTCTCTAACTTGATGACTTACACGAACACTCTTATAGGTAGCATCGAGAAGCGTCAGCAAGTGGACTCCGTTTACATCGACTTCTCTAAGGCTTTTGACAAAGCCATTATGAAGCTAAACCGCCTTGGTCTTCCATCGTGGATCGTTTGTTGGTTGAAATCATACTTATCACCCAGGAAGGCTTTCGTTAAGGTACGTGATTCCAGATCCGAGGTATTCCATATACAATCGGGGGTTCCACAAGGGAGTCACCTAGGACCTCTCATTTTCGTTCTGTTTATTAACGACGTGGGTGATATGCTAAGTTCCTGTAAGTTGCTATAAGCGGATGATCTTAAACTGCACCGTGTGATCAAATCGATCGTGGATTGTTGCGCACTACAAGCTGATATAGAGCGATTGTCATCCTGGTGTCAGATGAATGGAATGCTCTAGATACAGCAAACAACACAAAACGTCGGAGCCCAAGTAACATTGCAAGTTTTATCAAGGTTTTAAAGCGTTCTACAAGTCCAATTCATGTTCTACAGACCCCTCATAAAACCAAAATTGTTACTTGGGAGTGTACGTCAACTGTATTGAAATGTGATAATTGTTTGAAAATGAATAAAGAACGTAAAATGAACTTGGACGTCAACCATGCCGTGTTTAGCTCGGAATGTTTGCTCTATAAAAGACTTTTTGAACAGATGAAAAGCAGCTTGCGTTTCAATAAAAAGCAGCCGAGTTCCAGGAATGTGAATCAATTCGATTTTTTTTTGCATTTGAATGTTGCGGGGTTGTCAACAAACTACGTCAGATTGTTGAGGAAAAACGTCCTCTTTTAGTTTTATTATCTGAAACTCATATTGTAGAAACTGAAGGTTTTGATCAGTATAGTATTCCGGGATATATTGTTGCTGCTTGTTTATCACATTCTAGACAACCTGGCGGTATTACTATTTATGTCAAAGAATCAGTTCAATTCGACCTTCGTATAAATGAAGTTATCGATCGTAACTGGTTCTTGGGCATGACAGTTGTACGTGGCATGAAGATAGGTACTTATGGTGTTTTGCATCATTCTCCCAGTTCTAGTGACCAGCGTTTTATTGAAGTTTTTGAGAACTGTCTAGTCATTCCTTGATTCAAATAAATCATATATATTAACTGATGATTTTTTTTTTGGCGTGATAACTATAATTCGAATCATTTGAAGTGTGTAGCTGAGTTTTTCAATTTAAAACAAACGGTAGATGAATATCCGTGTATTTCGAGGCACAGTAAAACATTAATTGACCACGTTTATTCCAAATCTGAATCCATTTGTTCAGTTACGGATACTGACTTGAAAATAACCAATCATAAGACCTTAGTGATTAATGAATTAGATAATATAAATAACAACGATGAATTAGTAAAATTGAAGTGCAGGAGGAAACATTCGAGACAGGCTGTTTCGAAACTTGTTGAGAGGAGCGTAGATTTTTCATTTCCGGCCGGTAACTTAGATGAATCTACAGCTGTTTCTAATAACGCCTCGAAACCGTGTACCAATCAACTAGTTGAGCAAAAGTTTGTTTCTTTTAAAAACTCGAACAGCTGGTCCAATTTGGATCTTTTGCGTCTTAAACGGAAAAGCGACAAATGGTACAAACAGTTTTGTAGATCAAATAATGACAATCATTGGAATAGGTACACAATCGCTTGTAATAAGTATTAACAAATCACAATCGATAAAGAAAACTCGTTGTGAATATGTACAGAACAAGTAATTGCATCTAAGTTTAATGATTATTTTGTCGAAAGTGTTTCATTGATTAATCAATCCATTGAATTGGTCGATGAACTTAACGAAATAAAACAGCCAGTTGATAGTAGTTGTAGATTATTTGAACTTAGAGTTATTTGTTTTTCATTAGGAAAATCGACTGGAGTAGATAATGTTAATGCTAGAGTTATTCAAGATTGCTTTCATGTCATTGGCCACATCTTACTGGACCTTATTAATGAATCATTGCAAACTGGACATGTGCCACAAATTAGGAAGGAATCCTTAGTGGTTCCTATTTATAAAGTTGCTGGAACGATTAAAACCGAAAACTTTCGTCCCATCAACATGTTGCACACATTACAGAAAATTTTAGAACTTGTTGTTGAAGCCAAGCTGTTGGAGTATTTAAATAGTAATAGTTTGTTGATATCAGAACAATCGGGATATCGGGAAGGTCATTGTTGTGAAACCGCGTTGAATTTGGTATTAGCGAAGTTGAAAGATAAATTGGAGGGTAAATATACGATTGTATCTGTTCTTTTGGATCTAAAACGTGCTTTTGAAACAATTTCTAGGCCCTTATTGTTAAGATCAATCAAGCGCTTTGGAATTACGAGTGCTGCATATAAATGGTTTGAAAGCTATATGTCTGACAGAACTCAAAGGATTGTTTTTAATGATTATATTTCCAGTCCCGTGGGGAATAACCTTGGACTGCCCCAGGGAAGTGTATTAGGGTCCCTGTTATTTATGATGTATGTTAATGACTTCCGACGTGTTTTACGATTTTGCGACATTAATCTTTTTGCAGATGATACTGTTTTATTCATTGCAGCTAAGGATTTTGATGGTGCCGTTTTACACTTGAATGAAGATTTGCATTCTCTAAGTAGATGGTAGAAGTATAAGCAATAGAGATTTAATATAAGTAGAACTAATTTCATGGTAATTTCGCGGAATCGAGTAAATGAGAACGTCTTCGTTGTAATTGATGATGAGGCTATTGATCGCGTTCGGGAGATTAAATATCTTGGCGTGATTATTGATGACAACCTTAAGTTCAACTCTCACATTGACAATGTCATCAAGAAAATTGCCAAGAAGTATGGAATTCTATGTCGACTGAAAAACGATTTAACTATTGCCAATAAAATACAGCTATACAAATCAATCACCTCTCTTCATCTAGACTTTTGCCCTTCCATTTTATGTTTGGCCACTGCAACACAAATATCGAGATTACAGCGCGTGCAGAATGAAATAATGCGTTTGATTTTGAGATGTAATAGATTCACTTCCTCAACTTTTTATGCTAGACGCTTTAAAATGGTTGTCGGTGGAGCAAAGAATTGTATATTTGACTATGGTGTTCATTTTAAAGCAGTTAACGGTTTGCTTTTGATGAGCATGAGCATGATTGACCGCCCACGGTTGCTGCTCTGTTATTACCAGATCAGCTGCAATTACATAGAGAACCAACAGATGATGTTTGGGACTAACATTCATCCTCAATGTGTAAGAGCTGGTGATCTAATATTTAGCAATACCAGCGCCGGCCGTGTCCGAATGCAGGTCAACTAGGGAATGGGAAGGAATGTGTTGACGTGGTACTCGCTGTGAAGGAAACCGAGAAATCCTCTGCGCTTCCACGAGAAATCACTGGGATGTTGGATGTGGGGAAAGGTTGCACGCACACGCAGGGATCGTTTTTGGTAGAGCGATTATAATACACAAACACACACACACACACACACGCGCGCACACTCATCATATTTCTATTTTTAGATCAGGACCCACACTGTGGTAAGTGATGCGATCGGTGTTAAAGAAGAATTTGTTTTCATTAAAATCTAGTGGGTATAGAATAAGGCAAAGTGAAAAATTGCAAGGAAGGGGACGGGCCTGGGATTGAACTCTCGACCTTCTGCTCAGTAAGCAGAAACGGTAACCACTGAGCTACCGAGCCTCGTCTTAACGGTTTGCTTTTCTATTGAAGATGTAAAGTTCTTAGGCCTTAATGACTTTGGAAACAAACATTTGTGAAAACCGAAATTGAACCATTCTTTTCCGGGTTTTAATTTCTCGTTATTCAAAATTCTCATGATATGAATTCCTGAATTAAATTGGAATTCTGCTTTGAATTATCATGGAATTCGTCTTAAAATTAATTAGAAAACAGTCCGCGGAATAAATAGCTTTGAATTATTTTTGAAATTTCCTTGAAACCCCTTCCAAGAATTTGATAGGAACCCTTCTTAGAATTCCCTCGAACCTATTCGGAGGCTTTGAATTCCTTTGAAATACTTTTCATGTTTTTTAACTGTATTCAAAACAGCAGAAATTTATTTAGAAGCCCCTTGAAGTATTTTAAAGATTTTCTAGTTATCAGCAATTTTTTGCAATCAATTTTGTTGGAGCTCTATGATGAATCTTTCACACTAGGGTTGACATTATCGTCAGATTTCTCATCATAATTATCTTGGAATTCTTCTTAAAATTCATTTGTCATTTTCCTCACGATCCCCATACCAATCTCTTCCGAATCACGTAGGAATTTCCCTTGAAGTTTTTTTTTTTCATCTCCTTTTTAAATCTTCTAAAATTGCCTAATAATTTATTTTAAATCTTACATTCTTCTTCACAGAAATCCCTCCAAATTCATTTAACAATTTCTAACGACTTCATGTCAGAATGATTCTGAAATTCTGCTCAGAACTTCTCCTGCAGAAATTATATGGGAATCCTCCTCAATATTTGTTTGAAATCTACACTTTGAATATTTTTTTAATTTTACTATTAATTAAAGGGTTTCTCCGCAAGATTCTATAGATTGTTCTGTAATTTGTTATAACCCTTAAAATGCTTCCAAGTCTCAGAGCCTTGACAATTATAACTCCACGACTCATAAGTATGATTTTTTTTTTTCAAATCTGTGATCCTGATTTTTTTCAAAATCTCACATTTTTATTATTTTTTCTTCAAATCTTTCATCTTGTTTCAGACTCTACAAAAATTTCAAAGCCCCAGAATCTTGGGGATTTTCTTAAATCACTTTTTTGTGTATCCTTTCAGTTAATTCCTTTCAGTAAATAACCTTTCAGTAATATTCTTCAAGTATTGGTCTATTGGATGTGGGTTTTAAATTTCATGTACCATGTTTAGTTTCACGTTGAGCGAGTTCCAACGTCAGTAGGTTTCTCATATTTTTTCGTGTTTAACTTTGTGCATCAGCTGGAAGATTAATATTTATGTCAGTACAGAGAACGGAGTGAAGACAGATTTTCTTTATCCGATATCTCTAACAATTTCCTCTAATTCTCATTTGTTTCAAGTTTTTTTTCTGATTTTTTTTTAATTAAATCTCTGATTTTTCACAATTTTGTCTTATAACCTATTCATCCATATAGCATTTGGCCTAGTGACCTTAACATTCCGAATACGGTGGGTAAAAACTTTACGTCGACTACGAAGCCTCCGAAAAGCGTGTAACGGCAAGTTTGTAATAGCATTACTTAGCCATTTCTAGATGAATTTCAAAAAGTGTGGTACCTCTAGAATTCCTAGGGTCTTTAAATTATTTTGCTCGTAAAAAGATTGAAAATAAGGTTGCCTACTTTTCTTAAAGTGAAAAGAGTCTTTACACTTTTTTTTGTAAAGTTGTGTTTATGGGTTTTGCAATTGGCTTAAGATCTATAATTTAGATTATTGGACACAAATGTTCATAATCAGCCAGAATACAGTCATGGTTCCTGTATATGGATCCAGAAGACAACGGAACGGTCCTCGAAAGATCCGGAACATCCGTAAAAGTGGTCAATTCACAAACCTGATCCTAGAGCTCCGTGTTTTTTTTTCGAAAACATTAGGAACTGTGGTACACAGCAAAAAAATAATTTTGATATCACGTCAAAGTGGATACACTACAATCATGTCGAAAATATGGTGTAATATTACTTGCTAAAAAGGACAAAATTATCATTAATACAATGCATGAACTGACATTACGCTGCTTTTACTGCATTTGTTTATTTATGTGGTCATAAAATTTACATGAAATTTTCGACATGATTGTAGTGCATCCACTTTGATGTGATATCAAAATTATTTTTTTGCTGTGTAAGATAAGAAAGAATTTGGGTCGTGACATAAACATGGACCTGAATGGTCATGGGATCGTCTTCTGGAAGATCCGGAACATCCGTAAAAGTAATCCATCTATGAAACTAATCCTAGAGCTCTGTGGTTTTTCGAAAATAC
Source organism: Ochlerotatus camptorhynchus (assembly GCF_037179485.1). Lineage (NCBI taxonomy): Eukaryota > Metazoa > Arthropoda > Insecta > Diptera > Culicidae > Ochlerotatus > Ochlerotatus camptorhynchus. Next base: position 5,118,985 of record NW_027041014.1, read on the forward strand.
TTGACACTGTCATATATACATTCGTTGGGGGTTGTAACAAAAACATGTACCTAGACCGCCATCGGACCCCGGAAGATTTGGAACATCCTTAAAAATGGTCAATTCACAAAACTAGTCCTAGAGCTCCACGATTTTTTCCGAAATAATTTGGAACTGTGTTATAAGAAAGAATTTGGGGTCGTAACATAAGCATGGGACTGTTCTCCGGAAGATCCGTAAAAGTGGTTCATCCATGAAGGTTCCCCCAAACTGGCGCGTTTTTTACGCCGCGGCAGCGGTAGCGAATAAATCGTGCTAACAGCGGTAGCGAAATTCGCGTAGGTACCCACACCGGAGCGGCAGTTTTTTTTCGCAGCGTCGTAGCGATCGTGAGCAATGAATTCGTCGTTGGATGAAGAAGAGGTGCTTTTGCTAGTTTCTTTACAAGTAGAGGAAAATGCGTTGAAGTATTTTGGAAATTTCCTTAATTTCGTAATATTTGTTTACAGTTTTGTTTAATATTACAGATTTCTCACCACTGGTGATCACGGAACTTCATGGAATTTTAAAGAAAGTTTGTAAATCTTTAGAAAAAAAATGCAAAACTTAACTTCCCCTGGAATGCATATCGTCAGAAAAAAATTGCAGATCTTCGTGAAATTTCATAGACAGAACATCAGGGAAGTTCGCAGAACTTCAGAGAAATTTGCAAAACTTCAAAGAAAGTTTGTATATCTTCAGATAAATTTGCAGAACTTCAGGAAAATTCTTAGATCATCAAAAACTTTGCAGAATTTCAAAGAAGTTCGCAGCATGATAGATCATCAAATAAATTTGCAAAACATAAGGGAAGCTCACAGAACTTCAGGAAAGTTCGTAGATCATCAAAGAAATTCAAGTTGAAGATTGAAAAACATATCTTCCGAGGAATTTGTGAAAGTTCAAGGAAGTTCATAGAATATCATAAATTTTGTAGAACTTCAGAGAAATGTGAAGAACTTCATACCTGTGGCGTATTGAGCTGTTGATTATTTTCAGAAGAATGATCATACTGAAGTCTTGGGAGTTTACGATAATTTCTGTGTATGCTGGTATCTTTTTAGATTTTTTCGAAGAACTTTGAATTCTATTGAGATGAATTATCTCAGGAAAAAAAAATAGTTCGGCTAAATGCTTCTCCGGAACTCACCTTTCCATTCATCTGTCATACTCCTAAACAATTTAATTGAATTATTCTCAAAACTGAATTTATTTCTAAAATCTCTTTAGATTTTCTCCATCCTTTGGAATTCAACTAACAGTTTCTAAATTCTCCGTATAAATAAATGTAGTTCTACTAACATATTTCTTAAATTTAGCATAGCATATGCTTGAAAAATTGTATGCAATTGTACAAATCGTGGGTGGTTAACTATCCTCACAAATACCTTAGATTTCTCCTCCAGAAGCTTCTTTGAAGGACAGTGAGTTTATAGCAGTTTACCGATCTTTGTACAAGTTGAGCGAATTCCAAGTAGAGCAAGGAATTTTGTAGAAGTTCTTGGAACTACATAGAAGCTCTACTAGAATTTGGAGAATTTCAGGGGGAATCAGGGAGTTTTGTAGATGGGAATATTATAGAAATTCCAATGATATCTTGATCAAATTTCAGGGAGCAGTAAATTAAATTTATAAGTTCAGACATCTTTGAAAAAAAATAGTTTCGAGCCAGTTCTATTAAGGTTTCCGTTTTTGCCATTTTTTATCACCTGACAATCACTTTCGGTACAAAAACCGCGCTTCTTCGGCGGCAAAAACGCTGCAGACAGCGAATCGAAAGTGAACGCAAAAGAAACGCTACAAAAACGCGTGAACAGCGTCAACTTGCCGCGTTGGCTTGAGCGCTTCCGTAAGACGCCATGCATTTAAAACGCCGCGTTAAAAACTGTATTCTGGCTAATTATAAACATTTGTGCCCATTAATCTAAATTAAAGCCCGTAAGCCACATGCAAAACCCATAAACACACCTTTAAAAAAAACGTGCAACGACTCTTTTCGCTTTTAAAAGGTAGACGACCCTATTACCAATATTTTTACGTTCAAAATAACCTACAGACCCTAGGAATTCTAGAGATACCACAAGGTTTGAAATTTATCAAGAAATGGCTCAGTAGTGCCATTGCAAACTTGCCGTTACACGCTTTTCAGAGGCATCGTATTCGGAGTGTTAATCTCTGTTACTCACTAAATTCTAGGGTTGTGAAATCATAAGATGTATCGAGCATAAAAAGTGATAAAAAATTATTTTTCAAAGTATCTCGAACGATCAATGATTTGTTTGGAATACATTAAGTACTCATAGAGTGGAATTTATGCTTCCAGCATTAACAGATACTTTATATAATTTTGCTTTTATTTTTCCCACAAATAACCTCCGAAAATTTACAATTGACCACGTTTTTAAGAATGCGTTCAATTTCGTTTTTTGTTAAATATTAACAACCGGGAAATTTTTAATATTTGAACCGGGAAATATCCATGAATTTCAAAATCGAAATTCGCTGGTGATCTTTTTCTTCTAAGATAATTTGTAACGCACAAACTTCTTAAGTCGGTATTGTTTTTAAGGCGTTCGGCTCCGTAAAGTTTTTTTTTACATCAAATCTTACCAAACTAATAAACTTCAAAAAAAAAATTATTTTTAAAGTTCACAAATTTGCATTTTTAGGAGAAAATCTAAATTTTCTGAAGTTCCAGGTTTCTTCCATTGTTTGCCATTTTGCCAGTTATTTTTGAAAATTTTTTGGCAACCTTGCTGACTGCTCATTTTTTGATAGCTCATTCTGTGTCAAGGTCATCGATGCTTCACAAAAAACCCAGATTGACCCATATGTATGTGTATGTGTGGCTTATATCCATCAAACTTAACCAGTGTTAAAGGCGTTAAAATCGAATTTACACTGAGTTGGTCGACAACCCGTTACCTCGTTAATATTGAATATCGTTTTTATCTAAGCGTTGAGAAGAAATGGAAAGTTGTACTCTTCCAACCCATTTGTCAAATCGAACACAAAAATATTCTATTTCGTTCCGAAAACCATCCGTAAGGTTGGCGTGATTCCCACTATTTGTTTGTTTGTTGTTTGTCTTGTAAACAAACCTCCCCAATCCTTCAAAAAGGAAACTAAGATGCCCTTAAAGTTCTTTCAAGTGCTAACAATCGAGTAATTCAGAAATAGAACTCAGTGCAAAATATAAACATGTAATTCGATCCATTTAGTGAGTCTCTGTGGGCCACTGATGGATATGACCACACCATCATGCTATGGCCACCGGATTCGGGACTCTGCCAGCGTACCCTCCTGCACAGAGATTCGGTAATATTCCACAATCGTCACAAAAGTTGTATTAACAATCGACGGTTTTTTCTTCTTCTGTTTCTAGCAAGTAAACACCCTGGACATAACCCCAAACGGTACGATCCTGGCTGCTGGAGGCTACCAGCACATCCGGCTGTACGATATAAACTACAGCTGTCCGGTTGTGGACTACGGAAATGCCATGAAGAATGTGACCCGCGTTGGGTTTCAGGAGGATGGCAAATGGATGTTCACCGGTGGGGAAGACTGTCGGGTGCGCATTTGGGACATGAGTTCTCAGAATCCAATTTGCGAGCGGATGTTCGATTGCGCTTCGCCGGTTAATGCGGTCTGCTTGCATCCGAATCAGGTTGAGTTGGCCGTCGGCAGTCAAGGGGGAAGCGTCTACCTGTGGAACGTGAAATCCGATGTGCACGAACATTTGATTCCGGAGGAGGAATCTTCGATTCAGGACATTGCCATTAGCCCGAACGGGCAGTACATGGCAGCGGTTAACAATAAGGGAAATTGCTACATTTGGACTTTGTCCAATAGTGTAAAGAGCGAGGCGCAGCTCACGCAGGTGGTTCCGAAGCTGCAGATAAAGGCTCACAAAAAGCACTTAGGTGCAAGTTTAGTCCGGATTCGAGTCTGTTGGTGACTTGCTCCGGGGAAGGAATGGCCAGGATCTACCGGACCGATTCGTTCCAGTTACATGCGGAACTGAAGATTGAAAAGTTCTGGATGTGGGATGCCGCGTTCAGTAACGATTCCAAGTATTTGTTTACTGGTAAGCGTGAATTTTCGGTTCGATTTGGAATTCGGTCTGTTAAATGCGTGTGCGGTCTTTGTTCTAGCTTCATCCGACGGCCATGCACGGTTGTGGAAAATAGAGACGGAATCAATCGAACGAGACTACCACGGGCATCTCAAAGCCGTTACGGCACTTGCCTTCCGAGGTGGATCAGCGAAAACGTAGATCAACAACATTTGCAATGGACGTTATGAATTTTGTTTTCAGTTGTTTATGGAATACTCATAAGAGCGAGTATATTTACCAATTTATTCATATCTGTTAAGTTTGTATGAGTCATTTCTAATGACACTGATGACGACTGCTGCACAGTCGGTCGTCGAAAAATTGATTTTTGATCTTCACATTTACAAATTTACAAATCCAAAGGTTGAAAATAGTTTTATACATTAAACGGACAACGAACAATCCGTCTCGTCACTGTACCGCTTGAAGAACTCGTTGATATTGTCGTCCCTTCGGAAGCTTGCCAATTTGTCGAAACTCTTAGCTCGCTCACTCAAATTTAACACCATTGTGGTGTTAGTTTGCGTGATCTAGTTTCGACAAATTGACGTTTGAATCTTAGTTGACAAAAGCAAGTACGTGTATTAGAAATTTAATCCTTGAATGGATTAGTTCGATTATCGACAAGTAACCGGACATCCCTAGTTATGGTAGATTATTTGACCTTTGTGAGTGTTTGTGTTTGATTTCACACAAGTGCTTCATCTGCGACTGTTGCAGCATAACCTGATGTAACCGATCGATAATGCATTTAAAATTACACAACTTACAGTCAATTAAATTCTACATACGAAGTCGACATGTTGACTGCAATTGTTCCGGTTCAAGAAGTATATTTACGACTGAACTGGTCAATTTCCACCAAATGGCATCAATATTTCACCGCCGATAAAAACATCGATCACAATCATCCGTCCGCCATTAGTCGGTGGGAAATTGCTGCAACAATGTTGCTGACGACGACGACGGTGACGGTTGATTTATGCCCTGCCGTGAAATATGCCAATTAGCTGCAATCTGTCATGCAATCGAATAGGTGATGTCGCCCAATAATCATTTGTCCACCCGCCCTTCTGCTATGAGCTTTAAGCACACACCACCATCCCGAACCAACGCTTTTTATTTGAAAATTCATTTTCCCACCGGCGGAGGAAAATACAGACTCTAAGGGCTGGAGTCTATAGTTCAAGCTAAGTGGTAACGTTTGTGGGGTTCTCACCTAGTCACTCTCATCACCAGCCCAGACTAAGTTGTGCGGGAGGAGCAATGTTCAAATTAATTGCTTCATATTCCGATCTGTGTGTATACAACTCAACTTCAACCGCTTTCACATGTCGTGCCACGCGAGTTGTGTTCTATTTGCTAGACGTCGTCGCCGCTCCAAACTATCATCAGCTCGGAGCGGCACTTATAGCACAACACAACACGCCATACAATGTAGACACAATGTTGCAATCAGTCGTGTGCTGCTCATCGGTAGTACCAGCGAGTCATCCAGTTCATGGCAGTTCTTGTGCTTCCTCGATGCTAAATGGGAGGCACTTTATCGCAGTCCGACATCCCCCACCTCCGCACAAACATTTCTATTGCTTGCTTTAAAGCAACTTCACTATCAAATCTCCCCCACAATTGCATTTAACCACCACGCAACAATCGGCCGTATCGGTTGCGTGTTCAATTACTACCTGTATCTGCCAGTGCGGTTTGGTTTGTACATGTTCTAATTTGCGCACAGATCGGAACATCGATTGCAATTATTAAAGCTGCTGGCAAACACTCTAGACAGAAGAACGCTTCACTCGTAGCTGATGGGATTTTCGATAATGCGAGTTGAAGTGTTATGTCCGGATGTGTGGTTTTGCATCGGGCCAAAGTCGATGTATCTATTATGAAGTGACGATGGTTGCACGATCAAATAGGAAGCATAGAATCATTTAACGCACTAATTATTGCGTCTGAATAGGAGCTGTTTTCCTTTCCCACCGTTGATCGTTTGGTTATCTAAATTACTAGATCAATGCAAAATTCGAATGCAAGCTGGATCGATAGATGGGATGCGGCAGGAAAATGTTGGCATTGTTTGAGATTACAATCAGTAGTTTAAGAAATTAAAGAAGCAATATAAAGCTGATAAACTTCGGAAAGCTGATCATAGCAGTATGATTGACGTGCTGTTTAGCATAGACTGGGGAAGCGTCCTGGACCATGATAACGTTGAAAACGTTGCGAAAACATTGTCACATGTCTTGGCATATGTCATTGACAGACACGTTCCAAAAAGAGTTCACCGAAAAGGGTCACACCTTCCTTTGCAGACGAACCAATTGCGAAAGTTGAAATCGACCAAGCGAGCGGAACTAAGGAAATTCACCAAGTATCGTACGCTGTCGCTGAAACATCATTACGTTAGGCTCAATCGTGAGTTCAAGCGAGTTAGCCATCGATGCTATTCGCGATATCAACGTGGGATTCAGAGTAAACTCAAGTCACACCCGAAGTCCTTCTGGAATTACGTTAACGAGCAGCGCAAAGAGTCTGGCCTACCATCGTCAATGATGTTCAACGGAGAAGTTGCTTCCACCTCTCAGGAGATCTGTCGCTTGTTTTCAGACAAGTTTACCAGCGTATTCTCTGATGAGATATAAATCGACGTCGAGATGATTTCCACTGCCGCACAACATCTTAAGTCGTCCTTCAACCCAGGACCCGATGGTGTCCCATCAGTATTTCTGAAGAAGCATATCGCCAGCTTGCTGACACCGTTGCAGCATCTATTCCGCATGTCCATCTCGAGTGGTATATTTCCATCCTGTTGGAAATTTGCACATATGTTTCCTGTTCACAAAAAGGGAAACAAACGGGTCGTGGATAATTACCATGGAATCACATCGTTGAGCTCAGTTTCGAAGTTATTCGAGTTAGTCATCATGGAGCCCCTGCTCTCTTATTGTAGGCAGTATCTAAGTAGTGATCAACACTATCTACTTCCACTAATCTACTTTGTCTGACATCGTATGTCACGGAAAGCATGACAGAACGGGCTCAGACAGACGTAATTTACACCGACTTGTCGGCTGCATTCGATAAACTGAACCATGTAATTTGTAATTTGTAATTTATTGATAGCATAACAAAAACCTGTCAGTTACAGAACCATAAATCAGGTCAAGGAAGCAACCATTTTGAATCAGTTTAGTGGGGAGTTAAGAATGAAATTAAAGTCTAGGTCTAAACATTTGACATTTCTTAAATCGACAGCTACTATTGGTATTAGCCTAGAGAATTAATCAGCTCTGTGGAGCGCCGCTTTAAGCGACGTGAGAGTCCGTTGCTGCCTTGTAGCTAGTGGTAGTGCGTTCCAGGTGGACGCTCCGAATATTAGAACACTTTTTCGGGAACTTGTGGTGTGATGCGGTAGGACAAAGGATCTAGCTCGCTCGTTCCGACTGGGAGGCTTCCATGGTAGGCCCCGTACATGAAGCAGCAGATACGACGGTGGTAGTTTTCCTGAAGATCGCATCCGAGTATGGTGTGTCGCACTTCTCTGGTCGTGTCACGCCCTCGGATACCATACACGAACCTCACCGACGACTTGAAGCATCGATGCAGCTGAGCCTTGAGCGCGGTGGACAGTCCTGGGTAGTACACGACGTCGCAGTATGCGAAGGACTGCATCACCACAGCTTGGACGAGCTTCATACGAATCTGTCTGGAAAGCACTCCCCGGAAGCGCCTGAACGTACGAAGAGTATTGTAGATCTTTTTGGTGACTTCGTTTATCTGGTCGGTCCATTTCAGGTTGAGTCCATAATGAGACCAAGGTTGGTAACTTTGTTCAACAAAGTAATGGTTTCATCACAGAAGCGGATGTCATTTTGAGGGATTATGGCCCCATCTCTAGAAAAGACCATAGCTTGCGTCTCCTTTGGGTTGGGAAACAGACGATTCTCAGTGGCCCAACGTTCGATAGCGAGGAGATCCTGGTTGATTGCTTCGACGAGCCTGTTAATTTCGCTTGCGGGGCCTGATATGTAGATTTGGAGGTCGTCCGCATAGAGGTGATACTCGCATTTTAGCACACCAGGCAGGCTGTTGATGTATAGGCTAAACAGCAGGGCGCTCAGACAGGATCCTTGTGGCGTACCGTTGGTGAGATTCCGGGGATTCGAGGGAGTACCACCCAGGTCTACAACCTGGCTTCGCTGCGCTAGGAAAGATGAAATCAAATTACACGCGGAGTTTGAAAACCCGAATTCCCTCCTCAGCTTCGTTTCAAGTAGAGCATGTCTGACACAGTTGAATGCCAACGAAAAGTCGACAAGAACCATTACTGTGCACCTGTTATCGTCAAAGTTGTTGAGGATATCGTGAGCAACCTTGACTAGAGCAGGTCGTGGTACTGTAGTTTTTCCTGTATCCTGACAGGTGTTTGGCAAGAAGAGCGGGTGTGGACATCGAGATGATCCGTTATTTACGACAGTAGAATCTTCTCCAGTACCTTAGGCACCGCAGGTAGGACACTAATGGGCCTGAAGTCCTTCGGTGAAGTAGGGTTCGATGATTTCGGTATCGGGGTAACGATGGCCTTTTTCCAGACGGAGGGGAAAGTTTGAGCATCGATAATCGCATTGAACAGGTGAGTCAGGAGGGGGAGGATAAATGGGCAGAGCAGCTTGATGAATGAGATGGGGATTTCATCCGTCCCTTTCGCGTTGGTCCCAATCTCGTAAATTTTCCTGGTGACTTCGTTGACGTTAGTGCGCTTGAACTGGAATTGGCCGTCGGCCACATTTGCGGGTAGTCGATCGGATTCTGCGTTCGCTTACGAAGGTACAGCCCTATGCTGTAACATGTGATGGCCTTCAGCGAAGAACTGATTTAGTCGGTCAGCATCAAATTCCTCCATGGCAGCATTCTCTTCTTTGCATTGTTATGTACCACAGCTGCTTAGCAGGAAGATCCATGCCAAACTGCGAATCAGCATACCGTTTCTTAGCAGCACCAATTAGGGTGCCGGCCCTACTCTTTTTGGAGATGTAGTCTTGCCATTGAGCATCTCCTCTGACACGATTCGGATTTCGCACATAGAGAGAATAGGCTAGGTCCCGTAAGGTGATTGCAGTTTGGATTTCGTTCGTTATCCATGGCGTGCGTTTGTCACGAACACTAATTATCCGCTCCGGAGCATGCTGGTTCAAAAGCGAATAAAGTTCGCTAGTGAGAAGTTGTATTTTGATGTCGATGTCTTCTTCTTGGTAGATGTGCTGTAGGTCTTTTGCCTGGAAATCAGCTTGCAGCCGTAGGGGATCTATCCTACCGAGATTCCGTACTTTCATACGACGAGGTGGAGCTTCAGGTATGCGCACGTCAGCGATCAGATACACAGCTTCGTGATCGGAAATGGAGTTCGCGTTTACAGCTTTGGATTTTTTGATGAACAGTGGGTGATCGGTTACCATTAGATCAATGGTAGTAGAGCTGTGTTCAGTGATTCGGGTGGCCGACGTGGGTAGCACCGTAAGATTGAAGGTGGTGTGAATCCGTCTCAAAGAAAGTAGGTTCGCAGTGGGTTGACTCGCGTTGATATTGTAGTCACCAACCAGGAAGATCCTGTCAAAATGGTGTTCCAGCAGATCGAGTAGAAGCTTTTCATATTGTTGGGCAAAAAGTGCGTTGCAACCAGAGGGGTTGTATACCACGACGATGCACGTGTTGGTATCGCCAAACCTAGCTTGGATGGCCAGAAATTCAAGCCGTTGGTTGATAGGAATGGTTGCGATGCAATTGCGATTGCTAAGTTAGATAGACTCGGGGTAAATGGCAACCTCCTGCGATGGTTTCGCTCTTATCTCAGTGATCGCCAGCTGATGGTAATCGTTGGTGAATGTCAGCCTGCTGCTTACCCATCCACGTCAGGGATACCTCAAGGAAGTCACCTTGGCCCGTTGATTTTCCTGTTGCACTTTAACGACGTGAATCTGGTCCTCGAAGGCCCTCGTCTATCGTATGCAGATGATCTTAAAATCTATATCCGGATCCGTTCTATCGATAACTGTCACTTCCCCCAATGCCAGCTCGAAGCGTTTGCTAACTGGTGCAACTTGAACCGAATGGAGGTCAACCCCGCCAAGTGTTCAGTTATCACCTTCTCTCGCAAGAAGGAACCGATCATGTTCAATTATGTACTTCAGGAAACAACTATCAGCCGTGTCAACCACGTAAAAGACCTGGAAGTTATTCTGGATTCCCAGTTAACGTATAAGCAACACATCTTGTTCATTGTCGACAATTCATTTTCAGGATTGCAAAGAATTTTTCCGATATATATTGTCTCAAATCGCTATACTGTTCCCTGGTGCGATCCACCCTGGAATATTGCTCCGCAGTATGGAACCCAAGCTGTTATAATGGTGCTAAAAGAGTTGAGTGCGTTCAGCGTCGATTTCTTCGATTTGCTATGAGGAAGCTGCCTTGGACAAAAACCCTTTTCGTCTACCCAGTTATAAAAGTCGATGTAAACTGATTGAGCTGGAGCTTCTACGTACTCGGAGAGACACTTCGCGGGCCCTGCTCATCCCGGATAGTTTACAGGGTAGAATTGGTTGTTCTACCATCCTGGAGAAGATCAACGTGAACGTCCAACCCCTAGCGCTGCAAAATAACGCTATGTTAAGATTACCTCAGCATCGCACTAACTATGGCATGAACGGTGCTATAGACGGCCTTCAATCGAGTTTCTTCAATGTTCGATTTCAACCTGACACGAGAGATGCTACGCGGCCCCTTTTCCCGTATTTTCTCTGACGCATTAAACCGTTGAATGACCATGTATTTTATTGTATTGTGTATTTTAGTAAGCTGGACTATGTATTTCAATGTTATTCACTTTAACATCATTGTTGCTACACTCAGCCTGTTGATGTAAACTAATAAATAAATAAATAAATAAAAGCCTGCATCGTGCTCTCTTGCCGTGCGGATCTATTTGCTTTTTGCTGAAGGAAGTGTTACTACTACGTAAAGCTACAACAAATTTAAACAGCACTTTTGAGTGCTCAACCTGTAAAATTTCTACCTTGTTCAACTCTTATTCCTCTTCGATCCTTGTTTGAACCCTACCCGAGGTAATCCTTCTTGGATATCGATTTGGAAAATTCCTCTTCGATCCTTCAGATTCCTATAGTAATCTGCTTGGAAGTCGATTTGGATAAAAATTTACTGCCGCCATGACGCCTAAACGCAAAAGAAAGGGGCAAACTCTTGATATCCCCCTTCTGGTGAAATTAATTTGAGTAATCAATTTGATTTGCTCATGGATGATGAGAATGATCCATCATCCAAGAACAATTCTAGTAAACTTTCCCGGCTTAATGCCAAGAAGGAAAAGATTCCCCCTATTGTGATAACCACTTCCGATTTCTATGCTCTTCGCATGGAATTTTTGAACTTCGTGAAAGTTATGTTTTCACTACAATCTGGACGTCGGGGTGAATGCCGTGTATTGGCTGAAACCTTAGACGGATTTAAATGTCTTCTCAAGTATCTTACTAAAAAGAAGCACAAATTTTTTTACTTACGACACCAAAACTGAACGTGTGTTCAAGGTTGTCATGAAAGGACTGCCCAGTGGTGAATCCCTGGATCAGATCAAAGATGAACTGGCAAAATTACTTGGAGTTGTGCCACTCCAAGTAATCAAAATGAAAATGAAATCCCGTCCTGGCGATTCACGCAACGGGATTTCTAATGATTTTTATTTAGTTCACTTCAAGTCTAGTGAACTAAACAACCTTAAGGCCTTAGAAAAAGCTAGCCTTATGCTCCATGTCCGAGTGAAGTGGGAACACTTCAGGAAGACTGGAGGAAATTTCCAAAACCTCACCCAGTGCCGTAAGTGCCAGCTAAATGCATGAATTGTGGTGATTCCTCTCACGCAAAGGACGACTGTTCTGTGAAGGAAGATCCTAAGAAATTTAAATGTTCGAATTGTGGTGCAAAAACCACAAATCCAATTTTTGGGAATGTAAGACTCGCAAAGCGATCCTACAATCTCGTTCTAAGTGACAGGTAGGAAACGCTTCACGTTTCCGAACAGGTACCAATTACTCTGCTGTTAACAACGGTCAGCGAGGAACAAATTCTACATTCGTACCCGTAGGTACAATTATCACCTCTGCTTCAAATTTTTCATCTATACCTACTCCTTTCGCTGCTAACAATGTTCAGCGAGGTAATGAAGCTACCTATGCTGCTATTGCAAGGGGTAGAAATCAAAATACTAACCAACGTAATTCTAACGGAAATTGTGACAATTTTGACTTAGGAAGCATTACTGCCCCTAAAATGGAATTTTTACAGAAATCATTAATTGAAATGATTTCTGATATGCCTAAATCTAACTCCATGTTTAATGCTATTCAAACTGGGGCTAAAATTTGCAAATAATATTGTCATGACTTTGAAATTCAGTAATGGATTTTAACTCATTAAATATTTTAAATTGGAATGCTCGATCTCTTAAAGATAATGAAGACGAGCTATTTAACTTTTTGAGAGTTCATAACGTGCATATTGCCGTTATAACTGAAACGTTCCTTAAACCTGACCATAAGGTTAAGAAGGACGCAAATGATTTCATTTATAGAAATGATCGTATTGATGGACCCTGTGGCTGCGTTGCCATCATTGTTCATAGACGAATCAAACATAAAATTCTTTCTTCATTTGAAACCAAAGTTTTTGAAACTTTGGGAGTTTCTGTTGCAACAAAATTTGGACAACTTACGTTTATAGCTGCCTATTTGCCATTCCAATGCGTAGGCCAGCAAAAGAACTTTCTCAAGGGTTACCTTCAGAAACTTACCGGTCATAGGTCTAAATTCTTCATTATTGGTGATTTGAATGCAAAACACCGCTCATGGAATAATGCTCAAAGCAATTCCAATGGTAATATTCTGTTTGATGATTGTTCAGAAGGTTATTACACTATTCAATATCCAAACAGCCCAACATGCTTTTCTTCTGCAAGAAATCCCTCCACTATTGATTTAGTCTTAACTGATTCATGTCAACTTTGTAGCCAACTGGTTACCCATGCTGACTTCGGTTCTGATCACCTTCCAGTACTTTTTGAAATATCCCAAGAAATAATTTGTAATCCCAACAGCTCTACTTTCAATTACCATAGAGCTGCTTGGGAGCAATATCGAACATTTATGGAATATAACTTCGATCCAAACATTCCTTTGCAAACCAAAGATGAAATTAATTATGCTCTTGAATCTCTGACTACTTCTATAGTTGCAGCAAGAGCTGCCTCAGTACCAAAATGCGAGGTTAAATTCGATTCAATTATAATAGACGACGATCTTCAGCTCTTGATCCGTCTTAAAAATGTCCGTAGGAGACAATATAAAAGAAAACGCGATCCTGTCATGAAAGTTATCTGGCGGGATTTGCAAAAACAAATTAAAAAACAAAACTTCTGAAAATAATGTTTCTAAATTAACCCGAGTTCCAAACCCTTTTGGAAAAACCTCACAAACCTATTCCAGTGCTTAAAGAAGGTGGTACAATTTTGATCACAAATTTGGAAAAAGCTCAGAAACTTGCTAAGCAATTCGAGGGTTCCCATAATTTCACTTTGGGTCTTACTAATCCTATTGAGAATCACGTTGCTCGGGATTATCTCAATATTTTCTCTCTGGAAAATATTTTTGATGATTCCTGGGGGACTGATTTGGACGAGGTCTTTAGCTAAAAAGCTTCAAAATATGAAAGCTCCAGGTGATGATGGAATTTTCTACATCCTCATTAAAAACTCCCAGAGAGTACCTTGTCTTTCTTGGTAAAATTATTTAACAGATGTTTCCATTTGGCATACTTTCCTGATAAATGGAAAAAATGCAAAAGTTGTTCCTATTTTGAAGCCGGATAAAAATCCAGCTGAAGCTTCTAGCTACCGTCCACTAAGTTTGCTTTCTTCAATAAGTAAACTTTTTTAAAAGATAATTTTGAATAGAATGATGCTTCACATCAATACGAACTCAATTTTTGCAGATGAGCAGTTTGGAATTCGCCATGGGCATTCAACTACTCATCAACTCTTAAGAGTTACAAATTTATTTCGTTCAAACAAATCTGAAGGCCACTTAACTGGAGTTGCTCTTCAAGACATAGAAAAAGCATTCGACAGTGTTTGGCATGAAGGTTTGATTGCTTAATTGAAAAAGTTTAATTTTCCACTTCACATTATGAAATTAGTTCAAAGTTATTTAACTGACAGAACTCTGCTGGTAAATTATCAAAATTCAAAATCTAATCGACTACCTGTTAGAGCAGGAGTTCCTCAGGGTAGCATTCTTGGGCCTATATTGTATAACATTTTCACTTCGGACCTCCCTGATTTGCCTCAGGGTTGCCACAAATCTTTGTTCGCTGATGACATAGGCATTTCCACTAAAGGAAAAAGTCTTCGTGTTATTTGCAGCAGACTGCAGAAAAGTTTAGATATTTTCTCTTCTTATTTACTAAATAGGAAGATTTCTCCCAACGCTTCCAAAACTCAACTTATAATATTTCCACATAAGCCTAGAGCTTCGTTTTTGAAACCTAGTAGTAGTCACATAGTCACTATGAACGGAGTTCCAATTTCGTGGTCAAGTCAAGTGAAATAGTGGACTTCTAAAAATCACATTGAGGGCATTCAAGCCAAATGTAGCAAATATATAAAATGTTTGTATCCTCTTATAAACAGGAAATCCAAACTTTGCCTGACGAATAAACTTCTAATATTTAAACAAGTTTTTAGACCGGCCATGCTTTACGCTGTGCCAATATGGTCTACTTGTTGCACTACCAGGAAAAAAGCACTTCAAAGGATTCAGAACAAAGTTCTGAAGATGATTTTGAAGTTGCCTCCCTGGTACAGTACTACCGAAGTACATAGAATTTCGACTGTTGAGACTTAAGAACAAATGTGCAACAAAATAATTAATAATTTCAGGCAAAAATCGTTGCAATCCTCAATTACAACGATTAATTTTCTTTTAACTTAGATAAGATTTAGTTTTAGTTTTCAATTTTAAGATTTTAATTGTTATACTGACATGCAGGTTTAAATAACCTGTTTAAAATACGGAATTGCCAAGACAGGAACAATGTAAAAACACTTATATATATATATCATAACAATTAAGGCTGGTAAGTTGCTGTAGTAACTGGAGCACCTAGGTTAAAATGAAATGTAATTTATTTTGAATTTGGAACAATGTAAAATAAATAATAAATAAATATTATCTTGATACCAACAAATACTATCAGAAATTTGTTCCCGCAATATTATTTCAATACCGAATTGAGCAATTACGGTATCAAATCAATGAGAACTACTTAAGTATCGGTCTTCGTTCGATATGCAAACATCAAGATTTGTTTTTAAAATAATATTCGGCATGCTATTCATTAGTATTATTTAGAGATATTCAACTTCTTTTCATGCTAATCCATATCAACTTTAGATATCAATACTAAAGTTTGTATCCGAACAGTGCTCAATCGCCTCCAAATCGGGTTCTGATTTAGCCTCACAAAAGTTGAACCCATTTGGCTGAAAACTGATTTAGTACAAGTGTACTAGTTTATACGGAACGGAAATTACTATGGAAAATCTGAAATTAGGGAGGCTCATCAGGACCCAATTTCAGTCTATTACACAGTCTGCACGATCTGCGATGTTATCCAATACAACTGTTATTAGTGGACAAGTTTTTTTCCCTTTTGTATCAGGCAACAACGGTGAACGCCTAAAATAATTTAGCAGATCAAGTGAATTGAATCATCGAAACCGTGGTATAGGGGAAATGGCTCTAATGTTGGCCTATGGATCTAAGATCGGGTCCATCGCTAAAAATCTGCTATTGATCAATTTTATGATAAATTCTAGATGAACGCGTCACTGGGACGGTATTTTTTGGTCGCTATTCACCCATATTCTTGTTTTAGTTCGAACCGTATTTTCCATACATTTTTTTTTTGTATGGAAACTACGGTTCGAACGAAAACGAGAATATGGGTGATTGAAAATTTAGTCGATCGCTGAATTTTTGTATGGGCCCAAATTAGGGGCATTTAGGCCGACATTACATCCATTTCCCCTATGTGGTATTATTCGGTCAATGAATTCTAAAAATCCAAACCACATCAACCATAACACGAGGAAACCTTTTATCGATTCTACTCTACATTCCATTGCGTGCTACTACTGGACTAGCTCAGAAAAGCAACATTAGATACCGATGGATTAAGCTAATGAACGACACCGTTGGGCGCTACTGTTCTCCATTGACGGTCGTGGTGGCATTGTGCTTCCCTCAAAATCCACCGCTATCTAGCTTCATCTACATGTTCCTTCGCCTGAACGCACTACTGCTATTGCCTTGGGGGGATATTGTTAACTATAGATTTTTAGTTTGTTTACCTGGTCCGTACGCTCTGCCTTGTGTGACCGACGCGGATGATGTGAATCTGACAAGGTCAGGGACACGAACATTTAGAGTCAGTTCCAGGTACGGAACAAAGCAGCAACGACTTTCACCTAATGGATCCTAGATGTCACTGCCCGCAATGGCTATGAAGATGGACGTTCCAATTTAGAGATAAGTTCTTTATGATAGGGACAAAACTGGAATTT
Source organism: Ochlerotatus camptorhynchus (assembly GCF_037179485.1). NCBI lineage: Eukaryota > Metazoa > Arthropoda > Insecta > Diptera > Culicidae > Ochlerotatus > Ochlerotatus camptorhynchus. Next base: position 5,135,814 of record NW_027041014.1, read on the forward strand.
CTTCAACTGTGTTCGCGTGTAGGGTTTTAAGAGTATAGGTACTCTTCCGTATGCCGAAGTTGCATTGAAACTCGTCTGACGAAATTGGAATCAAAAAGCAGTGTTAGATTTTCAGCAATATCTCAACCGTTTGTGATTCTTTATCAAATCTAACGTTACATACGGAAAGAAAATCAAATTTACAAATCATCTTTGATAGAAACAATCCATTTCATGTTCTAACCCGTTCGAAAAAAGAGAGTGATAAAGTGCGGATTGTGCTTAGTAGGACGGAAATTAGATCTTAACCCTATGGGAAACCAAACCGCGTGTGTCATGTTGTGGCTCAAATCCTGTCCTGTGATGAATTTTAGTGGTTTCTAGTTTTGCTTTCCCGCCGTGCGGTTTCAAAACAAGTTGCATATCAGGTAGCAGCCACTACTCACGTCAACACTATGTTTGTGCGATTGTTTTGACGCGCGCAAAACAATCCCTTTCCTGGTAAATCAGTCTGCAGGATGACCACGCAGAAATCCGTGCGCCAATTTATCACTCGCTACAAATTACCCCTCGTTTAAATGGGTCTCGAGTTGGTCGGTTAGCGAAAGTGGACCGCAGGATTATGCATGTGTATTGCGTATAAGTATATCAGCTAATTTCCACGGTCATGGCCTTGCATGGGTTCTCCCTTTACTGGCTGTCAAACCAAAGCACTCTCGCACGATAGATGGTTGGTCAACAACAACAACAACAACAGCAACAAGTAGGAGAGTAGGAGTACAAATAGAAGCTTTGTAGGCATTTCTCGGTATGATATATTATCACTCCCAACTGTCGTTTGTCCGAGGAGAGGAAATCGGTTTACGTGCCAGTAGCTAATATGGTGTATGCCACCAAGGATGGACTGCTGTTCACAGAGTACGTGCCGTTTGTCTTAATACCTTGGAATGATTTATCGTAATTGTTTGAAAGAAATTGAAATTTTATTACGGTTGAAGGCAGTCTTTAATTGCGTCTTATTTATTCATTTGTACCTCATCCTATGTTTTGATTCATGCCAGATCATAGATCACTGAAATTACTCACCATTTATGACATGAATGAGAGGTTGGCTCGATGGGTTCAGTTGAGCCGGTTTACCACATTCAATAATTAATTTTGTGTAGGCCTACTGAGCTATCGGTTCAAATAAGTTGGAAGCTCAGGAAGAAATTTGAAGGCTTTTTGGGAGATTTTTTAAATTGAACACGGACAACGATTTATACCAAATTGATAACAAGTTCTAATATCCGGTTTTCAAGGTTTGATATATCAAAAAATGCTCGTTGATTTTTTTTATATAATTACATTATTTGTACAGGCTCAATCGAATAAACTTTACCGAGCCAGGTTATCATTTGCGTTGTACATTATTAATGTCTTAAATCTAAAGTTCAAGGAATCGAATCGAACAGCGTTCGGGTGCGGCAAGTGTTGGTATTGCCTAGTTTGAGATCACCATTTTTTACACATTGAGGATCATTGCTAGTCCCAAGCATCGTCTATTGGTTCTCTGTGTAATTACAGCTGATCTGGCAATAACAGAGTAGCAACCGTGAGAGGTCAATCATGCTCATGCTCATGCAAGTTCAAAGAATCGAACCGAACACTCGAGGTCTTCTCGCGTTTAATGAATAACAATGTTATGGATGGGGAGAGGGAGATTTTAAATATGAATTATGATATATTTCTAAAACTTATAATTGCTCATTGGATATCACAAAAATAACTAACTTTGTGATAATTGAAATCATCTTGATAACAAATCCAGTGAGTTATTAACATTAATGCAACCAATTTCAAATTATGCTATCGATTTGATAAGTTTTTCGCTGAAACCTGCGCAAGTGTAAAGCACCATCTTTTTTCTCAGCATGCGGAATTTATTTAGAGTTTTGAACAGACCTTGCATCTTTCGTAAACAAATACAGCAACCCGATTTTGTCAGCCCCTTTTTGAAAATCATTTCTAATCTTCTACGAAACCCATGCGCCTTCTCAGTGGTCTTATTAGACCAAAGTATACCTTAAAAATCCCTCTTGAAGACCAATAAGAAAGATTTGGAATTTCCGTCATTGAATTATAAAAGTCTGATGCGCGGAGGGGCTAACAAAATCGAGACATCACTGTACTACTTTTTTTTCGTGATATCAGGCTTTCATGATCAGCTGATGAACACAATTAGTCAAGATTTAGTTATTAAGTAAAAGTAAATAAATATGGCGAAAACAATTAAAAGTAAATTATATTTGGAATAATTTGTTATTTCTAGATAGAGCTGGAATTAGGGCGTAACAGCTTTGATAAACAATGACTTCTCCCGTTAATTTTTTGGAATTCAAGGCACGCCTATACAAACCAACATCGAAGTCTTCCCTTACTCGATGGTGATGTCGATTTGCCAGGGAGAGCCACGACTGTTCGAGAAATCATCGAGAGAAGTCATTGTTTAGAAAAGCTGAAACGCCCTAATTCCAGCTCTATCTAGATTTATATGATTTCAGCCTGTTAGTTTACCTTTATCATTCCTGCAATGTTGGGAAAAACACAAATCTCATGCATGAGTTTATTGGTCTCCGACTGCGCAATAATCACCAATGAGCTTTCCGGATCGAAAATTCCTTGCTATATATTATGGAATTTTGCATTGTTATTAGTGTTTGTCTTGCATTATTCGATAGAAAACTTTGCAAAAATAGGGGAAATGGATGTAATGTCGGCCTTAATGCCCCTAATTTGGGCCCATACATAAATTCAGCAATCGACTAAATTTTCAATAGCGACCACAAATATCCATTAGTACCTTCCTATTGACGCGTTCATCAATTGATAAATAGCATATTTTTAGCGATGGGCCCAAATTTTAGATCCATATGCCAACATTAAAGCCATTTCCCCTATATGTGCGTGCTTTTAATTGACGATCGAGCGGTTGGTTTTACCTTGGAATGATTTTTTTTTTGCGTGTGAGCAGTGTTCGGAAAATCATTCTCAAATCTCATTCATTGAGTCTCCTTGCGAGAATAAACTCACATGCGAATGTGGCAACAAACAAAATTAACGCTTGAGATTCTCATGCATATTCACGCACTCACACTCACAACGCCGATAAAACCTCTCAATCGTCAATTTTGTTAGTTTTCCAACCCCTGATGCACAAGCAATAGTAATAACATTAAATAACGCCAAAATATAATTAAATGAATTTTTGAACCTGAAAACTCATCGGTGATTTTTGCGACGTTGAATTTTGCAAGGCTCATAAACTCATGCATGAGTTTTGAGTTTTTCCGAAAACTGCGTGTGAGTGTGAGTGCGGGAAAATGCATGATAATCTCAAGCGTGAGTTTTGGTTTGTAGAATCGCATGCGAGTTTATTCGTCATGAGAGTTAAATGAATGAGATTTGAGAATTTAAGATTTTACGCACACTGTTGCTCTGGATTTTTGAATTAAGGTGGCGGGGTTGTTAGAACCTTCCGACGGTCCCTAAAGTTTTAGGAACGATTTTGATGTTCCCACAACATATTTAAAACTCTGCCCAATTTCTGAAGCCTCTGAAACCTCTCAAAAATTCCCAAAAAATCATTTAATGTGTTTGCACGCGTTACCAGGTACGTCCTGAGCTTTATGAATATCTACAAATTTCCTGATCAGCTATGAAGATCGTACACTGAGAAAAAATACTACCCAAAATTTGAGTTCTTTTTACTTAATATTGACTTCACCTTCTCACTTGCGCTCGTTATTGTTGTCAAAAAAGGAACGAGAGATTCGACCAACGATATAGTTCAGCCCAATAAGTTACTTTTAAGTAAATTGCATATTCTCAAATTTACGTGAATTAAACTTTATTTTGGGTAGAATATATTTAAGAGTAGGTAATTTTTTTGCTGGTGTTAAATGGAAACTACTATATGCGATATACTCAAATTTGGGTTATTGGGCTGAACCCCGGATTTGAGGGAAAAGTACTTAATTTTGGGTAGCTTTTAATCTCCGTGTAGGTTTTCTCTGTGATTTGCTTAAGATCTAGGTCTGACGAAGACGCATCGTAGTCACTGCATAAGCTACTAACAGTATCAATATTTCCTTGCGCTGAACCAAGGTTGCAAATACTCATTTCAGCTAAAACAATGTATTTTTGAATTATGAAATAATTAGAAGCTATGATCATATTTTGAATTGGTAAGATACAAGAAGAGGTTGAAAAGAATGTGTTTGACATATTAAACCTGTTTATTTCACTTCATGAGAGTCACAATCAGCGATTTTTCACACACTCACTCACTCACTAACTCAGCGATCAGCAAATCTCTGATTGTGACTCATAGAAAGCAAAATTTACAGGTTTTATGTTTCAAACGCATACTGTGGAACCTCTTCTTGTAAGTTACACAACATGTCATCATACCAGCTTTTGGTTTTATTATTCCGAAAAACATTATTTTAGCTGAAATGAGTATTTGCAACCTTGTGCTGAACAAACATTTCTCAGATTCTATCCAACTTGTGAAAGAAAAAAAAATAAATGTTTAGGACGAGTTTCAGGGTACTATGTTCTCGATGCTTTTCAAAGTTTCAATCAATTTGTCTGAATGCCATGATATTCAACCTAAGCTGATCAATTCAATCATTTCATACCATTTGAAAAATATGTAGAAGATGAAATATATAACGGCGCCGGTGGTGTAGTGGTAAGCGTGATTACCTCTCACCCCAGCAGGCCTGGGTTCAATCCCAGTCGGCGCCGCCGGGATGTTCTGAGGCATAACATCTCTGATCACGCCTTCCTTCGGATGGGAAGTAAAGCCGTTGGTCCCCGGTTCATGAGTTGATGGGTCGATAGGTAGGGTCCAGGTGTGGGAGCTGCCTTCCTGGCACGTCGGTAGCATTGGTGCTCAGCACGGAAAACAAGATCGACGAAAAAAACAAACCAAAGGAAAAAAAAAAAAAAAAGATGAAATATAAGAAAAGGGATTGAATAACAAATCTATGATGATGGTTTGATTTTCCCCGTTGATAATTTTGTTTGTTTTGATTACATAACGGAATTAGCTTATTCTCACACACACACACACACACACACACACACACACACACACACACACACACACACACACACACACACACACACACACACACACACACACACACACACACACACACACACACACACACACACACACACACACACACACACACACACACACACACACACACACACACACACACACACACACACACACACACACACACACACACACACACACACACACACACACACACACACACACACACACACACACACACACACACACACACACACACACACACACACACACACACACACACACACACACACACACACACACACACACACACACACACACACACACACACACACACACACACACACACACACACACACACACACACACACACACACACACACACACACACACACACACACACACACACACACACACACACACACACACACACACACACACACACACACACACACACACACACACACACACACACACACACACACACACACACACACACACACACACACACACACATATGACATGTTTGTTTGTTTACATTTATCTGCTGCTTACTATTCTATCCATTCCAATCGACAGAATCGTCTAAAGTGGGTTGAACACGTTTTTACAACGCTCCAAACTTCTTAGGTGAGTGCAACTATTGTCGGCACCCTCTTTTTCATCGGCAACCTATCCATTTGAACTATATGTTAACCAGCTGTTCTATTAACACAAAATCAGCCGTATTTTGTAGTGCGTTCGTTTCATTTGAAGAAAAACCTAGCATACCAGGTTTGCTCAGTCTTAAAAATGTAATCAGATTGAAACTGAACGACTCAGGTGAAAATTTAGTTGTTTTTTTAAACTAAAAAGAGCATTTAAAAAACACCTTCGAAATTTTCGTAAAAGTTCATCAAAAACCTGGAAAACCCAAGAAATTGTATTTATTGAAATGAGCAGACACCCTGTAAAGAGCTTGTATGCCCTTTTAAAGATTGTAAGGCCATTTAAGCTTTTTGAAGCTATCCCACATAGAACAAAATTCTGAATTTTACTGGTGATGTAAACATCCATTCATGCAGACAACCTTTTCACGTAAACTAGCAACTTGCAAGAAGTGTACCTTACAAACATGGACAGTGCATTCCAATGTATGGAATATTGCATAACATGTCTCATAAATTTACACGACCTGTAATGTGAACTTGTATGATATATGACGCTCCATTTATTTGCATCATAGTAACGGAAATTTACACTGATTTTTATCTGTGTAAGCCATTTTAGTATTGAAAAGCCATGTTAGTAACTACAGGCTAGTTAAGCGATTGTGAGGCCAAATGCAAAGGCAATTTTGGCCTTACAACCAGGGATGGAAAATCATTTACATTCATTTCGTGCATTCATTTACATTCATTAGCCTCTAACTTTTTTCATCAACAGAATACCGTTAAATGATGTACAAAGCTTTTGTAGCTTTTGATATTAACTACAACTTTTGTTAATAACTAAAATCTAAATCTCTTATGAATGACGCAATAGAGCTGGCAGAACATGTTATTGTTTTTCAGTGAATGTAATTAACATTCACTGAAAAACAATGGTGGGTTCTTATCGCTCTGATTCATCATGCATAAGAGATACAGATTTGAGTTGTTTACAAATGATGTAGCTAATATCAAAGCCTGCAACAGCTTCAAACACTATTTTACGGAATTCTGTTGACGAAAAAAGTTAGAGGCAAATTAATGTAAATGAATGTAAATGATTTTCCATCCCTGCTTACAACATCTGCATTAAATATTGGTGGGTCTCAAGCTTATGGAATTTCTCGAAGTGGGTCTCAGCCGGTAAAAGTTCGCGAATAACTAATACTAAACAGTTTATGTTCTAGGTTATATTTTTACAAAATGTATCAGGTACAGAACTGATATGTAATGTTAATCTAAACTAATACTACCTACAACATCTAGTTATGCAAAGTGGATGGATTGTGTTTGATTATTTCAAACGCCCATTTTCCAATGTAAAGATAAAATCCGACGACATCAATGTTATACTTTGTCAAAATTATGTCCCTTAGAGAAAATATTATAGGCCTGAAGTCGTAATAAGTTCCTTATCAATCTCCTTCTTAGCCTTATTTAACTCAGCTATATGTTCCTTGACGATGAAGGGCAGGGAAAGAAGGAGGAAATAGAGCATGGAAGAGATGAAAGGATGCGGGAAATCGAAGAATAATGGTGTATTCAAATCAGAATCTGACCCCGCGCGTCAAATATCGCTCAGGACGGCATTCTTCTTAAAGGTAACATAAATTGTGGAATCAACATTATTGAAAATGTGTCCGTATTGTTGTCGTTTGAGTTTGGTGGTGGCTGCGATATTTGCGGGTAGATGCGTGTTTGGTGATGACAAAATTAAGGATTGTATGTCCGCAAAACTCGAGACAAAACTCTTAGAATTTAAATTTAAAGTGAAACCTAGTAACTGCCAAGGCAGTCTACATCCTACCAAACCAAACCAAAATCCAATTCGAATCTAAAGGGGTTTCACAGGTAACTGACCTTTCTTTTGAATCATCCCCTATCCTACGGGTAGGCAAAATTCTGAAAACTAGTTACATAACCCGTTCCCTTATGATTTTTCATCTCGAGCACCCCTTTCGAAATGATGCTGCCTGGTCATTCCATTCGCAGCCATGTCCATCGCTAGTGGATCGAGACGCGAGCTGATGACCCTTTCCCGGCATCCCCCTGTCAAGTCAGCTTTGCGCAGTGGCAATATCGTAACCAATGAGGCACAACCGAGGTGCGATTATTGCTAGTTGAAAACTAATACCAATACCCCGCCTTGGGGACGTGCAATACCGTCCACTACGGCAATTTTTGACAACTCCGAAAGGGGTCATAATTTTATAAATAATAGTAGTTAAAGATGGCATTCCTGACTGTAACTTCAACTTTGATCTGATTGTTTCATAAGCAGTTTATGGCTGGGATTTTCCATATGTCACTCACTCTAAGAGCACCCGCACCAATGCGTTGCTTAAGCTATTTTAGCAACCTCCACCATAACGCAGTAACCGCACTGGAGGTTGCTATTCAAGTGCGGGAAATAACAATGTGCCTCTCGGTGAACAGCGGGTTGACAAATATAGCAGCGTTGCTATCTATGAAATGTTTGTTTTGTTTTTCATTTGTAAATTATGAATGAATTTGTATCTGGGACAAAAATGTGGACCCAAGGGACAGCAAAGCATTCCTATGGAAGACCCGAAACATCCATAAATGTGGGAAATTAGTAAAAAAAATGATCTAGATTTTTTTAATCAACTTGTTGTTATTCTGCATGGATGAATTTGGATTTGAAACCAGTATGTGCACTCTGATGGCCATGGAACGGGCCTTCGAAAGATCCGGTTCATCCGGAAAGCGGGCCAATTAATTTTTCTATTGTTCAGGAAATTTTAATCATATTTATGAAATTTCCTGAACCCGCATTGTTTCTAAAGCATCGCAAAATTCATGAAATTCTTGACATATCCCATAACTCCTTAGAATTCCTTGAAATATCCTGCAATTTTCCTGAAATAAATTAAACTGATATGAAGATCTCTAATCATCATAGAACTTCCCAAGCTATAATAAAACTACCAAAAAACCTATATACTTCTCTGAAGGTCTCTACACGTTCTTGAAGATTTCTAAACATTTTAAAAAATCTCGCGATTTTCTTGAACATAATCTGATCGTTGCTGAAGTTCCTGCATTGTTTTGCAGTTCTTTAAACTGCATTGAAAATCATGGAACTCCCTTAATTTTTTTTTTTTATATCTTTATTAAGGAGACTTTCAGCCGTTGGCTGGCTCGTCTCCGTCCCTTAAAATGATCTCACATGTTCCTGATGCTCATGTAACAGCTCTCATGTTTCTGAAATTTAAATAAAGGTCTTGGTACATTGATGAAATGTTTGATGAAGTTTCGGAAATTCCCTTAGTTTCTTTGAACTTCTTAGTTTTTTTCTAGTTCTTCAATTTCCTTGAAATTAGTTGGACTGTTCTTAGTTTCTCTGATCAGTCCTTCTTCTCTCGAAGCATACCTGAAGTACTCTCAATTCTATTGAAATTTTTGGTATTACCCTGAACTAAATAGAACTGTCAAAATAATTCTCGAAGTTTTTCTGAAGTTTATTAAATTGACCGGAATTTATCGGACCTTACCCATACAAATCTTAGAACTTCCCTGAAAGTCTGGAATTTCTTGAATTTCACGAAGTTATGGAGTTATTGGAAGTGCTGTTAATATCTCTGAAATTCCCTAAAGCTCTCTGGGCTTACTTCTTTGAGGTACTTGGAAGTTCTTTAAAATGTCAATTCTTTTTCTCAAGTTATCTCCACATCTCTGAAATTATTTTGACTTCTCTAAAGTTCTCTGGATATCCATGAATTTCTCAAATTTTCTTAAAAGTTCCTGTAGTTTCCTGAAGTTTTTGGAACCACTTTGATGTTTGCCTGAAGTTCACAAAAAATTCCAGAAGCTTTCGGAACTTACCTTTTGTTCCCACAGTTTGCCTATAAAACTTCCTGAAATTCTCAGTACTTCTTTTCATTCCTCAGACTCTCCTGAAGATCATTTTTATTTCCTGAAGTTTACGGAACTTTGCTTATGTATGCTTATGATGATGTTCCTGGAATTGTTCAGATATTCATGGAAATGCCCAGAAGATTTTTAAACTTCCCTTTTAACATGGATTTTCTGCGCAATCCTGAAGTTTTTTTACTATCCTTAAATTTTCGGAACTTCCTAATGGTTTCCTTTATTTTACTGAAATAAATGGAACTGCCATAAAGTTCTCGAAACAAACGTCCCACAAGTTCTCACAGTTTTCCTGATATTCATGGAACTGCTCTAACATTTTCAGAACTTACCCGAAGTTCACGTAACTTACTCATAGGTATCTAAGCTTAAATTTTCCTGAATTTAATGGAACTGCCCTGAAGCTCTTGATCTTCGCTGAAGTAAATTTTCCTGAAATCTATTAGATTGCCTTGCTTAAAGATCTTTTAACTTCCCCAAATTTCTATCAATCATAACTTCTTAAAGGTTTAAACGTTTTTTGATTATTTTTTTCCTTGGTTTGTTTTCCGTCGATCTTGTTTTCCGTGCTGAGCACCAATGCTACCAACGCCAGGAAGGCAGCTCCCACACCTGGACCCTACCTATCGACCCATCAACTCATGAACCGGGGACCAAAGGGTTTACTTCCCTTCCGAAGGAAGGCGTGATCAGAGATGTTATGCCTCCGAACATCCCGGCGGCGCCGACGGGGATTGAACCCAGGCCTGCTGGGGTAAGAGATAATCACACTACACCACCGCTTTTTTTGATAAATTCACAAGCTAAAATATGTAATCTGGTAATCCACATGGGTATCCGAAAATGCCTTTTAGGTTTTTGGTGCGCAACTTTTATAAGATGAGCATACGAAGATCAATATTTCGATCGTTTTTACGAATTGACCACTTTTATGGATGTTCCGTTTTCTTGAGTACCGGTGTCTGTAGTTGGATTTTAACCTTCAATCTTCAATCTTCGTGGTTAGATATATCAATATCGATGAAAAAACAATAACGAAACTCTGTGATCAATTTCAGTTCCAAGTTCCGAACACGTAAATTCACAATCGTGATAGCAACGACCGGTGCGTAAATAAGTTGCTAACTAAAATAGCAATGGCTAAAGTTGTCAAACTAGCAGCCCGAATAGCAACGCATCGGTGCGGGTGCTCTAACTAGCCAAGATATGCTTACCTAGCGCACACAACTGGATAAAAATGACTTTCAGGCAAAGACCGGAGGAACAGAGTCAAGCTCAAAAGGCATTCATAACAAGTAAAAGTGGCTTCTACGGTAAACCCAGAAGTCTCGCTTAACATTTGAAAAGGGCCTAACCTCGTTGATCGATTCTCTTCATCGACTTTCTCTTTGGTTTACCACGGCAACATAAACGAATTTCAAGCTAAGCTCGCAGCACAGTTCGACAGAAGATGATGTTAGCTTGCGCCTGAAACAACCCACTGAATGGGAAATTCATTTGCAGGCAGATTACTCGCGAAAGAGATAATCGATGAAAAGAATCCACCAACAATGATAGGCCCTTTTCTATCAATAGGTATCCCATGCCAAATTCAGAAGAGTGTTCTAGAATATTTCCAAAAGACATGTGTAGTGGTAAGCGTGATTGCTTCTCACTCCAAAAGGCCTGGGTTCAATCCCATTCGGCACCGTTGGGATTTTCGAAAGGAAAGTAAAGCCATTGGTCCCCGGTCCATGATTTGATTGGTCGATAGGTAGGGTCCAAGTGTGGAACAAATCAAGTGAAAAAAAGATTCCAGGAGACTTCCAGATCTAATCCAGTGGACTTCCACGACAAATACAGCAGCACGTTTTGAAAATTTCCAGGGCAAGTTCAGAGGACTTTCAAGGCGAACGCAAACAGTCTTAATTTCTGAGAATTCCCTAAACAAGTTCACACGACCTTTAAGGCAAGATTAGAGATCTTCTTAGGTTTCATTTTTTCCGAGGATTCCCATGGCCAGAAAAGTTCAGGATTAGTCCAAAGACAAGTCTAGAAGACTCTATGAAAAAGCTCAGAATGGATCAAGGACAAATCTAGTCTGCTGAACAAAAGTGAAAATGTCCCGGAGACATTTACGGGAAGTAAAAAAAAAATCAGAACACATCCAGTGGACTTTACGGCCAAGCTCTGAGTACTTCTACGTCAAGTACAAAGCGATGAAAATTTAGAACACATTGCCGGCCCAGAAGACTTCCTAAGCGAATTCCCAGGACTTCCAGTACAGAGGATTTCCAAAGCTAGCTTACAAGACTTCTATAGCAAGTCAAAATTCAAACGTCTTCTTCGATGATTTTCAGAGATAGTAAAGAGGACTTCAAATGTAAATCCACTAGACGTGCTGGAAAATCCTAGATAACATTCAAGACAAATCCAGATGATTTCCAGAACTAGCTCAAAATACTTGCAGGATAAATTTGAAACTTTTTCAGGGCAAGCCCCAAAGACTTGCAGAAGTACATTGGACTATCAGAGCACTCCCTGGCAATTTTAGGCATGCATATTTTTGAAACAAATCATCTGGTCTTTCAGAGCATGCCCAGATAATCAACCCAATCGCAAATACGACATTGACATTCGTAAATTATTGCTAAATGACAAAATATTTAAGATTCCGTTCAGAGATTTAAATTAGTTTATGCAAATTACTTTACCTCTGACCAATTTGTCTGAATTTCTGCGACCCACCTAAGAGCAGCTCTGCAGATAATGTCGGCACTGCTATGAAGCATATTGAAAGTGACAGTCGGAGAAAATCACATGTTTATTTTAGGAGAGTCCCTCTGTTTGGGGGAATGATTGTGAAGACAAACTTGAAATCATTAGTGCAAAAAGTCCTGTAGAGTTCTAAGTGAATTAGCAAGGAAGTTAAAATCTAGAAAAAATAGTTAGCATTTCGAACTTAGAACAAAAAATCCAGGAATACTACTTTTTTTACAGACACATTTTGTGTCATATGTGAATTGTCTAGGATAGCGATTGTTAATTATTAGCGTGAGAGACATGGATGCTTATTACCACGCCGGACACAATCCCACGAAAAATGTGCAGGGTGTCCAGCCAACCGGGAAAACCGGGAAATCCGGGAAAAAACCGGGAGTTCGGATTTATCGGGAAAAATGCGGGAAACCCCAAATTGCACCGGGAAAGATCATATATACTCATCCCAAGTAATAATTTTGATGTTATATTAGTCTTGTAGGCCATAATTTGGTCTTAAAGAATCCTTTAAACCTTTAAACTTACTGTTAATATTACTTGGAATCAAACAACTATATAGCACATTCATCATTATATTTTCTAGCTTACAACTTTCATATTATTATTTTCTCTCACTCGCAATCTGTTCGCGACCGGGTCAAGTGGTGATTTTGTCGTTGTTCCTACTACGATAGCTAAATTTATAGAATTTCATATGGTGTCATTAGAATGTATATAGTGTCATTGCTTGAATACTTTTGCTGCAGTTTTCCGAGTGAAGTAGTTCTAGTAGTTCTATATAGTTCTTTTCTCAATTCCAATCCCCAACTGAGAATAACATATTTTGACCTTACTACATATCACATACTGTATTCTTTAGGGTCAATGTTAAGCGAAATAATAATCTATGCTTCAACAAGGATTTGGGTTTTATCATGCAATAAAACTTGTGATGAGGGGTATTTTACCATATTTAACTGTTTCAATTAAACTGGGAAATCTAGGTTATACAACTGAAAAAAAAACAAGCTTTTAAATTCTTAAATAGAATAGTCAGAGTGCATTTGTTTCAAGTCCGTTATCTTCAAGAAAAATTAGGATATACAATTCCATTGCACACTAGGGACAAAATCGAAACAATGTGTTAAAATTCAATAACTTCGGTGCTCGCTGGGACAAGAGACTAAAAAATAGTCTTTCTTATAGAAAAAAAGTCTCAGAAATCGATTGAAGTGGGTTTCATCTTGGGCACGATAGGGTAAGCTGGGGGTTTTCACAGTTTTGCCCTAAAATCTCCTATTTTGCATGAGTTGAATGCTGTATCTCAAGATACCGATGATATAGACGGATGATTTCTTCGGCAAAGTTAATCAGGAGGTTAAGGACTGTTGGATGATGGACAGAACAATTCGGAATTCTTCCGCTAGTTAGTGCTATCTATGATCTTCTCTGGCTATTACGTCCCAACTGTAACTTAACGCCTGCTCTCAACTTAGTGCTTTAGATGCACTTCCACAGTTGTTAATTGAAAGCTTTCCAAGCCTGTTCAATTTTTACATGCGTATATTGTGTGGCAAGTACAATTATATACTATTCCCAGGGAAGTCGAGAAATTTTCCAATCTTTAATCCTAGACCAACCGGGATTCGAACCCAGCCACTTCCAGCATGGTTTGCTTTATAGTCGCAGGCTCTACCGACCAAGCTTATGGAGGAACTTGAATGAAAATTAGTAAAAGCGTGGAAATGCGTTAATGTAAAGCAAGACATACTACTGATGAAATCTGTTTTTGTTCATGTTACTAAATAATCAATAGCATCAACCGTGATTAGAAGAAGATTTGTCTTTGATATTTGTATGAATATTTTATAAAAATCCTAAACAAAAACTACCGACTCTAAATTTTACGAAAAAATGCTTGAATATATTTAATTCATCATCACTTATTTTATCAGGTCGAAGACCAACCCTCAGGATCCAGGCCTTCGAAAAATACGCGGGTCCATTCAAGGAAACCCAAAGATCCCTCGTCACAATCATCTCCTATTTCACCTCCTTTTGCCACTCCGGATTTGGATACCAGTTCCAACAGTCAGCGAAGACCGTCAACCCTAAAACCTCGAGGTTGAAAGCGCAAGGAGTTTAGCCAGTTGACAAGATTTTCGAAATACAGACGCAGTATCGGACTTTTCAAAGAACAAGGTCTTGATAACTTGGCTGTATTCAGCCAAAATTGCTGCCATAAAGGCTGCTAATCCAGCAACTGCTCAAATCTTACAGCACTTGTTGAGCGGCGGTGAGCAAAAGAGATCATCGAATCCGTTGACTCTATTCGTGGAACATCTCTGTGTTCGGAGGAGTCATCTTTGGCGATAAAATCAAAACTTGGGTTAAGTAAAACCAAATATGGAGAGCTGGCTCGATTCACTAAGAAGCATCTAGGTATGACAGTTTAATTAACGTTTATGTAAAAAAAACTTAGTAGAACAATTTTTTGTTTAAAATAGGTCAAGTTTCTAAATCTTTGATCAATTTTAGAGATATGCATTGTTATTTGTCCCATATAGGTATTGCAATTTTGCAGCCCTGGAAAAAAAAGTAGCTGAATTTAGAAATACCATAATTCCACCGTTCTCAACTCCAAACCGAGAAAAAGGATACTTAACATCAAGCGTTTCAATCCGTGATATGGTTATATGCGATTTGACACGGATTCTACAACTGGATGATGTAGCAGACAGGATTTCAAAGTTAAACCAGAAAGTGTTGACTTGTAAATTGCATGTCACGGTTGGTCTGGACTCTGCTACAGGTTTTACGCACTATAACCAGACAGGCTTCTTAAAAGAGGATGATGCTCTTCTCTCCGAGCATTTTAAGAGCCTTTTGTTAGTATCCGAAAGAGTAGAGGATATTTGGTGGAACCCGAATCCCCAGTCAGATTCGTTCTGCAGAATACGCTCTATGAATTTGACTAAAGAGACCAACTCGCTTACCAAGTCCATGTTTGAGCAGTTTTTTTTTTGCAGAGGTTGATTCCTTGAATCTGGATCCGGTGGAAGTAATTTCCGGTGATGTAAGTGTGTGCGTTTATATTTCGGCAATGTATACAATGATAGATGGGAAAGCGGCCAATGCAATTGTAGGGAATCAGGATACACATGTATGTTCGCTTTGTGTTCCGAATGCTGATCCCCATATTGGTCCATCGTTTTTTCATTCACGTCTCAACTTCGTTGAATGGTTGATCAAAACTGATGCGAAAAAATCCGTTCCAGACCACCCGGCATACACGAATCCCCTAGTTAAAAAAGGCCCGTGAAGTAGCTGATGAACTAGAACGGGAGTATGGCATGAACATCAACCGTCCTAAGATTGGTGGGTCCGGAAGCTGCAATAACGGCAATATGACCCGCCGTTTATTGGCAGAACCCAGAAAATTTGCAAAAATCATCGGCGTTCACAAGGACCTGGTGGAAAATCTGCGGCTCATCAGTTGCCTGGCGCTTTCTTCTAGAGTATTGTATCCTACCAAAGTTATGGAGTTGTATAACACTCTTGAAAAGCAGATTTTCAATGAATTCCCATACCTAATGAAATTGCCACTATCCATACATCAGTACATGCATCTAGCAAATTTCATTGAAAAATTGGTAAGCTTAGATTTAATAGTATATCGAATTACAATCATGAATGTTTTGTTTTCTTTTCCTTCAATTGAAAAATCCTGCCTTATACCATGAACTTTGTTCACGAGCAGTCCGGTGAATGTTGCCATAAGGTTTATAAATACATTCAGAAAATTTGACCGACATGATGACCGAAGCTTTGACTAGGTCTGACTTAAAGCTTGCCTGTTTCTTTAACCAGAGCAGACAATCGAGAAGTACTGATGCCAGGTTCGAAGAGAGGCTGGACTTTTTTTTTTTTTTAATTCTTTATTTAAGAGATTTTTAGCCTTAGGCTAGTTCATCTCTAAGAGAGGCTGGACGAATACACCTTGAAACATGATGACAGCGTTTTTTTTTATCTAGTTCGTATATTTGTAAGGCTCAATCGCGTTAGCTTTACGGAACCGATAATTCATTGTTCTTTGTTTGCTACAAAATTCACTTAATTCTATGTCTAGTAGGAGTTGGAACGAATACAAGATGACAGCGATGAAAACCATGGAAAAGCGGATGACTCCGGTGAACTCATCGAAGAGAGTGACGAAGAAGATGATGACCCCGGTGAACTTAACGAGGAAAGCGATGAAGAAGACATTTGAATGTTCCGTTGGATAAGTACCACAGATGTGTCCCTGTGGCTCGCACACACACACACACACACACACACACACACACACACACACACACACACACACACACACACACACACACACACACACACACACACACACACACACACACACACACACACACACACACACACACACACACAAAGAAGAATACATGAACATACAGT
Organism: Ochlerotatus camptorhynchus; assembly: GCF_037179485.1. Taxonomy (NCBI): domain Eukaryota; kingdom Metazoa; phylum Arthropoda; class Insecta; order Diptera; family Culicidae; genus Ochlerotatus; species Ochlerotatus camptorhynchus. Next base: position 5,152,689 of record NW_027041014.1, read on the forward strand.
AGCACAAACATATTCATTTCAAATGCTGACTAGCGTCATCTAGCGAGAGAATTCCGGATTGTTCCTTGACCTCCTTATCAACTTTGTCTAAAAAGTCAGGATCTTGAGATACAGCAGTACAAACATATTAACTTAAAATGCTCACTAGCGTCACCCTGCGGGGGAATTCCGAATTGTCATCATCCAATAGTCCTTGACCTCCTGATCAACTTTGCCGAAGAAATCATCAGTCTAAATAGTCAGGATCTTAAGATACAGCAGCGCAAACATATTCACTTCGAATACTCACTAGTGTCGCCTAGCGAAAGAATTCCGAATTGTTCTGTCCATCATCCAACAGTCCTTGACCTCGTGATCAACTTTGCCGAAGAAATCATCCGTCTAAATAGTCCGGATCTTGAGATACAGCAGCACAAACATATACACTTCGAATGCTCACTAGCGCCGCCTAGCGGAAGAATTCCGAATTGTTCTGTCCATCATCCAACAGTCCTTAACCTCCTGATTAACTTTGCCCAAGAAATCATCCGTCTATTTCATCGGTATCTTGAGATACAGCATTCAAATCATGCAAAATAGGAGATTTTAGGGCAAAACTGTGAAAAACCCCAATTTACCCTACCCTGCCCAAGATGAAACCCACTCCAATCGATTTCTGAGACTTTTTTCTATAAGAATGACTATTTTTTAGTCTCTTGTTCCAGCGAGCAACGAAGTTATTGAATTTTAACACATTGTTTCGATATTGTCCCCAGTGTGCATTGTCTCGAGATATCACAAATTTTTTGAGGTTTCGAAAAAAAATAAACACTGGTTCCGATATCTCTTCGTCATCTTGAAAGTTTTCCAAGCCTAATATGTTGAGGAATGGTCTAGGAAACTTTCAAACCGCTAGAGATTTTTTCAAAGGCGTGAATTTCGATAAATTTGTGAAGGCCGGAAGCAAACATCGAAACATCATGTAGTAGAATCTTCTTTTTTCAGAAGTTCTCAATCAAATTGTATTTTCTACAAATCCGGAATAGGCAAATTTCTAATCCCAGATTTTAGATAAATTCTTTGTTTAAAATCATGAAATATTTTCTATATTTTAGAAACATTAAATTTTTCTCGGACTGTGAACTTACATTCTAATATATCGTAAGTTATTCTACGCTTTCTTAATTTGTTTGAATTGAATATCGCGAAATACTAAGTACCAGCATTAAACAAAAAAAAACTCCTATCTCTACAATGTATACCAGAACCTTACAACTTTTTTGAAGATCGAGATTTTTCGAGAAAATTTTCCTCGTTCCAGGATAATGATAATTATTGATACGATCCAGAACACTTGCCTAGGTTCCAGAGATATGAAAATTTGTCTATGTTTGAAGTTTTACAGAAGTCTCTATATTCGAGATCTTTAAAATTGCTTGTATTAAAATTGATAAATTTGAACATTTTTCTCTGCGCCTCAATTTTTTTTTTCAATTTCAAGATTTCCTAATAAATTCCTATGTTCAATCTTTCACATCCCGAAGTTCAACCGATTCGCGGTCTGAATCTAAATTCAACTTATTCAATGGTTGATTTCCAAAACATCGTGGCAGAAATGTGAAGAAAAGGAGGTTACAAAATAACTGATTTTACGAAAACAAATTTATAAGATCATTCAACTATTTGTTTTATTTTTAAATAAATCTTGTAAAATGCTCATGGTGGTTTTGGAATTTATAATTTTTGTCAAAGCGGATCGAAATGCTCCTTAGTATGTAAATCATTGTGTGCATTTGTGCATTTTTACTGAACATTTCAGCTGATTTCATGGAACTTATTAACCTTTCTACAGCAGCTTTTCCGATGATATATGGTACAATTACACTTCAAAATGGTGCAAAGCGGTGCATACTAAAGAGCATTTTCAAATGCTTAATGTACAGTTTTACAGCGTACTTTAAATATTTACTGAGCATTTTAAGATTTTTAACGTATTTTGATCAATCATTTAAGGAGCAACCCGATCTATTTTAAGGAGATTTTTTTAACTTAATAAGGATAATTTCATCTGTTTTATTGAGCAAAAGTAGGGCTGCCATTGTAAACCTCGTTCTTGTAGAACTTCGAAAACATTTTTAATGTTACTTAAAATTTAGCTTTTTCCATAAAACCGGGAAAACTATCCAGTGGCCACCCTGGCATTATGACTCAGTTCCTCGAGCCGTAGAACCCGCCTTTTGATGAAATTAAAAAAAATCTGGCACGACGATAAAAGTGCACCTTTTATGCCTTCAAGTACAACTATAGCACTCTCGATCGAAAGCGTCCTTAGACCCATTTAAAGAGAAATCCAAATTGATAATGGTTTCTGGAAAGCTTTTTGACGTGTTCGATGACCGCCACTGCTGAACCCCGGACGTCAGTAGATTTTTACAGTAATCGTTTTACGTCCATCAATTGCATAGACACGTGTTGTTCCCTATTACAATTCACTTACCCATCTGCCGAATGCAGAAGGAAATGGGCGCACGGAAAGTCCCCTCACTTCAATTACCACGAAATTGCACTTTTGTGCAACAAATTCTGTACGGTTTCCAACTGCAAACAGACCACTTTCCATCAAATCAGCAATTGTATCGCATTTCGAAGAACGTCATTCCGGGCGAGGGCAAAGAAAACCAGTACATATCAACCGTCAGCACCTCGGGGGAAAAAAATTATCTCACTGTGTCACGTTGCACATCCTGTAAAAGAGAAAAGGGTTCCCATTCCGGCTAAGCACCTGGCAATGCATACAAACACATACACACTCACTCACTCACTCGAGAGCTCCAAGAAATAAAGAAATCGGTACAAACAAATTTGCTGCGTGTGCTGGAATCCCGCCAACCGACAATGGGACTGCAAACGAACTACTTTAGGTTCCTATAGGTACTATGCGGACTCCCGGGGAGGTCCTCGCCTTCGAGCATGGAATTAGCCTGTGTGTAGAGCATGTGTAGCTCATTAGCTCATCATTCTGATCAAGTTTCATTCATCAAAGTTCCAGCATATTTGTTCCACCCTTCTAACTCCAAGTGGGAGTATAGGGGAACTGAGGGTAATCCGCGCCACGGGGTGATACGACCGACGGTCTTTTTACTCGTTTTTTTCAAATGCCAATTGACAAGAACAGCACCTCATCTAGTAATTCGAATTTATGTTGGAATCGGCATTGCACAACGCGGTTGATCATACTACCCCGAGGCGCGTATTATCCCACCTTACCCTACGTAGTGACAATTTTAACCAAGGATTCGGTTCGAAGAACTCGGTCCTATTTGCCCACCGGGAGGTCTAACCTCCGCATCATTCGCCACTGGAAAGTGATGATTCTGAAGGTTGCTCTCTTGTTTGCTCTCTCCTATTATTTTCAGGCAAACGATATAAATAGGATCGGAACTATCTGCCGTCATTAGCCAGGGAGGTCGATCGGCGCAGGACTTCTCGACAACCGACGCATCCAGTGCGTTCCATCTTCATTGAACTGTGAAACGGATTTCATAAAGCTAACCAACCGTGCCGTGGGTGGTGGCGTCGGCGGCGGCACCATCATCATGAAGGGGGAAACTAACCTTAAATCTTCACCACCCACAACTACCACCACCACCAGCAGCAACAGCAACAACAGCATTGTTGCAGCTCGGGGTTCGGCTGCTGCTGCTGCTGCTGTTGCCATCGGCCCCAACATCAGCGTTTTTCCCGGGATGTTGGCGCAACTGCAGCGTCCACCGCGTACCATTTCCAGTGCCAGCTATGACTCCGAGAGCGATGATAACATGCAGCGAGGAGGGCCCTCGTCGGTCGCGACGACGGCCACCGATGCCAGCGTCAGTAGGATGGATTCCGATGGCGAGAAAGCAGATGTCGGCAGTGCTTCCAAGTAAGTGACCCGTTATTAGAGGTTTTACATAAGCAAAAGGGAGGGACGGGGGGGGGAGGGGTGGTTTGAAGAATTTGTGTTTAGGGAATTTCCTGGGACTGAACGGAAGGTCGATTAGAAAATGGAAACTGCATTTGATGAACAGTTGTGGTAATGCAGCAATGGTCCGAATTTGTCAGCCCGTTTTTGAAAATCTTTTCTTATGTTCTGTGAAACCCATGCAATGTACCAGTGCTCTTATTGCACCAAGGTATACCTAAACATTCATCTTGAAGACAAATGGGAGCGATTTTGAATTACAGTTATGTGAAATTTTTGAAAATAAAAGCAGGGCTGTGGAGCGGATAGAAATCGATCGTCTCCGACTCCGACTCCAATTCAACAAAATACAATTACAGTTTAACTTATCTTGAACAACATCTGTCGTCACTTCTAACAAAATATCATGATATCATGAAAAATATTCAACAACTATTAACTAAATTGATCACAATTTTTCTCAAATTTCAGCAAAAGTGACGCAGCTTTAGTATGACCGATCACATTCTAACCGTTAATGAGAATGATTTAAAAAAATTGGCCACAATTTTAAAATAAATTTGTCGCATCTTTAAATGAAATTTATCACAATTTTGAACGAAATGCACAGCTTTCTTCGAAATTAATCACAACTTCCAACACAATTGGCGTAAGTTCGAGGGAAATTCTTTACAAATTTCAAATCAAAATAAAGTGTGAATTGGTCTCAACTAAACATTTTATATTTTTTTCCAAAGCCGAACCGAACTTCCAGTAAAATTTTCCAAACTGTCAGAAAACAACAAAGTTTTCACATTTTTTGTATATTGTACTGATAATCAAAATAGCGGCGCCGATGGTGTAGTGGTAAGCGTGATAACCTCTCACCCCAGCAGGCCTGGGTTCAATCCCAGTCGGCGCCGCCGGGATGTTCTAAGGCATAAAATCTCTGATCACGCCATCCTTCGGATGGGGATGTAAAGCCGTTGGTGTCCGGTTCATGAGTTGATGAGTCGATAGGTAGGGTCCAGGTGTGGGAGCTGCCATCCTGGCATCGGTACCATTGGTCCTCAGCACGGAAAACAAATCAAAGAGAAAAAATAAATAAATCTTGAATGTTTTCAAAGTGTCAAAATCCCAGAATTAGAAGAATGAAGTCTCAACCATTTTTAAATTCAATTTTAAATTTAATGTTCTAAGCATGACATCTTTAAAAAATCTATGCTTCAGAATTTATATTTTTCCTTTAACCATGTGTCCACAATCTCAAATTTCCTCCATAATACTTCTGAAAATCTTCTTCAGATGACTCTCTGAATCCACTCTGAAATGCTCTTCATATTATTAATAATTCTAGCCTCCGAAAATACTCTCGATTCCCCTAAAAATACTTCTGACAAAATCACTTGAAGTTCTCCTCAGCAACTTAGTATTCTTCTGAAATTCTCATGGCACTACCGTAGGAATTTCTTTTTAGTTCTTCTCAGAATTTCCATTAATGTTTTGAAATGCTACGCATAATTTTTTGGAGCTCTCTTTTGAAATTATCAACGGAATATCCTTGAAATATTCCTCAGAATTCCTTAGGAATTTTCCTCAATTCTGACGTAGGACTACGTCTGTGATTTCTATATTGGGGTATACTTTGTGAAAACCGAAAATGGAACATATAACAAAATTATGAAAGATTTTGAACGTTAATAACTCAGCTGCCTATGGACCAATTTCAATGATTTAAACACCAATCAATCAGAAATATTTCTACGCATCTGCTAAACTTAAGACTTTATCGTCTTTCAACATGTCACTATTGAAAATTGTACGAATGTGCAACTGCTGCTATGATAATTGCGCAACTGTTGCTGCGAAAAGCGATTTCCCTAACACAGATTTCAAAGTGGCGTTCTCCAATACGCAACGAAAGGAAGGAAGAAGCCGCACTGCTATTGATCGGAAACAGTAGCTCTTCGTGAGTCGCTGTGGGCCATCTATGTCAAATGCGTCATACTAAAGAGTATAAACAGAGAGAACCCCGCTCAAATTCCTATTCCTACACAAAGCGCAAGCTCCTGCTGCAGTTAACAAATAAGATTTATTATATAAGACCACGTAGTCCTACGTCACCATTGCGTACAACCCCATAGGGTTGTCCATTGTAGTTGTTTTAGAACTATCTTCTTAATTGAGAAATCCTCTGACGTGAGCATGACGACTTGAGTGTGAAACAATCGATGGAACTGGTTCCGCACATCTAAGGTACGTGAGCAAATCGGCGATCATCTCTTTTGCCAGTGGTGGCGGGTGGGGAGATACCCCTCACCATCCCTCCCCAACAGAGGAGTTTGGTAAAGGAGATTCGTGCCTTGCTCAAAATTGTCCTTTGCTCGCTTTCTACTCTCTATATACAATTTTCACATTGCCATACTCCAGCGGAACTATCAGCTCTATACTTTCATCTATCGTATTAAATGACCGCTTTAAGTCTGATGTCTGACGTTGAGCATCTCCAAATATGTAAATCGTGAACTTCACGGATGGAGCAATACAAACATGATTAGTTAAAGTAATGAAGACAGTTTTTTATTTGTCGTAGATTAATATTTGAAGTCGTGGATTTCTTTTGCGAAATCACCGATTTTGCGGATCACATTTGTAAACTTTTGTACCAGCCCTGAATTGCTCAAATCAAATCAATGCTGGAATCGGGTCAATTCGATTCGCCTCTAATTTTTCATAATGGCGTGTTCGATGATTTGCAATCAAGCATAGCTATAAACGGCTTCTCTTACCCAAATGACGTCTGAATGTAGCAAAACTTATGGATTTTTCAGAATAAAATCCAGTGTTGGGAAAAATCACAAATCAAATCTATTTTTAAACTTTTCCATAAAATAAATAAAAAAATACTTTTTTACATATTTTTTGCAGAAATAATTTTTTCACTACAACTTTTTCTCAGACGTCATTTCGATCAGAATAGCCGTTTTCGTGCTACAAGTTTTTGAAAAATTTCAAGGGTGCCATTTTGAAAATTTTACATTATCCAAAATTTTAGCGAAAATGTGAATCATTGCCCATAACAAAAATGTTATATTAAATTTTTTTCCTATATATTGTGCAAACTGTTTTGAACATTTTCTAAATGTTTTGCAGTAGGTAGGTTTTAATTTTGCACGTTCTAGTTTAATTTTTCTACCTGTTATTGATATGTTTACTTAGGGGAAGGGTCACTCACCAACACACTCACATAAGCAAGCAAAGCAGCAACTGCTTCAAAACGAGCACAGATGAGTGTCGTGATTGTCGGGAATGACCAGATCGGTGATGGATCACAACAGAAGGCGACATTCACCAGTTGCTTTTTACTTCTTTCGTCAACTTGATGGATGGTCATGGAGAGAGCACATTGATAGGAATGTACAAAGCGTTACTACCATCAGCTGTTTGGCGATCGTGATTGTGATAGGTCACAACTCTGATCAGGGCTGATAACGGGTCCTTAGAAAATTCTGAGCTAAATTCCAAGCGGATTTCGAGGAGTATTCTAAGGACATTCCGGTGTTTTAGAATAATAAGGATAAGGAGAATCCCAGCAGCATTTCGAAGATTTTTTGGGATTTCTTAGCAGATCTAAAAAAATTTTCCTAAGATGAAGTAATTAAATTGGGTTGTTAGCGGAATGCTTAAATAAAACAGCAAAAAAGGGTTATCTTCCATTTAATTCCTTTTAAATAATTTTGGTATCCATGACAGATACGTATTTAAGTGGAATTAAATTGAAGATAACCCTTTTTTGCTGTTTTATTTAAGCATTCCGCAAACAACCCAATTTCATGACTTCATTATGATGGCTACCACGCCTTAGGGATTTTTTTATTTTTTTTGGTATTTGAATAGATTTTTCTCCTTTACTTTACTAAATCCTTTGGATAACTAATAGGTAGGTTCCGATTCTACACATTGTAGTTTCATTTTTGTACCTGTGATCTTGACATTTTTACCTATGGGATGAGTACTTTTTTTCAAAATTTCTTAATCAAGCTAAGAGTTCCTTATCTGGCAGGTAATCTGCAGTTGTGGGATTAAAAGCGAAACTGGGACCATGAACCAGCAAATTTATCATGAGGAATGCCTAAGGAAAAGATGGATCCGGCCAATACTCTCCGAAACTAAGGCCAATTGACCTGAAGGATTTCAAGCGGAAATGGAATTTGGTAGCCAAACAAGTGCAGCAGTTCCACACAGATTCACAAATCGTTTCGGATCGACCTTTTACGATTATGATGAAACTTTGCATTGTTGTATGTTATTGCCCAACATGCCATTTTACATATATGGTTCCCTAGTTTTGCACACGACTAACACTTGAAAAGGGCTTATGCAAAAATGATACGCATCAATAGGAAAATATGTATCTCGTGAACGATTTGCTTAATCGAGATTGTGTCTTTGAAGGAGTCGTGGACAAGTATTGTGCCTTCCAAGAAAAAATGTAAACTGTAAAAAATTATAGATTTTTTTTACAAAAAGAAAAATTAAAATTACTCTAATTCCATTTTTTTTTATTTTTTTTTATATTTATTTTGTAGTTTAGATAAAGTAATACCTACTGACACTGTGCATTTGCTGGGCAAATCATAAACAAAAAAGTTATGAATTATTGAAAAAATAAGTATTTTTTAAAATACCACCTACAGTTATCGAATATATAGTGTTAATATTAAAACACATTAAATTTACAACAAAAAAGGTCAAAATGCTTAAATAGTCCAAAGTTGTTATTTTCGAGATACTCGTAGGTTGAAATTCACTTATCGCATAATTTGAGCAATTTTCGCTCTTTTGAGATGTTATTCGTGAGTGTTCAATCTTGAAAATATTTTTAACAAAAAGCCCAATTAATTTCCTTAAACTTTGCTGTTCACAGTTTTTTAATCATACGCACGAGTTTAGACATAATAGTTCATATCTAAAAAGCGTGACGTGTTAGAGAATAGATTTATTCTAGACTTTAATTCAGTACACCATAAGAATTTCAAATATGGTAAAATAACTATGTTATTGAAAGTCGTTTTACAAAGTGTTGTTAGTTTTTAATCTAGTTGTGCAAGATCTTGCTAGGGGAATTTACGTATTCTCGGCAACCTAAGCAGCGACCTTCTTTCTATAGCCTTTTTCTCTAAGGAACGCACACATATGCAGTATTGGTTTGTTTACAATCTTTTGCTGCCAGCTGCTCTAACAATTTCAGTCGAAAGAATTGTTAAAAACTGTTTTGAAACGCTTTTACAAAGCTCCAATCTTCTCTAGTGAGAGCGAGTATTGTCGGCAACCAGTTTTTCTTCGGCAACCGTTCCATTTGAACTGCATGTAAATCTGCTGTTCTATTATCGGCAACTCGAAATCAGCTACAATTTGTAGTGCGTGTGTTTCATTTCAAGAAAACCTTGCTAGATTGCTTTTTCTCAGTGGTAAAAATATAGTCAAATTGAAGCTGAAAGCATAAAGAATCGTTTGCATGCATTCAGCAAAGTGTTTTCGTAAGAAAATCCAGTGAAAATAGTGTTTCAATTTGTGTTGCCGAAAATAGTATGTCATGCCGAAGCCGTCATTTCCCCTATATAAACTTTTGACGAATGCTTTCAGATAAGAAATCGATGCCTACCTTTTTTGGATGACTGACAAATCAATTTGCATGATTCTATTTCTGACAGTTTTCTGATAATGTTTAAGTCACATTTTGTTAATTTTTTATAATGAGTTTGGTCACTTTTGAGTCACTTTTTTAAATGATTTTAGTCACTAATTCAGTATTTTTATTGCTTAATACTGCTATCAGCCCTGTGTTAAGAATCCTAAAAAATAATTCAATGAACCTTGAGATAACAGAGAATTTCAGAATAACATGGGATTCAGATAATCCAAGCATAATATTTAGAAAATTCTGGAATGATATTTACAAAATCCAATAAAGTCTATCAATAATTAGTTTCATTAATTTAACATATTGCCGAGGATTTATCAAACATTGTCAATAATTATTCTTCCTAAATAAGCGCTTGACAACAATGTAAATACAATCGGCTTTGCATTGGGAGTTGATGAAAAAATTGGAAGTTCTACTATAAGCGAATACGTCCCAACATTTGATTGGTTGATAAATGAGAAATTGGTGAAATTGTTTAGAGTGAAAATTTTACCCTCCGTTCCCCTACGTGAATTCCGTAATACGATTTGCGTCAAAAGATGCAAAGAAATTTTAGATTCTTCCAACATCCCGTTTTTGTTTCGCGTCTGTCATGCAACTTAATCATCTAACACATTTTAATCGTTGCATGCGAGATTACCAGAACAGGTTCCCTGCTTATGGCATCCTAGTAGCACAAAAACCACCAATTCATTCTGCCAATCACAGCCGTATCACGGCGATCAAAACAAGGAATCCAAATTTCGTGAGCCCATCCATCACCGAATCCGACCCGAAGACACGAAACATCGCAGTCGTTCATGTGCGGCTATAAGACCCGAAACGAGCATATCATTTGTTTTGTTTTTTTTTTTTTTTTTTTTTTATTCTCAGCGCTTTCGTTCTCTCTCACCTTCTGGTAATGGCTCTTTTCTACGACTACGAATACCACACCTCGAGACCCTCAGCAAAATTCCTTTGCATGTTCTAGAGGCGTCATACTCCGGTCGGAATCCTCTGAATATGCCGGTTCTGAAAACTGTCTTCCACTTCCATCGTCAGTTGCTCCGATAGTAATTATTAACCAGTTCACCAATACACGAGCTTCCCTTCCGCGCTGCAAACAAGAGTGCTGGTAGGTTATGGACAGCACACTTGTCTAAATATGCTACCTTACCACCCCACTCCCCATTTATTGAGCGTCGGACACTCGGAAATGTAGTGCGATAGTAAGGGACCTGTTTTGCGCCACCCGTCCACACCTGCAAAGCAGCGAAACGTTTTCACTCTCGCACTTTCTGCTTATACTCTAATGGTATTACAACAATGTTGTAAGTACATATCTGCCTTCCAATCCCCCCCCCCACCCCCTCCCACTAGGTCGAATCAAAAGAGAGCTCTCTCGGCTGTTCTCAGGGCACTCAGTAAGATAGTGCACCTGCGGAACCAGTCGGGTGGAGCTCTCATGTAATTTTTTTTTTCGCTCCGTTCATAATTTGCTACATTGTAACACATTGTAAGCGATGACGACAGAGCGCTCGCTAGGGGTGCTCCGTGTTGTAATGCTCTGCGGGGGATTAATGATGAGATTTTGATTTATTTATTTTTTGTTCTAGATGTAATTTTATCATTGTAAAATTCTATGATTCTACATCTCGATGTTAAGAAAACTTCACTTTAAGCTTTACTAGGGAAAGTAGCGGAAAAATGAATTTTTGAATTCACCTTTTCCGATTTGTATGCAACTTTGTGTAATTGTTTGTTATGTGTAATGACTTACATTTTTGCTAAAATTTTATCATTTGGATAATGGCGTCATTGAAATAAAAAAAAAAAATGTAGCGCTGGAACGGAATTTTTGATTGAAATGGCGTCTGAGACAAAATTGTACCGAAAAATGTTCTCCTTCTGGGCTAAATAAAAATTTAATTTATTTTAAGTTTTAAACTTTAAAAACTTTTCAAAAACACAATTATTTCAAAATGTATTTTTCCCGATTTTTGAAATTAATAAATTGTTACTTCAAAAGTAAAAAGCTTATGAAAAGTGCAAACTTTCGGAATGTTTAAAACCATATGTATTGTATCATACATATGAACAAACTTGCCCGTTTCTATCTAGACGCATATAATTTTCAAAATTATCTGGATATTTTAGTCAAAATCCTCTTCAACTGTGCTCAAACATTAGATTTGGTATTCTCATCAAAATTCTCTAGGCAATTCTTCAAAGTGTAAGAATTCTAAAATGTTGTCCAAGTCCAAGAGTCATTGTGGGAATCAATGGCAACAAACTTACCCCTCACAGGAACTTGACGATCACACGTCTCGTCGGCCACGGATACGGCCTGGTGAAGTCCTTCCAGCGCCCGATCGATGTCCTTTACAATGTCAAGTGGCGGATTTTCGTCGATGTTCCAAACTGGGCCCAGTTGACGTAGTGGTAGTCTTTTCATATGATTGCAGCAGGAGCTATGGTGACGCCGACCTCAGCCACCACCGGTTGGTGATCGGAGCTTAAATCGTTGATTGCCACTGGCTTGGATAGCCCGAAGTTCGTCAGGAAGAAGCCCAGTGTGGAAGGGTTTCCCGCTGGAAAGATGAATGTCTGTTCATCCGGAAATTGCTCTGTATACAGCCCATATTTTTTTCCTCTGTTCGGCATCTAACACCACTGTGACCAGTAATTTGATCTATTGTAGTCTTTCCCGTGTCCTTAGTATAGTGCATGTCGTATTACTCCATCACTATTGAGAAATGATAAAGTTTTCGATTTTTTTACAGTTGTCATTCTTGCATTTATCGAAAGGATCCGACTCTAATTGAAAGGTTCCGCTATTTATACCCTTCGGAGTGTTGAAACACCCTCCAAAGGCGCGCCCCTCTGTCAGTCAAAATTGGATTCCTTAGCAACAAAATTAATGTATGACACCGATAATGATCATGCATCAGAACCCTAGTCTTAACCACTTCAAACTAGAGATCAACGAATAGAAGATTAAAAATCACATACTAACTCATTTTTTCCTTGTTTCAAGATCATCCTCGGTGGACAAAGCCGAGTCTTGTCACTATCAACAAGGCATAAAAAGTAACAAGGACTAAGCTGTGTTCCTTGGAATGCTGAAAAATCCTGTTCTCCTAGTTTGAAGTAGTCAGGACTAGGAATCGGTGGTAGATCTTACATCCCGTAACGTACCACGAAAAGGTGATCTGCCCACGTTACGGCCCATGCTGCGAGTGGTCGAATAGTAGGCTACCGTTCTGGTTCCGTTGGTAGTTGCGCCATGCTTCGTGGCTGGTATTTAAATCGCCCCCAATAACGAATCGTGAGCTCGTGCGAGTGATGTTGGTCAGGTCATTTTTAAATTGGATGCCTAATCCATTACTGGCAGCACACTGACGAGGGCAGTATACGGCGATGAACCGGATGTTTCCGGTTGGCAATTCCACCTCCACACTAAGGGCCTCGATAATAGAAGTGCGGATGTGGGGCAAGGTGTAAGACAAGATCCCCTTGTTGATGTTGACCGCAACACCACCCCCCTGGAGTCGGATTTGAGATGGGTCTCTGTTAGAAGGCCCACGTCGATATTGTGCTTACGGAGGAAGTCAGCAAGCTCGAACTTTTTAGCTCGTACAGAGCAAGCGTTCCAAGTGGCGATAGTTAATGGTTTAGACGCCATACTGAATAATAAACTTACCGAGCACTTGGATCTGTTCGGGCTTGTTGCGGCACTGACGAAGAGCGCTGGTCATGTGGACGAAAATCTTGATCAGCTCATCCGCAGAGAAGATATCGGGATTAGCGTTTCGTGCTGGTGGTTGTCTCCATAATCCAGGGGAATGGAGAGCTTTGTCCAGCTGAGGGATCAGACGTTTCTTGACGGGGCCGGATTGCACCCGTGGATTTGCCTGACCGTGCTGCGTAGCATGAAAAGGCGGGAAGTCCTCCACCCTGAATGCCGGAGAGTTTTCCTTCTTTCGTTCTGGTTGATTCCTCGTGGACACCTGCTTTCGGATCGGCTTGAAATTCTCGCGTTTGGGGCACTTTTTGTCGGACTCATGATGACCGCCACCACAGTTGGCGCATTTTATCTCATCCGCCTAATCGACGACACACTTAGAGATATCGTAGTTTTGTGTGCTTGATGTTCCGGGTGCCGTGCCCGAAATTCAGGCAACGCTGGCACTGGGTGACGTCGTGACGGCCGTCACGGTTTGGCTCCCATCCCACAATGATGGAGTTTGAGGAGCGGATAGCCTTCAACGTATTCAGCGTCACTGTTCCCTTCTGAAAGTGTACCAGGAAAAGATAATCCGGGTACTTTTTCGTGTTCTCGTCCCTTCGCGTAATCCGGTAGACGGCAGTTGGAACCAGCTTGTACTGGTCCTTGATTTGATCCGAGATGAACTTTGGGTCGCAGCTCGGTAGACCTCGGATGACCATCTTGAAGGGCTTCTCACCGGGAATATCGTGGGTGAAGAATTCCGCCTTGGAATCCTTCAGGTGATTTACGGCCAGGTTGTATTCCGCTCTCGTGTGGAGCATCACCTCGGTGCCGATTCCACTGAGTTTGTACTCAGCTTTGACGCCCATTGACGCGAAGCTAGCGTGTTGAGGGATGCATTTTTTACCACCAGCGGTGGTAGCTTCACTTTTGTAGCACTCTGGCTGGAATTTTCGCCTTCATTGGCGACACCGAACATCGGTATAACCGGTAACATCATCGCGACTCGCACAATCGGACTGGCGGTTCCTCCTCCTCCTCTTACTTTGCTTGTTCGTTGTCACTGGATGGGCGTTTGTTGCATCGGTAGGTAGAGTGGTGAACCTATTTGAAATAAGCACACCACCCGAGCTTCCTTCAACGGGATCTTCAATCCGGTGCTTGCTCCTTGAGCGATTTTGTCCCATCGTGGAACACACTCTCTCTCACACAAGAGATGACCGGACAACTTTCAGCGCGAAAACTTAGAATGAGTTTGTGTGGCCTGCAGAATGCTTATATGTCTCCGGAATGTACGAAACATTTATCAAATTAAGATTTCATGGGTTTTCATATCAGATTTCTTTTGGAACTTTTTTTTGGAACTGCTTCTTTTTCATTCTCTCAATTATTTTCAGAATTCCGTCTAAACTTTTTATTTAAATTCCTCTCGAATTTTTCATTAAATTCCAGTTATAATTTGAATCACAATTGCTTTCATATTTTTCTAAAATTCTGTTACAAATATTTTTTAATTCTGTTGAATTCACTCCAAAACTTCTTAGCACTATCCTCTGGAGCCTCCCTTAGCTCAGTCGGTAAAGGCGCAGCTACAAAGCAAGACCATGCTGGAGGTGACTGGGTTCAATTCGCGGTCCGGTCTAGGAATTTTTCGGGTTGGAAAATTTCTCGACTTCCCTGGGCATAGAAGTATGATTGGACTTGCCATACAATTATACCAATGCAAAAATGGTACAGGCATCGAAAGCTCTCAATTAATAACTGTGGAAGTGCATCTAGAACACTAAGTTGAGAGCACGCAATAAGCTAATATGCGATATGCAATAAGCTTGAAATGCGAAGAAGAAGAAGAAGAAGAAGAAGAAGAAGAAGAACAAGAAGAAGAAGAAGAAGAAGAAGACTATCCTCAGATGTTGTGAGTTTGAACTTCCTTGGAATTTAACTCAAAACTATTGCTCTTTAACCTCTCCTTGACTCAGCCGAACATTTTAAATTCTGCTGAAGATTCTTCTGGAACCAAATCAACTTCAGATACAGATTTCATCCGAGTTCTTATAACCATCCTTTTGAATTGCTAAGAAGTTCTTGTCAGCATTGCTGTGGAAGTCTTGTAAGAATTTATTCGGAGTTGTGAATTTTTTGATATTTTTTGGAATTATTCTCTGAATTTTTTTTGAGTTCTTCACAGAGATTCTTTGAAATTCTCCTACACATTTCCTCACAATGCCCTTGGCAGCTCTCTTCAGAATTGCCATGTAGTTCTACTACTATCTTTAAATTGCCTAAGTATATTCCTGAAGCTTTCGTCACAAAGCCTTTCAATTGCTTGTCATAATTTCTTTCTAGTCACCTCGGAATGCTTTAAGAATACTTTCCAGAATTTCCCTCGGACTTCTCTTTGGATGATGCCAATTCTCATCGAAATTCCATTTTAATTTTTGTGCTGTAAATTCATCCAAGTTTAAGACATGTTTGATGTTGCAGCACTATTCCCAAGCGTACCAACCACCGATGCTTTAAGTAGCCTGCGTCGGCATCTGGAACGTCGTCGAGCGCCACACAATCACATTGAGGCTTATCTGCTTGTGGCCGAGGTATACATGAATCAAATTTTTTTCACTTTCAGAGGGAAATTGTATAAGCAAACGTTTGGTCTAAGCATGGGCAGCAAACTTTCGCCTCTCCTGGCGAACGTCTTCATGAGTGACTTTGAAGTCGATGCTCAAAAACAAAAGTGGTTCCCACGTGTGTGGAGGCGCTATGTAGACGATGTTTTTGCACCAGTTAAAGAACGCTACCTAGAACAAACCCTTAACCTGCTTAACTCCGGGACAGTTCAATCAAATTCACGGTAGAAAGAGAAGTGGATGGGAAATTGCCCTTTCTGGATCTAATGATCACCAGAAAGGAATACCTACGACACCGTGAAATTCGGTATTTATCGCAAACCGACGTCCGCTGATCGCTACATTACTTCCGATTCCAACCACTTTGGCGCTCAAAAGCAAGCTGCTTTTCACTCCATGGCACACCGTCTTTACAACGTACCCATGAAGGATGACGAGTTTGCAGACGAAAGAAACCGTATCTACAAAGCGGCTGAAGTGAATGGGTACGAAAAGGAGTTCGTGAACAAAATTCTCCGAAAACACAAACGGAAGAAGCACCGACAAAATATAACAGCACTAGAACCGATGGGAGAAGAAGTAAAACTGTTCTATCCCAAAATCACAAACCCAATCAAATCCACACTCAAGCGACAAGGACTTCAGGTAGTACACAAGAGCGACAACACTTTGCGTGACCTGTTGTGTAACCTGAATGATAAGGTTCCGCCGGATGAACAGTCCGGAATTTATCAAATTCCCTGCAAGGACTGTCCTTCGGTCTGTATCGGACAAACGCGCCGCAAAGTAAAAGTTCGCCTAAAACAACATAAACATGCTGTAGACTACAAAAACCCAATGAATTAGCCGTTGCGGTACACACAATTAGCTTAGACCATAACATTGACTGGAAAGGTGCAAAAATCATCAAAACCGTCGGAAATGCTTCAAATCTAAACGCATGGGAATCATCATTTATCACCAATACTGCCTTTTCATGCTGACAAGTCTGAGAATACAGTAGCTACTCTTCTCTTCTTATTGGACGTGTACGGAACAACGTATAAACATCCTGAGTAATCAGTTAGACATTGTCCCGTAGATGGGCATCATCACGCCCGAAACCGGTCGACAGAAAGGTAAATTTTAATTTATTTTAACGTTGTAAGAACGATAAGTGTTGTGTCTTGTCTCGCATCGCGTCTTGTGAGTGTTTAAGACATATCCCAAGTTTTATTTCAAGCTCAAGTTTTCTAAAAGAATTTCATACTACAATCTGTCACTTTCTAAAATTCAACCGTTTTAACCATGGCGTTCAGCGTTTCAGCAGCTTTCTGATAATTTTCATGATTCTGTAGCTCAGAAAACTTCTTAAGTATTGATGCGACCTTGGAAATCTTTCGAGATATCCAACTTCAGAATATTAACTTAATTTTAGAGCTCATAAAATCTGTGACAGTTCTTTGGAAACAATAATTTTAATGTTTCGTGATCTATTTTTTTTTTTCAAGATCTAAGAAATTAATTTGTTATTGATGCAATTAATTATAAGGAAAGTCGCTCAGTAAAATTTTTTTTAATTGCTTTGGCTTTTCTTCCTTGGCTGTTTTCGCCATCCCCTTACTATGTTGCTGAGTTTTGCTAGCACTTAACGAAGAAACTTGCAATATAGCCCGCCATGCCTTCAGCTGAACACCACTGATTTACAGTAACTCCGCACCACTCAGATCTTAACTGACTATGTTATCTGAGGCCCACAACGTAGTTTATGAACACCGTATTACAAATAGAGATAATTCTACTGATCTGTTGGCTAAAACACGCTATGTCTGAAGGCACTTTTTTTGCAATATTCATGTACCTCATATTTTTCTTCACAAGATGTTAGCATTGATCCTAACAATCAAATCTGTGATGGTTTTAAAATATTTCATCTTTGGTTTTTAGAGAAAAAGTGTTTTGAAGTATACTTAGTCGTATACAAAGGCGTATACGAAAACTGTTACGGATCGAAACAAATTCAGCTGAAAATGATTCAAAATGGGACTAAAGTTGTCAAAATACTGGTAAAGTAAGATTCCCTTATCGGTATTGTACACAGCAAAAAAATAATTTTGATATCACATCAAAGTGGATGCACTACAATCATGTCGACAATTTCATGTAATTTTTATGACCACATAAATAAACAAATGCAGTAAAAGCAGCGTAATGTCAGTTCATGCATTGTATTAATGATAATTTTGTCCTTTTTAGCAAGTAATATTACACCATATTTTCGACATGATTGTAGTGCATCCACTTTGACGTGATATCAAAATTATTTTTTTGCTGTGTAAGATATCGTAGCTTTGTCATAATCTCATAATGTTTAAATTAATAAAATAATTAAACAATTGTGTAGTCTCTAAATTTACTGTTATTCAGCCATTCCATTGCAAAACGATATAGTGGTTCTTAGAATTTGGTAAAAAATTGTAATTTTATTCCTTAAAATATATATATTTTATTTTGTGTCATCAGGGTGACCATTTCAACGTTAGAGTAGTCCAAAAAATCGTTTATTTTTTTTTCAAATGCCTCTTTTTTAAATGTATAACTTTTGAACTATTGGGCTGATTTCAAAGATCAAAATATTAATTGAAAGGTAATTAAAAATTCGTGTAAAAAATGTTATAAAAAAATGGGATTTTATATTGAAAAACATTGATTCCTGGTCTTCCTGCGACGTTAAAAAAATAAAAAAACGGCTAGTTTTTTGCCTGCTTTTGGCGACAAAGTGGTTTTCACTACACGCAGGACGTTTCATAGAAAAAAGCTGCGTCAGACATAATTTGCAAATTTTTATGAATTTTTTTTTTCTGCTGTGATTTTTTGTAACAAATATCTACAAACCCACACATCTTTGACTGTCGAGTTTGGTTTGAACTTCTTGTTAACATCTTTCTTCTGGATATTTGTGAACCGCAATTTTCATAAACTGCTCCCTTTTCTATACCGGTAAACGGCAATGTAACATGCGTGAGTCGTATTCATCGTGTTTGGGTGGCGAACTCCCATTTTTGCCCTGCTCATGCGATCACAGTTCAAAAGGGAAGCGTAAAAGAGAAAGAGATATCACAAGAAATTATCTCTACTATACCTGTTTTCTAAGACATAGAGTAGGAGTTGTTCAACCAACGACCCGATGAAACAGCTTATAGAAGTTACATTCAAATTCAAAGCCCTGTTTTTCCTTGATTTCCTTGAACTTTGATGAAATTCTTCGAACTTTCTTGATGTTCTTTGACAGTCTCTGAGTTTAGCTTTTTTTCCTGAAATTCTCAGATATTTCTTAAAGTTCACAGTACTTTCCTAATGTTATTAAATTTTCACATACCATCCTAAAGTTTGCCAACATTTCTTCACGTTTAAAGAACTTTTTGCAGAGCATCATTCAAATTCATATAATGTTTCTATGGTTCACAGAACTCTCTTGAAGTTCGTAGAATTTACCAGAACGACATTGAACTCCCCAGAAGCTCACAAAACGTCCCTGAAGTCGGCAAAATTTTCTTGAAGTTTATAGAGCTTATCTGAAGATCAAAGCACATCTTTAGTTTTAATAATATTCCTGAAGTTTGTAGAACTTCCCTGAAGTTCAATGAACTTATCTGAAAGTTGTTGAATTTCTCTGCTTTATTGGAGGAAATTATTTAAAGTTTGCAGTACTTTCCTAAAATTCATCACAGTTCCCTATAGTTCGCAGAATTTCTTAGAAGGTCGCTGAACCTTCCAGAAAATTTCCATGCACAAAATATGGGAACTGCAATGAAGCTCTAGCAACTATGTAGTAATTCAAGGTGAGGACTACCTAAACTCACTGGACAAGAGTAACTAACCTCATGTGAGTTTCATTCCTCCTCCTTCCTGTTAAACGATTTTTAAAAAAATATCGTCATGGTTGTCAGAATTTATTTTCGATCTCGCCGTTGAGTGAAACATATCTATTTATTTTTAAAAATCCAAGCAAATTTTCCGCCCCTCAGGATGATTTAGTGGTAAATGCCACCTTCGTCAGCTGCTGAATACATGACACAAAACTTTCGGATACCTACTATCTCCTTTATTTAGCTCCGGTAAAAATCTTTCAATGATCGTCGCTACTAAAGTGGCTCAATTTTTTTACAGAACCGCTTTTCGAAGCACGACAAGCGAGCTATCTATTTTCTTCATGAGATTTTTTTTAATTTTTCCAGATTTTCTACACGATACATCCATAAAAAAGACTCGAAATAGGGTGAAAATCAACGCCTACTATGATTACGTGGCTGTCTCGAACTGTCCTGCTCGCTTCTTTCTCTTTAACTATTATGAGGGAAGAGAAATTAAACAAGATATTGTGCTACGAACAAATATTAATTGATTTATCACAAAGCCGACAAAATCAATATGGATCTTAACGGTGCCGGTGGTGTAGTGGTAAGTGTGATTACCTCTCACCCCAGCAGGCCTGGGTTCAATCCCAGTCGGCGCCGCCGGGATGTTCTGAGGCATAACATCTCTGATCACGCCTTCCTTCGGATGGGAAGTAAAGCCGTTGGTCCCCGGTTCATGAGTTGATGGGTCGATAGGTAGGGTCCAGGTGTGGGAGCTGCCTTCCTGGCACGTCGGTAGCATTGGTGCTCAGCACGGAAAACAAGATCGACGGAAAAAACAAACCAAAGGAAAAAAAAAAAAAAAAAAAAATATGGATCTTACTTGGGAGTCAAAGAAAACTTCTTTAATGCCATTTGGATTAATGCAATCAATTTTGAACCTTATTTGACTGCATTTGTATGCTGTTGTATGGTATACGCCTTCATAATCAGCTTTGTAAACTTCAAAACACTTGTTCTCAAAAAACCCAATATGAAATATTTTGAAACCATCACAGATTTGATTGTTAGAATCAATACTAACATCCTGTGAATATTGACTCCCCGTTCTCGATGCTTGAACTCTCAACTGCTCTTCTTTCATGCAACAACTCGGCTCCAGGAATGGATCGAATCAAGTTCAACTTGCTCAAGAACCTCCCAGACGTCACTAAGAGGCGCTTGTTGAACTTGTTCAATCAATTCCTGGAGCACAACGTTGTTCCGGACGATTGGAGACAAGTGAGAGTTATAGCCATTCAGAAACCCGGTAAACCCGCGTCGGATCATAACTCGTACCGTCCCATCGCGATGCTGTCGTGCATTCGGAAATTGTTGGAGAAAATGATTCTTTTTCGTTTGGACAAGTGGGTCGAGGCGAATAGCTTACTCTCAGATACGCAATTTGGATTTCGAAGGGGCAAAGGAACGAATGACTGCCTAGCGTTGCTTTCAACTGAAATCCAATTAGCCTACGCTGAAAAACAGCAGATGGGTTCAGTTTTCTTGGACATTAAAGGGGCTTTTGATTCTGTTTGCATCGACATCCTTTCGGACAAACTCCATACCAGTGGGCTTTCACCAATTATCAATAATTTCTTGTACAATTTATTGTCCGAGAAACAAATGAGCTTCTCTCATGGTAACTCGGCAATTTCACGAATTAGCTACATGGGCCTCCCTCAGGGCTCATGTCTGAGTCCCCTTATGTACAACTTCTATGTTAAAGACATTGACGATTGTCTTGCCGAAAATTGCACGCTAAGGCAGCTTGCAGATGACGGCGTGATCTCCGTTGTTGGGCCAAAAGCACCGGACCTGCAAGGACCATTGCAAGATACCTTGGACAATTTGTCTACATGGGCAATGAATCTGGGTATCGAATTCTCTCCGGAGAAAACTGAGATGGTTGTTTTTTCTAGGAAGCTTTATCCAGCACAGTTGCAGCTTCAACTTATGGGTAAAACAATCACTCACAGCATGTCTTTCAAGTATTTAGGTGTCTGGTTCGATTCCAAATGCACTTGGGGAAAACACGTTGCGTATGTGAGTCAGAGGTGCCAACAAAGAATCAATTTTCTTCGTTGTATTAACGGCACTTAGTGGGGAGCCCATCCGGAAGATCTGATAAGACTTTACAAAACCACCATTCTATCGGTTTTGGAGTATGGTAGCTTTTGCTTCCAATCGGCGGCGAACACCCACATCTTGAAGCTGCAACGGATTCAATATCGTTGCATTCGAATCGCACTAGGTTGTATGCATTCGACGCATACAATGAGTCTGGAAGTACTTGTGGGCGTACTTCCCTTACCAGATCGGTTCGCGGAATTGTCGTTTCGGTTCCTTATCCGCTGTGAAGTCATGAACCCGTTGGTGATCGAGAATTTTGAGAAGCTGCTTGATCGAAATCCGCAAACACGATTCATGAGCTTGTACTACGAGTACATGACTCTGGAAATTAGCCTCTCCCCGTTCAATACCAATGAAGTATCCCACGATTTCAGTTGTTATTCCGTAAGATTCGATTTCTCAATGAGGGAGGAAATTCAAGGAATACCAGAGCCCCATCGCCCCCTGATTGTACCATCCATCTGCGCGAACAAATACCGCCACGTCAATGCCGAGAAGAGATTTTTCACTGATGGGTCCACAATAAATACGTCCACTGGTTTTGGTGTATACAATGATCTCCATAGTGCCTCATATCAGCTTAAAAAACCATGTTCGGTATACGTTGCAGAACAAGCAGCTATATTGTTTGCGTTAGAGCAGATCTCCTCACGTCCCCCTGATCACTATTTCATTTTTTCGGATAGTCTAAGTTCTCTGGAGGCTATGCGTTCTATGAGGCCGATGAAGCACTCGACGTATTTCCTGAACGAAATACGATCGTCACTGAGTGCTTTATCAAACAGCTCACATATCATCACCTTAGTATGGGTCCCTTCTCATTGCTCTATCCCGGGCAATGAGAAAGCAGACTCGCTGGCTAAGGTGGGCGCTATGGAAGGCGACATTTACGAGCGACAAATCGCCTACAATGAATTTTTCACAATTGCTCGTCAGCAAGTCCTCATCAACTGGCAACAAAAGTGGAATGATGGTGAACGGGGAAGATGGTTACATTCGATCCTCCCACAGGTGTCGATCAAACCCTGGTTCAAGGGATTGGACGTGGATCGCGATTTTATTCGGGTAGTGTCCAGGCTCATGTCCAATCACTACTCGTTAAACGCACATCTCTACCGCATAGGGCTTGTAGACAGCAGTTTGTGTGCCTGTGGAAACGGCTATCACGACATTGAGCATGTTGTCTGGTCCTGCACCTCACATCATGTGGCGAGATCCGAACTAATTGAATCCCTCAGGGCCCGAGGAAAACAACCTTATACACCAATTAGAGACGTTCTAGCTTGCCGTGATCTCGATGTTATGAGATTAATTTACGTATTTCCTAAAAAGTGCTAATTTGTGTATGTAGTAGTGTTTTGTGTTTTAATTCTTTCATTCTTTCATCACTATCCCAACCCAAGTCCCCTCTTGTATCATTTCAGCTGTGCTTTCAATGCTTCGATATCCACAGCACATGCCCGCCAATACAGTGCAGTGACACTAATCCGTCGAATGAAGCAGAAAAAAGATTTACCAATATCCCTTTCCCTTTGCCCCTCTAAATAAATGTATTTATTAATCTCGAGTAAACCGCGCGTATTCGGTTGTAAAACAAATTATAAAAAAATACATGTAAATTAATTTGGCTCCGCAAAGCTACCACATTTGAGCCTTTACAAATAAATGGATTATAAAGAAAGAAAAACATCATGTGAAGAAAAATCTGAGGTACAAGAATGTTGCAAAAAAAGTGCCTTCAGACATAGCGTGTAACATAACCATTATAGGGTCGGTTTCGCTTGATCATTTTAGAACGAATCGACATAGTTATGGGATAATTCGGAAATATTTATCGAATAATAACCCATATGATCTAGTTGGCTTAGTGGAAAATATTCTTGTTTCGCTCTTGAAACATTAATCTGACTGTAACAATTTTCTGGCATTGCTCTTAAATTCATTCGACCAAAAACCCCAGCAACCCGTCTCCACGGATTTGAAAATCAGTTTACTTCCGACAAAAATTAACGTCAACAATAAAAAAATCATGCCCCCGCAGGAATCGTCGCAATTGCCACTGCTACACTTCATTGGCATTCGAGAATTGTATTTTCACTCTCTGCATCGCTTACCCGTCGCCAAAAATAACTCCCCCATCACGAGTCAATTCAATCTGCTCCGCTTTTTTACCGCTATTCAAAAATAAAACTTGAACATCCCCATGTCCGACCACCCCGAGTTTTCTCCCCCTCCCAACGAAGCGTAAATCATCCATCTTGAACATGGTTCCTCCACAAGCCTCGTCGTCGTCGTTGTCGTGGGCACTCATTCTCCCGAAATCTATTACTCACTGCCAATCCTAAGCCCCCCCACCCACCCTTCCCCCTTTTCCGGCTTCATCTAGCATTGCTAGAGCACTGATCGTCGCCGTTGTCGTCATTCGCAATCCACCAAAACTGTTTGGGCCCCATCACCCATCAACATCAACACAACAAAGTAGCGGTGTAGCGATTCAACATAAGGAAGACGACGTCCTCCGTCGTTGTCGTCGTCGTCGTCGTCGTCGTCGAATGAGAAAGAGAGCCCCACCGACCGTCTTCGTCTTCGGCGGTTGTGAGTGAGTGGTTTTGGGATACGGTGGGGACGCACGATAGCCAGTATACTTCTGCTGCGCCGCCGGAGGCAGGCTGCCTGGGTGTTGTACGAAATCAGTAGTCCGTCAGTCAGTTGGTCTTAGTTGATGAGCAGCAGCAGCGCTATACACGGGTGCCGGAGCCGGTTTCGGCTTGTTCAGATAAAGTACCTACCTCCTATCGGATCGGTTTCAAATTTAGGTAGTATCGGAGAAATATTTAACGGAAGACGCGCACGCTCCTCGCCCGTGTCCGCTCCGGTTTCGGTTATTCTGTTTCCGGCTTTTTCGATCGCGTCGGTGTCGGCAAATTTTTCCAGAATTCGCCGGGTTTTCCTGGAGGCGTTGCTCGAGTGCGACAGGTGCTACTACGGCTGATGCTGGATTTTGGGCGGAATTTTCGGTGAGCGAGAACGAGTGAGAGCTCCCCCGCCCCGGAGTGCGGTGGCCACTTGTTGGACCTGCCTGTCTTTTTTTTTTTTTTTCGTTGGTGTGTTTTGAAGTTTGTGCATCGACGGCTGAAGTTCATCCGTCGGGAATTCGAACGCAGTTGGTTCTCGAAGGGGGGACGGACGTCGGTGTGTTTCGGTGTGCGGTTGGATGTGCTGCGATTGATAAATTATCGCTTGGCCTTTTTGCGCGGATTTTGTGTCTCGGTTTGGTGCGCGATAAGAGCGGCAGAGTGAGTTCAAGTTGCGAAAAAAAAAATTAAAGGTGAAGATTTGGTATATCATCATCGACGAATACACGCGATAATCGACCGAGAGGGGTTTGTGTCGATTTTTTTTCGGAGTGTACGCGTGTGGGTGTTTTTACTCGGTTGACGAGAGTGAAGCAAGAAATAATCCTCCGAGGAAGAAATTCGCCACAGAAGACGAATAGAAGAATATAGATGGAAAAATTTCCGCGTAAATTTAGCTATTGGCAGTTGGCGAATTTTTTTTTTCTTTATTTCGCTGCGTTTCGCCTTGAGGTGTGTCGAAGAGGGCAACGATTCTCCACGTGGGATTAGCCGATGAAAACAAATCTTGTGCGGAAGAGCGCAGGAACGAGAGCGGCTCAGAGAGAACGAGAAAACCGGGTATTTCTGGTGGTGGTCGTGGTGTTCTTTTTTTGATTGTTGCTGCTATTGGGTGGCCACTGAGTTGCTGCTGCCGTCGGTGTTTGGTGGAAAGCGGAATGTAGTTAAATGATATTTTCGGAGGTTGTAGGAGAAAACGATGATACTGACCCCCACGGCAAGTGCGGTATGTGTTGTGTTATCGGTTGTCAGGCTCGATAATTGGAGTGTGATGAATAACAGAATAACATCGGTGCTGAACTGTCGAACGGTTTCTTGTAAATATGTACTGGCGTACGAACACACCTAACTGAAGGCGAAGAATTGATGGATAAACCGAAGCAGACAAGTGCGTACGACGGAGGTTACCGGTATCAACTTCTCTCGAACGAGTTCGATTAATCAATAAAAGTAAATGCATAACGTTGAGTCACGTATTCGCGGCAAGGACAACTCTTACACTAAGCAACGGATTTGTTTTGAATTCTTAAAATGCTTGCGAAATGCAAAATTCAGCAATCCATTTCAGTCTGCAAAATTCGATGCTCGTGGAGCACCATCGTAAATTTCTCTTTTACGGGGGGAATTTCATAGGAATGGGATTGGTTGTAGATACTACCCACTCGTGGGCGGCCGCCGTATGCTGTTTTAGTCATTTATCATATCATATTTGGGTCATTC
Organism: Ochlerotatus camptorhynchus; assembly: GCF_037179485.1. Lineage (NCBI taxonomy): Eukaryota > Metazoa > Arthropoda > Insecta > Diptera > Culicidae > Ochlerotatus > Ochlerotatus camptorhynchus. The sequence continues at coordinate 5,179,014 of NW_027041014.1, forward strand.
TAGCGCTGAAGTGTTGACAAATCAGGGCTGCGGAGTTGGTAAACAATGTTCCGACTACTCTAAAATTTGTCTGCCGACTACTGAATCCTACTACGAAGCAGAATATTGAAAATGTGACTGACTGGATTGTTTTTCTTGGACAGTAAAATTTAACCATGTTTGACTATATTGTGGTCCATTGAGCAGGGCTGGTTGCATGTCACTTTTTAGTGACTAGGTCAGTCACTAAAAAGTCACTTTTTTCACCAAATAATCACTAAAGGCACTATTTTATTAAAATTTAGTCATTAATGCCACTTTTTTTACGACCGTCGGGATTTTCTGATGCATAAAATCTCTTATCATGCCTTTCTTCGGAACGGAAGAAAGCCGTTGGTCCCTGGTCCACAAGTTAGTTGATGGGTCGATAGGTAGGGTCCAGGTGGGCGAGCTGCCTCCCCCTGGCATCGGTAGCATTGGTAGCAAATGAAGGATTAAAAAACACAGATGGGAACGTTAACTGTTCAATCGGTGTTGACGGCATGACTAATATTTTAATTTTCTTTTTCAACTTCGTGATCAAGACATTTAAAAAAATATGTGTCAAAATTCATAGTAACATATAAAAAACTAAACTAAACTGCTTACTCGTAACCGCTCGATCGGTCCTTCTTGGTGGCTTGCTAATACAGGCATCCGTAATTTGGCATCCACTCTGTCTTATGATGGTTTTATAACGACAATGAAAATCCATTTAGATTTAAATAGAACATTTCAAAGTGTTTAAACATTCCTGGTTAGTAATTCAGCTTTTTGCTGTTTTGAAAACTTTTTATATTCTGGCGAGAAAGTAAAAATCTGTCTTGTTTTACAACTTAATTTAAAGCAGTTTTCAACCCCTCCATAAAACTGTTCTGTAAATCAACCATAAACTCTTTTCGCAACTTTTTATTAATGTCTTGATGAAATACTATATAAACGTGTTCTATAATTATTAAAGCTACGATAAAACTATTCGGGTTTAAATGAGAGCAACAATCATATAAAGACTGGACTCGGAAAAAATGAGACACACAAAAATGATCACCAAAAATTCTTTTTAAATCGGATACTTCTAAAATTTTTGGCATAATTTATTTATTGAATTTCCTCCCCCAAGTTGAATGCTTGTACATTTCTCTTAACACTGCTCATGAGATCTTGGGCGAGGCTTTGTCCATCTTCCTTACACAATTTCTCCCAGTTTTTCTTCAAAGCTTCATCGGTTTTGAATGTTTTTCCGCTTTTCCTCAACTTCTTCTTCATTATCGCCCAAAACTTTTCGATCGGACGAAGTTCTGGTATATTTGGCGGGTTCGCCTCCTTCGGGACCACATTAACGCCCTTCGCTTCGTACCAATCCATTACAGGCTTGGCGTAATGGCACGAAGTGAGATCCGGCCAGAATAGCGTAGGCCCACGGTGAGAGCGGAGGAAGGGCAGCAAGCGCTTCTGCAAGCATTCCTCTCGATAAATCTGCCCGTTTATGGTGCCGGTTGTAACGAACGGCTTGCTGTACCGTCCGCACTCGCAGATCGCCTGCCATAACAGGTACTTCTTCGCGAATTTGTCCATCTTTCTCTTCCGGAACTTTTCCGGAACCTCCATGCGGGACGTACCGACAAAAAACTCGAGGCCGGGGATTTGTTTGGTGCCCGCCTTGATGCATGTCTCGTCGTCCATGACGAGACAGCCTGGCTTGACCAGCCACGCACGGTACAGCTTCCGCGCACGCAATTTGGCCACCGTGTTCTGCTTGTCAGTCCGGTTTGGCGCCTTCCTGACCTTAAAAACACGTAGCCCAGCCCGCTTCATGGTCTGCTGGACGAACCACTTCGACGAATTGACCTTTTTGGCCACGTCTCGGGTGGAAAGGTTCGGGTTATTCTTAAAGTACTGCCTTATATTCCGTGCCTTCTCTGGGTATTCCGTTTTCGGTTTTCGGCCGCTTCCAGCGCGCCGCTCGATGGTCTTCGTCTCTTGGAACATCTTCACAACGCGGGACACGGTGGAATGGTGGACTCCAAGCCTCTTGCCGATCCATCTGTGCGACTGACCAGGATTTTCGATCACCGCGTCCAAGATTTGCTGGCGTAGCTCTTCTTGTTTCGAATGCATCTTGAAAACTAAATGACAGATCGCGATACATAACACTCTAAACTAGTATTACCCAAAATTTCATTAATTTTTACCCACGCGATAAAAAGTTACACCCAAAACAAAGTGTCGCATTTTTTCCGAGTCCAGTCTTTATTGTTGCTTTCTTGGCTTTTTAAAGTGTATCATATCATTCCCAGGGCTGGTAGCAGGTCACTTTTTAGTGACTTGGTCACTATTTTGAAACCAGTCATTAAAAAGTCACTTTTTACAGCAAATAGTCACTAAAGTCACTAATTCCCTAAAAATAGTCACTAAAGTCACTTTTTCACCACTAAAATAGAGTGACATTAACAAATATTTAAAAAAAATTAAATGAGTACTTCGCACTAAGAAAGTCAACAGTAGTTTTAACAAAATATACATATCTTTTAAAAAATTGAAATTTTTTAAACTAGGGTAACCAGTGAACCGCAAAACTTGAGAACACCAGGAAAACTATTGGGAAATGTGTTCAATTCCGATTGAAAATCCCAGAAAATAAATTGTAAACCTTGGAAACTTTCCAAAGGTATTTGTCTGTGATAGATTTTCAAAAGTCTTTCAAGGATGATTAAGAACTTTAAAAAATCCAAAGTAAATTTTCAGAGAATTTTAAAGGATACTAGGGATGACACCAAGATACATCACAGAAGAATTCCAAAGTACAGACTACGAAAGTCTCATGTAAAATTAAGTACTCTGAGGACGGATTTCTTCATCTCCGCCTAAATCTGAAACCAGCTTTACCTATATAATTAAACTTGGCTCAACACATACGAGTGCCGCTTTTGATTATTGTTTAAATTATTAGAGACGCAAAATTCAGCTCGGAAACAATTTTGGAAATAATTCCAATATAATTGAGAGTGCATTTCAACGAGAGTTCTGAGAAGAATTCTATGATGATTGGATGAGGATTCTAGGTCCCATTCTTATAAGAATTCATTTTTTTTGGAACTTTAATTTAAGGGAGCTCTGCTGAAAATTCCATGAAAATCCCGTGAACTCCAAAGATGGTCTCTGCGGCTAAAAGAATTCTGGGATGAGAATTCTAAAGAGTTCGAAATAAATTTCGAGAAGAAGTCCAATGGAACCGAATTTGGAGGGTTCAATCTCAAAGGAATTCTAAGAAGAGTTTCAAAGTTATTCTGTAATGGATTTTTGTTTTGAGAATTCTGAAGAAATAACTATGGGAATTCTAAGGAGAATACGAATTGAATTCCAACTGAATGCAGGAGAGAAGTCCAAGATTATTCTATGCCGAAATTTTTGAACTTTCTGAGATTAATTGCATGGAAATTCTAAGGAGAATTCAAATAAATTTAAAATCGATTTATGGAAGGAGCTTTCAGGGAGTCCCTAGAAGAATCAATCAAAAATCGAAAATAATCTTCTTTAACTAATCATGTGTTATTACTTCATGCATGAATTTGATGATTTGCATAGTCGGAGATGCTTAACGTCAAATATCAGACCTAAAGTGGATATTTTATACGATTGATGAGGAGATTAAATTATAGAGTTGATAGTTCCGTTATAGTACGGCAGTGTGAAAATTGTGTATACAAACTAGAAAGCGAGCAAAGGACAATTTTGAGGAAGGTACGAATCGGGTAGTTGTTTACGTCAGATGGAGACTTGACTGTGAAACAATCGATAGAACTGTTTCCGCACATCGGAGGTACATGAGCAAATCGGCGATCCTCCCTTATGCCAGTGGTGGCAGGGGGAAACACCCCTCACCATTCCTCATTAACGGATGAGCTTGGTAAAGGAGATGCTCTACCCGATTCGTACCTTCCTCAAAATTGTCCTTTGTCCGCTTTCTACTTTCTATATACAAATTTCACGCTGACGTACTATAACGGAACTATTAACTCTTCCCTTTCATCTCCTCATCGATCGTTTAAAATTTCCACTTTAATTCTGATATTTGATGTTAAGCATTTCCAACTACAAAAATAATCTATTCCAAGAATTTTGTTGATTTTTCTGCAAAGAATTTCAAGAATGCAAACGAGAGGTTGAATTATTCTAAAAAAGTTCTTGAGATTATTCTGAAGATATTCTGTAAAAAGTTACTGAATTATCAAAGTTATCTTCCTAGATATCAAAATGTTAAAGATTTCGAACGCACAATCACATTCAAAATCATAAAAAATGGGAATTACTATATGCTAGTCATCATGTATAACGTAAGCAAAAGTAAATTATTCAAATCACTTCAAATGCTCTTCACAGGAGATTCCGTTGTGAAATTCGCTTAAATTAGAGGAATTTATTAAATTTGATTTTAAGTTCCATGACATAAACATTTTATTTCAATATAAAACCTATTTGAATTTTTAAGTTACCATTTAGTATTTACATTACTTATTTAGTATTTACAAGTCACTATTTGGTCACTATTTCCGTAATTTTAGTCACTAAAGTCACTTCTATTATATCGCATTAGCACTACCAGCCCTGCATTCCCAATTACTCTGTTTACAAATTGATCTTAAAAGATGGATCCTCATACTGAATAATAGCAAAATGTATGACAAGAAAATCTTGAAGGATAGACGAAGTAGGATCAAAAATTCAAACAATGCTAACGACCGAAGGGAAGTTGATTTCAACTAAATGTATTTCTTTAGAATAACCGGTACCATCAATGACTGAGCATCATGGCCAGTGCTGAGATTTGCCATTGTCATTGACAGACTTTCGCGCGATATTGACAAATTTATATTTCACATAGTCACTGATAAACTTGATCCTCAAAAAACATTTTTTCGTTAATGACAATGATGCTTGTTCACTTTAACGGCTTCATGTAATTTTTTTTTTGCTCAACTAATTTAAATTCGTATCAAGTTTAGCTAATACAAAAATCTGCACATGTTCGTCACTGACAGCATTGTCATTGACAATTGACATGATTTGTTTGACGATGACTGTTAGCTCAAATGAGTGACCAAAGCAGAATTTTGAACATCGCCGTGTATTGTCGAGACATGTTCGAAGGCGCTATATGAAACAGTCTAAAAACTACAAGGGACAGCCTATTGGGGCCCTATGGTGACGCAATGTAGGACTACGTGGTCTGGTCTTATATAATAAATGTTATTGGTTAACTGCAACAGGAGCTTGCATTTTGTGTAGGAATAGTAATTTGAGCAAGGTTCTCTCTGTTTATACTCTTTAGTATGACTATGATTACCCTGAAAAAAATCTTTGGATATGAATTTTAGTTGGGACATGTTCAGAAATTTAACTCTTTTGGAAAATCTTGGTGGTGGTAGTACAGGCTTAAAGCCTTTGGAAGATGATGATGCCGTGTAGGCAGCTGGATCAGCAAATCCCTTGGAGGCGAACCAGCCCAAGGCTGAAAGCCTCCCTAATAAAGATAAATAATAATAAAGGGTGTCCACGATGAAATTGCCACACTATGAAATTGCTCTAACTTTTTAACCGTTGGGTAGAATTTAATGAAAATTTAGGTGGATTTAGTTCATAGTGCATTATTTACATCCTGCATGTTTTAAAGTCCTGTGATCAAAACTCGCGGAAATGGAGTCGAAAGAACAGCTCGTGCGTGATAAAATCTAGCGCATTCATCACGAGAACAAGGATCTCTCGCATCGTTCCATCGCTAAAACGTTGGGAATCGCGAATTCCACGGTGTCGCGAGTGATTAAGCGGTTCGAGGAACGGTTGACCACCGATCGGAAGCCCAGAAGTGAAGGAAAAGTTATTCCGTACAACACCAAAAATCACAACCGCGTAGTTGGGGCCTTCAACCGAAATCCGAACGCCTCCGTTAGGGATGTGGCTAAGAAGCTGCACCTAAGCCGACGTTTTGTCCAGAAGGCCAAAACTAAGGCTGGGCTTCGAACGTTCAAGGTACAAAAGGCCCCTAATCGCGACGAGAAGCAGAACAAGTCCGCCAAAACCCGTGCCAGGAAGTTGTACCTCAACATGCTGACGAAAATTGAATGCTGCATCATGGACGACGAAACATATGTGAAGGCCGACTTCAAACAGATCCCCGGCAACCTGTTTTTCACGGCCAAGGATAAGTTCAGCGTTCCGGAGCATGTCCGCACTCAGAAGATGTCCAAATTTGCGAAGAAATTCCTGGTTTGGCAAGCCATCTGCACGTGCGGGAAGCGGAGTGCACCTTTCGTGACCCAGGACACGATGAACGGACAGGTGTACATAAAAGAGTGCATCCAGAAGCGGCTGCTTCCTCTCCTGAAGGCCCACAACGTCCCAACAATCTTCTGGCCGGATTTGGCCTCATGCCACTACTCCAAGGACGTGCTGAAGTGGTATGCGGACAATAAGGTCAATTTCGTGCCGAAAATGTTCAACCCTCCCAACACTCCGGAGCTCCGCCCCATCGAGAAGTACTGGGCGATTATGAAGCAGCACCTTCTTAAACGACCTAAGGTAGTGAAGACAGTCGAGGAACTGAAGAAAGTATGGGTTTACATGCAAAAAACGGTTGATTCACAGGTTGTGCAGAATCTTATGGTCGGGGTTAAGGCCAAGGTGTGGGCATTTGCGTATGGACTGTAAATAAAATACGAGTAAAATGGTAAAATGAAGTTTAATAGTTATTTCTCAATCCCTGAAAATTTGATGGCAATCGGATGAAAACTCGAATTTTGCGAATCAATTTTGTATGTGGCAATTTCATCGTGGACACCCTTTAATCAGCAAATCGGACCGGAACATCCCATATTATTCGGATCAATGATTGGGCACTCGCAAGAGTCTCGGCCCGTCTGCTGCTGGACAGGGGTTGAACTGGTGTCTGCGACAGGTTGGAAAGCCGCAGAATATCAGTGTCCACCCAGCTAAAGCTCCTCCCCTTTTTACTTGGTTACTAGAGGATCACTAATTTATTGGTGAGAAGTTTCTAATAAGCCCTCCCAGTTCCTCTGATTCTATAATTATAATTACTAATAGCGAATTCGTTTATTATTCAGTTCCAACCTGGATCGGGTATCAAGATTGGGTCTGCTTGTTTTCTGACAAACGTCAGTTTGTTCGTTTGTTTTTAAAACCTAGCTCAGGTTGAGGTTCGCACTGACAAAAAGTTCGGTTTCGCACTGGGTTGGAACTGGTTCCAACCCCGATAATAAACGAATTCGCTATAAGTCTACATGAAGCAGCCGATTTCATCATAGAAGTTCTATTAACAACCAAGAATTAATCGTTAAAGGCATACTGAAGCATTATGAAGGTGATATGTTTCACTATGGGAAATCATCATAGTTGCTGATATAAAGATACTAAACATAACCTTTTGCTTCTGAACCGTCAATCTCCATGTCCATGGGGAGGGTGTCCAGATAAATTAGTACTTTTATTTATTTTCTCTACCGCGCTAAATCAAACGAGTAGAAATAAGAAGGGATCCCAACTAACAATTTTAGCTGTAGATTAGCTTATACAGCAAATTTCTGCCTGCATAAGCTAGTCTACAGCTAAAATTGTTCGTTGGGATGTCAGCTACACGATCGAATAATTGAAATTTCGATAAATATTTAATCGAATAGCTGGACAAAATCTTTACGATTAATAGTTAATCCAATAATTGGACGTTTATATTACATGTAGTGTAATTTCATTTTTTTGGTGGTCATTCGAAAATGTCGAACAGCAGAATTGCAACCAGCAAGTGTTACCCAAGAACCAAAAGCGGTGTGATTGCTATGACGACGACTGAATTAAGGGGCTTAGAATCAAAGGGGTGAAAGTCAATTACCTTCATCGATTTACTCTTTTGATAACCATGGCTTAACTAACCTATTTCGCCCTATTTCTGCTATACTCTACTATCATCCAGAACAACAAACGTATCAATGAATGTGTTTGCCGTCGAGTTATTAACGAAACAGAAAGTCGATGACGAGAATCGATCAAAACACTTCCAAGTTTGGTTACAAGATAACAACTCTGGAGAGTATTTTGCGTGGTCATTGGGGGCGTGTGATTCTGAATATGACGATGAGTGTGCAAAGTATTACGCAATTTCATACTCCTAATTTGCACACACCCGAAGATTAGAGGCGATTGCCACTTCGACTTGTTTCGTCTACTAACGACCCTCTGATGACAGTGTTGAGGAAGCAGCATATGCTTGTACGTAACTGGTGGATTTGTTAGTTATTTTGACGCTTTTGGACTATGCTTGACATATACCACTTTTTCAATAGTTTCTTGTTGAAAATCAACAGTCGATGCGTACAAATATTTCTGATCAATTTGCGATAAAATTATTGAAATAGGTCCAGGGGCAGCTGAGTAATTAACGGTCAAAATCTTTCATAATTTCGTTACATGTTCCATTATCGGTTTTCACAAAGTGTACTCCATATAGAAATCACAGACGTAGTCCTACGTCAAAATAGACCAGCCTTACCCAGATCTTGCGCATAGATGACGATCGGAATAACTTGCATTAGTACCAACAGAAAACCACTGAACCTGACAGTTAGTGGAGGTTGGCTGTTTTCCGATCCATAGAAATGATTTTTATTCAGCGAAATCGTCAACTCTTCGAAAAAAAAATCATTCAAACGTTCATAAACTGCATCGTTTGGTGGTGCACTTTGGGAAGAAGGGGATCTTTTTCGGGAACGATTGAGCTTACAGTTGTTCCGCTCCTGAGTAACTGCTTGCAATCCATCGGGAGAAAATCGCCTGGAAACCTTGTTGCAATGATCGCACAGTGCAACTACCGAAAGACAAAGTTTGAGTTTAACTTTTTTCAGACAACTTTGCCTGCATAAATCTGAACGCGTTAGGATCAAGTCAAATGGTACCAGTGTTGCCACAATTTTTTTCACATTTCAATCTGTATGTTCACCGGTAAACGTTTGTTTTCAATCTCTGTATGGCTGACAAAAATCTGTTTCATTTCTTTATTATGGCCTAAGTGCGGGTCTACAAAAATCTCGCATGAGTTCATTCGAGGTTCAGGAAGAGTTTGTTCAAAGGCAGTCACAATTACTTCAAGAAGCATCGAAAATTTAAAAATCTCGTTCAAAATCTTCTTTCAAAAGCTTATTCTAGACGCTTGCCCGTCGCTCTGCTCCTCTGACTAAAAAAACACGGCCAGGACAGTAAATTTGAGTAGCTACGCAGTTAAGTAGCATTTTTCTAGGTTGAGGAGCATTTCATAGTTTTAATATTTCAAAAACCATGCACTCGTTAGTGTCTTTGTCACAATAAACTGGAGATTTAATTTTTTATTTGCTTGATTTTTCGATTATTTTGCATGTTATGGTGTGTTTACAATTTTGTTATTCTAGTTTTAAAACGTTAACGTGTCTGATATGGCTTTGATTTAAAAATCCATGTAGAAATAGTTAATTTAATAAAACCTATTTTTTAGGATCATAATCAGTCACTTATTAAAACTTTATGTAAAATTTGATCCAGTAAAAGAAAATTGGTTTCCTCGGCAAAGTTGCTTCAAATAAATAACTCTCTACAGCTCGATATTGAAGGGATCACCGAGTTATAGAATTACCGAGTTACAGAAGAACAATCCCAAACGATATCGTTATCACAGTAGCCATGACATTTATTTTTACTATGGTTCAATAGTTTTACAAACTTGTTGAACATTGTGACGGTCTATGCCACATAATTAAGCGAGTGACATTTGGGTAGTCCTATGTTAATGAGTTCTGTATTAACTTTTTAATTATTTTTAATAAACCGTCATAGTTGTAGAACCGTTTATTTGAAGCAACTTTACTCACTGTTTTATATTTAATTTTATTTAGTAGTTTAGCTTAGTAAATAGAATTTTTCGTTTTTTAATGCTTTATTAGCGAGATTTTTAGCTCGTTGGCTAGTTCATCTCGCAGAATTTCCTTGGAATCCACCAAAGAAAACCATTAAAACAATTCCGAGAATGTGATTCTTCTGAAAATATTCTCAAAATGTTAATAGAAACTCTTCTCCGGAATCCTGGCAAAACTTTCCTCAGAAATGTTCCTGAGTCTATTTAAAAATCTCTTTGAATTGCCGTCCAAATTATGTTGGAATTATTCTCACATCTTACGATCCCCATAAAATTTCACTGTCTCGTATTGATTCCCTATGAAGTTTTTTTTCGCATGAAATTTTTCTAAGAATTATTTTGGAATTTATTCTAGAACTTTCATTCTTCTTCCCAGTATATTTTTGGAATTAAACTCAGAATTCCTTAGGACATTCTCTAAATTATCTTGGAATCCTGTCAGATCCCCTTAGGATGTTCACCAGAATTTTGTAATTATTCTTCTCAGTATTTCTTTTGAATTAGATCCTTTATTACATTTAAATTCTGTTTAGAAATTTCATAGGTATTCTCCTCTCCGTTCAGTAAGAATCGGTACAGCAATGAGCTCTTCTATTTCCCTCCGGGGGATGTTTTTCAATGTTTCGATTGTGTAAGAATTAACTGCAATAATAATTTTAGGAAGCTGGAACTGATTAAAAAAGAGGACGCATCTTGCAAAGAAATGCTTCGATAATTGGTTCAGACCCTCCATAACTATTTAATAAAGTTATCAACTCGATTTTTTCAATCGAAACTGTTTCTGTCTCCAGTTCTTCGATGATAATTGAATTATCGAAAGTTGAACACATTTCTACCACGTTCAATGTTAAAGGCACGCGAACTAAACGGCGAATTTGGGTTTCGTATTGGACTGCATTGAGGAACAAATGGCTCGACTATGCTGGGTGGATTAGAGACTTCCGTGTTGCTTTCTAACGTGGGTCCCGGAGTTTCATATCCGTCATAAGTGGCTTCCCGCATTAAGAAGGCGCTTTATTTTTCATCTTCGATTGCTTAACCATTGCTCCGTTGTCTGGAACAAGCAATACCTTCAACGATGCATCCCGGAAATGAAGACACAGCGAAAGGTGATCTCCAGGAGTATCCGGATCTGTCCCGTCCGGCAATGAACCTCAATATGCCGAGTGTTTTCAATTTCGGAAAAACACGCTTGCTGTTCGCCCACGGCCAATGAGATCCACTCGAATTTTAGTTCAGTTTACTCATAATCGCAAAAAGTGCAGGAACTCAGCGATTAGTAAATTTGCCTCATCTTTTCCTGTGGCAAGCCTTAAAAAATATGCCGGAAAAAGATGAAAATTGACGAAAATGTTACGCAGTTTAGGATAATTACCAATAGGCTGAGAGAATCCAATCTATACTTTTCTCATATTCGGGATTTTTTCCTGGAAAATCCTTGAAAAACATAAGGCAAATTTACTCATCGTTGACTTCATGCACTTTTTGCGATTTATGAGTAAACTGAACTCAAATTTGGGTTGTTATCATTGGCTCCGTATCCTGGGAGTTGATGGAAGGTAGAATACGAACCTTCTTGAGCGCGTTGTTTTTAGTTACATGAATGGTGGCAAATGGTGGGAAGTTCTCTTCACCCACCGCTACATCTTGACCATGTTTCAATCAGTTGAGCTGTTTTTCTCTTGGAGATAAGTTATCATTATTTAATCGCATTAGGGTGATTCCCTGTAGCATCCTTTTTCGTCTTACGCTTCGCAATTTCACATGTACAAATAATAAGATTTCTGGGTATGTACGTGCGTCGTAAATCTTGAGTTGTGTGCTCTTGAAATTGCGAGGTGTGATGCAAAAATGGACTCTACAAGGAAACCCCTTAAAACAATCAGCTAAATAAGTTAAAAGAAAGCCAGCAAATACCATTTGATGGACGGCACCACCAACAGGCTCTTCGGAGGTGGGTGATTTATTTATTTTTATTTATTCCTGGTAGATGGTTACTTGAGCTCATAAGATTCACAAGATTGCGTTATGCTTTTTAGCCAAAATAAATCGAAATTAATGTCATAGATTTACCTTATGAAAAATAATTTTGACAAAACATGATGAAAGGGGCAAAATTGGAATCGAACCATAGGCTTTGGCGTTATGAGACCAACGGTTTGACCACTCGTCTATGAACACGTGAAAAGTGGATGATGTCGATAATTTTTCATACACTGAGGCAAATCGAACTAAGAATTTCATAAGGCTCGACTTATGAACAACATATATGAATTTCATAAGCGTGACTTATGAATGATTTTCGGGTAACATGAGGTAGCTCTTAAACGCCTTTAACCATTTCATTTTCCCAAACGTTGAAAGACGAGCGGTCAACACACGGGTGCTCTAAACTCAACATCCATTGTCCGGTTCCAGTTTGCTCCGATTAATTAGTTTTTTTTTTATAAACATTCTTTTTCATAAGGCAAATCAATGAAATTCACCCTCATTTCTTATGGCTTAAATTCATAAGTGTTTTATTAACGAATTCTTACGTTCTTTTGATTGCGTGTAAGGCGCCCAAAGAAAATTTATACGAGCAGCAGGCGTGTTTCCTGAAATCGAAAACACTCGGCTCTGGTCTTTGCCGAAGTCAAAAACACTCGGCTTCGGTGTTTTCCGAAGTAACATAGTTTTGGTGTTTGCTATCGAGCACTGGCACGAAGTGCAAAATTCAATGATCTTGGTGGTGTGTAAAAAAGGAAGTACGCAGTGTAGTGTTGTGTTTGCCTGCCACGGATTCCCTGAATAGGATTCCTTTCGGACATAAGTTTGAATCAAGAACGACGTCCCGATGTTCAACATTGATGCCAACTTTGAATGAAATGTAGTTGAATTCCATTTTTCACTAGTGGAACCATTTTCACAGCATCATCACAAACCAAAACTTCCTTTGCCTAGCTTGGAAACGGTGGCAGCTTTCACGAACGGATGGAAACGCGAAAGGTAAATCTAGAATACGTCTTTGGACGTGGTTTGGACATCACCACATTCCAGAGACCTTGTACCTCCGATGAGCGGAGATCATGGAGAATCTTCTAAAATTGTCTGCTTCTGATGTTCCTAATTTCTTTGGGACTGCTATTTGCGTCATTTTCTTCCATTCGCTTGGTATATCATTTCCTATGTACCCCTCCTGCATTATTTCTACTACCTAAACTCGCTATTGCTTTTTCACATTTAATATATTCCGCAATATACGATCTGAATGTATGGATGTATGGATGTAGGATACCCTCAGTTTGTTCAACTAGTTGACTCCTTTCCCAGTCTAAGATTATTGGAATTATCGAATACCAAATCTACTGTTGATCCGTTTGAAATGCGATCAGTATCCCATAATATAATATACCTTACTATGAAATTAGTGAATTCCGATGACCCTTTCTTCTCTGTATGAACATTTGGTTTTGAACCCAAAAACTGCTTTTGAATTTTTTTGAAAACTGTTCCGCGTTCCCTGGCACCATAATACAGAACCTGCTATCTCCGGCCGGGTATATTTATACTCTTCTCAATGAATGGATCGCATCATTTCGCAAATGACCTTCTTCAGTACCAGAATAAGGCACTTTGAGCGATAACGTTTCATCATTGCCAAAAAAAAAAACAAATGAAAATAAAAATACAACCACTTAGCGCAAGGGACCATGCATGAATGACGTAGCACATTTTTGACTCCCTCCCTCATGCCTCGTAGCGTATTTTGCTATACCTATTACATGCCCGGCCACAACTATTGAGAACCAAATGCTACGCCATTTATGGATGTTCCCCAAACATCTTGACCTGCCGGTTCGTACATGACCAATGCGATCAGCTTTCATTGGTCAAAAATTCGCTAGTAATGAAAGAGTAACTCATTTATCGCTTGTCTGTCAGCGAAACAAATTCCGACGAGCAAAGTGATTGCCCCTTATCGCCGAACAGTCCACCAATTCAGCCGTTATGCGTGTCGCTTGCAGTTATCAAACATCCTACATAAACACAAAAGCGATAAGCTGCTCAGAGGTCACCTGGCCGGAATGAATGCTGTGAATGAACCGCGTAACCTTCTTAGCGAGCGGTTTTTCTTCCAGAACGACTTGAATCCACAAAGCATCTGCCGTTCTCATACCCAATCATCCCTTGTTCCGTTTCGTCCATCTCGATGGGGTGATGTTATGGAAACAACAACAAGTGGAACGTTTTTCATCGAGTGTGTGAGCCTCAGGTGAGGAGGCTTCTGTTTCATCATGGGCTTTGGAATTGATTTGGTTTGGTCCCGTCCAAACACAACCCCACAGCGCACACGTGCTGGTGTGAGTTTAGCCTAGCGTATGTAGATTGTTTTCCTTTCACCACCATCGGAGAGGGTCGATCGGCGAGACCGAAACCGAGGCAGACAAACAAAACCGAGAAGAAGCTAAACTGACGTCACGCGGATTTCGATTGGATTTGCTTTTGGCGAGCTTTGAGCAGACCAAAACGTTCGCATTTTTTGCTGTCTTCCCCTCGTGCCGTCTCAGTTGCTAATATTTGTTCGCGTTTTTCAAACAACCTGCCTTCTTTGGCAGAAAGAGAGGGACGACACGCTCGCACAGCATTCCTTCGTGGCATCCGATTGGGGCAAATTGCGACGAACGACCAAGTCCAAATCAACCGATATCAATTTACCGCTAATTTCGGTCAGATCTCTGTTAAAACTTTCCCCTTGAGATGTGGCTATGCTGCTGCTGCCTCTCCGCCGGGGACAACTGTGTATACCTGTGTGCGTTGTCAGTCTGTTAGGTGGTTTGTTTTTTTTTCTGGTCTATCTGTGGTTTGCAAACCACTCCAAGAGACCACCAACCACCACCGGCCGAGTAAGCATACAAGCAGTGATGGATAGCTCGTTTAGGGCTTTTTCGTTTTGTTTTTAGACTTTTTATTTGTTCCATTTGTTACATTTAATTTTAACCTTGGTGCTGTAGCTATTAGGAGTAACTTAACAGCTTTAACTGTTATGATATATATCTAAATGTATTTACATTGTTACTAGAAGAATTGAAAACAGGTTTTCTATACCTGCATATCAGCTGTATAACAATAGACATCTTAAAATAAATCTTGTCCATATATAAACGGAATTAATTGTTGCAATTGACATTTGTTCCAAAGGCTCAATATTCGAAATTCTATGTACTTCGGTAGTACTGTACCAGGGAGGCATCTTCGGGCTTTCTCATTACTTTTCATTATAGAATGCTAACGTGAAATCCAGTTGAATTTTCAGTTAACCCATCGTAAAATACATAAATAGTTAAATGCTATTAAGGTGATACTCTAAGAAAGCCTTAGCGTGAAATTTTAAAGGCACAAATGTCAACTTCCACAAAAGATACAAATTTGAAATTGCTACTCCTTGTTTGCTGTGCTACTACAAACAGAAAGTAGTAATTTCAAATTTGTATGTTATGTGGATGCTGACATTTGTGCCTTTGAAGTTTCACGCTAAGGCTTCCTTAGAGTATCACCTTAATCTCCCTCTCAAAATTCAAAATTTCCGCGCCGCTGAGCCACACTCTGTGTTTTCACTGAAGGTGCACTTGAGAGTGCTCTCGAGCGGTGAGGAAATTTTGAATTCTGATAGGGTGATTAAAGGCACTAAACTATCTATTTTAAGATGGGTTATCGAAAAATTCAGTTGGATCTAACGTAAGCATTCTATATTAAATTTATTCCCAAAAGAGTGATCCATCCCTGCATACAAGCACATAAATCAGTCGATGTGTTCTCAGCCGTGGGTTGGTTTGGCTTGGCCTTGTACATTTCTGTGTATACATAGGGAGGCATAAATAGATCATCAGATGCTTAGTTTGGGTTTTGGGCTCTCTAGTGAAAGTATCGGTTCCATCCCAGCTGAGTACAGTTTGAAGACATGAAGAAACATTATGTTTGCCATGAGTTGGTCCTGATTTGATTACCAACCCATGGCTGCAAGTCTCGTAACAAAAAAATAAACTAAACTTTGATTTGGTTCACAATCGCACATACAAAGTTGTAAAATTGCAGTTACTGGAATTGCGTCCCACTTTGCGAAATTCCATATACTTGTGGCCAACCACTATTGGAGACAGATTTGCGCAAATCAACGCGCTATCATTGTAAAACGCGCCAGGTGATAGAAAACCAACTAATTTACTAACTGCGGATGACTATTTGGAGCATCTCAGATGGATCAATTTAGCTGTACTACAGTCCCCCTAGGATTAATGTAGCCCCCTCTAGAATTGTTACTACAATTATTTATTTTGCAGATTCAACCTTCTCCGATCTGCATGAAGCTTTGCATAAATGTTTGTTATGGTGAATGATTGACATTTGAACTAAAATTCGTTTCGAAAATGTCACTTTCAATCGAAACTCGAAAGTATCACTTCCAATTGAAATGACGTCTGACACTAAGTTTTAGGAAAACATAATCTGGGATTAACGGCGCCGGTGGTGTAGTGGTAAGCGTGATTACATCTCACCCCAGCAGGCCTGGGTTCAATCCCAGTTGGCGCCGCCGGGATGTTCTGAGGCATAACATCTCTGATCATGACTTCCTTCGGATGGGAAGTAAAGCCGTTGGTCCCCGGTTCATGAGTTGATGGGTCGATAGGTAGGGTCCAGGTGTGGGAGCTGCCTTCCTGGCACGTCGGTAGCATTGGTGCTCAGCACGGAAAACAAGATCGACGGAAAAAAACAAACCAAAGGAAAAAAAAAATAATAATCTGGGATTGAACCCACAACCTTCTGCTCGCCGAGTAGGCACTGAACCATCGAGACTATTCAACTAGATCTAACATGGCTGGATCTATGTGCTTAGAGCTATGACAAATACCTACAGAGATCCATGGCGCTAATGTGCATCGTTTGCCATCGAATTTTATAGATAGATGATTTGCTAGGTTCTCCAAATTATCATCAAGCTCAGATCGGATGATCTAGTACCATGATAAACCAGAAAAACCTGGAGTTCTCAGGGAATTTTAAAATCCCTTTATCAAGAATTTTTTTAAGAATAGAATATATTGAAGTACGCCAGAGAACCTTCTCAGAAATTTTAAAATATTTTATAATTCAACAATTTTTATCTTCCTCGTTATTTGCTTTTGAACGTAATAATTCTGGCATGGATTTATCTTCAGTAGCAACATAAATTCTTAGGCTGGCTTGAATTGTGTATTGTTAAGGTTCCTGAACATGGATCATTTCTACAGATTTTAATCCTAAAATCTTAGACCTAACAAAATCAGATTTAGACAAGTTTTCAAGAATCTGGATCGAAACAAAATATTCAAGGCTAAGGACTTAGAATAAATTCCAAGAACCCAGATTTTATATAAATTAAGGGCCTTGCAAACGGTTCAATGCTTATGAACTTCAATGAATTATTTGAAACGAGGATCTGCAGGAATAATTTCATGGGAATTCAGGGGAAAATATCAGAGGATGATTTTTTTAGGAATTTGAAATCTGAGGATTCCTTTCATATTCGTTCTGAGGAGCTCCAGACTCCAGGTGAAACGTAAGGAGAATTCTTAGGTAGTTCCAAGGAAATCCTGATCCTGAGAAGGATTCAATGTAAATCTACAAGAGAATTCTGTGGAGTGGGCGTTCAAGACTTACATCCAAACTTTTCGAAACCCGCTTAAGGACCGGATGTACAGCATTGGTAATACAACGTGAAAAATCACTCGTGAAAAGTCGCTCCATAAAAGCTAAAAAATGCTTTTACTTTTCAGTATCCGCATATAAATCTCTAATGTTGGCTGCTTGTTTATTACAAAAGCAGAGTTTATCAGTCAAATTAGTGACTTGATTGGCCAACTCCGTGAGACATTAGAGTAATTTTACTGAATCAATTCTTATTTGACTACCAATTTTAAATTTATTATTTCTTGAAGTACAATGAACCAAATTAACTAAAAAATTTATCTCTTGCAGTCAAGAGATTTTAAACCGCATAAAATTTACGTTCTATCCATTCACGAAAAAAAAAAGTTTAAATTTTTTTCGTTTCCGGTTATTGATTAAATTTTCTGAAATCTTGGTTAAGGTTGGTTAAGTAAAACTCAATGGACTTACTTAGTTTGAGCATGATTAGCTGAATATGTATGAAGTTTGAGCAGCTTTAGTAACAGATCCATGTTGTTGTTGCGTCACGCAGATTTTCGGTCCGTGATCTTTTCACTTAATTATAGTAAATTTCATGATAAGTCCATATTATGTGTACCAATTAAAAGTAGATATCCTTTGTGTTTCAATCAAAAGCTATGAATATAGTCACTTATAAATCCTACTAGACGTAAAACACTACATGACGGCAGGATGACCACTCGACCGGGAAATAACCGCGAATCGAAACGAACCACTTAACATTCCTTAGTTCGGGATTGAAAATCATTAAACAAAATCCTAAGGCACTTTGGCGGAACCTCGATGATTTTCAAAGTCCTGAGGTGGTTTTACCAATCAGACTTAGGTTGACACAGGTTGTCGACTATCTTGACAAACTTGGAAACTCAGGGAATCTCAGGGAGTTTTCTTTAATTTCAGGAAAATATTGCGCAATCCTTATTAACGGGGACATTTCGCCAAATGGGTCATTTCGCCGAAGAGCAAAACATTTTTTACGGTATTGAACTTTTCTCAAAACTCAATAAATTTTGAAATCAGTCTCGAAAAAAGATTAAGAAGGTTCGATTTTTTTTTGAATGCTTGCTTTTTTGAACATCAACAGTTCTTTTGAGTTGTACTGATTTATATATTTTCTAAATAATCAATATTTATAGCAATGATTCCTTCTTTTAGTTTGATTTATGTTTAAAATTCGGTAAAATGACCCATTCGGCGAAACGTCGTTCGGTGAAATGACACAGCTCTCTGATTAATAACTGCATTAAAAACTATAACGGTATTATCAATCATGTGGGAAAGTGAAACAGTTAATTATTTTAGGAGCCTTAGACCTAAACAATTTAAATCCTGGGAAAAATTTATGGGACTAGAAACACGTTTTAAAGATTGTGATTGATTGTGGACTTATATTTTTATTTAAATTCAAGGCTTGTAAAACAAGATTCGGGATAATTTGAATTTCTATAATTTTCCGACCTAGATGCCTGGCAGAGTGAAAGCTGGTGACCAAGCTGACCGGCAAAAGGAACAACAATTATTAATCAAATCTTTTGTCCGCGTGGTTGCCAGCTTTCACTCTGCCAGGGGCCTTATACATATTTGTAATATTCTAAACCAGAAAGATTGCCAAGGTTTTCTCACTGATGAACTAAAACCGAGGTTGTGAGACATTTTAAATTGGTCGGATCTCGGACAGCAGCCGAATTACAATCTTGGATTATGGGAAAATATCGAGTTCCAGAGTAATTCCAAATTTCAAACCAAGATCCTGAATTTAGAAAAACAAAACAATATCAGGAGCTTTCAAATATTAAAGAAATCCCAGACATAGCAAAATCTCGAAGTTGAAGCAATTTAAAAGATTGTCGAGCTTGTCTAAAATATCAACACCCCAATTTTTTTTTTTTTAACTTTATTAGAGAGATTTTTAGCCGTTGGCTAGTTTATCTCTAAATACCCCAAATTACCCCAAATTAAGAAGAGTGTTCAATGTTCTGAATTTGCCAAATTTTCATGATACTGAACTCGAAAAAAATATTATGATCCCAGAGGCTTTAGATACCCTGGGGTTCCAAAAATACATTGAGTACTCGCATTTGAAATAAAAAATTAATTCTGGGCGTAGAATCATCAGCATTATCAGTTCCAAGACCCACACAAACATTTTCCTTATAGGACTTAAGAAAATGAGAAGATCCCGAATTTGTACAATTATTCAATTTTCGTAAGCAATGAAATTTTGAACACTCCAAGAATCCTAGTTTGAAATTAGATCTAAAAGTTGACTTTATGCGAAGACAACAAATCAAGAAGACTGGCAACTTTGACAGAATCCAAACGACAGATACAATGGCGCTGCGCTTGAGTGAAGGTGGAAACATCGCATAGGAAAATGAGCAAATGCACAAACCCTTCTTCTGAGGATATAATCTTTGCTATCAAATTCGTTCGAAGCATTTACCTTTGAGCGGCAGATGACGCGATTGTACCTGTCTCATAGCGTTCGCATGAGAAAATGGAAGAGTTGCCAGTCTTCTCGATTTGTTTCTATTCGCTTTATGTCAAATTACTTATATTTTTTTTTTTTCTTTTAAATCTTAACTTGATTGAAGCTTTTGCCTCTTGAATCAATTCAATTATCAAATATATTATTTAAATTCGCTGTATCGGATCTGTTATTGGTTGCAATATCCATTCCCCACACCAAATATCAAATTTTTATGATAATTACAAACAACATGCTCCATGGTCTCAACATCTTTCAGCTAGTATTTAAAACTTATAAATCAAGAAAATCTAAATAGGTTTCTATAGCGTAGGTGTTCTGGTGAAGGTTTTACAGCTACGGTATGTGGCTTTTGCTCGAATAATGGCGGATTTACAAAGTCATAAATTTTGATCCTTTGCACTTATAATTGCGATAGTGTTTTTTGAATACTAGAATCCATAAGAAGCAATAATTTCCTCTCTTATAGAAACCTAATTCAGCCACAACCACATCTATAAGAAATGATGCCTATAACTGTATGACGTGCTTTATAATTTACTTAGTAATCAAACCATTACAACATAATTTTCCTGTAAAGTATAATTGCAAAACTGTAAATTCACTTATAATTTAAGATGTTTCATTAATTTTTTGATTTTCTTCGGAACCATCACTTCAACGGTGCATGGTTTTTTTCCCAGACTGGAAAATCAGGGAATTTATTTTTCATTTTTCAGTTCATACCCTGAATGACGTTCGAATCGTGTCGTGCGAGTCAGACTTGCCCTTTTTGAAGAGTTTGCTTAGACTAAGATCTTAAGCTTTTGTTGTAAGTATGAAATCTTAAAAACTTTACGATGTCGCAGTTAAAAAAATACAAATCCTGAATCTTGAATTTTCTGTAACCGGGAACTCAAATATTTTCAATTTCTGAATGAACCTGGTCATTAATAGATTTCTAGAAGATAGTTCTACATTGGGACATATGGGAAATTTTGTCAAAAAATTTCTTGGGGTCATGCTAAGATGTCTTCAGAGTTGCTTTCAGAATTCCCCTGAATAATATTATGATTGTCTCTGGCATTCCCTTTGAATGTAACAACTCAAGGCGGGAGTAGCCGTCAACAATGCTGATGATGGTACAGCACGCAACAACCACCCTACTGCTTTCTCTCTGAGATGATCACGTTGGTCATGACGAGAGGAGCAACACAATAGTTGGGTAAAGAAGAACTGCATTATAACACACCATCGACTGGAAATGCTCTCGCAACGTGGGGCTTTAGGTAGTGATGAAAACGTCGCTAGAACTATTCCACAGCCGCAGTCAGTTTATGAGCAACAAGAGGGACGCACATTTTTGCCTGTGGACTTGGAGACATACTTCAAGTCCCCGCGTACATCGTACGGGCTAGGCAAAAATGTGCGTCATCTTGAAAACTGTCGCTTTAATGGCCCTTCGCTCATTTTCAACTTCTATTCAATTTTCATACTGCCGTACTCTAACGGAACTATCCACCTACCCTCTTCTAAAGATCATTCTCTAGCTAATAAATCATCACACTAAAGCTTCATGTTAGCATTTCCAACCAACTCTGATTCCCTTGAAGTTTTTGGCCAAAGCATCCTTCGTAATTCTCTGCAAACCAGTTTAGGAATCCCCTTCAGGAAACTCTTCAAATCTATTC
Source organism: Ochlerotatus camptorhynchus (assembly GCF_037179485.1). Lineage (NCBI taxonomy): Eukaryota > Metazoa > Arthropoda > Insecta > Diptera > Culicidae > Ochlerotatus > Ochlerotatus camptorhynchus. The sequence continues at coordinate 5,200,846 of NW_027041014.1, forward strand.
TGCAATTATCTTATTATTCCCAATAATTCTCGCAAGAATGCCCTTCAATTTTTCTCCATAATTCGCTTGAAAAGTTGAAATTCAGCAATTTGTTTTAGATTTTCATCAGAACCCGTTTGAATTTCTTCTAATAATGCGTTGAGTTTCTTCTCAAAATTTTCCAACGATCGTCTTCTGCTTATTCGCATTTCAAGCTTATTGCTTAGCGCATACTTGCTTATTGCGTGCTCGCAACTTAGTGTTCTAAATGCACTTCCACAGTTATTGATTGAGAGCTTTCGATGCCAATACCAATGCATGAATTTGTATATTGTGTGGCATGCACAATGATACTCTATGCCCAGGGAAGTCGAGAAAATTTCCAACCCGAAAGATTCCCTCGACCGGACCGGGAATCGAAACCGCCGCCTCCGGCTTGGTAATACCGTGCCTTTACTGACTAGGCTATGAGGACCCAGTTAATTTTCCAACGATACTCCTAGGAATTTCTTAGCAATTATCTTATGAATCCCCTTGAAAACTACGTAGTTCTATCTCACAACTACTAACCGAATTCCTAGGATTAAAATTTTTCTGAAATTATAATCTATGGCGCAAGTAACCGTTTAAATTTTATCTTGATCATGGTAGAAACTCGATATTTCCTGTAATGTTACAGGGGGATTTTGTTTAAACCGGAAAAGCTATGTTAGACATCTGGGAAAATCAGGAATTCAAATTCTTTAATCCAGTGGCCTCCCTGCCCAAGTACCATTGCAAGCTTTATTGTGGTTTTATAGCATTCTACAAGTCCAAAATGTATGGTCTACAGAACCCTCATGACAGCAACATTGATTCTTGGCTGGTGACGGGTCTTGAAAACAGTATTTTTTCTTCTTAAGCTCTGTTTCATAGAAGTTTTCCGACGATTAAAAGGTTTTGTAACTACTCAGATCAGGGTGTCGACTATCTGGAAAAATCTGGAAAATCAGGGAATTTCTCAAGGAATTTTCTTAAAATTCAGGGAATTATTTCTCAATCCTTATCAAAACTGCATCACAAACTGTAATAATATCACAATCAAAGTGAAATAATGTTTTTAGAAGGCTTAAACTTGAACTATTTAAATCCAGCGAAAAGTTCTTGGACTAGAAACATTTTTTTAAGGTTCCAAAACATGGCCTATTTATTCAAGGTTCTGGAACGTATTTCACTATCAAGGTTTCGGACTTTAGGGAAATTTTGAAGATAGTGGACTTAGCTTTTCATTAAAATCCTAGGCTTTAAAAAATTCTCTGTATCATTTGAGTTTCGATGAATTCTGGACTTATAAATATTGTTAATACATATTTTAAACCAGACAGATGAGCAAGGTATCGTACTCATGAACCTTTTTTTAATTTTAATTTAGTCTTGTTTAAGACCCCAGTCTGAAAATAAATACCAAGGATGTGGGTAATTTAAGATTTATCGGATGTCGGACTTGGAAAGAGCTAATTGAGATCTTGGAATATGGAAACAAAATTTAAGGCCCAGAGTAGAACTAACTTTCAAATAAGTATCCTGGATAAAAAATAAAACAAAATCAAGGGTATTGTAATAAACTGACGGCAATTTTAAAAATTCAAAAATTTAAAAATTTAAATGTCCCAAATTAGTAAGAATGCTCAATATCCTGATTTTTTTCCTTGTTCTATGATCCTGCACCTCGAAAAAATATTATGAACCCAGAAATTCTAGACAAAGAAATATTTTCAAGATTATAAATTACGGCACTTATGATGCGACTTTTGATATCCTGAGGTTTGGAAAAACTACTTAAAATATAATAAATCGAGATACCGGATTTGATTAAAAAAATCCAGGCATAGGCAAATTTAAAATGATCAGCTTGAAAAAAAAAACAAATTAAAATTTGAGTTGTAGAACTCGAGACAACAGATCCGGGATTTGTACAAATTTTCAATATTCGTAACCATTAAAATATTACAGAATTTAACCCACCAAGATCCCGAGTTTGATAAAAAAAAAATAGATCTAGAAGTTGAATTCTCAAATCGCTTAAAAAATTTACTTTAAAGTCTAAACTGGATTGAAGCTGTTAAATATCTAAAATCTTGTTCCGAGATATTTGAGTTTGTTCTCAAAACTTTCAAAGCTTATGAATCTAGATAATTTGAATGGTTTTATGCATGGGTCAGTGTTCTAGTGGAATTTCTTTAGCTGTCGCTATAAATCGATGGAGACGCATGGTAGTCTAGTCGCATAGAAGTATTGAGCGAAAACCCAAAAATTGATTACTTCAAAAAATTATAACTCGAAAACGAAAAAAAAGGATCGTTGATTTTGTGATATAATGTGTTTTTGCCTAAATTTTCGAGTAAAAATATAAAAACATATTGCGGCCTCTATCAAAAAAAAAAAAAAAAAAAATTAATGTTTTTCAATACAAGATCTCAATTTTTTTAAATCATTTTAGCTTTTTTTCTAAAAAGTTGTTTTAATTACCTTTCATTTGATTCTTCGATCTTTAAAATCGGCTCAGTGGTTCAAAATTTAAGTCATTTAAAAAAAAATCGATTTTGTGAACCACCCTAACATGGAAATGGTCATCTTTATGACAATTTGTAGTCATACAGGGAATCAAACTCAACGATTCAGATAAAGATAATGGCATTCTCATTTTGGTTACACTCATGATTAGTACAAATCCATAAATCACAATGGACAGTTCTGGAAACGATAATGCATTATCATTTGTGAAACAGATCATGATCATTTGAAATAGCGATAATCTCTGATCATCATCATCAGCTGCCTTCACTGAAAATTCCCCATGTAAAACAAGGCTAATCAAATACCCATAATATGGGTATTTTTGAAATCCAATATAGTGGCCTTCTATTTAAAAAAAAAACTGTCGAAAATTGATGTCCGGCTCTATTTGGAATTCCAAGATGATGGCCATCGATTTCAGAAAAACTGTCAATTACCCCTTATTTTCGGAACAGGGATGACATGCAGATGTAGAATATTAATATCTGCCGCTATTCGGGAATCCAAGATGGCGGCTTTTGCTTTTAGAAACAGCTGTACCCTACAATATGCGTATTTTTGAAACCGGGATGACATGTAGATGTCAAAAATCTATTTCGGCCGTAATTTTAACTAATTATTTGTCATTTTTTTCTAAAACATCTACTCATTATTCCAGCTCCAGCACGTTATTCCAGTTCCAGAAATACCCATATTGTAGGGTATTTGACAGTTTTTTTTTCCGAAACCAATGAATGACGGATTTCAAAATTGCGCCCTACATTGATTTTCAACATATATGTGTCATCCCGATCCCAGAAATATCCACATTGTAGGGTATTTGACCTTTAGAACAACTATTCTGAAGACAGAAAGTTCCTAAATTTCGAGGTACATTACAAAGTGATTCAGTGTTCACTCGGCTGTCGACAAAAGCAGGCCACTCTTGATGTGTGCCACGCGATCGTCTGTTTTCTCGGAAGCAACCATTGTGTGGTGCTCCTCATTATTCTTCATTAGCAGTTCTATCGGTCGATGCGTCATCGACTTTAGAAAGCAACCGTTTAGTGATGAGTGTGTGAGTTCTGACCACGTTTTGCGTCCATTGCTGCAATGGAAGCGCTCTGACCCCCGTTGGCGTAACTGCCATACAATGAAACCACTGGAAGCGGCCGATGGAGAAGGCGTTTTAGTTGTACCTTTTGACTATAGTTTTAAGATGTATTGTATAGTGACCAAGAATCTTCGGCTCTGTAAAGTTAATTCGTTTGAGCCTTATCAAATAAATTAATAAACAACAATACAAAGTGATTGTTATCATATCAGTAGATTATCGTTTTTGTTGCTGATCATGATGTGTGGCACAAATGATAATCCATACTGTACACTGATCATGATTCCGTTTACTAGTATTTTGTATCGTCGGTTAGCATCGGAAGATAGCATTTTCTTAATTCCCTGATATAACATAGACTTTTTATATGCTTTTGGTTTTATTGAAATCTGTCCTGTCCGATCTGGGTTTTGCACAACAGTTTAAAATTGTGATTAGGTTTGTAGCTGACTGTACCGTAACTTAGGACTTCCGAATGCTACACAGACAAGTTCAGTATTATGTCACTACGCGGCGCTAGTATACAATCTATACGCTGTAATTCAAAATGCTGATCATCTGGGAAGTTAGTGTCTTCAGCAAAGTTGTTCAGGTGACCGAGGCATTCCAGATAGTTGACATATTAGTTTGGAATTCTCACACTATGCGACACTAGTACGACTGAGAAATTACTGTACAGACAATGTCTAGTGATCCTGGTCATCTAGAAAGATATTTTCCACGACATTCTTCTTCTAAATGCTATTATTGATGATTTCGGAACGGTGACGACAGGGATCGACAGGTAATCGATGTTCTACATCATTTTTGAATCCAAGATGGCGATTTCTGGTTTTTAAAATCGCTTCAGATACGACCTTATAAAAAACATTGCCATGGAAACAACTTTCTAGATAACCAGGATCACAATTTATTGCCTACATAGTAATTTCTCGAGCTTAAAACATTTTCTACACACAAGATTTTCAAATTTAACTATGTCCCAGAATCTCAAAAAAAAAAAAAAAATTACATGACGAAGATCTTAAAAATTATAGCTAAGCTCGTGATCCTTATTTATTAATAATCCGATGTTACTTATTTCTTAGTTCTTAGAAGTATCTCAAACATAGATTTTGAAAATTTCCCAAAGTCCCAGAGTGTTGAAAACGGTTTCAAAGAATAGTCATAGCTCAAACCTAAACTATTTTAAATTTAGCCTAATGACCGATTTGGACTAAATGACATTCGGTGTAATGGTCCTACCCCTTTTTTCAACTGCTCAGTACAAGAAATGGTCATGACTCTCTAAATTTTCCAAAGTCCCAGAGTGCTGAAAGCAGTGTCAAAGAATGGTCATAGTTCAAATTAGTTGGATTGTTCTAAATTCGACCTGATGATCCATTCGGGCTTAACGGCATTTGGTCTAATGACCCTACCCCTTTTTACAGCTGATTTCATGCAATCGAAGCGAATAAAAATCAAAAACGGTCTGAAAATCCCTAGCCTTTAATGATTGAACAAAAGAAGTTAAGGAGACTTTACTAACATAAAATTTAAAGCGATTCGATTCCAAGTTTAACTAAATTTGGATCGCCCCAACGTAATTGGTAATGTTCAATTCAGTTCAAATTTTCAATTAAATTGTGAAAACATGGGACTAAGTTGTCGGAGATCTTGCTACCCATTCGAGAACATCCTGCAGTTCATAAGTAAGTTGTGACCCAATGGATTGAGAAACGCTGGTTTAAGCGATTTGGTGTTCTTATAACCCTGTATAGCGTTGGAAGGTTGTTTTAGCCTTTCAAGCTGATATTGAAGTTTTAATATGTAACAACGACCATCAGGCACGGCCCAGACCTATAAGGATTTTTTTTTTATTTCGATGAAAATCCACCTGTTGGAACGGGAATCACTGCTCCGCTTAACCTTTGCTATTTTTCGTTTGACGCACAAATCAGAACATTTGTTTTATCCGTTTCCAGAGTCAAAGCAAACACATCTTAGATCTATTTGCACTCACACTTGTCCCTCATTCTGAAATGAAAAAAAACCACTTCAACTGCTTCATTTAGAAAGCAATGAAAATGTTCATCAACCGAAGTATCTATCAATTATGTTGCTTTCATACCAACCAAAACCCCCCTCCCCTCCCCTCCTCCCCCGAGGACGCAAAGCCTTGTTTGTGTGGAACTGAATTCGTAGAAATCTTCGATTGTGTCGCAACTGCTGCCAAGCTGACTGCAGCTCTCGGCGAGCACAACAAGAATATGTACTACCACACAAAATTGTGCTTTGCCTCCCACTCATCAGTAGGCATCATCCCCGTCTGGGTCTCTGAAGCAAAGCTTAACCGAGCTGCGCGCCACCTAGAGGCCGTTATGAGGAATCGATTTTCTCATAAAGAGCTATCCTTCGCGCTCTCGCTGCTCAACAACAAGGCCCAACCCGAAGAAAATTGCCGATGATGGTTTTCCAAGATTCTTGGAAGACCCCACCATCACCACCACCACCACCTTATCCAGCGTCGTATTAGGGCGATCCCTGTTCTCTGCCATCAACAGGAGAAGAGCTCTTGCTCAGATTATTGATGGATGATGCCTGGGGCGTGTTGTTGCTTGCCGCCCAAAGTTTCAGCCATCCACAAAGTACTCGGTGTCTGTCATCGTAGGATCTCGAACACAAACGCACGTACCTACTTGAGATGATGGGAAAGAGACGGATGCCAGCATAGGAAAAAAAAAATCATCCCACTTCTTGGAAGCTCTCGGATCTCTATGGCTCCGAGATGGATTTTATCGGCGCGCAAAGAAATGCGTGTCCCTTTTCAACGCGTTAGAGTATTCCAACTGGCCAGCCTTTAATGGGACTGCTGCCGCCGGTGGGCCGCGTTTTATTTGGCAAGCTGTTTGTGGCAAATATTGATATCACCATTAAATTTCTGACAGACAGGAGCCTTTTGTGCGTTCGTCTGATGCTTAATCGATCATCGCATCGCTGAAAATGAAGTTGATTGATTTTTCTCTGCTGCTAGGAATTAAAGACGGTTCCGTGCTGAATGGTCCAGGCATTGAAAGGGTTCGATCGCAAGTTCGTGTGACATATGCTAATTATAAGAGAGAGATAGAGAGAGAGAGAGAAAAATGTTGCAACTTCGCTGTCGAGTAATCGCCGTTTCCCAGGTTCGAATTGCTTTCAATTAGCATATATTTAGGAAGGAAATTTGTACCCAATTTCAACGTGTCATGACATTGTCCAGTGTAATGTGGTACAATTATACGACCACCACCACCTCCATCATACATATGTATGAGTCTCTCGCCGGTCACGGTCTTGTGAGTTGAGGTGGTTGATGTGGTGATATTTATTTCCACCTACAGTCCAAACCGAAATCAGGTGTCAATATCCCACGTGACCGTTTACCGCGAGTGATGATTGGAAGCAATTAGATACTTTACATACATGGCTATGGGATTGAACTGTGAGTAATCGATATGGAATTAATGGTTTACAGTGGTTAACATTTCTGGGTCACGCGAAAAAATGGAATGGTTTCAGAATTCGATCACTGCTAAAAAATCCGTATTGCTGCTTTGGTCAGCACTTCATTGTAATCCCACGCATTTTTAAGAAATTTCCTTCAAAATGGCCTTGGAGTCCTAATCTGAACTGTCATGGACTTCTCTTTAAATTACGATTTGAATAATTTTAAGCTATCTTATCATATATTACCAAAAATACCATGAAATTTCCTTCGGCATAGAACTAAGCTCCTTATATCCCATAGAAGTTTCCTCGAAATTCTGCTAGAATTCTCCTCAGAATTATCTTGAAATGCTCCCAAAATTCCGACGGCACTATTATCAGAAATCCAATTCTTTTGAATTATGCTCAGATTTCTCCTACAATTTTTTTCCTAGTTCCCTCAAAATTTTACTCGGAATTCCTTTGAAATTGTCATAAGAAATCCTTAGGAATTCTCTTCAGGATTCCCTTCGAATTCCGATCAGAATTCGTTGGATTTCTCCTCAAAGTGAAATTGACCTAGTGAGTAAATAAAAATTTCAAAAATAGATTTCTATGAGACAACACGTCAGATTGGAAAAGGCTCTCGTCGTTTTGTGCGGAAAAATAAAAGGAAATCATCAACGAGAGCTCTTTGCAATTTGAAGTGATGTCTCAGAGAAAACCACTTCTGAAATGTTTATGTACTCACTAGGTCACTTTCACCTTAAATGACAGGCATGCATTTTCGGGAACGATAATCGGGTTTTGCCAACACCGGTTGGGTGGAAGAGTTGTGGTCCAGTGAACTATTGGAAAGCGAACTTGCGCATGATTGGAAATGATGGATGATTCATCCCAAAAAGGTCATTCTTTGCCTTCGTTGCTGTAATTTTATTATTTATATTTAATTTTGCCTGATAATCATCGTCATATTCACCAGATTGGAACGGTGATGGCTCAGCATGATCAAGGTGAAATGGGGGCTCGGTGGCCTATTCGCAACCGTTTTTGCTTGTTGATGAGAAGGTAGTTATCAGACCTCATTAACCCTTCTTGTGATTATCTTCCAATAAAGCGAGTATCACGCCAACAAGTTCCTTCCCTATCGCTATATGATTGGGTTTTGGTCGTAATCGGTACGGGAATTGCACAAAATACATAAGATCTCTGTGCTCACTAGCACTTGCTCATTGAGGATGACCACTACTGTCAAACATCGTCTTTTGGTTCTCTGTGCAATTACAGCTGTTCATGCTCAACTTCCGCCTGAAATTCCCCTCACAATCTTGAGAATTGAAAATCTCATGTCCATAATCTCAAAACGTTCTCAGTCTCTAAGTTTTACGGATTTCTGGATTTCGCAATAAGAAAAAGTCCAGCTGCTTGAATTAGTTCCAACATCTTGAAAACTATTCCTGAATTCTGAGACACATGAAAAGTGGGAGGGTTCTTCAAGTCTGGGATTTCAAATCTTTTTCCATATCCGGAACGGTTTGCTGAAGTCCCAGAATCCTAAAAGTTTTTTGTAAATCCTAGAGCTCCCATACCTGGACCCTACCTCTATCGACTCATCAAACTCATGATCCGGAGACCAACGCCTTTACTTGCCGAAGGAAAGCGTGATCAGAGATGTTATGCCTCAGAACATCCCGGCAGCGCCGACTGGGATTGAACCCAGGCCTGCTGGGGTGAGAGGTAATTACGCGTATCACTTCACCACCGGCGGCATTGACTTCAGCACCTGATAAGCAATAGTTTTTGGCAACTGCAACTAATTAGGAACAATTTTTACATTCAACTTCTATCCAACTTTCATACTTCCGTACTCTAGCGGAACTATAAACCTACCCTTTTCAGAACTTTTTCTAACTAATAAATTATCCCACTAAAGCTTCTTGTTGATATTAGATAGCAATTCCAACTAACTCGGATTTTTTTTTAGTTTCTGCTTGAGAGAAACGGTACTTAGCTTCTAAAACTTATTAGGATTTATTCTACAACTTATCAAGATCATTTTTCGGTTTCTGAAACTTAGGAGGCTCGATTTCCTGCTTTTGAAATTGGATCAATTTTGAGTGCATGAGATATTTCAATTCAGTACCACCAGGTAATTGCTACCAGTAAGATCCAGTAAGATGAAACCTGGATCCCGAATGGGGTTTTATCGCATACCAATAGGCATTTTAACGCATCCCAACAGGGACTTTAACAAATCTTGTTGATAGGGATTCAAATGAATTCGGATAGAGGTTTCAACGGATCATTGCAAGCATTCCGATGGATCTTAATAGGATTCAGTGGATCATTACAGGAACTGCAACGTATCTTGATAAGGATTTAAACGATCTCTGACTCGAAATCCAACGGATCTGAAGAGGAATTCCAATCGATCTCAAATTGTATTCCAATCCGAACGAATAGCGACTAGGATTCCAACAGGAAATCAAACAGATCTGAAAAGGGATTCCAATGAATCCTGATCCGATAGGGATTCCAGGAATGGGAGGGACCAAACCCGATAGCAAATCAAATAGATCCCAATAGCAATTGAAACCAATCTGAAAAGGAAATCCATTGACATTTATATTGACTGTAATTTTAAGGGATTACATCAGAGATTACTGGGCCTCCCTTAGCTCAGTTGGCAAAGACACAGCTACAAAACAAGACCATGCGGGAGGTGCCTGGGTTCGATTCCCGGTCCGGTCGGGTTGGAAAATTTCCCGATATCCCTGAGCATAGAGTATGATTGTACTTGCCACACAATTGTGCTATTGCAAAAATGGTAAAGGCATCGAAAGTTCAAAATTAATAACTGTGGAAGTACATCAAAAAAACACTGTGTTGAGAACACGCAATAAGCTAATATGCGATAATGATATCCAGTGGATTCTGACAGGAATTCCAACACATTTTGGCATGGATTTTATCGGATTTATTTTAGGGATTTTAACGGATCCCGATAGAATTCCAATAGATCCTGATAGAAACTCAAACGGATTTTGACTAGAACTTAAATGGATTCCGACAGTACTTCTAACCGATGTGATTATGGATACCAATTAATCACAACCGGCACTCCAACGGATCCCGACAGATATTCCAGTGGACCCTGTCAGGGATTGGAACCTATCTAAGAAAGGATTCCATAGGATTCTCACAGAGACTACGGCAGATACCGAACGGAATTTTAACGGATTCCGTCAGGAGTAAGATCAACGAAGTTCAAGATTTCGACAGTAAGTTCAACCGATCTGAAAATGGATACCAATTAAACTTAACTGGAACTTCAACGGATCCCGACAGGTATTCCAATGGGTCCTGACAGGAATTCCAACCGGTCTAAATAGGGCTTCCAATGGACCCTGAAAGATACTTAAACGGATTCCGATAGAAATTCCAACCGAACTGAATAGGGATTCCAACGCATCTAAAAAGGGATTTCTATTAATCCTAAAAGTGGATTAACCGGATTCAACCTTGGAGGATTCCAACGTATTTCGAAAGACAGTCTAACCGACTTGAATAGGGATTACAGCGGATCTTAAAAGGGATTCCAATAGATCCATAAAGCAGTGCTGCAAAATATCAATATCAATACTCACAAAATGCTGAATTTCATTAGCCACCAGATGTCAGTATTAGTTCAGACAGTTGAAATATCAATATCATTCACCTCAATGTCAGTGCTCAAATGACATTGACATCGTAAAGGGACCACTGATATTCTAAATTCTAACATAAATGTGTCTTATATACGGCAGCTAATTGAGTTCCGATGTTTCGAAAACTCATCAGTAATATTAAAACAATGCAACGGTTATACAAACAAGTTGATTTACTGAGATAAAAGATTTCGAACTTTTCCTTAGTGATATTCATATACTAATATCAACATGCTTACTGCAAATATCAGTGTCGGAAATGAAATTCAGTGCTAGCTTACATCAATTGACATTGTTGACAGCACGCATCACTGTCCATAAGTGACTTAACCGGATTCCAACTAGTAGCATTACAACGGACTCCGACAGAAATTTCAACCGATCTGAATAGGGATTCGAACGCTTTTAAAAAGGGATTCCAACGCATCTAAAACGGGATTCCAATGAATCCTATAAGTGACTTATACGGATTCAAACTAGAAGGATTCCAACGGATTTTGACAAACATTTCAACCGATCTGAATAGGAATCCCAGCGGATCTAAAAATGAATTTCAATGGATCCTAAAAATGACTTACGCGGATTCCAACTAGTAGGATTACAATGGATTCCGACAGAAATTCCAACCGAATAGAATTGAGTTTCCAATAGAGCTTGACCGGAATTCCTACGGACGCCGAAAGGTGTTTCAACGGAACCATGATAGCGATTTCATCGACTCTTGACGAGAATGGCAACGTATTTGAATAAAGAATCTTACAGGCATTCAAACGGATTCCGACAGTTGTCTCAGAGGAGTTATGATTTATTGAGAAATAAAAAAATAAATACGTCATTTTAATCATTTTTGTGGAATTCAAAATGGCTGGATTTTAGCTCAAATATGAATCAATGCTAAGTTTCATACAATTCGGAGAAGGTCGCGTCTGATCGATTAGTCATTTGGTGTGGAATTGCTCTGCTTTGCTGTCAAATCTCGGGTTTCTACTCGGTCTGCTAATTTGATGACCCGTTGCTACGTCCACGGATTGCTAATTTGATGATCCGGATTGCGTTCACGGGTTTGTTTGCATTTTACATACCCATTTAGCACGCTGCGGTGCGAGTCGTTGGGTTGCGGTTATAGGAATTAAAACCCCCTTTTAACGCCCGCGGTAGAGATGCTCCGACTTTTGTTTATCCGACAGAGTGAACTAATCCATGCAGTCAGTGATGCCACATACACAGATTTTTTGTAAGCATACAGGTTGTAGGTTCCTAATCCATGAGCAAAATAATGCCTTACCATCAAAACGGACTCAAAAAGTGAGGAGAGGCGTTCTCCAGACGATAACGAAGCTGAACAAATTCGTTCGTTCAGATGATCTCATAGATCTTGAGAAGGAACCATTTAGTCATAGTTATTCTTCATGCCTATTCAAGTAAAAAATAAAACAACGGCAATCTAGAAAAAATCATTCATGAACTTTGCGTTCAGTTTTTTTCTCGGAAATTATTGTTAAACAAGCTATGATTAAATAAAACTAACCGCTTTCCTACCATTCCCCAGAGTGCCAAAAAATTCAAATTTGAGAGAGAAAATTCTCTCTCAAGAGCTCAATCTCTCAACATGCCATGTATTTTGATGACACTCGATTTGTGAATTCCCTCTCACAGACTTCAGTATAGAGTACCAGGCACTGAGAAAGTTGTTGGTATACTTAATTATGCACTTAGATTAATATCCAAAATCCCTTCTTTTTGCAAACTCGGCACAACAAATGCTTTCTAAACCCTGCCACATTAATAATAACGGCGGGAAATTGTGTGTGTCAAGTCTGCAGAAAAAGAAGGGGTTTCGGATGTGAACCTAAATGCATATATAGAGGTAGGGGAAACGCTCCTATAGTTGCGGTACGTTAGAAGCGTTAGGTTCCTATAGTTGTGTACGGAGTCTCCATACGCAACTATAGGAACCTAACGCTTCTAACGTACCGCTACTATAGGAGCGTTTACCCTACCAGACATTTTTTGCATTGACAGGTACTTCATTGTGTAGTCTGTGAAAGGGATTTCTAGGCCTGTTAACTGCACTATCCTCTGTTAACGAAAAGCAGATTATGCGTTATTCCCGATAGATGTCACTGCAAACAACAGCAGTGACATCTGACGGAAAATTAATGCAGAAGCTTGATTAAACGGTTTATTGGGATAGGGGATCGAATTGATGGTCGCGGCTCAGTAGTATTCCAACTGAAGGGTCAATTATTAGGCGCTTTGCTCTGAATTCTTCCATTCAATACTTGCTAAACAAAATGACAAAATGCGAGTGCAAAAAATAGTAAGCAAGCGCTCGTTTAACTGCTTTGAACAAACAACATTTGAAATAAACGTAAGAACCAGTTGGCAGAAGACTCCTGTTCAGCAAGTCGCTGTTTCCCGAAGCTCATTTTTCAAACGAGGAAGTCATTAGTTTGAACTGATTTATCGACATCGTACATATTTACCCGAATAAAAATGCACCATCGAAGAACAACAATGAATTTTATTGTTTTTTTTTCTATTTTTGAGATTTTTTACATAGAATGTTTTGTGAATAAGATCATTTGACAAATACAATGCAACTACAATAATGTTGATTGTTATTGATATTAAAATTGTAAAGTTCTTTTTAATCGGGTTGACTTCTGGATTTTAGCATTCGTCCGGCATCCTTTTGCTTTACGTCAGAACATCTTCGAAAAACAGTTATGAACAGTTACTCATGGTTATGCTTAATTTTCGACATTTAGCTCGGTTTCTGTTTTCTACCACCCAGAGTGGCAAAACTATTTCGTTGTTTCCTGTGAGATTAAAAGTAATTATCTTTCGCAAATTATTTGTCCGTTTCTTTGCTACCGAATACGTGACTCTATTCCAACTGTGACGTACATTGTGTTGAATAACAGCAGCAGCAACAATAACAACAACACTACCACCATCACCACCAGCAACAACAGTTTAAATTCCGTGTTTCTGAAGCAAACAAAACTGATAATATCAGCATTTCTTGCGTTAACCACCTAGCAGCAGCCTGCAGCTAAAACCGTCCAAGAACACCTCTAACCATCATTAGCCTAACCGTCGGGAGTGCGGTTTCCGCATCGGTTCAATTAATCATGCCTATTATTAGAGACATTTACTGTGAGAGGAACAAGTGCCAATACCAACCTAAAATGTAGTATTTCAACTATCACCAGACGAAAACAAAAAAGAAACCATCATATAGTGCAAACAAAATGTATTCGACAACATCAAGCTCAACGAAAAATTCCGGTTCCATCTAACCGTACTAAAAAAAAAATCTACCAAAAAAAACGGGTTGTTGTCGTGCCTCCACATCGACGACGACGACGACGGGCCGTTTGCTAGTGCGAATTTGAAATTTTGCGACGGAGAGAAATCTGTTCGATTAAGTGTCAAGTGTCAAGCCGGTTTCCGCAATCGCGAAACACGGCATCCAGTTATGAATCGCTATTGGTGAAACAATCGTAAAAATTAAGACCACGCGGCTTCAAACTGGATCCAACAAGTGACAGTAGTGGCAAGCGACAGTCACTAGCCGCAGCCGCCGCCGTCGAGATGAACGTCTCGCAGGGTTACCCGGTCAATCCGGAGGGAATCGCGTATCCTTCGCGGTACTACCACCACCGGGAGGATTACCTGCATCACCGCGGTGGTGGTGGTGGTGGTAGTGCTGGATCGGTGGCAATGAATCACCACGTCGGCGCGGATGATGGTCCGTGTTACGATCCGTCCACAATGGGATCCTACCCGGAGACGGGCGGGAATCCACCGTACGGGTATTCGCCTTCGCCGTACGACCCCGTCGACGGGCGGTTCAACTTTCCTGCGTACCACCCGGCATCGAGTGGACCAGGACCAGGTGGTAATCCGAGGGGACATCCGGAGATAGCGATGATTAATCATCGGGTCGGGGCGAGCTACGGCCATTCGTTGCCGTGGTATGGCGGATCACCGCGGGCCTACCCGATCCCGCCGGAACACATGTACAATATGTATCATTTTGGCAGGTAATTGATGCTTTGTAATTGACTTTCTTATTTGCGGTTCGGAAACTGAACGCAGCTGTCGGTTTTCAGTGTAATCCTTGGAATGACGGCGTAGTACTCTCTTGTATTTTTCTTATTTCAATATCCCGGCGTGGCCATACTTGATGGGAGAGCTCTAGTGTTTGTTGCAATAGCGTTAAACAGCGCCGAAGGAGGAGGGTACAACCAACGAGACCGCCGTCGCCGGTTGGTGAAAAACGTTGCACACTGGTGTATTGAGAGCAAGGTTGAAAGGGGGCTAAAGTTAAGGTCGTAGTAAAAATCTAAAGTTCAAAATTTCCTCGACCGGACCAGGGATCGAACTCAAATTCGCGATACTGCAGTTCTTTCATAGACTGAGTAATTGTTCCTGGATTTCCCTTAAAAATCTACTCGGAGATTTAGATAATCGTAGCAAACTTCTATCAGTCTATGAATGTACGCGTAGATCAAGTAAATTTTTTTGTCGATTTTCCTTCCGCATATGTTTGATGAAAATCAATGACCAGTGTTTTTGCGATTTTGAGAAAATGGAGCTCTGAGTTTCTAAAGTGAAACCACTTGTCAGTTTGTTTGTTTTCCAATTAATTCAGAAAGTTCGAAGTATTTTTAAAATCGTACTCTTTTTGCCTCATATCAATAAGAACTATTTGCCATCCCAAGGATGCTTCTTATGCGTGGAATTTTGACTTAGTTGTTAACTGAAAATCATGACAATACTTATTGAAAAATGCATTGGCGTCCCGTAGCCTCACTTTTTACCTGTGAACCAAATTTAATGCCATATTCATACTCCAATCGGTTGAAAAATACACTTAATCTTCTAGTTTACTCGATATCTATCCGTTGCACACTGGGCCAGGAATACAATCTAGCGGAGCAAAATTAATAACTCCGAAACTAAGCATTTTCGCGACTTGGTGTCCTCATCATAATAAGGACCATCAATTAACATAAACAAATAGTTCAAAACTCTTCCGCAAAGATGGCGCCACAATCTAACAATCTTTGATCAGCTGGAGATATTTTAAATACTTCCTAACCGATCTGCCATCTTGAGAGAGCCAGTTGAATGTTTGGCCAGTTTAAGATCTTCAGATTTCCTGGTCAATCTGAATTCACTAATATCTGACCAACCAGCAATCTTGAGAGACTATCTAGAGACGTTATTTTAATTTTATGAACAGTTGAATATCTTAAGAATAATAATTGATCAACTTCAGGTCTTGAAAAATATCCAGAGGTCTTTAAATCTCCGACCAGCTGTATATCCTTTATATACTCTCTAATCAAACTTCCGTCTTGGAAGGATGTTTTAAAGACGTCGTTTGAATTTTTTGAACAGTTGCAGATCTTCTGAAGATTACTTGATTAAGTTTAAAAGTCTTGAATAATATCGAGAGATATCATCGCAAATCCGTGAATATCAGTTATACGAAGATTCCTGTACTTTCAAGAAGTTTCTTGAACTTAATCTCAGTTCCATGAACTCAAAGCCTTTATAAAGTTCTCTGAATATGTAGAATATTCGACGAAATCTTGGGATTTTCGCAGTTCCCAGTACTTCAAACATTTGTCCAAAGCTTACATCTTTTAATTTTTCGATAGGTACAACTGAATTCCTACCCAGCTTGCTGAACTTGTACGAATTTCAAATAATTCATGCGATCGTAATCATCGTCCACGAAGTTGTTTAACATTCTACGAAGTATCCTGAAAATCTATGATGGTCCCTGAAGTTTTACGAAGTTCCACGAACTGTTATGAGTTCAGTTCTCTGAAATCAAATGGAGTCTCTTGATATCTAAGAAATGCCCTAATGTGACGTAATATTTGTCAGCCAAATTTCCTACAGATTATGATGATTGTGGTGGATGATTTCTCTCATGAATGTATTTGTAAAAACTATTTTGCCGTGCTTTAGGATTACATAGATTACATTCTAACGGGAATAGGTAATGCATACCTTTCAACGTAACGAATGACAGCCAGGGAGAGCTATGGAAGTCAAGATAAAAGTCGCCGACATATGAAAGTTCCTCCAGAAGGAGTAAGCATTTTACAAGATTCCGCTCGCTAATCTAAGGAAGGACTCTTAAAACTGCAAATACTGAGTCTTTTCATCAGTTGAGACTAGTACTACGTACTTCCAACCATCTTAACAATGCATTTCAATGGTTTTTCGATCAACTATGAATGATGAACATCTCACGACGCTCAACCTGATTTTCGTCTATGTACCATCTAGATACGCGATTATAAAATTTAATCAAAATGTTCACGGTTTGTTTCACTACTAGGTCGTATTTTTCACAAGTGCTTCTTGTACAACGATCATATACAAAAAGTGATGTCTGTGTGCAATACTTTCGAAAAATCAGAATGAATGGCAAACGAAGGGAAGATATATATATTTCATAAGATGTGAAAGTTCTGTCTTCAATGTCTGCTACAGATATTCCAAGAAAGATTTAAAGGGGTCTCATATTAAAAAAAAAATCTCGGGATACACGTGATCCTGGGATTCTTAAATTAATTTTCCGGGATTCGGAAATCCCAGGAAATGTCACAATGGAAGCTCTACTTACTACCACTTGTAAGAAACGATTTCTGTCTTTGAAACTCATTAATGACGACTTTCGGCTACTGTAACTTATTACCCAAGTAACAATTCAGCAACTATTTGGCATCCACTCTAATTTATGATGGTTTTAAAATGGAAATGAACAATCCATTTAGTTTGAATACAGCATTTCAAAGTGTAAAACACTGCTGTTTAGTAATTCATCTGTTTGCTGTTTCAAAATCCTTTTATAGTCTGGCGAGAAAGTCGACGATTGCCTTGTTTTAAAAATAAATTTAAAGCAGTTTTTGACCCCTTCATAATACTGTTCTGTAATTCAATCATAAACTTCATCAGAAATTTTTTATTAATGTTTTGATCGAATAATCTATCAAAGTTTTCTATCATTTTAAAAGCAACAATAAAATCATTAGGTTTTAAATGAGAGCAAAAGGTATATTTTAATGCTTTTTAGTCTTTTTAAAGTGTATCATAAAATCCACAATTACTCTGTTTACAAATTACACTTAAAAGATATGGATCCTCATAGTGAATAAAACCAAAATTTATGACAAGGAAATCTCGAAGGAAAGACGAAGTAGAATGACAAATTCAAGTGATTCTAACGATCGAAGGGAGGTCGATTTCAGCAAAATTTACTTCTTTAGAAGAACCATCACGACCGGCTGAATCGGTACCAATAGGTGACGATCGGAATAACTTGGATCAGTACCATAATCAAACTCGATGAGTCTCATCGTCGCCCACTGGTCACCCACCATAGCCGGTCGAACTCCGGACGAAGCTAGAACAGCACTACCGTTCATACTGGCGAAAACGCTCTGATGAGACAACGAAACCCTACCCCAAGCTCCTCCCCTGATCCTATCCTTCGAAAATGTACCTTTCTAACCTCGAGTAAGCCGCGAGTAATCGGCCCAACTCCTACTAGACATAGAATTAAGTGAATTTTGTTACACACAGTGAACAATGAATTATCGGCTCCGTAAAGCTAACGCGATTGAGCCTTCCAAATAAACGAACTAGATAAAAAAAAAACCATAATCAAACTACTAAACTGCCAGCAGAGATTAGCTGATTTCCGATCCATGGCAGCGATTTTATTCGGTGAAACTCATCAAAAATTTCATTCAAGCGTACATTCCTGTGTCGTATGATGGTGCACTTCGGGAACCATCCGGAAAAAAAGAGATCTTCTTCGGGAATAAGCTGTTCGAAATTCTAAATATAATACAACAGTATCGCACACTTTCTGAGTAACTGCTTCCAATCCGTTGTCTGGAAGAACGCTGCATCGCACAGTGTAACTATAGAAAGATAAACAAACTTTGACGTTTAATTTTTTGGCGGCAGCTTTGCCTCCATAAATTCTGCCATAAATCTGAACGGGTAAGGATCAAGCAAAATGGTTTTAAATAAATACAATACAGTCTGCAAGTTTTCTTCACTAAAGCCTTTTTGAAACCTTTTTTAATTTGTTAGGGATTTCTTGAAAGCAAAATAACTTTTTCACAAATGGTCCAAACAATATTATATTATATTAAATATTATAATACATCAAAAATTTAGCTTTTTTCGTTGACATTTAGAGATAGCGAATGGGATCTAAGTCCAAAATGTCGAACGATGAGCTATTTCAAATAAAACATAGGCTTCTATAATTAAACACATAATTTTGTGACTGAGGGCTACATTTGGTCCATTTTGTTCCCGCCTATGGACTTACGCTTACATATTGATATATCGAAATCACTATCCTTGCGGCGATAGTTGCAGCGTGAGTAAATATTATAATGAGAGAGAACAAGAAAAAATTAGAGAGAAAGAGAGAGAGAGGGAAAAAACGAGCGAGCGAAATAAAGCTAAAACTTATTACAGAAAAACTCTTCCTAAATACACGCTACGAAAAAGACATGTAAATGTCAGTGCCCTGAAACCGACACATGCAAGCGTTTGACATAAGAATCAGTTGAAAAGGACGAGAAAATCAATTCAATCAAACGCACTTTTCGTCGAGTTGCATATGTTTCAGTTTCAGGACACTTAATGTTACATGCCATGTTTTTTGTTTATTAATTTATTTGATGAGGCTTAATCGAATTAACTTTACAGTGCCGAGGATTCTTGTTCATTATACAAAACATCGTAAAACTATAGTCAAAAGGTACAGCAAATCAACCCTTTATCTTCCGCTATCCAAAAAGCCTCCTCCATCAGAACTGGAGCCGCTTCCAGTGGTTTCATTGCATGGCAGTTACGCCATCGTGGGGCAAAGCGCTTCCATTGCAGCAATGGACGCAAAACGTGGTCAGCACTCACACACTCATCGCGAAACGGTTGCTTTCCAAAGTCGACGACGCATCGACCGAAAGAACTGCTGATGAAGAACAATGATGATGATAACGGCGCCGGTGGTGTAGTGGTAAGCGTGATTACCTCTCACCCCAGCAGGCCTGGGTTCAATCCCAGTCGGCGCCGCCGGGATGTTCTGAGGCATAACATCTCTGATCACGCCTTCCTTCGGATGGGAAGTAAAGCCGTTGGTCCCCGGTTCATGAGTTGATGGGTCGATAGGTAGGGTCCAGGTGTGGGAGCTGCCTTCCTTGGCACGTCGGTAGCATTGGTGCTCAGCACGGAAAACAAGATCGACGGAAAAAAACAAACCAAAGGAAAAAAAAAAAAAAAAGAACAATGATGAGGACCACACAATGGTTGCTGTCGAGTTAACAGACGATCGCGTGACACACATCGAGAGTGGCCTGCTTCTGTCGACAGCCGAGTGAACACTGACATGCCATGTTTGTTTAAGTTTCATGATTTACGTCAAAACTGAATTACCTCTCGTGTAAAAATAGTAATTTCTAAGTGTCTAGTTAGGAAAGAATTTCGAGCTAAGGTGGTAAATTTTGGAATTTTGCATGGCAAATGTGGTTGAAGTGGCCTAGATTTCCACCGAGGGGAGAGAGACTGTTTTTATGTATCTAGTTCATTTATTTGGAAGGCTCAACAGCG
This sequence comes from Ochlerotatus camptorhynchus, assembly GCF_037179485.1. Lineage (NCBI taxonomy): Eukaryota > Metazoa > Arthropoda > Insecta > Diptera > Culicidae > Ochlerotatus > Ochlerotatus camptorhynchus. Next base: position 5,221,291 of record NW_027041014.1, read on the forward strand.
TTGGCTTCACGGAGCCGACAATTCATTGTTCATTGTTTGTAACAAAATTAACTTATTTCTATGTCTAGTAGGAGTTCGGCCGAATACTCGCGGCTTTTCCGAGATTAGAGGGGTACATTGTTGAAGGATAGGGTCATGGGAGGAGCTTGAGAATGGGGTTTCATTGCCGTTGTCGCCAGTATGAACGGTAGTGCGAGAGAATGCGACTTGACTGTATTTGAAATGTGATCTGACTAACTGCTCACGAACTGCTTGTTTACGATTATACATATATTTAACATATTGTATTGTTAATTATTCTTGTGTCGACTTATGTTACCATTGTAATCATTGAGTCTTGGCGTCTGAACGGGATCATCTGGAGATCTCCAGATTGTTTGTATAAACTCAAAGGTTTTAGATAAAAGCACACGTCGCACACGTGCTATCTACGTTAAGTTCAATTAATTGGTTTAGTCATTATCAATGAAAACCATCCCGATGTGGAACGACAAAGTCACCTCCACTCTCTATGTTATAGATTAGGGGAAGTCGAAAAAAGACGTTTTTCGTATGAACGCTTATATGAAAACAGTCGATTCGACTTGGATCCATAATGTGGCACCAGTTAACACTTTTATGGATGTTTCGGATCTTTCGGGGGCTAGAATGTGCACAGCAGTGAATTTCTGAAAAAAATCTCGTAACTATAAATTTAGGTTTCATGAAATTGTAATTTTAATGGATGTTCCGGACTAGTTACCGGATATTCCGAAGGATCATCAGGGGTTCAAATGCTGATTGCACACGTAACTCTTCAAGTACAATAGAAAACGTTTTGAAAAAAAAGTAGAACTTTAAAAGGAGTTTAACAAATTAATCACTTTTACGAATGCTCCGGATCTTCTGGAGGACTCGCATGTAACCATGGGAGGTCCAAATGCCGAATGCAAATTGTAAATTACGTTTGAAACACAGTAGTAATCTATTGAAAAAACGCTGAACTTTAGAATGAGTTTCATAATTTGACCACCCTTGCGGATGTACCGGATCTTTCGCAGGACCATGGCCCCCATTTAGTCAAATAATTTTAGGCAGTACCATATTTGTCTAATCATAGCTTAATCGCAGGCAAACAGACATAACACTCATAAGTTGTTTATCGTGCAATCATTTAACGGTCAATTTGAAAGTATCTCAGTTGGTAGTACTGCCACCTGTGGCGCGTATAGTCAATTCCCTTGCGTTTGACGTTTACACACTGCCGTCATCTGTTCAGCGCCCCACAGTGTACTCAACAGATGACGGAAATGTTTTAGCGACGATGTTTTACAATGAGAAATATTCAATGTGGTATGTCTGTTTGTCTGTTGTTCAACGGTCAACTTTAGTGTAAATTTTTAGAGTAATTTCATCTCAGATTAGCTGGGTTGTAGCCGGTCCCGTGTGGCCTTAATAGCCAAATGGCATCAAGACCCCTTGCAATGGCAAAATGGAGCATGTATCTTGCCATTCGTGTAAGTAGAATGAGAATCTAAGTAATAATGCCCATTTTATAGCAATAACACTCTTGGGCCTAAAAGGACCCAGAGAGCGAGGATGCATTTTTTTGGGATTCAACTTAAGTTAGGAAAAGTCACCAAATTTCAAGATCATTCAGCTTAGAGTTCCTGAGATACAGTCAATTGAATAGTGCATTTGGGTCGAAAAAGACCCGAATACCGTCGCAAGGTTAAGAACTCATCCCCTAGGTATACCTTGTACCTGTGATCTTGACATTGTTATTGATTAAGGGGAATTAATTGTTTATCATTAGAAACGGCTTATATACCTTATGGTGAGGATGATGATGATGATAGTGGTCTACCACTCATTGTAACACGGAAACCAGTCCAATAGCTGTGGGTTCTCTTCACTGTTGAACTTGATCTAGCTTAATAACCTCTGATTGGCATCAGAAAATCGCTGTATGAAGGGCCTAAAAACGAATGAATGGATTGATAGGCTTATTCGCTCTTTCTTATTTTTTGGGACAGTTAAGAATCTCCTTCCAACAACTCGATCAGCCAATTGGTCAGAAAACGAGCCATTCAACAGGAAGATGCCCTAATGAATAGGGAGAAGAGCGCACTCTTTATCCACGAAATGCTAGAAACAGGGAGTTGACATTTTCACTCCCCCCATCCAAATCGCTTCAAGTGGGTGCCCTGATGGTCCCTCCTCATCCCGATTTTTCTATACATAATAATATGTAATATAATAATCAGATAACCAGAAGCATAACGTCTACAAAAATATGCGAATCGATTGAAATCTGCCGAAAATAAATGAGGGCTAAGTTGATTCTTAACATACAAGCGTAGATACATAGGTGAAGGATAAGAGAAAGGAGAGTCAAAGGTTTGGCAGAATCAGAAGTCGCCGAGATTTAACGCGCATTTTTAAATATTGTTGATCCAATTACCTATGACATAAATTTGCACTTCATCTAGTTATGATTATTGTGAAATGTAAGTATTCGTTTTAGACTTTTTTTCAAAATAATGCTGGTGATTCGGAAAACTTGTTAGTGTAATTCTGAGAGCAACGTTCAATGGGGTCCGGATAGAAATTGTCTTCCGAGGCTCTTAGAATCTTTTGCGCGATAACATAAAATCTGACATATTCCCCTTTGTTATGATCATTTTGATATGTTTGATGAATATTTAAGAACCTAAGCTAATTACCTTTCTTATGAATCATTAAAGTACTAGTGAAAGAATAATTGTTCTCGGTGAAGAAATTTCCCACCGGTTTATTCTTCTGAAATCCATTCATGTTTTTAAACCGCCGACCCTTCAAACCTGGCCCTTCCGCTGCGACAGCACCGTTCTGCACCGACTGCACGCACTCATTAGACATTCTGCAACAATGTTGCATCGAAAAGTACCATCGCGTCCCTTAAGCGGAATGCACTCATATCCATTTATATCGCCCTCAACGGTAAAACCGCACTTGAAGGACGCCCCTCACTCCCCATCTGGGGTACTTACTGTCCAACTAGGCAGCGTGCAACCAACCACTTTTATTATTCAAATGACGGGGGTTGCACTATTTTTGCCGCTTCCCATTCCACAACAAGAGAAGAAGCAAATGCCACTTTCTTGACACTGCCAGATGACACGGGTGAAACTGTTTTTCAACCCGCCGTCGCCGCAGCAACCGCCGCTCAAATTCCCCTCGGAAATCCAAACACAATCAAAACACAATTACCAGCGAACGTTATTGCACTTGGCGTAGCGAGCGATTGGTAGTATGTACCAACTAGTACCACCGTCAACCAATAGTCGATTGTCAATCGAAAAAAAAAACTTCTAGGCTTTCTACTCCCCGGAGAATAACTAAGCAACTGGATCCAGTGGTGGCAGCAGTTGTTTGCTCTGAAAATGGGGAAAAAATGTCATCAAGTGGGTCTTCTTTTTGCTAGCTATCGGTTTCGGTTCGGTTGGATCGCCAATCAGAGCAGCAGGTGATGATCGATCGAGTGTAACAATATGCGGCGCACAGAGGGATATTTCTTCTAATCTAGCTGGCCAAAAGTCAGTTGTTAAAATTTTGCCAGTTATTTTTTTTTTCATTGCATACACAAAAGATAGTTAATTCAGCGATCAGTGATAGTTTTGCATATAGAAATACACAAAACGATAAAGTTTTTGAGAAACCCAGTGCAGAATTTACGGTCGTAATTCGTGTATTTTTCATCAGTTCAATTTACTATCCGCCATGTTTTTTTTTTGTTCGGTTGCGCAGTGCCTTCATCGGCTAGCGTGTGTGAATGTGTGTGTGTGCGTTGAAGTCGCAAATGCAGACATTGTTTTTTTTTATAATGAGTTTACTTTTCCAGGCTCATTTGCTGTAGCTTTGCGGAGCCAATAATCATTGATTATATTACAAAAATACTTAAAACTAACGTTAGTAAAGCGGGGGCTGATTACTCGCGGCTATCTCGAGGTTAGGGGTAACAAATTGTAACAAATGGATGGCAGGGTAGGGATTGTGAGCACAAGGTTTGGAGAGAAATGTGCTTTTGATCTCGAACCAAGCGACACTCTGATGAAAAAGACACCGATGGGCAGCTAACAACTTGGGAGACCACAAGCTGATACTAACTACTAAATCCTCAGAGCTATCCTTTTTAAAAACACATAAATTAAATTCAAATAGTCGAGATCTCGGCTCGCCAAGACATCTCTAACGGGTATCGCGGGTTGTTTTCCTCGGGCCCTGAGGGATGTGGATAACTCAGATCTGGCAACACGGTGTAAGGTACATGACCAAACAACATGCTCGATATCGTGATAACCACTGCCACACGCACATAAATTGCTGCCTGAAAGCCCAATTCGATAGAAGTGCGAGTCTAACGAGCAGTGATTGGACATAAGCTTTGATATAACGCGTACAAAGTCGCGGTTTGTTCGACACCTGTCGGAGAATAGAATGTAACCATCTTCCCAATTCACCATCATTCCATTTTTATTGCCAACTGATGAGGACTTGCTGCTGGAGAAAAATTCGTAGAAGGCGATTTGTCGCTCAAAAATATCGCCTTTCATAGCGCCCACCTTATGCAAACATTGTAGCCTGATCTGAGTATTTTATGGACTGATGAACACTACGAGGAATCAGCTAAGTATCATATACCTAACAACGTCTGATTTTCAGCACCCCATAATTCCAATAATTCGGTGTATTCATTCATGAAAGTACGAGTTTTAGTTTTAGTTTTTGATCAATTTGCAAATTGTTGTGCAACAGTATAGATATTTCGGAGTTTATGTTTGGTTGTCGGATCCAGTTTGACATCCAGTTGCTTTTTAGTTTGATCTTAGCCCAACCAGCGGAGGCGCAACTAAAAAGTAGCCCAAGTATTAAAAGCCCAATCAGCGAGTTTCGCCTGTACATTTCATATATTTTTGAAGCGGTAAACTTGGGAGAGCGATTGAGTTTAAACTTATAAAACATAAGAAATCCGGCTGAGATCGTTGGCTTAAGACGTGTTGATCGGACATCCATATAAAATCCTTCTTAAGAGCAGTTGTTGTCGTCGTCGGTGAGGTCGCCGCCGGGACCAAAATGTAGAAATGTTTTGTGATATAAGGAGCTCGGTGGCCTAGTGGCGACCGATTCTGCTTTTTTTTACTGAGCAGAACATTATGGGTTCAATCGTAAGTCCCTTCACATTATAGAGTTTTAGTGTAAATCAGATTTATTCTTTATATGAGATAAAGCGTATTGAAATGAGAGTAGTGAGTACGTAGAAGAAATAATATTCAGCTTATAGGAAAGACTTGCTGATCGGAAATGTATGACAAATCCTTCTCAAGAGTAGTTTTTACCATCGTCGGTAAGGTCGCCCCGTTTCGTGGGTAGATCACATTTTCGTGGTACGTTACGGGATGTAAGATCTACCAACGATTCCTAGTCCTGAGTACTTCAAACTAGGGGAACATGATTTTTCCGTAATCCAAGGTACACATATTAGTCCTTGTTACTTTTTATGCTTGTTGATAGTGACAAGACTCGGTTTTGTCCACCGAGGATGGTCTTGAAACGAGGAAAAAATGAGTTTATTAGTCTTCATCTATGTGATTCCTAATCTTCTATTCGTTGTTCAATAGTTTGAAGTCGTTAAGACTAGGGTTCTGATGCATGGTCATTATCGGTGTCATTCCTTGATTTTGTTGTTATGGAATCCAATTTTGAATGACAAAGGGGCGCGGCTTTGGAGGGTGTTTCGACACTCTGAAGGGTATAAATAGCGGGACCTTTCAATTAGAGTCGGATCCTTGCGATAGATGCAAGAATGACAACTGTAAAAAAATCGAATACTTCATCATTTATCAATAGTGGCGAAGTAATACGACATGCATTAAACTAAGGACACGAGATATACTACAATAGATCAAATTACTGGTCGCAGTAGTGCTAGGTCCCGAACAGAGGGAAAAAAAGGTCGCCGTCGGGACCGAAATCTAGTAACAGCATGTTGAACAGGAACTTGGTCGTATTTTTTTTGTGAAATGAGGAGCTCGGTGGCCTTGTGGCGACCGAGTTTACATACTGAGCAGAAAATCGTGGGTGAATTACCATGCTGATTCATATTGAAAACGTAAAAACGTAAAAACGTAATGAAATCCTCCTTTGGAGGGACGGGTATGTAAAAAAAGTTGAGTTTTAGGAAAGACGTATTCATCGAAAATCTATATCTAAACCTCCTCTAGAACTGTTGTTGTCGTTGTCGGTGAGGTCGCCGCCGGATCGAAACTGAGTTACAACAAGTTGAACGGAAACTCTATCGTAGTTGTTTTGTGATGTAAGGAGCTCGGTGGCCTAGTGGCAACCGATATTGCTTACTGAGCAGAAGACCGTGGGTTCAAACCCAGCATATCGTTTACCAAAAAGAATCCTGCTCCAAGCCCAACCCTATTATCCAACATCCCAGTGATTTCTCGTGGGAGTGCAGAGGTGTTCTCGGCTTTCATTAAAGCTAGTATTAGAGGAAATAGCTTTAATGTTGACCTATGGATCTAAGATTGGGCCCATCGCTAAAAATCTGCTATTTATCAATTTTATTTAGATGTTGCGTCATTGGGACGATTGGATATTTTTGGTCGCTATTGAAAATTCTGTCGATTGCTGAATTTATGTATGGGCCCAAATTAGGGACATTTAGGCTGACATTACATCCATTTCCCCTACGTCAACATATTCCTACCCATTCCTTTCTTGACCAGCATTCGGACGTGGCCGGCGCTGGTATTGCCTAGTTTTAGATCACCAGTATTTACACATTGATAATGATTGCTAGTCCCAAGCAATATCTAGCTGATCTGGCAATAACGGAGTTGCATCCCTAATAAAATTGATATGATTATTTTGCTTAACGACTTGTTCCGGGTATCATCCAAACCATTTTTGGAATAGTTCGATCATTTCCGTTATCGTTCGGGTATGGTATTTTTTCATTAGGGATCCTCGGGTCGGTCAATCATGCTCATGCTCAATATTCTGTGATGGCACCTATTGAGCATTACCCAAGTAACCATAGGCACGTTATTTCGGCTTTTTGGCTATATACGGGTCTCATCAGAACTTGCAAACACTGGTATAGCCGTTGTTCAGCTGTATATAGCAAAATGGGTGAAAGAACGTGCCTTTGGTTACTTGGGTAATGCTCAATAGGTGCCATCACAGAAGATTGAGCATGAGCATGATCTCGTAACATAAAAATATCGTCAAAATAAGTAAATCTTACACAAACAGAACAAAACTGCTTTTACTGAAATCAATCTTTGCATGAATGTTTATAGGTCGTTTTTGTTTTGCTAGTCATGAAGATATGTGTATACAATTTGATCAAAAAAGGCAGGCCTTATATTTAGAAAAGGTAGGTAACCTTGAAAATTGATTTCTTTTTTCAATTTTGAATCACATTAACAACTTTCTGTGTTGAGAAAAATTGTTACCAATTAATTCAACTGTTTATCATTCATAGGTAGAAATGCACTGATAAAACTAAATTGGTAAAAATATTAGTTAAAGGGAAAAAAGTATGCTCTGAAAATAATTATGATGAAAGTATTGTTTATGCAAAGATACAAATTTGTAGGGAGTCATGAAAAGTTGTCTTTAGTTAAAATCAAAAATAAAGAAACAAAATTTAACTTAAAACATTCAGATACAACTATTTTCAATTTTCACGAGTGTTTTTCTTTAAGTGTACATTGATTTATTTTTCTATTTATAGTATACGCTGTTCTCAACAATTCGTCCTTTGACAGCAACTTTATAAGATTTTTTTTAATGAGCACATTTTCGAAAAAAAAAACTTCTTCATAAACTGATAAGCGTGTTTGGCAAGTTGGTATGGTTTTATATTTTTGGCCAGCTAGGATGGAAAAATATCCCCCTGTGCGACATTGCCCCGTTCGTCTTTCCTCTTGGGCCGATCTGGGTCCGACGTTTGGGTTGTATGTACTGCCGATGTTATGAATGCAGTTTGATTGGTTGGTGAATCCGTTTTGCCTTGTGCAACTCGGTTTTGCCTCCTGCGGTTGTTTGTTGGGTGGTTTGATTCGGGGAGTGCATTTCCAGGAGATGAACTTCGTTCGAGGCACGTGGATGGGTTATGTTGGGCGATTTTACTGATTTTCTTTTTCGTATGACGGTCACCAATGTACGAGGTTTATTGCTTTACTTTTCATCGAAATCAATCAAACTTCCTGCTACCGACTGTTGAATATATGGGCTAGCCAAAATCTGCTAGACTTTGTTTACAAACATTGATCTGTTTTTCTCAATTGTCTGGAAGAGCTAGTTGAGATCCAAGGCCAAGTACCCTTGGCTTAACAAAACAAATAAACATGTGTGCTTTTCTTTTCGAAATTCGTGTGCCTATCGGTCTGTTTATGGAGTCATCGCGTCTACATGGTCCAACAGTGAGATGATACAGCATATTTGATAATCTTTGGGATTAGTCGATTCAGTGAGCTAGGCAAAACAATTGCAGTACCTTTTTTTTCTTATTAAAACCAGACAGGAGAGGATCTTCAGAAGTTGCTCTTAAAGTGCTGCTTGATTAAGCAGCCAAAAAACAGAAACCCTCCAATCTACGTCGACGAGGATGACTTTACTAAATGCGTCTACGTCGCGCCAACGTATGGCGATGCGGAATTACCACACGGTGGCACGAGAGCGAACATAGACAATCATACAGTTGGTTTCTTTTGTTGTTAATTTTTTTTAAACAAACATAAAGTTGAATAGAAAAAGTATTTGGGCAGAATAAATAATTCAACACGCATTGTTTCAGCTCCTAGCAGCGAAACATCGATTTCCATGAATAGAAGATATTAAAGGTTCTCCTAGGCGTGTTGGAGTTCAGGTCTAATTATCTGCTAGATTAATTACAACTGGACCAATATTCTAGCAGATCAAACCATTAATTTGGTTAAAGCACATTATTTGCCAACGAAATTTGGAACCTTAACGATGCGAATAAACTCATCAAACTGACTATCCGAGTATACGAGAATATCAAATCAACAAGTTGTTGAAGTATTACAATTGGGACGAAAGATGGTTTTAAGTTTGATTGATACAAGTTATACCTCTTCATCAAAAATAATATAAAAAAAAACTACGGACCATAACTGAGTAATAGCAAAGTCAGCAAAAATCATAGCAAAATAATATCACATTTTGCTATTATATGTCTTCAAGTATGTTGTTGAAATCAATCAATTTAATGACATATTTGTAGCTTATTATGCCATTAGATCAAAACTCATGATACCAAAATATCATAACAAGAACAAACTTTTTTTTTTCCCTTGATTTGTTTTCCGTCGATCTTGTTTTCCGTGCTGAGTACCAATGCTACCGATGCCAGGGAGACAGCTCCCAAACCTGGACCCTACCCATCGACCCATCAAACTCATGGATCGGGGACCAACGGCTTTGCTTCCCTTCCGAAGGAAGGTGTGGTCAAAGATGTTATGCCTCATCCCGGCGGCGCCAACTGGAATTGAACCCAGGCCCTTTAGAGTGGGAAACAGTCACCCTTACCACTACACCACCGGCACCACTAAACTATTAGCTTGTTATAGCGCACAACTTACCAACAACATAATAAGATATTGATAGTAAAATTTGATATTGTTTTGCTCTGGTTTTGTTATTTCTCTCTACTCCGGGTGTGTCTTACGTTCGTACTGCTGTTCTCGCCAGTTTTTTAATTGAACTTGGATTCTCTTGATTCAATCCCACGGTAAATGACAATGCAAAGAAAGAGCATACAAAAACATTCGGTCGCTCATGCCCGGTTTAAGCTTGTGCTGGTTTCCTAGCGCTGATGAGTCAGCTATAAGCAAAAATGGTCATCAGCCTGATATAAACGGTTTATTCAGAAACTGTTTTTTTAAGCACGTCAGTTTCAGGTGCTCCTGAATTTGCAAGCTGATGGAATGAGTTGACACTATAAAAAGAGGAATAACAGCTAGAAGAAAAACCATGAAAAAACAAACCGCTTAAGATGAAATCAATTGCCACTACTAACAACAGATGTTGCTGTTGGAGAGCAGTTCCACGCCAACTGACGAATCGATTTTATTTTCCCTCTTAGAATTCCATGAAACTTCGTATAACTCATTATAGCCTGCAAAAAGATTAATTTCGCAAAATCGTAAAACACGTCGTAAGTCTTTAATATATACAGTAAATAACAGCGGCTCTAATACACTTCCCTGGGGCAATCCAAGGTTATTCCTTACGGGACTGGAAACAAAATCATTAAAAACAGTCCGTTGAGTTCTGTCACACAAATAGCTTTAAAACCATTTATAGGCAATACTCATAACTCCAAAGCGCTTGATTGATGTTACTAGAAGGGCCTATAAATTGTTGCAAAAGTGAGTTTTAGATCCAAAAAACGGTAACAATCGTATCTTTACGCCCCTAGTTACCTTTCCACTTCGTTAACACCAAATTCAACGCGGTTGCACAAGAATGACCTTCCCAATATCCCGATTGTTCTGGTATCAACAAGCTATTTCTATTTAAATACTCCAACAGTCTCAAATCTCTGCTTTTCTTTGTGATTTTCCTCCATCGTGAAAATTTCCGCGAATTTCACCATTAAACATTTGCCCTACGATGCTCGGTTCATGAGTTATAAATTTGCAATGTACGGGAAAACCCGAAAACTTTAACTAAATTTTTCCCGGAAAATTTACCTTCCCATATTTTTTTGAATTTTTATTTCGTTAGGATTAGGATAGGGTGAAATTCCACAGCATTCTGGGAACCTTCGGCCCATTGTTTCCTTTGATTTTTTCCGTCGATATTGTTTTCCGTGCTGAGCACCAATGCTACCGACGCCAGGGCGGCTAGATCCTACCTATCGACCCATCAACTCATGAACCGGGGACCAACGGCTTTACGGAAGGCGTGATCCGAGATGTTATACCTCAGAACATCCCGGTGGCGACGCCCGGGATTGAAACCAGGCCTTCTAGGGTGAGAGGTAATCACGGCTACCACTACACTACCGACGCCGCTGGTCGGCCCATTTTTATCGACAATAAAAAAAATAAAAAAAACTACAAGGGACAGCCCTATGGGGCTGTAAGCAATGATAACGTAGGACTACGTTTTCTTATATAATAAATCTTATTTGTTAACTGCAGCAGGAGCTTGTGTTTTGTGTAGGAATAGGAATTTGAGCGGGGTTCTCTCTGTTAACACTCTTTAGCATGACGCACTTGACATAGATGGCCCACAGTGACTCACGAAGATCTACTGATTCCAATCAATAGCGGTGCGGATTTTTTAAACCTCCTATGGATGCTCATGTTGGCTGCAACTCGCTGTTAGCAAGCAACGTTTCGTTTTATACTGTATTACACCACAAGATATTAAATAAACACCGTTTGGTGAGACCGGATGGAATTCAACTTTGAAATCTGTGTTAGGGAAACCGCCTTTCGCAGGCAATCGGTCATAATTTTAATTAACAATTACAACAATTACACGTTCGTGCAATTTTCAATAGTGAAATTTTAGAAAAACGAAAAAGTCTTAATTTTAACAGATACGAAAAAATTCCTATCGATTGGCGTATTAAGAATTAAAATCCATCATCTCTGGATCTAAATCAGACCAGTTTCATGCCGCGACCGACTATGGTTTTGGAAATAGCACGCCAATGTTGCTTAAAGTACATGGTATGTTAGATTTAAACATATCCAGGTAGAGCTGAAATTAGGCATAACAACCTTACCGTCGGGTAGGCGAAGTCTTACCCTACCTGATGGTGATGTTAATTTGTATGTTCAAGTCTTGACTTTCAAGATATCATCGAAAAAAGTAATTGGTCACAAAAGCTGTTACGCCCTAATCAGCTTGCGTGGAGCCTTTCTTTGTGTACCGGAGAACACCACCACTCACGAAGCGGTGATTGAATAAACACCGTTTGGTGAGACCAGATGGAATTCACCTTTGAAATATGTGTTGAGGAAATCGCTTTTCGCAGGCAATCGGTGATAATTTTAATGAACATGGCAACAGTTGCACATTCGTACAATTTTCAACAGCGGTTTTTTGTAAAATGAAATAGTTTTAAATTCAGCAGATGCGTAGGAATATTTATGATCGATTGATGATAAAATTATTGAAATTAGTCCAGGGGCAGCTGAGTTATTAACTTTAAAAAACTTTCATAATTTTGTTACATGTTCCACTTTTGGATTTCACAAAGTGTACCCCCATAAAGAAATCACAGACGTAGTGTATGCCTAATTCAAATATCTAAATTGCACAACTGGAACATTTCCAAATACTGGGGAAAACCCGGGAATTTTCTAATCGAGATTTACTGGTCGAAAACCATCATACAATTTGAACAAAGAAGTTTATTTTTAAGTACATGGGAAATCTCAGGGAATTTATTTTGAACTAAGTAACATTGCAAACTTTACAGAGGTTTTATAGCATTCTTCAAGCCTAAAGCATGGTGTAGAGAGTCCTCATAACACCAAGATTATTACTTGGGTAGCTATTGAGTATCGTTTGAGTTCGAAGCTTGTTCTAGAGTAACTATCTTCTAATTCCTTTACCGAGCGTAATCTTTGATCATTATTATTTTCCGAAACGTATGTAGGTCGTCCAATCTTTTTTTTTTACGAAGGACTACGTCTTTGATTTCCATATGGGGGTACACTTTGTGAAAACCGAAAATGGAACATGTAACAAATTAAGAAAGATTTTTAACGTTAATAACTCAGCTGCCCCTGGTCCAATTTCAATAATTTTATCACCAATCGATCAGAAACATGGCTACGTATCGATAACAATGCTTATGAATGTTGATTTTCAACAAGAAACTATTGAAAAACTGGTAAATGTCCAGCATTGTCCAAAAGCGTCGAATTAACTAACAAATCCACCAATTACCTACATGCATATGCTGCTTCCCCAGCACAGTCGTCAGAGAGTAGTAAGTAGACGAAACAAGTCGAAGTGGCATTCGCCTCCGATCCTCGGGCGCGTGCGAATATGGAGGATGGAATTGCGTAATATTTTGCACACTCATCGCCATACTCAGAACCACACGCTCCCAACGACCATACCACTGTGTGATGGTGTTCGGTCGTCGAAATTAGTAGCAGCAGTGCTTTCGGCGTGTGGTGTTAAAAATTGTTCTCCAGTAACAACGAAAGGCTGCCTGCAAGCAGCGAGTTGCAGAGCCCACATAAGCAACCATCAAAGGCGGAAGAAGCTGCACCGCTATGCTATGGATCGGAATCAGTAGCTCTTCGTGAGTCGCTGCGGGTCGGTCATCTATGCCATGCGTGTCACTCTCGCTCCAAACGACATACAGCACGACAGCCTCATCCGTGTTGAACACCGAGCTCAGAAGTACTCAACCATTACTACAAAACGGTCCTTTTCAGGGCCACCAAAAATTTGTTAAAGAGTATTATTTGGACATTGGTCAAGGTCATCAGCTCCCGCAAGCAGCTAGTTATCAAGGCTCAACCTGGTCTCTATAGACGGTGTGGAATTGTAGGCCCGAATGTATTGGTGAGATTAATCATCGTCCGACCATTTTCCAGAACACGCTCGAAGGAAGTGTTATAGAATTTGAGAGAAGTGGGAATAATTCGCTTTGGGTGTATATTCAGTCCCCTGAAAGCCAATAAAATCAAATTTGTGAGAATAGCTCTCACGAGCTTGAGATTGATCTCTCGAAGTCCCTCCTTTTTACATATTCTACACACTTAGAAATACCTAATCTTACACGTGACGGAATCCATCTTTGACATAAAGGCTGAGACGTAAACAAACATGTCATGTAAAATTAAGGTGATTCCTTGTAGAGTCCACAAATGGCCGCCACGTAGGCTATACATGCACTTCCACTTCAAAATTTCAATTACACAAATCTCGGAAGTCGGTGTCCCATTTCACCTGAAATTGCTACTTCATGCATGCTGCAGTGTGGCAAACGTGGAGTAACAATTTGAATGTTGCACGTGCCGTAGAAGCTGATATTTGTGCACTCAAAGTTTCGAAGTGGCTCCGAGAATAAAGATGTGAGTCTGAAAAGTTTGAAAGTACGTTTGATTGAGCTGAATTTCGTGTCAATAATAACTCAATTTTATGTCAAAATTGACACTCGTATATGTCAGTCTCAGAGCACCTAAATTTACCTTAATTTTTCTAAGTGTGTACACAAACGATACTTTCGATACATTCATATAATTCGGAAGGAAATCCTGTGAGGGGTTAATTGAATATTTATACCAAAATGCACAAAACTTAAAAATTCATAAATAACAAAAATTCAAAATACACCTTTTTAAGTCGGGTAGACGAATTGAAAATACTCAAGTTGACAGTCCCTTGGATTCTCTTCATCAACTCTTTGAAATAAATACTACAAATTTGATACGCTTACAAATAAAAAACGGAAAGAGTTAAGATAATTGATGATTGATCAATTAAAAGAACAAAATGTTCACATTTGTTCCGTCCACTAGCGGTTCTACGTCAAGCTTCCGTTCGTGCCCCTAGGCACAGACCCTTCTACTTTTTTTTTTAAATCTTTATTCAAGAGATTTTTAGCCATAGGCTAGTGCATCTCTACATCTCTGGTCTTTCAATCGATTCATCGAATTGATATTTAAATATACTGCCCATAAAAGTGAAATATCCCATATGGGTAGTACAGTTAGGTATTTTAACGTAGGACTGCGTTGTGGACTATATTGGGGTGCAATTAAAAAAAAATTGTGCGAAACAGTGTCAGGTTTTGAACGCTTATAACATGGTCATGCATGAATGAAATTCAATTTTAATTACACCATTTGATTGAGATTGAATGTAAGATTTGTTTGGTATAAAGATAGATGATAGTTGTTTATCAATGGTTAACTATTGAAAATTGATCAAAGTTTGCAGCCGTAATCAACCAATCACGTGCTCGCTCGCTATGCTTTTCGAGAGAACAGAGTCCCAGTAATTTTCTTTTCTTTGCTTTTTTTCTATTCCTTGACCTACATCAGTGAAATACATAAAAAAGGTGGGGCTTGAAATGCTAATCTAAATGCTTAAGCAAGGGAAACGTAGAAAATATGATAGCAGTCATCGTTTGACTGCCGAGTACTATAAAGGGGTGTTCGTTGCGTTGTACTCTGAAAATGAAACTCACGCAGAGAGTGAGTAATTGTTACTCAGTTGTGAGTCAATTTTACTCATTCGTATGGAGACATTTTTAAAAGGGTAAAACGTCTTTATCAATTAATTGGTAAAGAGCTTGTACGCTTGCTAATTGGTTAATAACAATTGTACCCATTTTTAGAACCCTTAAGACCATGACTTTTCCCTTAGAATTTGGATAATTTATGGATTATTTAATGAAAGATATAGGGAAAATGAATCTAATGTTGGTCTATAGATCTAAGATTGGGCCCATCGCTAAAAATCTACTATTTATCAATTTTATCTAGATGAACGCGTCATTGGGACGGTACTAATGGATATTTTTGGTCGCACATCCATTTCCCCTAAAATGAAAATTCAAGAACACAAACTTTTCTATATTATATTCCGCTGTGATATATTACTCTAGTGCTGCCCGACACTGCTGTTGATGATGTTCCGTCATGCGGTCTTTCATCGCTCGTGGAACACATGGCTCTCCTGGGATCTCCGTGCTGATTAGGCCCTGCAAGTTTCAGATTACTTTATAGATGTCAGCAGAAAGAAATAAACTAAGAAATACTTACTTTTCAAACAATTTCCCGAGCAATTTGCGACAATTTGCGACTGAAGCGAGGACTGGAAGACTTTCAATGCTACCAACCGTTCAGCACTCGTGTTTAATTTTTCAGTTACCGTGGGGTCGTAATTTGTGATTTGCTCCGGTCCATTTCACATTGTCCCAAATTAGAATAAATTAGAACGGCTCTTATATTTGAAATGACGTTTCACATTCATCTAGTGATGTCAGATTTTTATTCGAATAATTGATTAATCGAATAACGAACCAAAAAGTAAAATATTTGTAATCGGTTGTATCTTGCCAAGTAAGCATTAAGCAGACATTATCCCAGTCATGGTTGATCTAGTAGAATAAATGATTTGAACTTCAGTTTGATTTGGAGAACCTAGAACATCTAGTATACATGGGAATAGGTCATGCATGATCCACATAGTCACTGTGAATCTGTCTGGAAGTACTTATTTCGATACTACCGGTATTGCATTTGCCGTACCTATCTCTGGAGATCCCTGCGTGAACCCCACTATTGACCTTTAGGTATACTCCAATCGCAAAAAAAAAAAAAACATTTAATTTGACCGTAAAATAATGCCGAGTCAGCATGAGCTCACCAGAAAACATCGTTCGAGCAGCAAACCGATAACAACACGTCACGTCACGCTGCGAAGTTCCCAGACCCCAAGTCCGGAAAGTATTCTCCATGTTCAATCAGGCTTCATGCCCAGTTATCTGCGCCGTTGTTGTTGCGAAAACACTGTGATCAAGCATTCGGTAATAAGGACCCCAAAAACTGCATCGAAATTAGCTGCAGCAGTGAGTTGTAACGATGCGCGAAAATCGACTTCTCTGACGTCATTCCTCTTTGAAGCTCTCACACAGTCTGCACGCACTGGTCTTATAATGAACATCGCGCAAATGTTATGGAATTAGAAAAATCGGAATTCCCCCGCGCCGCCAGCACATAGTATGTAATTATATCGAGGCTTTTCTCCGATCAGCCAAATGGAACCACTGCTGATGAAAAGTAAATCCTCCTCGGAGCAGCGCAGATTACCGGGCTGGAAAATAAAACGCAAGCTTATACCGTATACGGGAAAGCTGTCAGTTGTGGATCAAGACAGTACCGCTCCGCTGCTCCGACTGTCAAAGCCATCGTAAAAAAATGAAAACAAATTCAATTTCGTGTTTGTAATTTTCAATCCGGTACACCTTCCTAACTAACGGGATCCGTGTTATCAAGTGTCGGATTAGCGGGGTGATACTGTAGTTTTCGCGAATTTATCACCGTCACCGCCGAGGAGTTCATTGAGCGGATGATGTATAGAGAGGGGCGAGGGTAAACTGAAGGCCTGATGTGAACAGTGGCAGTAGGTGTGATTAGCGCGAAACCAGAGTAAATTCAATACACTCGAAATGGTGAACGAACTTTAGTGACCAAATCGGTGCGTAGGTTCAAAATAAAAACAAACTCTCGGTCATCTTTCACCGGCACCCCTACTTGGGTCGTATCTCGACCATCGTCGAGATAGTGCTTGTCAATTGGAAGAAGCCAAGCGCTTCATTCGCGGTATGCTATACACGCGCACAAATTAAACCGGTGGTATTAAGAATCAGAAACAGCACAGTGTTGCCAGAGATTCTTATTTTTTGGCATTAGAAAATCATTCGAAAAGGATTGTGAGTTTTTTTTTCAATCTCATTGGCAACATTGCTTCCCATTTCATTCCGTCCAACGCGTCAATGTGCGTCGTCGTTGTCGTCGCACATTGAACCATTGGCTTGTGGCCTTGAGAATGATATGGTATTGGTGGAAACATACCCAAACCATACCGTCAGTTGCTGCTACATACATAACATGGCGAGAGGGTGGCCTGGGCCTGATGGGGATGCTGACGGCACTAAATGGACAGCGCGCTGTTTTCGTAGTGTTCCGTCGATTCGCGCGGGTATGAGGTAGAAGCAAGAAGCAAACAGGTAAACAAAACCCGGTCGAATCGGAGAAAAAATGTACATATTTACGCGCCTAGCTATCGTCAATTGAATGTGCGCGAGAAAGGAATGGAGAATGAATGGCATGGACAAAAAAAAACAAACAAACAAACAAACAGGGTAGCTAAATAAATGGGTAATAAATAGAACGTTCAAAGGCGATGACGGTAGTGGCGGGTCGTGGGGCCAATGATTAGACGAGATTTGATGTGTGTTTTTTTTTTTTATTATTGCTGGTAAACGGTAGAATGTCAGATGTTTACCAAGATCAGTGTAGAGTTCGATTTACGATCTTGCCTAATTTTTTAAGGTCGAATGTAAATTTTATCTCACACCAATGTAAAAGCCAGGAAATATAAGTAACATTTAGGGGAAATGGCTCTAATGTTGCCCTATGGATGTAAGATTGGGTCCATCGCTAAAAATCTGCTATTTATAAATTTTATCTAGATGAACGCGTCATTGAGACGGTACTAATGGATATTTTTGGTCGCTATTGAAAATTTAGTCGGTTGCTGAATTTATGTATGGGCCCAAATTAGGGGCATTTAGGCCGACATTACATCCATTTCCCCTATTCGTAAAGTGTTATGAGTTTTGTCTCTCTGCATTAACAAGCGCCACAACTCGATGTCCACTAGCTCGATGTTCTGTATTCTTCATGTTGTGGTTCATGATTTCGTAAGGTATTTATATATTTCTGAGATTCCCTGCCTCCCTTATAACGAAACGTAAGAAGATTTATTATTTTAATCCTATGTAATAAGGGAATGGTCATGGTCTAACTCTATAATTATAACTATAACCCTATACGAAAACTGGTCATAATTAAATTTTTTGTTCAAAATTGTAGCCAATATACATAACCTTGAGGTACAGGGTGTGTGACGAATTTTTGCAGTAAATTTCAAATAGTAATTTCTCATGCTTGTGCATCATGATTTAGATATATTTGGCAGCACTGGATAGCTTATACTGTTAGGTGTAAGATTTAAACAAACAATGTTGAGTAAACGTAAAGATGTCGAAACAAGAGAGCAATCTGTCAGCCGTTGTCGCTTTGTTGCGCGCCGGAGTATGCATGAAAGAAATAATTCGGTCGGTAAATGTGTCTGAAAGAACAGTGTATAATATTAGAAAAGGCTTGGGAAAGTGATAAGACGGAGCACCTGCTCATACTGCTAATAAAGCACAGAAATGGCTTACGGAAAATATTTCGTAAATTTGGAAGGAAGAAATTTGGCCCCCAAGCAGTCCCGATATCAATCCGTTGGATTATTTAGTATAGGGCGTCGTCCAACGGAATACCAATAGAACCCCTCACACCACACTTAAGTCGCTAAAAGCTAAAATCAAGGCAGTGATGGCATCTATGGATCGAAACATTTTAAAACGTGCATACTGCAGTTTCCGGAAGCGTCTAACTACAGTCGTCGAAAGGGAAGGCATTTTTTTTGAATAAATTTACTTACAACTTCCATATGTTGCGAAAGAAAATAAATCGCACAAAATTCATTGCTAGAATAACTAACTGGTGTATTTTTTCTCAAATATGCCATTTACTGCAAAAATTCGTCACGCACCCTGTAGATTGAAAACTTTCAGGTCTCAGGTGTTATCTGAATCTTTACCCAAACGGGAAAGATACACACCAGTGTTGCCAGTGGTGACGTGGACAAAAGTGAATTTGAACCCTCTAGTAAGAGCATATAAACTTTTATTTCGTAAACATTCACATATGTATATAGACTGGTGCAAAATTTGACTTTTTCGCTCCACAGTGCTTAAATGGTTTCAAATCGAGCCTCCCAAAGTTACAATTCATTTGGTAAAAACAGACTTCGCACAAGCCATTTGAAGTTTACATGTAAATTACTATGGGAAATCTCAACTTTTTGTTCATTGCCTTCTAGTCTTTTTCCATATTGAGCTGCGAAACAGTTCGATTGCCATTCTTATAGAAAATTTTCTCAGCTTTAACTCAGTTGAAGATCGTTTCTATGTGCAACGAGACAGGAAAAAGTTATTAATTATTTAAGAGATTGGTAAACTTATGACATGATCAAGCAGCTGCTCTGTAGGCAACACTGTATTTTGCAGTGTGGCATAGTAGCCATGATTTTTTGTCCTATTCAACGCCAGTAACCCCAATGTTGCCTGCTGAGCAGTTGATTGAGCATGATCATAAGACATCAGCGTATTGAACCATTGATAACTTTCGATACTTGCATTTAATCAAAAAGTGGTCTTCTGCAAAGTTGTAGCTGGGAAAATTTCCTACAAGAACATTACATGAACAAAAATCTTGGTTTTACCATAGTAATTCCAATACAAACTTCAAATGGTTTGTGCCATCTCAGTTTCTCACCAACTGGGTTCAAATTTTAGAGGTTAGTCAGGATCCGATTTGGAATCGTTTAAGTATTGTGGAGCGAAAATTTCAAATGTTGCATCACTCTAATGTATATGTTAATGTTAAGGTGATGTAATGCTAGACTGGCCCACATTTATGTGGGGGAAATCTTTTATCATTTTTTTCAACGGGCCTCCCCTAGATTTGTGCCATTAAGTGAGACCACTCTATAAAAATTTCAGCTCAATAGGATGTAACACGAGCTGGCGCTTCTGATTTAAAATTTATATGAGGATACTCATATCGCTCATTTTCAACTTCTATTCAACTTTCATATTGCCGTACTATAACAGAATTATCTACCTACCCTCTTCAGAACTGTCTCTTACTAAAGCTTAATGTTAGATAGCATTTCCAACCAACTCTATTTATTTTGATTCCAAGCACATTGTGGGGGCATATGGAAGTTCCAGAATTTTTAGAACAACTTCGAAAACTTCCCAGAAGTGCAGAGATCTTCATAGAAGTGGAACTTAAGGTGAAGGTTAATGCTTTTTCGTTGATACTGACTCCACACTCGTTCGAACCACACCCAAATTCAAAATGCAACAAAACCAACAAGCATGGCAGCGGCGCGATTACCTCTCACCCCAGCAGGCCTGGGTTCAATCCCAGTTGGCCCAGACGGAATAAGATCTCTGATCACGCCGTCCTTCGGAAGAGAAGTAGAAGCCGGTTCATGAGTTGATGGGTCGATAGGTAGGGTCCAGGTGCGGGAGCTGCCTCCCTGGCATCGGTAGCATTGGTGCTCAGCACGGAACAAACAAGCATGACAAGTTGGGGGCGACCCCGGCGTACTGGTTAGCCAAAATCACGAGTTCTAATCTCACCCCCGGACAAGTCACGGATGACCCAAGAGCGTTAAAGTGACTGTAAGAATAATAATAATAAAAAAGCATGGCAAGTTATCATAATGTGAAGTATTAAAACTTTTACCATATTCGTAAATGCAATATTATTGTATAATTATAATAATGCTACTACTGAAATGGCAACTTCAATTTCAAGAACTAGGATACAGGAAAGGCCTGCCGAAATACAGGGAAGTCCTACTGAAGTTCAGAAAAGTCTTGCCGTAGTTCAGGGAAGACCTGGCGAACTTCAGGGAAGTTCTGACGAAGTTCAGGGAAGGCCTGCCGAAAGTTCTGCCGGGTATTCCTGCCGATGTTCAGGAAAGTCCTTCTGAAGTTCAGGGAAGGCCTGCTAAAGTTCAGAGAAGTTCTGCCGAACTTCAGAGAAGTTCTGCCGAAGTTCAGGGTATTCCTGCCGATGTTCAGGAAAGTCCTTCTGAAGTTCAGGGAAGGCCTGCTAAAGTTCAGAGAAGTTCTTCCGAACTTCAGGGAAGTATTGCCGAAGTTCAGGGAAGTCCTACTAAAGTTCAGAGAAGTTCTGCCGATGTTCAGGGAAGTTCTGCTGAAGGGAAGTTTTGCCGAACTTCAGGAAAGTCCTGCCAATGTTCAGGGAAGGCCTGCCGAATTTTGGGAAAGTCCTGTGGAAGTTCAGGGAAGTCGTGCCGTAGTTCAGGGAAGTCCTGCCATTTAAATGCTTAGAAATCAGGGAAGTCCTGATGAAGTTCTGGGAACTCCTACCGAAGTTCAGGAAAGGTCGGGGAAGTCCTGTTGAACTTCAGGGAAATCTTGTCATTTCAATTTTTGGGTGTTGGTTTATTTTCACAATGGTGGATCCAAGATGGCGAATGATTTTCAAAATGGTGGATTTAAAATGGTAAATCTTTGATAAAATGTTCGATCGCTCTAAATATAATACTGTTGTATGTTGAAATTTCAATTCCAAAATGTTGGATTTTTTTCAAAATTTTGAATTAGCGATGGTGGGTCTTTGAGAATATAGTCAATCTTTCAATAGTATAGTTATAATTATTTCAATATTGATATAACAATAACAAGTTCAAGATAGAGGATGAATTTCAAAATGACGGTTAATTAAATTAATGATGGATCCAAGAAGGTGGATAAATTTCACACTAGTGGTTTCAAGATGTCGGGTCTTTCATGAAAAAATCGATCATCCTCAGTGAACCCAGGCCTGCTGGGGTGAGAGGCAATCACGCTTACCACTACACCACCGGTGCCGCTTCTAAAACCGTTTAAGATAAAGTTCAATTTATCTAGATAGGGGAAATGGATGTAATGTCGGCCTAAATGTCCCTAATTTGGGCCCATACAAAAAATCAGTAATCGACTAAATTTGCAATAGCGACCAAAAATATCCGTTAGTACCGTCCCAATGACGCGTTCATCTAGATAAAATTAATAAATAGCAGATTTTTAGCGATGAGCCAACATTAGAGCTGCTGAAAGAAATAATGTTGAGTTTAGCTGCTAATACCTGCTAACCTGTAAGATACACCCCTTTAAAGTTAGTGTTGAAAAATTAGACGAACGGATGTAAGTCCTTAAATCAAAGAGAAAGCGATTTATTTTTTGCACTTAAAACTTTGTAGAACATTGAAAAAATTGGAAAACTCAAACTAAAAAGTTATGGTAAAAAAATGGGTTTTAAGGGGGTACTAGCGTTTGTACACCATTTTCAACCTATAACTTCGTCCACTTGAGAGATAGAAAATTAACGGCTTCGACAAAGTTTATTAAAATGATTTCATCTACAATGTTTCCATAGATGTTCATCAATGTTAACAAGACATAAAAAGTAATTTTAAACAAAAAAAAAAACACTGCAATGAAGTATTTAAAAATTGAAGAAACACTCTAGAAGACATAAAAATACTACACTCAATAGTTTCGTCGCAACTGGCCATGTACCTCTTTTTTGATTTCGTCCCACTGTGCGTTTTGTGGCTTTTTTTTTTCGCTGGTGACTGCTTACACAAAAGTCAGTTGATTGTTTCGGAAAACGAAATCTAATGTTGCGTTACAACAAAATGGTTTTTATTGAAATAATCCATTTTACAGGTTATTGTCTTCGGAGAAAATGTTGCTAACAATAGTTTGAAACGATCTACGGAACCAAATATAAACTTTGATACTAAATACTTGTGTAACTGATGAGCAAAATCAGTGACCACTATGAGAATTTGAACTTAGCAAATGGTTTTCAGAAAATTTATACAGTAAAACAATCTTGTTAAAATTGCCACAGATAGCCATTTTAGCTCTTCAGTTTTGCACGCGATTTTTTTTCGATTGATCGTTGCGTTATTTTGAAAAAAAAAAACTACAAGGGACAGCCCTATGGGGTTGTACACAATGGTGACGTAGGACTACGTGGTCTTATATAATAAATCTTATTTGTTAGCTGCAGCAGGAGCTTGTGTTTTGTGCAGGAATAGGAATTTGAGCGGAGTTCTCTCTGTTAACACTCTTTAGCATGACGCATGACGACAGCGACTCACGAAGAGCTACTGATTCCGATCAATAGTGGTGCGGCTTCTTCCTCCTTCTACGGATGCTCATGTGGGCTGCAGCTTGCTGCTTGCAGGCAGCCTTTCATTGTGTACTGGAGAACACCACCACTCACTACGCGGTGATTGACAGGATGGAATTCAACTTTGAAATCTGTGTTAGGAAAATCGCTTTTCGCTGGCAATCGGTGATCATTTTTATTATCAAAACAACAGTTACACATTCGTGAAATTTTCAATAGTAACATAATAAAGTCGTAAGTTTAACAGATGCTTAGAAATATATCTGATCGATTGGTGATAAAATTATTGAAATTGGTCCAGGGGCAGCTGAGTTATTAGTGTTCAAAATCTTTCATAATTTTGTTACATATTGCATTTTCGGTTTTCACAAAGTGTACCCCCATATAGAAATCACAGACGTAGTCCTACGTCAAAACAATCGATGAAGTGAGTCATTCTGAACCGATCCACTTTCACCTTAAGAGAAGATCCGAGAACTTCAGAAACTTTCATGAACATTAGCAAAATACAAGAGCATTTCAAAAAAGTTCAACAAGCTCCAAAAATAAGGGGGATCTCAGTGAGAGTTCAGTTCCATTAGGTACAGAAAATTTTAAGAAGTTCCCATATTTTCAGTAAAATTCAGAGATGTTAAGAAAATTATAATAATTATAAATTCAGAAGTTCACGGAAGCTCTCACATGTTTAGGACACTTAAGGGGGTAGTACACTTTGAACGTCCAAAAAGTAAGGCATTTTCGTTAATTTTTTAAGCAATAAAACACTCAGGGAGGGCAAATATGTTATAACCACTTTATTAGTCATCCTTCGAACTACAATTTGTATTTTTTTGAACTCGATTGGCGTCTCCCCGTGGCCGGTGCACCAGATCGCGCGGGTGTCCTCGCGCGGAAGTTGGAAAACGGCGTGGGAAAATACTCCTTTCCATGTGATCCTGGAACATAAATCGAACAAAAGTCCTGATTAGTAATGAAATTTGGGTTAGAAATACGTATTCCGATTTTTTTAAATTAATTTTTTCAAAAGTTGTGGCCTTAGGAAAAAAAAGTCCATTTTTTCACCCTAAAAATGCTTACAAAATCGTGGATTAAAAATCCATTTTTGACAAAATCGAAAATGTGGATACGTATTTCTAAGCAGAATTTAATTCAGAACAAGAAAACCTAGACGATATCCAAATTTGATGATAACTGGTTTGAGTTATTTCCCACGCCAGTTTGAAAAACCCCGTTTCGAGATAAACGCGTTTAAAGATAAAAATTCTCTCTCAGCGCGCCGGTACATGTTTTAGGAAATCGCTTCGTAAAGCGATAAGGAATATTCTGGCGGACTTGGAGTCTTTTCTAAATTAAAGTATACATCCCAAGGAACATGTTAAGCCAAAAAAATGCATTTTTATGAAAAATCAAAGTGTACTCCCCCCTTAAATTAATTTCAGGGCCGTACAGCAAGCTTCATCAGCGAGAACTTCAGCGAACCGTTAAATAGAAAATACATGATCCTTAGGAAAATTTGAGGAAACTGTAGGAAGTCCGAAACGTTCAGGGAAGTATAAAAATTTGATGAGAAGTATTGTGAGCATCAGGCTAGTTTCTCAATATACAAAAGAACTTCAAGGCAGTTTCATTAACTTCAGGAACATTTTGGGAAGGTTCAAGTAGTTCTGAAGGCCTCAGAATAGTCCATTCCTTTTTCAACGAAGATTTCTCATGAAAATTCACTTGGAGTTCTTCACTCTTCAGCTTTCGCTTTGTATTGATGATGATGAATGAGACTACCACTCACATAGCAAGGTGCCTGCACATAGTTACAGGACGACTTAATCAAGTCCCACTAGCAAAATCATACTCAACTTATCGCTGTGTGAAAGGCCAAAAATGGAGGAGCGGACCCGTAAGCAGAAGCACTTGCGCGAAACCCACAGGGTATAAAAGAATCTTCTTCCCTTAATCAAGATCATACAATCTGCAATAGGACGAGCCATTCTTCTGAAGGATGCCTTATGAGTGAGGAGAAGAGCCCGCCCACTATCCACGAAATGCTATCGACAAGGAGTTTGCAATCCCACTCTCTCTCTCTCTCTCTCTATCCAATTCGCTTCGCTTCGTGCCCTGATGGTCGGTCCCTCCCAATCCCAGACATAAAGGAGGTTGTTATGGTTCAACATGAGGAGTATTCAGCTATTTATTGCCGGTGATGTAAGGTTTGTCAAACAGTAGTTTGTTAGGCCCAATAATGATTTAAAACAACACAAAAATCAGTTTCAAATTTAATATCATCGATATCTGTTTGATCAAAAATTTTGAAAATGTATTGTTGATTGTGAAAATGAATTAAGACTGCATACTTTTCAACATAAATTAATTGTATCTTACCATTGTGAACCATGCTTACATTTTATAGATCTTTCTGTATTGGCTGCACCTGAAGAAATAGCCCACAATATCCTCTCAAATACTAAAACAAATAACACACACACACACACATATCCCCACACGCACGCGCGTGCACACATCATACCATCATCGACAAAAGTTTAATAAAAAATTGAATAATTGGAATGAGGTCCTTAGAAATTATAACAAACTTCCATGAGCCTTTAAAACTGTGCATGGAATTTGACTCCAGATTCTTGAAAATTGCTTATTATAAGTTTTAAGTGCAGAATTTAAATAAAAAACTTGTTGAAATTTAAAATTTGTGGAAAATGTACATATACAAAAAAACATTTCAACCTCTGATTCGGTTGTATTCGTACACCTTTGGGTCCCGCACCGTCTGGGTCCGCTGTTTTGCAGAGTTTCGGAAATTTCTGAAGCACTTTCGAAGTAGTACTTGATGTGTGAAGTTCCATGAAAACTACGCTGAACCCTGGCAATCAAGTTGCAAGTTGGAATTGACTGGCGTCCAGTTGGAACGAATAATACCACGATGAATAATGTCCGGATTCCCTTCTTTCGGCCCATCTGTATTCCCCTTCACGGCCTGAGCCTAATGGCTTGTGTTGATCTCTTTTGGTTTGCAGTTTCTTTCCCATGCACGTGTATTCAAAAAGTTGACTGACCTTCTCGATTTTGCTCGGTCCTAGATCAACAATCGCAGCGCTACCTTATCCCATCTTTTACGGCAATTTAACTGACAGCCGATGGATTGGAAAACAACTCATGTTTCCGGTTTCGGAGTGTCCGCTACGATTATTTCTTACATCCAGCCAGCGGTACAACTTCGAGAAAGAATGGATCGTGGAATCTTATTGGCATAGATAACTTTCTCGCAGATTCCGCTGATCAGGCCTTGAGTCTGAACTCCAGGAGTGAACCCAAATCGTGATTAATTGGCCAGCTGTAGGGGGTACCTGCCGTATCGAAAGTCGTTGACTCCGTTTTGTTTTTGCAGATGTTGCCCATACATAAATATGCTCATTAGTTTTCAGAGCGGAAGGTACGTTTGAATCATCTATCAATTATCGACCCGTGGCTCTTTGGTGGAGAAACAATTCTCGCTCAACTATTCAAAAGGACCCATTTTCTCTGTTCATCGCCATGGCCGTGTAAAGGCATTTGCGTATATTTTTGACACACAGTTAGGTGAAAGAAGCTACGATCGAGCATCCAAATTTAACAAAAGAGAAATTCGATGAAGAGAATCGAGCAATGTACACATTGGTCCTTTTGAATAGTTCAGCGAGGATTCCTCTGAATTACATGTATCGAAGCATTTGGATCTATTCCGGTTAATAGGCAATTGGCAAATCGGCGAAGAATGTGCCAGTACTTTTGGGTAGCGAGGCATTTTGAAATTAGTTGTGCTCTGTTTTTTTCATTTCTTGTGTTTTGTTTTGATTTTTGCTTTTAAGCAGCTTTGGCTGACGTTTCAGGCCACACTGATGTGATGGTCTAATGGGTAGCATCTGGTCGAACTTTTGAGAAATCTACGAATTGACGTCGGAAGAAAACACGCCTCTTTTCTGGTCCAGCTGTCGGCATGGGTGATGAAATGTAGACCAGTTCGTGGGGAAAGGATCAAACCAACAATAGTGGATAGATGTAAATTGCATGTCCATTCTGTCGCACTTCAAACCTACTGAAACCCTAACAATTAAGTCACACCATCAACCTCGGCAAAACAAACAAACCACCTGTTGAACAAACACCCCACCGACGACGACTATTGTTGTTGCTGTTCACCCAGACCCTATCAGCACATTTCGCCAAGCTGCTCGCAAAAACACCAACCTACGTGACCAGAGTGGCACTTCCTTGGAACCTTCCATCGTCGATCACGGTGCAATCCAGCGGACGTGACTCTATAGCCCTAAACGAGCCCCAACCACGAGCGTGGAAAACCCCAACACCCATCAGCGTGCGTGCTCTCTTGCTAGCCACCGACCACCTCTATATAGAATGTTTTCCTACTCTCCTTGAACTATGTTATTGTTGGTATTACCTCCACTCACTTTACCCAAACCCCTCCCCCTCCCCCACCTTGCAAGCCAGACACCAGCGCTTCGAGCGAAAAGCACTAGTTCTGCAACATTGTAACCTTTTTCCCCGGCAGCCAACTGTAAAGCAAGATAGTTTATCATCTATTTGTTTAGCGCCTCCCCCTCAAAAACCGATTCCTGTTTCCACTTTCAAGGTCTGAACGGAAGGGCCACTGCGATCCAGAGCGTGCGCCGGAAAGCATTTGTTGTTATTTCGTTCGCTAATTATTTACATGTTCTCACCTCTCCCGGTTGGGACTGGCCATGGTCACAATAATTCGACTGATGGGTCAGTACTGCATAAGCGGAAGACTGCTGCAAGCTGGATCTGGTTGGGAAAATTGATTTTCCTCGTCCATAGCGATGCTATTTGTAGATATATAGGTAGTGCATGGAAATAGGATGTGGTAGTGTAGGTTCGATAAATGGGAAGCGATTCTTTTTCCCCCGAAGGCCTTTCGTGTGTAGAGCACTGACGAAAAATTGTTCACACCTTCACAGAACCTGTGAAGGTGCAGAGTATTAGCGTTTTTTGCTTTCAGATTTCAGGACTTTCCAAGTACCAGAATCATCGAACAATGCTCAAAGAATTTTCAGAAATTTTTTTCACAATATCGATATCCTATGATTTTCTCCATTGTAGATCACGAAAATTAAATTTGTTCCAGAATTTCGTATATTTGCTTATGTTCAAGATCTTCAAATTCGCTCAAAATATTTTTTTGGTATAGTTTTTAATCGCAGAAGTATATTTCTAATTTGATTGATGAGCGTTTTAGTAGAAAAATTGTTAACCTTTTTACGTTGTTTACTGATTTATTTGCCAAGTCTGGCACTTCGGAAAAAATCTAAGTTTAAAATTTCATGATTTTCAAATGCTGAAGACACCAATTGCTTAGTTTCGCTTATTAAATTTATCCCGCTAGATTGCATTTCTGACCTATAGTGCAATGAAAGTGCGTTGGTCACCAATTGATAATTTTCTGAAGACACTAGATGTAATTCATGAAAATGTATAGTACTTCCTCGGAATTTTCCTCAAAATTCTCTTTCAATTCATCATAGAACCTTAGGGATGATTCTAGAATTTCCCTTGAAACTATAATACCCTATGAGTTATTTTCATAAATCCCCTAGAATTTCTTGAAATCGTCTTTAGTTTTTGTTCGGAATTCCTCTCAAAACTATCTAAGAATTCTCCTTAGAATGCTGTTGAAGTTCTCCTCACATTTGGCACATTCCTTTAAGACCCCCTCCGCACTCTCTTCAGAACTACTTTGAAATTCTACGCAGGACTCCTTTAAAATTCTGCTTAGAATTTACGTAGAGTTATCTCAACGATTCTCATGGGATTCTTCTCAGAATTACATTTGAGTAATAGTCTGGACTCCCTTGAAATTCCCCTTATAGTTCGCCGGAAATTCAACTCGTTTTCCTAAATAAAAACTTCTCAGAATCGCCTTGGAATTCTATTCAGAGCTACCTTTCGATTTATGCTTGGTATTCTGGTCAGAACTCATTCATTTTTCTGAATTCGCTAGAACAGATACCTACAATCCTAGAATGGCAAGTGAAAATAGAAAACCCGGAAAAAATGGAAATAGTCATCACTTAGTTTTCACAAGGAAAAACCGGGAAAAGTGGGGAATATGAAAAATCTATCACGAAAATAATCATGATTCTATGATTCAAATAGATTATGAATTGCCTCCCTTAGCTCAGTCGATAAAGGTGCAGCTACAACCCACACCATGCCGCGTTTCAAGCTTATTACTTATTGCATATTTGCTTATTGCGTGCTCTCAACTTAGTGTTCTAAATGCACTTCCACGGTTATTGATTGAGATCTTTCGATGCTTGTACCATTTTTGCATTAGTATAATTGTGTTGCAAGTAGAATCATATGCTCTTTGCCCAGGGAAGTCGAGAAATTTCCCAAGCCAAAAAATTCCCAAACCGGACCGGGAATCGAACCCAGCCACCTCCAGCATGGTCTTGCTTTTTAGCTGTGCCTTTACCGACTGAGCTAAAGAAAGCCCCAAAGTTCCCTTGAAATTCTCATCAGAATTTCATAGCCATTCTGTTCACAATCCCCATGGATTTTTACTAAAAATTGGAATGAAATTTCACTCACAACTAAAACTAATCCCCTTGAAATTTAGATGGAATGCTTGTCCCAACTCCCAAGGACTTTGCTACAATTCTCTCGTGGAATTTTCCTAAGAGTTCCAGGGAATGTGATTCTTTTGGAATTTTATTTAGACCTCACTCGAAATTCTGCCAAAAGCTCTTGAAATTTTCCACAAATTTCTCCAGAAATTCTCCTTAGAGTTCGCTGGAAATTCACCACACTATCCCATAGAAATTCTTCCCATAATTACTTGGGGATTCTGCTCAGAACTACCTTGGATTAATCCTCTAAATTCTTCTCCATTGGATTTCTTTTCTGAATTTACTAGAAAATATACTTACAATCGCCTTCAGAATTACTTTGGAATTTTCCCTAGAACTCTATTGAAATCCTCCCTAGAATTCATATGGATTTCTCATCGCAATACTTTTGGAATTCTTTTCACAATTCTCTTGTAATTATATGCTTGGAATTCACCCCAAATCTCCCTTGAACTTTTTCTCAAATGTTCCTAGCCATTCCCTTCAGAATCCCCCTGGATTCTCCTCAGAGTTGGAATGAAATTTCACTCACAACTAATCCCTTTGAAATTCACTTGGAAAACTCCAACTCCCTTGGTCTTTGCTACAACTCTCTCGTAGAATTCTGCTCAGAGTTCCATGGAATTTGCTTGAAATTTTACCCAAACCTATCTGGAAATTCTTCCAAAAGCTATCGAAAATCTTCACAGGATTCTCTAGAAATTTTCCTTTGAGTTCGCGGGAAATTTACTTCACCATCCCAAAGATCAGATTTAAGTTGGAATTCTGCTAAGAGATACCTTCCTTTGACATTTTCTTGAGTTCACCTTTTGATTTCTTCTCTGATTTCGCTCCATTGGAATCTTCCCAAGAATTTACATTGAATGCTCTTCGCAGTACCCTTTCCATCATTCCCTTGTATTTCTAGTCAGTACTCTGTTCGAATTCACCACAAAGTAGAATTCTCGTCATAATGGGAATGGAGTTTCACGCACAACTAATTCCCATGAAATTCACAACTTCCTTGGAATTCTCAGAGTTGCAAGGAATCTGATTTCCTTTCATATTTCTTTGAATTTGATTGATTTCTCTGTCTTTAACTTTTAAAGCATGTATAATTTACGCAATTCCGTAATTGAGAGCCCAGCGTCTAAACACGATTTAGTGGTTCCTTATCGCAAAATATTAGACCCGTTTTTTTTTATTTTGTCATAAGGGTGATTTTCAAAGCCTATAGCAGAAGCAAAGAATAGGTATAGATTATATGACTATGTTAGCTATGTATCAATGGAGACGCATGGTATTCTAGTCGCATAGGAGTATTAAGCGAAAACCCAAAGCTTAATAACTTCAAAAAAATATAACTCAAAAACGAAAAAAAAAAAACACATCACTGGTTTTTCGATATGTTGTGTAAAAAAGCCTACATTTTCAAGGAAAAATATAAAAAAAACCTTATTCCATCGATGTTTTTCAATACCAAATCCCTATTTTTAATACTATTAATTTTCAATTCCCAGTGGTTCAAAAGTTCTAATTTCTTGAAAAAAGTTATTTTTGGAAATCGGCAGCAAAATAAATTTAGATTTTATGTTATTTCACTCTGCAACTCATGATCAAATTTTTGCTTTCAACAGCCGTTTTTGCACTTTGATTTATTGGAAAATATCTAACCCATCACCTTGAAAAATAAGGCATTACTCAAAATGGCCGAATTCTTACACAAACTTGGTTCATTGCCCCTAGTGATTAGTTATGTGAATTTTCATTGAATTGTAAAAGGTAAAACGTAAAATTTGTTTATTTTTTCGCTATTTGGCCTGGAACAGCTGAGCTAAGGTGATTAATTTTTTGTTTTGTTTATTAAATTGATTTGATTTGATAAGGCTCAATCGTATTAACTTTACACCGCCGAGGGTTCACTATACAAAACATCTTAATACTATAGTCAAACGATACAACACAATAAACACTTTATCTCCCGCTACCCAATAAGCCTCCTCCATCAGAACGGGATCCGCTTCCATTCCATTTCATTGTTTGGCAGTATCGTCAAAGAGGGGCAGAGCGCTTCCATTGCAGCAATAGACGCAAAACGTGGTCATCACTCACACACTCAACACGAAGCGGTTGCTTTCCAAAGTCGACGACGCATCCACCGAAAGAACGGCTGATGAAGAACAATAACGAGGACCACACAATGGTTGCTGCCGAGTAAACAGACGATCGTGTGACACACACGGAGAGTGGCCTGCTTCTGTCGACAGCCGAGTGAACGCTGAGGTGGCCTATTGGAATGCATTTTTTTTTGACGTAGGACTACGTCTGTGATTTCTATATGGGGTACACTTGGTGAAAACCGAAAATGGAACATGTAACAAAATTATGAAAGATTTTGAACGTTAATAACTCAGCTGCCGCTGGACCAATTTCAATAATTTCATCACCAATCGATCAGATATATTTCTACGCATATGTAAAACTTAAGACTTTATCATTTTTTAAAATGTCACTATTGAAAATTGCACAAATGTGCAGCTGTTGCAATGATAATTAAAATCATCACCGATTGTCTGCGGAAAGCGATTTCCCTAACACAGATTTCAAAGCTGCATTCCATCCGGTCTCACCAAACGTTGTTTATTCAACCACCACGTGGTGAGTGGTGGTATTCTCCAGTACACAGCGAAATGCTCCCCGCAAGCAGCTAGCTACCAAGGCTGGCCTCAACCGCTCAATGGATTCAGTTCCAGTCACCGTGTGTGGTGGTGTCCGGTCGTCGGCATCAGCTGCAGCAGCAGCAGTGCTTACGGCGCGTGGCGTTTAACATTGTTCTCAAGCACCGATTGATTGATTGATTTATCTTTATTTGGGAGGCTTTCAGCCTGAGGCTTGTTCGCCTCCAACGCAAGCACCGAGCTGCAGCCCACATGAGCATCCATAGAAGGAGGAAGAAGCCGCACCGCTACTGATTGGAATCAGTAGCTCTTCGTGAGTTGCTGTGGGCCATCTGTGTCAAGCGCGTCATACTAAAGAGTATAAATAGAGAGAACGCCGCTCAAATTTCTATTCCTACACAAAATACAAGCTCCTGCTGCAGTTAACAAATAGTATTTATTATATAAGACCACGTAGTCCTACGTCACTTTTGCGTACAACCCCATAGGGCGTTTGTTTTTTAATCGATGCACCCTAATGCAGCATAGATTCTTCTGGCTTGAACTTTTTGGAAAATACTTTCTCCTCCACAATCTACTTAGTTGCTTCCATCTGAACGGGATTCACAGCCAGTGTACAATGGCCCAAGCATTTAGAAAGACAAAAATGTTTGCGCCCAGACCGTCAGTTTTAGTTAAATAGTGTTTTGGGGAAAGTTTCTTCATATATTTTGGCCAATCTTTTTATGTCAGTTAAATTAGGGTGGTCAATTAAATTGGTGAATTGAAAATAGAAACTTTTTTGTTATTTGGGATAGACGAATGCAGTATTCAGGATGGCTAGTGAACCAGGAAAACCGGAAAAAAGTCGGGAATTTATTTTCACCAGGAAAAACCGGGAAAAAACCTTGAATTTCATAAGTCCACCAGGAATATAATCTTGTTTGTATAATTTAAATAGGTTTTAAATTTTATGCATGTCAAAGTTTATTTTTATAATCAGGTCAAAACATACCATTTTGTTCAAGCTAAATCTTTCACACAACTAAACATTTATGAACAAAATTTACCCTGAGAATTTAGTAAAAATATTTTGTATGATTTGTGCTTAATTGATAGCAGACTTAAGCAGTGCCGCCGCGTAACTACTTTGAAGGTCCTGTTCAACATGTTCAATACAAAAGTTCTGTTTCTAAAAACTTCAGATAAGGCATTCGAACTTCATGCAAGCTCTACAAAATTCGGGAAAGTCTTACAAGTTTCAGGAAAATCCTGTGAACTACTGTGATGACCTACGACGATCAGGAAATCTCTCCGAACCTTCAGAGAAGTTCTACAAATTTCAGAGAAGTCTTACGAACTTCAGGGAAGTCCTTTAATCTTTGGAGAATAACTACGAATTTTACAGAATTTTCTACAGATTTAATGTAACTTCTACGACATTTAGGCATTGCTTAAAACTTAAGGATAATCCTATGACACTTATGGATTTTTTCCGAGCTTCAGAGAAGTCTTCAACACTCTTGGGAAGTCCTCTGAACTTACACACTTAGAAAATTTTACAGAAATTTGTAAAATTTAACCGAAATCTCAACAGCTGAACGTTCGGTAAACAGTTTCGCAGATTCCTTGTAATTTTTCACAAATATCTGTGATTTTTTCACAAATATCTGTAAATAATGACAGGAAAACTATAAAATTGTTTACCGAACGTTCAGCTGTTGAGATTTCGGTAAAATTTTACAGAAATCTGTAAAATAATCTTAGTGTGTAACATAGTTCTCCAAGCTCAAAAAAGTCCCTAGAACTTCCGAGAAGTCGATTGAACTACAGGTAGTTCTACGAAATTCATGGGAGTTCTCCAAACTTCAGGGAATTTCCAAGAAGTTAAGGAAAGACCCACAAACTTTTGGAAAACCCTTCGATATTTAAAATTTTATGAACTTCAAGGAAGTTCTTCTCAATTTAGGGTCCTCATATATTCAGTTAAGTCCTTCAAACTTCAGGGAAGTCCTCAGATCTTCGGGAAAGTTCTTCGAACTTGAAGGAAGTCTTACGAACTTCTGAGAATTTCTACGGACTTAGTGGTACTTCTACGATATTTAAGAAATTCCTATGAATTTAAAAAAAAAACTCCGAGCTTCAGGGAAGTCCTAAGATCTTAAAAAAAAGTCCTTCGAACTTCGGGGAAGTCCCATGAAATTCAGGCAATACAAAACTTCAATGAACCCTTCAGGAAAGACCTTAACGCTTCAGGGAAGTTCTACGAACTTTAGGGAGTTTCTATGAACTTCAGCAGTCGGTCTTTTTAATAATAAGAGTTATTAAACCAGCGTTGTTTATGAAATCTTTTAATCATATGATTTTGAAATCATGTTGTAATCAAAATTCCGCTAGAAAAGATCCTTGATCGTTGACAATTTGCGGAAAATTTAAGCAAACTGGAAATCCGTAAAATTGTTAGAAGCAAATTTTTGTCAAGTAAAAAAATGAAGTGCTCTAATCTTCATAAAACTTTTTATTAAGTTCATGGAACAGGCACGTAGCCATGGGGGGGGGGCTATGGGGCTGAAGCCCCCCCCCCAAATTATTATAATCATGTGGAAAAAAACTGATCCAAGATAATGGATATCTGTTACTTGTACTGTACAGGTAATAGATATCCATTACCTGGGTAAGGTTTTTTTTATTTTTCATATTATATTAAAATATTTTATGGACGAGGCTTCAGGCCTATAGCCCCCAATGGGGCAATGGGACTCGGGCTGTTCCTATATAGTGTGCATGAACAATTTATGTTTGCAGCGATTCTGTTAAAGATCATGGGACCATCGAGTTTTTATGAAAGATC
The DNA here is from genome assembly GCF_037179485.1 of Ochlerotatus camptorhynchus. Lineage (NCBI taxonomy): Eukaryota > Metazoa > Arthropoda > Insecta > Diptera > Culicidae > Ochlerotatus > Ochlerotatus camptorhynchus. Next base: position 5,257,046 of record NW_027041014.1, read on the forward strand.
AGCCTCGTTTCACTTCCGTAGGAACTAGGGTGTAGACCCAATTTGTAGCCTTCTTAACATAATCCGCACTGTACTCCTCTTTTTCAAGCAGGATTTCATACAAAATTGAATTTTGCTGCAACAAATGACTTCTTAATTTATTTACCTTTCCATATGTACCATTGGATTTAATAAAGAGTCACACATTGTGTCTATTTAGATTTTAACTCTTTAATTGTTCAAAATTCAAAATAAATTACTTTTCGCTCAAGCCACCTTGTAACTTATCTGCTGTAATTTTTATGATATAAATCTAAGTGATTTTACATTGTTCCTGCCTTGGAAATTCAGTATTTTAAACAGGTCTTCTAAATCTGCATGTCAGTATAACAATTCACATTAAAACTAAAAACTAAAACTATATCTTGTCTATGTATAAAGGGAATTATTCGTTGCAATTAAGGATTGCAACGATTTTTCCCTATAATTATTAATTATTTTGTTTCTAGATAGAGCTGAAATTAGGGCATAACAGCTTTTGTAAACAATGGCTTTGGTTGATTTGTGTTGGGTATGTTGGGTGTCTTGAGTTGCTAGAAATTTACGAGAGAATTCATTGTTTATAAAAGCTGTTACGCCCTAATTCCAGCTCTACCTAGATTTGTTATAAGGTCTCAACATCAGAGTTGCGACCTATCACAATCACGATCGCCAAACAGTTGATGGTACTAACGCTTTGTACATTCCTGTCAATGTGCTCTTTGAAGCTCTCTCGATGCCTATCCATCAAGTTGACGAAAGAAGTAAAAAACAACTAATGAATGTCGTTTTCTGTTGTGATCCATCGCCGATCTGGTCAATCCCGACAATCACGACACTGATCTGTGCTCGTTTTGAAGCAGTTGCTGCTTTGCTTGCTTATTTGAGTGTGTTGGTGAGTGAGCCCAACAGCTTCCGTTTCATGTTGCCTGCTTTGTTTGTAACTCACACAGTCGCACCTGCCGAGACGAACTTGGAATGCGTAGGCATTGTTTTCATTTTCTTCTGTCGCTTCGCTTTTTCGCATCATCGTACTGTTTTCGTTGTGCTTTTCATCATCAACAGCGAGTGCATCGTTTTGCTTGTGAGCAGCGACCATCACTGATGATTATTGTTGGCCATGGCTCTACCTCTCACTGCGTGACAAAACGATCTGTCAGCGATAGTCGGTTGATGCGAAGACGAGTGTCACGTGAATGTAATGATATTTTGCATCACTGGGTGGTTGCAGGTAAAGGTGGAATACGAGCTCTGGTGCCGGACATCCATAAATATTAACAAGAATTTTGAGCCATTTGGCCTGCTTGATTAATGTGACTCGACGTATTTTCCAACAATCAATGTTTTGTTGAAGATTTTGGTGACACTCCCGGTCACTACAGCCAGTGTGGAAAGATCTTTCTCCACACTGAAACGAATTAAAACTAATGGGAAATCAACGACTTTCGGGCTTGGCTATAATATCAATTAACTGATTAGAGTAAAGCTAGAAAATTACTTTTGTAATAACCAGGTATAATGTAAAGGATATGGCTCTACGTTGTACTGTACGTTGCCCCAGATTAAAACGAATAAAAAAAAAAATAGAAATGATGACACATGGTTTTGACCGATTTTGGTTAAGGTAAAAAAAACAGTTTATCATTCGATGTTTAGTGTGCGCACATTTTATAAATAATTGAAGTTTTTATGTCATAAAATTAGCTCCCCCCGAAACCAAATGCTGGCTACGGGCCTGTCATGGAACTGTCCTGAACTGCCCAAAGTACGGAACTTTCATGTAGTCCTCGGAACTTACAAAAGTTTTCGAAACTTATCTGAATATTTTGGATAGTGCCTTAGGACATCGTAGATCGATATTTTTGATTGTATTGATCAAAAAAAAGCAATTTACCGTGCTGGTTATTCATGGAGTATCCAAGAATAAAGGGCGAACACGAAATTATTGCGACACCGAAAATGTCATGCCAATTTTCTTATAATGTTTAGAATCAAACCAAAATTTTAGGGTAGTTTTATACATAATTTTACCTCAAAAATCAAAAGAAAAGTTAATCGATGGAGCCTTGAGTGTAAAATTGAACGCATTTTCGCTTGATGCCCTCCATCAAAGTCTTTACAGTGTCATTCGGTACCAATTTCTCAGTTTTTTTTTTTCATTTTCTTAACATGTCCTTCTCGTCTTTGACTGTCTTCTTGCTCTTCCGAAGTTCCCGCTTCATTATTGCCCAGTACTGCTCCACCGGACGCAGCTCCGGACAGTTTGGCGGATTCATGTCCTTTGGAAAAAAAAAATGGACAGAATTGGCCTCATACCACTCCAGGACACTTTTAGAATAGTGGCATGATGCCAAATCTGGCCAAAATAGCGTCGTCGTGCTGCTGCAAGAACGGCAAAAGGCGCTTCTCGAGGCACTCAGATTTGTAGATCTCGCCATTTACTGTGCCCTTTGTCACGAAAGGCTCACTCCTCAGTCCGCAAGAGCAGATGGCCTGCCAAATGAGATATTTGGAGGCGAACTTCGACATATTCTTCTTCTTAAATTTGTCGTCCACATCGAACTTGCTCTTGCCGGTGAAAAACTCCAACCCCGGAATTTTCTTAAAATCGGCTTTTATATACGTTTCTTCGTCCATCACACAGCAGCCATATTTTGTCAGCATCTTCTCGTAGAGCTTCCGTGCCCGAGTTTTAGCCGTCGATTGTTGCCGCTCATCGCGGTTTGGGAAGTTCTGTACCTTGTATGTATGTAGTCCAGCTCTCTTCTTTGCATTCTGGACGTAGCTCTGCGACATGCCGATCTTTTTAGCCAAATCACGGCTTGAGACGTTGGGATTTGCTTTAATCATCCGCTTCACCTTTCCCTCCGTCTTTTTGTTCTCCGGTCCCGGTTTTCTTCCAGCTCCTTTGCCGTGGTCCAACGTCAACCACTCCTGGAACCGCTTCAACACTCTGGAGACGGTTGAATGGTGAATGTTCAACATTTTTCCCAACTGCCGGTGCGACAGGTCAGGAAATTCCAGGTGTTTGGAAAGAATTTGTTCTCTCAACTTGCGTTGGTTCACCTCCATTTTCGTTGAATCGAAAAACACGACTTCGAGTTTGACAGCATGTACACAATACACATCAATGAGAAAGCGTGCAAAATTTGGTTGATTTTTACCCAATGGTAAAAAAGTTATGCCCTGTTGAATGTGTCGCAATAATTTCGTGTTCGCCCTTTATATACCATACCATGGCACCTCAGTAGGCCTGGGTTCAATCCCAGTCGGCGCCGCCGGGATGTTCTGAGGCATAACATCTCTGATCACGGGAAGTAAAGCCGTTGGTCCCCGGTTCATGAGTTGATGAGTCAATAGGTAAGGTCCAGGTGTAGGAGCTGCCTTCCTGGCGTCGGTAGCATTGGAGCTCAGCACGGAAAACAAGTTCGACGGAAAACAAATCAAGGAAAAAAACGACCTTAGTACAAATACACATGATATAACGCTTTTAACCGCAGCTTCCAGTTTTTTTAAGATTGGCAGTTCATCTGAGTGCGTACTGTTGAGCACTTCGCTTACTGTTCCACTTTTTGATTCGTCGATTTCTTTTGCACTTTCACTTCTGTTCTGTGCAGCTTGTTGGTTCCGAAATAGTTACTGACAGTGCTACTAGAAATACTTTTAAATATTTTTAAGATCAACAATTTAAATCAGCTCTAATATTTTTCAAATGACCAGTTCCGAAAATACCGGTATTTTCACATGCCAGTACCGGTATGTCGATACTAGAAAATCACCCGGTTTTACCGGAACCACAACCCTAATTGAGATCATTTTAAGTGCAAGGTTAAGTAAATAGCTTGAAAAAAAAATTAAAAATAGAAGAAGTTGAATAGAATTGATACAGGTTTTGAAAATGTATGTACTATCCCCTTAATTGTTAATCGCCCACAACACCCCGATGACAAATTACCGATGGCAGATTAAATCCTCAAGTACACAATAATCATCACTTCAACTGACAATGTAACGAACAAAGCTCCCGTCTGCACTGCCTGCCAAGGTGGCCCCTGGAGTTCGGATCACATCACCCTTCTCGATCCCTGCTGCTTCACACCAATGTAGAGCCGTAATAAGTGTCACCACACTTCAGCAGCACCCACCAACATCGAAGATTACAACCGATAAGATTGAGCTTTTCCCCAACCCATGCTCTCTCGCCACCACCCTTTAATGTTAGTGGTGGGGGGGGGGGGGGAGAGGGCGCCTTCCATACTGCAATTTGTTATTTGTTTACCCACTTAGTCAATGCTGGGAGCCTGGGTGTGTGTGACTAGAAGTATGACTTAGCTCTCGCTCTACTGCGGCAGCAAAGGGTTTGCCCGCTCAAGGTGATTGAAAGCATTTGGCCACGTGGGGCCACCCTGGGCTACCTCCAAGCAGGACTGACCGGGTCAGCATCAGCATCAGTGCAGTTTATAATTTGCCCTACCGCATGCATCAAGTGGCGCGACATCGGTCAACAGTACGGCCATTTGCCGTAAGTCGTACCGAAGTGATTGATTTCCGATTTATGCCGACGGGTGCTATCCATCGGAGCGCAATCAGCATTGGCATTGTTGCCACGGATTTGATTAATTATCGATAGGTGGAGAACGTAGCTTGATCGCTTGCGCTAATCTGTTTCCCCCTGTTTTTCTGTTTGATTTCAGATACGACTGTGATGACTCCAAAGCTGCTTGTAAAATCCTGTAAGTACAATTGTTTGCTACCACTACTGCTCGAAGTGTAATAAATTACCGTCCGCGAGTATTTGTTTTCTGCACACTTTGTTGCAAGCCGGGGGCGGTGAGAGCCGGGTGAAAACTATTCCCCGCAGAGAACTTTTCCTCAAATGATCGAGTGGGAGGAAAACCGCTTTTCCGGGATGCTGCGTAGTTGTTGTTGTTGTTGTTTATTCCCGCGCGCACGCTTGGGAAAGAGCCTGGAACTAATCCGGCCGTCAGCTGGTCGTTGTTGGTGCGGGTACATACAAATGCAATAACATGGTTAATTAGCCGTAACTTGACAGTAAAGGGTAACTTTGCGATGCAAAAATAATTTTCGCTACGTTAACATTGTTGCTGCCGGTGGCAAGTGTTTAACAAAGTGGTAACTTTTGGAAAATCTTTTCAATGTGGGTAGCATTAGGTTTTCAGCAAGGGTTAGAAATAGTTCAATGGATCTTGTTGGAGTTTCTTTATTTCAAGTTGATTCTGTAACATCACAATTCCCACTGCATTGCTGTGGAATTTTCCATTCGTCTCACTCCGAAGGACGTTCGTTGAATGATGCCCTGTTGAAAAAAAAACATCTCTCGCCCACTGAAACGTCTTCATATATTCGTTTTGGCTGGCATTACATCGTAAAGCCTTACTTCCAACCCTCCCATGTCATGTATATGTACATTCATATGACATACCATTTGGAAAATTTTCACCCCCAAAATAAAAGTCTAATCTCTCAATTCGTTCAACGAGAATGCTTTAGTATCAGTCTCGTCATTTCTCTTCTATTCGACAAAAATTACCCTGTTTTGCTACAGTGCAAATTCGATTCTCGGTCATGGATCGTCGAGATACACCTTTTGATCTTGGGCCCGCAAACAGATGGAAGCGTCTCGAATTTGTGTGCCATCATTTTCATCTTCATTCACCGATGGGGGGGCGTGGATATTCGGTATTAGATATAATTACAGATATATCACTTATTCTGTAGCTGAATGCCGCTCCTTTTTTTGAAGGGTTCAACATTTTGAACCGTGTAGCCGGAATACCTTTTGCCGGAATTGAACTGTAGGCCCCCAACGAAGAACGCCGTCGAGGTTCAATTGTCATAACGTGAACGACCAACGACGAAGACGGGGACCAGATCCTTTCCGGGCTTTTTATTTGTTCGCGTCAAGGACGTATCATGACGACGGTGGCCCGACGGCAAGAGGGCTTGCGTGTCCTTTTCCAATTGTGTGTGATCCAATAGACGCAAAGATAGGACATTTTCCTGGAAGGGAAATTTCTGGGCGCGGGTATTCTTGGGCGTAGGAAAGACGATTTCTCGGAAGAATGTGCTTGCTTCTGTCTTCTTTTTATCTGATACGAAATGCGATGGAACAGATTTTCTGAGGGTTTTCCAGTTGACATGGAGATAAACGCGGAAGCAGGAACATAAAAAGGAGAGTGCTCCCTACTTTACCAATGCCTAGGGGAAAGTGGGGCAATGTGGCCACTCGATTGGAAATCAACTTACTGAACACATTTTACAAAAAATCTGATGATGGCTTAATGCTCGAAGCCTACTTCAACTATCCATTTAGTTTTAGTCTAAAAATTACTTTTCGCTTGTGCGAATATTTGGAAATTTTTGAATTAGCTTAAAACGCCAAAAATGTTAATCAGAAAATAAGGTCTATCAGTAGTATCTTATAACTTATCGTTAAGATTCGTTCAGCAGTTGTATAAATGGTCATTGGTTTCTTATATGACACGATGTTTTTCTATTTTTCAATAAACAATAAAGTTTTTCTTACAAAATATTACTTAAGTCCATTCGAGGCAATATGAGTACCACTGATATTTCAAAAAAATTCTACTTGAGTTCTTCAATTTTGTATTCTGCTATTTAAAAATATGAATATATCATGTGAAATCACGGTTTGAAGCAGCTATTCTTCTTATTTTCGTCTTCTTCTTCTTCTTCTTCTTTTTATTCTTTGCATCTCAAGCTTATTGCTTATCGCATATTACAGGGCTGATAGCGAGTCACTTTTTAGTGACTTGGTCACTTTTTTCAAGCCAGTCTTTTTTTTTAAGGCCAAGTCACTAAAGTCACCTTTTCTTGTAATAAGTCACTATTTTAAACTTTTTTAAACGTGAATTTATTTCAAGATTGATCATTCTTCTGGATAGGCCTACATTTTGTTCTATTTTTGAACAATTAGAACTTGATGACGGTATAGAGTTTTTTTACGTTTCATCGTACTTCTTTATCTACAGCGTGTTCCCTGAGTTTTTCAGGTTTTTCCATAACTTTGGCGGATTTCCAGGTTTATAATAATAATGTTATTTATGAAATGCGTTAAAAATATGTTTTTAAGCCACGACAATCAGTTTTAAAGAAACAGCTTTACTATCAAATCCAATAAACACTTACTGCATTTTAGTAAGTCTAAGATCACAACATTTTTAATGTCTTGACGTTTCGTACTAACAAAATTGTGGAAACTTTTGAAGTTCTATTGATCTAAGAAAAGCTAGATCTAGAGATCTTTGGGGAAGTCCCCGAAATTTAGCCCAGACTATTGAGTTGGTTTAAAAATCTATAAGCGTGAGTTTAGTCAAATTCAGGATAGTTCCATGAGGTGCTGAAATAAAACCCATAAGATGTTCCGCAAGAAAACTTATGAAAACTTCACAGAAATCCAGAGAATTCCAGGGAAGTTTAACGGTGTTTACGAGAATTCCATTTATTTTAAAGTAGAACCGAAATCTTCACTAGAGTTGAGAATTGTATGGAAGCTCCGAGGACATCAAAACAGATCAGAGAATTAAAGGACAGTTAAAAAAATTCAAGGAAATTGCAGAAGCCGGAATTTCCGGGAACTTTGGTTTGCTCAGAGAATATTTCGGGAACGCAATAAAAATTGTATGAACATCCGAAAAATGTGAGAGTATTTCAAGGGTGTTATTTCATGGAAATTTCAAGAACTAAATAAATCGAAAATTTAGCTAAGTTGATAAGAGAACATCAACGAGGTTCCATTAATTTAAAAAAGCGAAAGCTTTTAGCATGCACCGATATTTTCAAGAAATTCCAGAGAACTTCTAATAAATTTAAATATTTTAAGATTGTTTCATTATATTCAGTGAAGTTCCAAGTAGGGGAATTTACGTATTCTCGGCAACCTAAGCAGCGACCTTCTTTCTATAGCCTTTTTCTCTATGGAACGCACACATATGCAGTATTGGTTTGTTTACAATCTTTTGGTGCCAGCTGCTCTAACAATTTCAGTCGAAAGAATTGTTAAAAACTGTTTTGAAACGCTTTTACAAAGCTCCAATCTTCTCTAGTGAGAGCGAGTATTGTCGGCAACCAGTTTTTCTTCGGCAACCGTTCCATTTGAACTGCATGTAAATCTGCTGTTCTATTATCGCCAACTCGAAATCAGCTACAATTTGTAGTGCGTGTGTTTCATTTCAAGAAAACCCTGCTAGATTGCTTTTTCTCAGTGGTAAAAATATAGTCAAATTGAAGCTGAAAGCATACAGAATCGTTTGCATGCATTCAGCGAAGTGTTTTCGTAAGAAAATTCAGTGAAAATAGTGTTTCAATTTGGGTTGCCGAAAATAGTCTGTCATGCCAAAGCCGTCATTTCCCCTACTTCAAGGACGATCGGATAACATCAGAAAAATCACATTAACTTAAGGAAATTTGCAGCGACTTATAAGGAGTTCCTTAGAAAAATTGTAGAACTTAAAGGCAATTAAATCAATTTCAGTAAATGCTGGGTTCTTAAAAAATATACTGAGGCAGGGCATTCTAGAAAATTTTGTAACACTCACTCCATGTTGTAAATAGTAAATTAGTCATAAATAAAATAAGAATGAAATATATCGAATCCATATGCCAAAAACTATGCCAGTAGCAAAACGACACTGATCGATTTACTATAAAAATAGAATGCCTCGTGAGTAAAGGCCGAGTCCAGTGAAATCTTCGGGAAAGTTGGGAAAAGAGAGAGTGTGGCTACACCCGACTTTGAACGAAGGACCAGCGATCGCAAAAATCTCTCGCATTGCCGATCTAGTTCGAAGAAGTTCGCGGGAAAATCGAACTTCCGTTAAGTTCGGCCGAGGTCACCTTCCCTAATCTGAGGGTAACGGTTTCGCTTCACTTTCGTCCGAACCGCAGATTGCAGTGGAAGTGTTTCATGTTGTTCGCGTGATAGTTTCGTTTTGTAAAGTGAGTTAAAGCAACGTGGTTGTACTTTTATACTTAAATCCTAATTTCTCCTCGTTGATTGTTTAGCTATAGTTATAAATCAATACGTAGTGTGCGTCTTAGACTAGGCTTTGTGTGTGCGAAACATAAGCTAGACCAGGTAATGTGCTCGTTAAAGAAAATCTGTGCATTCTAGATAGAGCTGGAATTAGGGCGTAACAGCTTTTGTAAACAATGACTTTTCGGGATGATTTCTAAAAAGTCAAGGCTCGTTCACGCAAATCAACATCACCATCGGATAGGGTAAGACTTACACTACCCGATGGTTCCGTTGGTTTGCGTGGACTTGCCTTGAATTTCTAGAAATCTTCGACAGAAGTCATTGTTTACAAAAGCTGTTACGCCCTAATTCCTGCTCTATCTAGCATTGTGCTTAATGTTCTTTTCACCAGCCGACGGCTACGTTTACGTTTCCAACGTCATCATCTGCATCCCCGGGGCGAATAATCCCGGCAACCGTCACTTTGTCCGGTGGAAAGCGATCCGCATCTACATCGCTGAGCAGGGCTTCGTGGTTCGTCCACCCACGTGGAAATCGTTGGCCAACGGTCGAACGCGCATCGATTGAAGTAGCATCGTCGCTGCGCCAGTAACAGCAGCGCAGCAATCATCAGCAGCTAAATCAACTGGTGAGGCCGTTCTGTTTTTTTCGTTGAGTGTGGCGTCCGGCGAGGGCGCCACGGACGACCTTTTTTGCCGACCATAAGGTCGAAGAGCATGAATTGCTAATATTTGGATTAGTCCAATAATTGTAAGGTTGGGGTGTCGGCAAGACAAATGTCCGCACGTATCGTCGTATATGGATGCCCACCCAACCCATCAATGTTAGACACCCGGGTGCTAAGCTTTGCCGTTCCCCGCTTGCTGCATCGTCGTCAGGAAGAAACACAAGAGCACTGCGCAGATAGAAGGTAGTTACGCACACAAGAATAGGACTAGGTAGAGAAAGATAATAAAGAGGAGTAGAAAAATAAAAGCAATGGAAATTTCGTGAATGCACGCTCTAGTTATAATAAAATCTAAGCTTACCGTTTTCCGTTGTGAAATAAATGTTTGATTTGATTTCGATGTAATGTTGTCCTAAAGGGTGATACGGTCAAAATTTGGTCAATATCAACTTGACGTATTTCTTTCAATTTTGCATTTAAAAAACCTGAACACCCCTCATTTTGAAGGTGTGTGTGTGTAGAATGTTGCTCCTATTTTGATTTTGGAATTCACTCTTCAGTTGTCAAAATGCCGTCCAAGCAAGAAGAGCAGCGTATCAAAATTTTGCTCGAGCATCGCGAAAATCCGAGCTACTCGCACGCAAAGTTGGCTAAATCGCTAAAAGTTGCCAAATCAACCGTTACAAATGTAATTAAAGTGTTTGGGGAACGTTTGTCGACAGCCAGGAAGTCTGGATCGGGGGGAAATCGAAAACCGGAAGCCGCTGAGACGACAAAGAGAGTTGCCGGTAGTTTCAAGCGAAACCCTAACCTCTCTCTCCGAGATGCCGCAAATAAGCTGGGTGTATCGTCTACAACCGTGCATCGAGCCAAAAAACGAGCCGGACTATCGACTTACAAGAAGGTAGTGACTCCAAATCGCGATGATAAACAAAATACGACGGCCAAAGCGCGATCCCGGAGGCTGTACACGACGATGCTGACGAAGTTTGACTGCGTGGTAATGGACGACGAAACCTACGTCAAAGCCGACTACAAGCAGCTTCCGGGACAGGAGTTTTATACGGCAAAAGGAAGGGGAAAGGTAGCAGATGTTTTCAAGCACATGAAACTGTCAAAGTTCGCAAAGAAATATCTGGTTTGGCAAGCCATCTGTACCTGTGGCTTGAAAAGCAGCATTTTCATAGCTTCCGGGACTGTCAACCAAGAAATTTACGTGAAAGAGTGTTTGAATAAACGTCTGCTGCCTTTCCTGAAGAAACACGGTTGTTCCGTACTGTTTTGGCCGGATTTGGCATCTTGCCATTACGGTAAAAAGGCCATGGAGTGGTACGCCGCCAACAACGTGCAGGTGGTTCCCAAGGACAAGAACCCTCCCAACACGCCAGAGCTCCACCCAATTGAGAAATACTGGGCTATTGTCAAGCGGAACCTAAAGAAGACCAAAAAAACTGCTAAGGGCGAGCAGCAGTTCAAGGCAAACTGGCTTTCTGCGGCGAAGAAAGTGGACAAGGTGGCTGTACAAAATCTGATGGCAGGGGTCAAGCGTAAGGCCCGGCAATTCGGATTTGGAAAAGCGGAAGCCTAACTGAATATTTTTCCTGAATTTTATACTAATTGAACTTGAAAAAGAAATTTAATTTGATTTTTTAAATAAACGATTTCACCGATTTACACGCGTTTTCCCTTGACCAAATTTTGACCGTATCACCCTTTATTAAAAATTAGAATGAGAGGAAGAAAGTGTCTTCACGTTGTTTCGGGTCCGTGTAATTCTGTTGTTGTCTTCCGCGTGGTCGGAGTTTGACTTTTATGTTGCGTACCTCTTTCGCTGCAACTGCGCCTCTGGCGGAAATAGGTGGAACTACCGATGAGGAAAGCTTGACGTGTAACGTCGTTTTAGGTTTGTGTGCTCTCTTACCGTGAGCTTTGCGGAAATATTTCGAGGTGTGAGATATTATGCTGTTTTTGCAATAAGGGTTTCTACCCGTTCAATTTCGGTGGTAGTGAAGCTGGCTCGATCTCTTCTTTTTAGGAATATTACTATTGGACTCGCCCTGGGGCAGTCTCATCCGGGCAAACTCAACATGGCATGCAGTCTCCTTTACCGGAGTGGCGCTTAAGACGCATACTTAATCGAGATCGAGATACGAAAACCTAAAGAAGCTCCTGAAATTTCAGAATAACTTTGAAAACTTCACAGAAGTACAGAGATCTTCAGAAACATTTCGAGAACTGCATAAAAGTCTATGGAACTTAAGGAAAGATCCGAGGACTTCAGGAACTTTTATGGACATTTCGGGAGCATCTCAAATAAGTTTAATAAAGCTCCAAAAACAAAGAGAATTTCAGGGTAGTTCAGTTCAATTAGTTTCGCTAGATTAGCGGGAAATTTCAAGAAGTTCTCAGATTTTCAGAGAATTTTAGAGATGTTAAGAAAATGATTGAGGTTTTCACATAAGTCCAGAAGTTCACACAAGCTTAAACATTTTTAGAACAGTACAATTAAATTAAAATTGTTAGTGTAAAATCATGTTTAGTAAGAAAATTATTAAATTTCATGAGTAATGATAAGATTCCCTGATACTTCCAGGTATTTTCATTTTTTTATGTCACTTTTTAGTCACTTTTTTACAACTATAAGTCACTATTTGGTCACTTATTTCTTCAACATGGTCACTAAAATCACCATTTTTGTCAGCATTGATCCCTACCAGCCCTGATATTAGCATATTGCATGCTCTCAAATTAGTGTTCTTAGATGCACTTCCACACTTATTAATTGAGAGCTTTCGATGCCTGTACCATTTTTGCATTAATACTAATTAAATATTGTGTGGCAAGTACAATTATACTTTATGGGCAGTCGAGAAATTTTCCAACCCGAAAAAAATCTTAGAACCCTGCATTATTCTATTTAAAGATATGAATGTAAATAGCATGTGAAATCACGTTTGGAAGAAGCTGCATTGGTAAAAAAAATCAGTCATGCACTAGACTGAAAAATTAAAGCCTTAACTACCTACTGTCTATACTTCTTAAATTTATTTATTCTACAGAAAATAATTGCTTCTTTTAAATATTTTTGCGCTAAAACAGTTCATTGTTGATCCTTCTTGAATCCTCATGAAAGCAGAATGTTCTTACCGGTTTTGTACTAGGGTGCTCAGTAGACTGATGCAAAATTTGACTTTTTCGCTCCACAGTGCTTAAATGGTTTCAAATCGGGTCCTGATTAGCCTCCAAAAGTTACAACTCATTTGGTTAGAAACAGACTTCGCACAAACCATTTGAAGTTTACATGTAAATTACTATGGGAAATCTCAACTTTTTGCTCATTGCCTTCTAGTCTTTTTCCATATTGAGCTGCGAAACAGTTCGATAGCCATTCTTATAGAAAATTTTCTCATCTACAACTTTGCTGCAGATCATTTCTATGTAAAACGAGACAGGAAAAAGTTATTAATTATTTAAGAGATTGATAAACTTATGACATGATCAAGCAACTGCTCTGTAGGCAACACTGTATTTTGCAGTGTGACATAGTAGCCATGATTTTTGTGTCCTATTCAACGCCCCAGAAACACCAATGTTGCCTGCTGATCAGTTGATTGAGCATGATCATAAGACATCAGCGCATTGAACCATTGATAACTTTCAAAAAATGGTCTTCAGCAAAGTTGTAGCTGGGAAAATTTCCTACAAGTACAGGTGAAAGTTTTTGAAGCAAACGGATATGGTGAATTATTAGATAGACATGAACAAAAATTTTGGTTTTACCATAGTAATTCCCATACAAACTTCAAATGGTTTGTGCCATCTCAGTTTCTCACCAAATGGGTTCAAATTTTGAGAGGTTTGTCAAGATCAGATTTGGAATCGTTTAAGTATTGTGGAGCGAAAATTTCAAATTTTGCATCACTCTAGTGCTCAGACTACCCCGGTTCCGATCACAAAACGATTTTTTTTAAAAATATTCTCTCCTAAGATCCAAAAGTTTACTCTTAATATTCAATTTGTATTCATGATGTAAATAGGGCTTGAAACTATCAATTTGGATAAATATCATTCGAATTTCTCACTAAATTTGGTATCATTAGTGATGATTTTCTTAAGGTGGACAAACTGCCCCACTTTCCCCGATGTTACTCAATTGGTAAGTAACGAGTAAGCCGAGAAAAGGTCAGTCCTGTTTTCCTCACAATTAGATTAAACGATTTTTTTTTCTAAAATAGCTACGAAAAGGACACTTTTTTTCGAATGATAAATTGCAGTCAACTTCCGATATCTTTATGTATAGGGTGTACCAGAAAGTATAAGCACACTTTCATCTAGCCGCTATTTCTACCCCGATGAAGTTTATCAGCTGTTCATCGATGTGTGTTGTTGTTGTTTACTTATTACTCAACAAGTTTTTGTGCGCAAAGTGCATTTTTTTACAAAACCATCAAAATGCAAGGCATTTTCCCGGAAAATCGCAAACAGATCGTGCACAAATGGTGCACTATTCCCAACCTATCAGTACAGAGATGTGTGTGTGTATTTACAATCTAACTCCCACTGACTAGCAGTGGCATTATGGATAGAATCCTCCTGCAACCATATTTTATATAAATAATTGCAAGAAGCTTAAATCCGGGAGTCAGAAGGTCACAGCTCTATCGCAACTCCAAAAACCCATTTCAAGCACGCAAGCATTCCGAAGCTATTTTCGTATCCGATAAGCTGCGCTCCAATACATTTCAATATGGGAATCATTAACAATTTACTAGAACTTTCAATCAAGCTGTATTGCTTGATTGCCCCGTATTTAATGAGTTGGAAATGTATGTACTATCACTAGTACTAGTACTAAAGTCTGGAACGCGCAAAAATTGGTCAACTTCAAATTGGTGAATTTCTGTTAAAAATGCATTTAAAAAAAAAAACTTGAACTGCTGCATTTGGAAGTCGAATGTATATACAATGGTTTCTATGATGAGTTTTCACCGTTTGCTCTCCAGTTTTCAAACTGACGTCAAAGCAAGAGGAGCAGCGCGCAGCAAGAGAATCCGACGTTCTCACACGCCAAGTTGGCAATATTGCTGGATGTGGCCAAATCGACCGTGACAAACATTTTAAAAGTGTTTGGGGAGCGTCTGTTGACCGCCTGGAAGCGGCGGCAATCGTAATCTGGACGTGGCAGCGACAACGAAGAAGGTGGCGGTGAAATATAAGTGGAATCCTGACCTCTCCATCCGGGACGTCGCTGGCAAGCTCAATGTCTCCCGTACAACTGTGCAGCGGGCCAAGAAACGAGCCGGGTTGTCGACGTTTAGCTGTATACAAATCTGCTCAAAAAGTTCGACTGTGTCGTCATGGACGACGAAACTTATGTGAAGGCGGATTTCAAGCAGCTTCCGAAACAGGAGTTTTATACCGCATCAGGAAAATGGAAGGTGGCTGAAATTTTCAAAACCATCAAACTATCGAAGTTCCCGAAAAATATCTCGTCTAGCAGGCCATATGCACATGTGGTCTAAAAAGCGGCATTTTCATTACTACGGGAACCATCAATCAAGAGATCTACGTCCAGGAGTGCCTGGAAAAGCAGCTGCTACCATTCCTAAAGCAACATAATAGACCTGTGCTGTTCTGGCCGGACTTGGCGAGCTGTCACTATGGGAAAAAGGCAATCGAGTGGTACGATGCGAACAACGTGGTTGTGGTACCCAAAGACCACAACCCTCCCAACAGCCCAGAACTCCACCCTATCGAACGGTATTGGGCCTTGGTCAAACGAAACCCCAAAAAAAAACTAATAAATCCATGGAAAACGAGCAGCAGTTTAAATCTAACTGGCGTTCGGTGGCGAATAAGGTCGATGAGACCACTGTGCAAAATTTAATGGAAGGGGTTAAGCGGCACGGCAGTTCGGGTTTGGCAAACCAAAAGAATAAACGAACAAAACTTTAAATATAAGAATTGAACTAACAGAAGAAAAATAAGAAGATTTTTGTGATATGATTTTTGACTGAAAGAAACGATTTTTTGTCGACCAATTTCTGCGCGTTCCAGTCTTTAGTATTCGTAGTATTCGGAAATTAAGTATGAAAATATTATAAAAGACACAATGGAACTAACTCACCAAATCTGGCCAAATGAACCCAACAAGCTGGGCTGATGTGTTAGACGGGAAGTCGCAATTGTAGACGGTTCGCTTCACGGGGTAATCCGGTTTGTGGTGGAGTTGGCACGGAATGTCCCGAATGTAGTCTTGAAACACCTCTTGGCCGTCAGACACATTCCGCACACTGTGGAACTCGATTCAGGAAATTCAAGTATCCGTTCATAACCAATATCACTTTACTTTTTTTTTAAATCCGGAACAACGCAAAATCCAAAAATGTGATGGGAAGAAAATTGCTCGCTTCCATCTACAATCACAGCAATCTTCGATCAATCTATCAGTAGGGAGGTTAGTGAAAATGGAGAAAGTAAGCAGTCCAAACCGCCATATGGAATTTCAGTGAAGTAGTTACCTTCGAGGTCACACCGAAATCTGACCGTAAACCGGGACCGGGGGACAAAAAACTAGACCGGAAAGTCACCCAAGCTTTCGTCAATAAGAAAAGTTCGAGATATGGCCAAAAAACTGATAACACCGAAGTGCAATGTCCAACGTGCCAAGGCAGAAAATGGGCTGAAAACGTCCAAGGAGCAGAAGAAGCCGAAGCGGACACAGAAACAAGCCGCATCCTTCAACCCGAGGGTTCGGAAGCTGTATGATAGCCTGCTGTGTGGCTGGTGTGGCTTGGTACAAAGCAAACAATATGTAATACGTGCCAAAAGAGATGAATCCTCCGAATTGTCCGGAGACCTGGAATATCGAAACTACAGGAACACTGCCTTAACCGAATCCAATCGAAAAATTTGAAAAATATTGGACAAAAGTGGCCAAAACTATCGCAGAAGGAATCTTTGCTGAAGCATATGGACAAAGTTAGATCACAATTTCGCTCCTTGGCATACCATTAAAAGAACTGTGGATGATGTACATCCAATTGCCCTTCGTGTTCCCAATCCACAAGAAAGGCTGCAAAAGGACTGTTTCAAACTACCGTGGAATAGCTTCGTTAAGTGCTACCTCCAAACTTTTTGGGGTGATTATACTCGGAAAATTGGTTCAAAGTTTTGCACACTGTATCTCGACGGTTCCACGACGACCAATCATCATTTGTGAAGTAGAACGTGGCCATCAAGTAGATGCCATATACACAGACCTCTCCGCAGCATTTGACAAAATGAACCATGACATTGCGTTGACTAAATACGATATGATAGGTGTTCTCGATGGCCTGCTTACTTGGCTCTACTCCTACCTGACTGGTCGAAACATGTCTGTCAAGATTGAAGACTATTTTTCTTCATCCTACCCCGTGACATCCGGCGTTCCCCAAGGTAGCCATCTTAGGCCATTTCTGATTCTGATGTACTTCAATACCATCCTGAAATGCTTTAAACTATCGTATGCGGACGATCTGAAACTCTACTTCGTGATAAAAGAACCTAGTGATGTCGTTTTCTTGCAGCAACAAATTGGAAGCCTTCACTAAGTGGTGTCGTATTAATCGCATGCCACTGAATGTCTTGAAATGCTCTGTAATTTTCTTTGGCCGTATATTCCGTTTCGCCAAAAAATTCAAAGATGTATACTGCCTAAAAGCATTACTCTGTTCTTTAGTGTGACCTATTTTGGAGTATTCGACGGTCGTGTGGTCTCCATACTACTAAAATGGAACCATGCGTATTGAAGCTATTCAACGGAAGTTCATTTGGTGTGCTTTAAGGCATTTTCGCTGGAATGACCCTAGAAATCTGCCTAGCTATGAAAGCCGTTGTATGCTTATCAACTTAGAGCTTTTGGATGCGAGACGCAACGTAGCAATGGCGAGCTTCGTCGGTGATCTT
Source organism: Ochlerotatus camptorhynchus (assembly GCF_037179485.1). NCBI lineage: Eukaryota > Metazoa > Arthropoda > Insecta > Diptera > Culicidae > Ochlerotatus > Ochlerotatus camptorhynchus. Next base: position 5,274,700 of record NW_027041014.1, read on the forward strand.
CTTCAGGGATACATTGACTGTTCTACACTGCTGAGTAGTATCGACATCAATACCTGCCGCCGTAATCTACGATCGCATGCTTTCCTGAACCAGCGCCTCTCACGAACAAACTACGGATGGAATGAGCCCATGCGGAGGATGTGTCGCATCTTTAACAGATGCTACAATGTATTTGAGTTCAATGTTGCCCGTTTTAGAAATAAGTGCAATTTCAAGAGTATTTTATGTTAATTTGTCTAGAATAAGAATACTGTCATTGGGGTGAATATTTTACCTGTTGACCATAACACAAATAAATAAATGAATTGAAAGAGAATACTATCGATAGCATATATATGTAATATATTTTTTTTTAATAATTAAAATAACGTTGTTTTATTGCAATAATAAACTGTGCTTATACTTTCTGGGACACCCTATAATTCCACTTGCCAATGGAACTCGGGGCCTCCCTTAGCTCAGTCGATAAAGGCGCAGCTACAAAGCAAGACCATGCTGGAGGTGGCGGGGGTTAGATTCCCGGTCCGGTCTAGCAATTTTTCGGGTTGGAAAATTTCTCGACTTCCCTGGGCATAGAAGTAAGATTAGACTTGCCACACAATCATATCAATGCAAAAATGGTACAGGCATCGAAAGCTCTTGATTAATAACTGTGGAAGTGCATCAAGAACACTAAGTTGAGAGCACGCAATAAGCTTGAAATGCGAAGAAGAAGAACATCTAACTTAATGAAAGCCTAAGTGATTTTTCGTAGCTTTTAGCTTTCGGATTTGAAACATCGTCGCTTGTAGTGGCTTGCTGACTCAGCAGAAAAACGCGGTCCCAGGAATATTCATATTAAAGAAATTTATAGTCAAATCGCTTGTTTATCGTGTATCGTCGATGCCGGGCTTGAATGGTTACAAGAACTCGAATAGCGGTATGATGTGATATGAAGGGCTCGGTGGCCTTGGAGCAACTGTTTTGCTTACTGAGCAAAACATCGTGAATCTTATCTCAAACCCATCCATATTCAAGATTTGTTAATCGTTTTATTTGTTAATATGACTACATAGTAATAACAGCAAATCGATGATTAAAACAGAGCTCGTTTGCCTAGTGGCAAACGTTTTTGCTTACTGAGCAGAAGACCGTGGGTTCAATCCCAAGCTCTTTCGCGTTATATAATCGTTTGGACATCAATTTAGCTTATCGTTTATCAAAACCAACCCTCTTATCCAACATCCCAGTGATTCCTCGTGGAAGTGCAGAGGATTTTTCGGCTTCCATCATAGCGAGTGTCACGTCAATACATTCCTACCCATTTCTTTCTTGACCTGTGTTTGGGCGCGGCCGGCGCTGGAATCCCTTGTTTGAGATCACCAGTTTTCACACATTGAGGATGATTGCTAGTCCCAAGCATCGTCTATTGGTTATTTGTGTAAATACAGCTGATCTGGCAATAACAGAGTAGCAATCGTGGGCGGTCAATCATCCTTATGCTCATGCTATAATTCCACTTGCCAAAAGGCAGCTATGTAAACGTACCATAAAAACAATGCTCCTTAAACCGTTGAAAATCGCTCAATAACTGTGTCGCTACTTAGATTTAAAGTCCTGACCATGTTTTGTTTTAAGCAGAGGAGAGGAGCGACGGGCGTGCATCTAGAATGGGCTTCCAAAAGAAGCTTATTTTTCAATGTTCTTAAGAAGCTGGTCCTGAAAGCTTGTCTGAGAATCTTCTTAGGAATTTTTTTTATCTTCTTTTAGAGGGTTATGCTAGACGCTTACCCGTCACTTCGCTCCCCTGACTAAAAATTCACAGGGCAGGACAGTAATTGTGATTAGCTATGCTGTCATTAAACGATTTTCAAAGGCTTAAGGAGCATTTCATCGTTTTGATGAATAACATTTTCTCTTTGCAAAATCTCGAGGTACCACTTTTTTTTTAAATTAATTTATTTGTACAGGCTTAATCGAACAAACTTTACCGAGCCAAGTTATCATTTGCGTTATACATAATTAATGTCTTAAATCTAGCGTTAAAGGAATTGAACCGAATACTCCTGGTCGTCTCGAGGAGATTTACATTTATAGATGGGGTGTGGGAGAAGGAGGTTTGAAATATGACTTACGATACAAATATTTCATTATTTCTAAAACATGAACTTATTCCTGTTCAACTTTATATCAGCAGTGTAATTATACAATTATTACAAAAAAAAAACAAATAACAAACAAACCACACACACACACACAAAATACAAACTAAACACAAGTTAATCAAATTGCAATCTATGGTTAATATTCTTCAAGAAAACATATATGAGTTTCATAAACTCCAGATCGCGTCTACACAAAATATCCCGAACTGGAACATTAGGTTGTCTGCCTCGAGTCCGAAGGGAATCGTACAGCTCAGATCTGCTTGCACGATGCTCAGCACAGGACCAAATTATGTGATCTTCGTCCTGGTAACCTTGTCCACATTCACAGAGATTGCCGTCCCCCGTCCAACACGGAACAAGTAAGCGTTTAACGAATAGTGATTGGACATGAGGCGAGACATCACACGAATGAAGTCCGACCTACCTCCAAGTAATCTTCGACAAGTTCCAAAGGTCCAACGCTAAATCTTCACAGATGTTTCAACAGTATAATGGAAAATTAGATGTTCTAACCCCAAGTTGTTCCTGAGTGCATCCTGTATGTCTTGTTATGGTTTTGAACTTGAAGAAAAGTTCTTTCCCTTTCGGAATCCAGAAAGTTGCTTCCATTCCGTTAACATCCGCATCCAGAGCTTTCGCAAAACTGTCAATCTCGATGGTCCGGAAGGGCCTCGTGCTGCCATTTGGAAAATAGAAGTATGGTATATATTTAACTTAATTTACGGAATTTACGAATAATAATTCTAGCTGTAGACAATTACTAAAGCCCTCTGAAATAATAATGGCTATTGATTATGCAGACGGGTATCGATGCTGTTCCTGGTTTTGACAAGCGCTGAGATCCCATTTTTATTTATTTTTATTCTTGAAGAATGTTCAATTTCAAGGATTTCAAATAGATTTCAAAAACTGATTTCCTGAATAAAATGTCTTAGCCCAAACGAAATCATTTAAATATCTTCAGAAATTGTTCCTTTGAAGATCACGGTACAAGGTTCGGCACACAGATTAGATTTTGAAATCCGAAGAAAACCCACTCCAGATCACTCTTTGATATGTATCGGTATAAGCAAAACAAGTTATATCACCATGTTGCAGATGGAAATGTACCGAGCTCATAAGAATGTGACGTTTCCTATGAATTTCGGTTAACACATTATACGTTATATGATATTTACTCATGCTTCAAGCACGATTCTCGTCTTTCTGCGAAGTGTGACAGGAGGGGGGCTTGTTCGCGAAACATCCATCCCTGTTTATTTTATTTTTCTACGTAAGCGATTCGAGTGACAATTTCCTGCATTATTCCTTCGAAACCAACGCCTAAATCCGTTATCCCATTCACTTCGTGTTGCTTTTAATCTTTGCTGCCTAGGTACGAGGAAAGAAAAAAGTGCGCACTTAAAGCAAGAATGGCTGCCTTTTGAACCGTGGCTCTTTCGTTTCTGCCTGCGTGCCTGTAGAAAATGAAGACGGATAGTTTCCCGGAATTTCCGGAAAAACGGAGCTTTTTGCTTTTCCGACAAGAAAGGAAACCATCCACCATTAATCAAATGTTATTAATTAATTGAAACTTATGAATTTGGCTTCATTCAACGACCCTCCGGCTGTGAGTGAGTGCTTGAATCTGGTCGAGATCTTTTCGTCCGGGAACAGTCAGCGAATTTTCCATCGAAAAACCAAATCGCTTCGATGAGCGACGGATTAGAAAAGCATTTCATGTGGAATCTTAGGGTTTTGTTTTTGCTGATTGGGAAGATACAGGCAAGATGGAAAAGTATGAAAAGGTTTTCCTTTTAATTAGTAAGGGTTTCTAATTGGAGGAATTTCCTTTCCGCTGGATTCTTCTGGCAACAATGTTGCCGACAGTCTCTGCGGCGCATTTGGTGCGTTGCAATTTTATTAGAGTCGGAAAAATGCTGACTCGGGGCAGTAGTCAGAATCGTGCATGAGTCAAAACTCATGAGGCGACACATACAATCACATTAGAGTTCAATAGCAAACCGATGGGCACTCGTTCCGGATTGTTCCGGATGTCCGGGTTTTGCATTTACCCTCATAAATCGCAGCAAGAACAATGCATAAACTTCAAGGCTTATTTCAGTAATCTAGTGAAGCAAATAAGGAGAGGTTTGGAGTCTAACATACGCAACCTTATCTTAATGTGGATTTTAGGGCGCTTCGAAATAATTCCAGTCAGGATAAGTTGGAAAATTTTAACGAATAAAGGAACAATCAAATTGATTAAGCATATACAAAAAACTTCTTGAATAAATACTTAACGAAAAATTCCAGTGACTTTTTGGAGCCTCAACAGTAAGGTTAGTAGATTTTGAGAAACAATCCAGGTAGTCGAATATCTGGAAAAACCTGGAAAATCAGGGAATATCAGAGATTTTTTTTTTGTTGGGGGGAGTTGAAGCACTGCGTCCATTATTTGAACTTTTGTGGTATTTTACTTTTGGACCTTGCAAATCAGGGAATCTTAGGAAATTTTATTCAAATTCAGGGTATAACCAAATAATTCCACCTATAATCGAATACGGTATGCCAATATCGGAGAGTTGTTCTGCATCATGTTAAACTTTAAAAAATCCAAAACGAGATCCTAAGGATTATCCTAATCAGTCCCCCACGGACTCAAAATTCTGAGGTTCACCGCCTGGTTGGAATTCAGACATCAGAAGAACGGAGAATGGTCATCCCATTCAGAGACACTTGCCTTAGGTCAAATCAACAGATCATTAGGGATCTAGCACGTTAGGCTAAGTTGTTTGTACATGGGTAAGTTATCAAATTTTTAAATTTATACAAAACACACCCCACAAAGGGGTATTCTATAAACTAGTTGAATTGCGTAAATATTGAATTAGAATAACCAATGAAACAAAGAAGATGAACCAGATAGGCTAATCAATTGAAATATTTAATAAATTTGAAATCATAATCAACAGAAATAAACGTAATTTTACTACTTCTAGTTACTCACAGAAACTTATAACTAAGTATGGCTGACTGCGCCAGTTTCAAACAACTTAACTACTCGGTGTAGTTTGAGGATGGTTGTTCATTTAAAATTTTAAATAAAGTCGCGAACTTGTGATTAATCAATGCATAATGTTGCAATTATTACCCTTTTAATATTTCGATGATTTTGGGCCCAATATGAGTTTAGCTCCCGCTGGGTGTTGGCCTATTGAACTGAGATCCTGAGGGTAGATAAAATTTAATTTCCCTAGACGCTAGACGTTGTTAGTTGTTACAAAATGTAACCTTCGTGTGGGGATGGAATTAACTTATACATTATTGGCGCTGTTTTTACGATTTTCCACCGGACGAACCTGGCCGCAAATTGGCGTTTGGTTAAGCGTACTACCTGGAATACTTTTTTTTTGCTGACCTGGATCTCCAAATGTGCTCAAGGAAAAAACTAAAAGGGGGACTACAAGGTCTTATACAATAAATGTTATTTGTTAACTGCAGCAGGAGCTTGTGTTTTGTGTAGGAATAAGAATTTGAGCGGAATTCTCTCTGTTTATACTCTTTAGAAAGACTATGATTGCCCTGAATAGAACCTTTTGATATGAATTTTAGTTGGGACATGTTCAAAAATTTAACTCTTTTGGTAAATTTTGGTGTCCCTGAAAAGGGTCGATGGTAGTACAGACTTAAAACCTTTGGAAGATGATGATGACGTGCAAATCGTACCGGACAGTCCCATATTCTTCAGTTCAATGATTGGGCACTCGCAAGAGTCCCGGTCCGTCTGCTGCTGGACATCAACTGGTGTCTGCGACAGGTTGGAAGGCCTGCTGAATACAAGTGTCCAACCAGCTAAAGCTCCTCCCCTTTTTAGTTTTTCTCATTAAACTCCTTATCTCAACAAGTTGGTAATGTATGATCCTGTGTCACGTCATGGTCATGCCTGTTCAGATAAATTTGTACTTTTATATATTTTCTCTACTTCACTAAATCAAACGAGTAGAAATAAGAAGGGATCTTGTTTACGCGCTAGAATAATTGAAAATTCGATAAATATTTAATCGAAATCTTTAGTTAATCGAATAATTGGGCAATTTCATGTTTTTTGTGGTCCTTCGAAAATGTCGAACAGCAAAATTGCAACCAGCAAGTGTAACCCAAGAACCAAAAGCGGTGCGATGCTAGTTTTCATTGCTATGATGACGACTGAATTAAGGGGGTGAAAGTCAATTCTCTTCATCGATTTCCAGTGTTCACTCGGCTGTCGACAAAAGCGGGCCACTCTCGATGTGTGCCACGCGATCGTCTGTTTTCTCGGCAGCAACCATTGTGTGGTCCTCCTCTTTGTTCTTCATAAGCAGTTCTTTCGGTCGATGCGTCGTCGACTTTGGAAAGCAACCGTTTAGTGATGAGTGTGTGAGTGCTGACCATGTGTTGCGTCCATTGCTGCAATGGAAGCGCTCTGACTCCCGTTGGCGAATCTACCATACATTGAAACCACTGGAAGCGGCTCCCGTTCTGGTGAAGGAGGCTTATTGGATAGCGGAAGATAAATTGTTCATTGTGTTGTTCTTTTAACTATAGTTTTAAGATGTATTGTATAGTGACCAAGAATCCTCGGCTCTGTAAAGTTAATTTGTTGGAGCCTTATCAAATAAAATAAATAAATTAATTCAGCGATTTCCTCTTTTGTAACCATGGCTTTACTAACCCATTTTGAACTATTTCTGCTTTGCTCTTCTATCATCCAGAACAACAAACGTATCAATGAATGTGTTGTCATCGATTAAGAGAATTGTTAAAAATCACTTGTTCCAAGTTTGGTTACAAGATTACAATTCTGGAGACCTTTTTGTGTGGTCGTTGGGGGCGTGTGGTTCTGAATATAGCGATGAGTGTGCAAAATGTTACGCAATTGCATCCTCCCTAATCGCACACGCCCATAGATCGGAGGCGAATGCCACTTCGACTGGTTTCGTATACTAACGACTCTCAGATGAGAGTGTTGGGGAAGCAGCAATGCTACATCGACATGTTTCGTCTAGAAACGATTATCTGATGGCTGTGTTGGGGAAGGAGCATATGCATGTACGTTATTGGTGAATTTGTTAGTTATTTCGACGCTTTTGGACAATGCTTGACATTTACCACTTTTTCAATAGTTTCTTGTTGAAAATAAACAGTCGGAAGCATTGTGATGCGTGGAAATATTTCTGATCGAATGGTGATAAAATTATTGAAATTGGTCCAGGGGCTGCTTAGTTATTAACGTTCAAAATCTTTCATAATTTCGTTACATGTTCCATTTTCTTTTTTCACAAAGTGTACCCCCATATAGAATTCAATCCTATGTCAAAAATATAATGGGATTAAAGACAAGTGTTTCATGTGTATGAAACGCTAGGGGCTGAAAATGTTTGTCCCTAGCGTTGAGTTCGAAAACAGTCAGAATACAATTTCTAATGCTGAAAAAATTGCCATGCCAAGAACCTCTTCTCGTATCATGCAGTAAGATCGAGGTTAGAAACGAATCATGAACTTGCTGAAACCTTTAAACGATTAAGCAACCCTTTTTTGTAGATTTATATTTCGAATGGTTGCAGTTTCATTCGCCATACCATACCGATATAACTTGAATAGTTGATGTACCAGCAATCAACATTTCAGAAATGTTGAAGCCGTCACGAGGTCTTATTATTTTGTCCGGTACTGTAGTTGTATTTGTTAACTATCTATATGTTTCTGAAGAACTGTAATTGGGCACTTGATTTCAGAGTAATACATGATTTAACCGGAATTTTTTTCAATGTATGATAGATCACAATAATTTCTAAAAAAAAGACTTGAATCGTCTCATACTATTTTTTAATAAAATGTCAAAATTATCTGTTCAAAGAGTACCTTGGACCACCTATTAGGCCACTACCGGATGTTTTGGAATACCATGGTCCAATTTTCGATCGGACAGTTCATGGACATGCGACACATCAAATCACGATGTAAATCTAAGAGAGCTTTTTATATACGCTTTGATCTCTTGATTCTGAACAACATAGAAAAAATCGCAAGGTTCTAGCACAATTTTTATAATGTGGCCACTTTATCGGTCAATCCAGATTATCCGGTGAACCAGGATATGGCCACCATATTCCAAAATATGTATTCCAAGTTAAATACGCTTTTATCTCTTGATTTTGAACAACATAGAAAAAATCGCAAGGTTCTAGGACATTTTTAATAATGTGGCCACTTTATCGGTCGTTCCGGATCCTCCTTTAGGCCAGTAGAGTTTTCCTGAGGGCGTATACACCATATATACTTAGTACTATCAATTTCCATTAATATACGTTAAGTAAAGTCTAAAATTATGTCGATAGATAGTGGCATTTCCTACATTACCGGGAACTCGAGTTGATCCCGGTATCTATCTCGATACTCAAAAGTCTCCGGCCAATGCCACCACCAATCGATTCAGGAGAGTTTTTCCTTTGAGAATATGTTGACATGTTGACTGAAACCGTTTGGCAGCTGGGATATTCAATTTAGTCGTGGTTTTGTCATTTTTTGCCCACTGTGCACTCCTTCACAGTTTTAGCATAATGGCATGGTGCCAGATCGGATCAGAACAAAGGGTTTTCTTTGTGGCTTTTAATGAAGGATAGCAATCGGTTCTGCAGGCCCTCTTTCTGGTAAATCTGCTTGTTGATTGTGCCTGTAGTGACGAAAGATTTACTCTTTCGGCCAGACGTGCAAATTGCTTGCGAAATAAAGTATTTTTTTGGGAAATTTCGACGCTTTCGTCCTGAAATACTCAACTGAAGCATTTTTGGCCATAGCAGAATAGAAAGCCAACACTGGAAGCTGTTTGAAATCCTCCAAGACATAAGTTTCATCGTCCATAACAACGCATGAAAACTTCGTCAAATATTTGCAGTCCAAACGTCGAGCCCGTAATTTTGCTATCAAATTCTGTTTGTCGTTGCGGTTTGGAACTGTTTTTACTTTATAAGACTTCAGCCCCAAACGCTGTTTTGATTTTTGGACAAAACCAGATGACATTCAGAGTTGGTTGGAAATGCTGACATGAAGGTTTAGTATGATAATTTATTAGCTAGAGAATGATAATTTATTAGCTAGAAGAGGGTAGGTGGATAGTTCCATTAGAGTACGGCTGTATGAAAATTGTATAGAAGTTGAAAATGAGCGAAGGGCCATTAATGCGACAGTATAAAGTCAAGCGCACATCTTTTGCCTAACCCGTACGATGTACGCGGAGACTTGAAGTATGTCTTCAAGTCTACAGGCAAAAGATGTGCGTCCTCCTTTTGCTCATAACTGACTGCGGCTGTGGAATAGTTCTAGCAACGTTTCATCACTACCTAAAGCCCCACGTTGCGAGAGCATTTCCAGTCGATGGTGTGTTATAATTCAATAATTGCATTAGAATTATTCTACTTTACCCAACTATTGTGTTGCTCGTCACGTGACATTCTTATTTTACGAGCCACCGTTCGAACAGAGAGATCCGGGTTTTCCTTCAATATCCTCTTCACCATGCGGTCCACGACAGGATCAGCACTTAAAATGTTTTCATCACTTCCCCGGTTTCCTCTCGACCGTCAAACGTTCCGAAAATGATTTGACAAGTCAGGATTTGCATTCCGTCCGTACAAAATCCGCTCGCGCACGTGTTTCTTATTCGTGGACATCTTGAACTCTAAACATGGAGTCCATCTGGATAATTCCAAAAACGAATCCATGGGCGATCTCAGCGAACTTTTGGAACGTGGAACAGAGATCCTTGTGATGAAATACTTCAGTACTTGCAAACATTTCATTCCTAGGGAAACTAAGTCTGAAAGAAAAGCATTTTAAAGAATTTTTGACCTGACATGTTATGAAATCCATTTTTTAAATAGGCCTATCAACTCACCCCTACACCAAAGAGCTCTCATCAAGAGCCCCCTGCGCTCTTGATGAGAGCATTACCATGGTAATGGACTCCTCGTTAAGATAAGATAAGATTATTTGAAAATAAATAGAAGAATTAGAAGGAATAGTAACATATGCTGATAATTTGGAGGTGCGTGTGATGAGCTATCTGTATAACACACAAAGTTAATAATGTTGGGATGTTACCAGTGGAGCTAAGTTCCTTTAAAGGGATCCCTTACATATAAATATAAATGATTCAAAATATTTATATATACATCTTAATAGTGAGTGTAATACAATGATAAAAATCAGGGTAATTCTTAAAATATAGTTTACAAATGTATATCAAGAGTTATCATTATTTTTTCTTGTGTTATGTTGTTTCAAACTGGTGTTAAATAACAAACGATTGTTCAAATTATTCAAGCGTTCCGGAAGTACGTTATATACAGATGGACCATAAAAGGAGATTCGTATTTGACCAAGGCGTGTAAATGCCCTTGAACGAATTGAATTATTTGCATACCGAGTGTTGTGCTCATGATTTGCGATCTCTAAGATGAGGTTACGATGCATGTTCGGGTTTTTAGCGTATCGTATATAAACAAGCAAGACTGCAATTTACGCAAGCTACGTAATGGGAGAATACTGTGTAAAGTTGGAAAGTAGAATACAATTGCCGTAGGCGAAAAAATATTTTTACGCATCGATTTTGCAATACTTAAAGCTTTTTCATCTTAGTTTTGTAAGCATGTCCCCCAAAAAATGATTAGATAATGCAAGTGAGAGTGTATACAACCCTGATAAAACGTTAGAAGCGCACTACTAGGCACAAATTTGCTATCACGATACATTAAGCCACAAAGAGACGAAATTTTCCTTTGGACGTGTTCTATATGATCACCCCAAGAGAGCGTAGGATCTAACGTCAAACATAAGTATTTGAAACTGGATACTTTTTCTACTACTTTAGATCCAATTGACGGACTATTGTGCGGAAGAATTGTTTTCCTTGGTGAGTGGAACACCATATATTTAGTCTTGGATAAGTTTAATGAAAGTAAATTTGTATCAAAGTATCCCATGAGAACTTGCAGATCATCGTTTATGCATGAAACAATAGATAAAGAATAATGATTAGGGCAAAAGAGTGCTGTATCGTCCGCAAATAATTTGGCTATTCCTTTAAGAGGTAAATTTCCAATATCGTTGATGTAGATCAGAAATAAGAGGGGCCCAATATTACTTCCTTTAAGAAGTCTTACGTTTACTGGCCGGTGTGAGCTCTGTACATCTTTCAGGACTACAAACTGTTGCCTATCACTTAAATAACTACAAATAATGTCATTTGCCAGTCCACGTATGCAATAGAAATCTAATTTTTGCGAAAGAATATTATGATTAAGAGTATCGAACGCCTTCTTTAAATCTACAAAGAAGCCTCCAACGATACATTTATTAACAATTTGATTCAATAAAAAATCGACAAGCTCAACTATTGCCGCATAAGTACTACTTCCTTTCCTAAACCGGTATTGGAATTTATACAAAACGTTAAATTTGTTACAGAATTTTACAAGTCTATTAACTATCCATTTCTCATAAAAATTATTGACAGTAGAGAGCGTGGAAATGGGACGATAATTGCAAGGGTCAGATGCATCAACAGCTTTAAAAACAGGCACCACTTTTGCCACTTTGAGACAGCCAGGGTATCTCCCATGCTTCAATATGCAAAGCCCTGTAAAGATATTTGAAAATGTATTCAGGTTATGTTTAATGACACTTGCTGTAATATTATCAGGTCCACAGCTTGTTTTTAACATTTAAATCACTTATTAAAGACGATACCTCCACCTCCATGGACCCGTCCTTAAAACTCACTGACATAGCAGTCAAAGTTAATTGAACTTTTGATCACAGTTCACGAAATCCTATTGTTTACGCTAACCGTTCTTAAATCCTGTCCATAACCTTCTTAATGCATTGGGCAAAATTTACACAGTGCTCCCAGGGCAAAAATAACCCCAGGAAGGTCAAGTTTGCTCAATTTCAATATCAACTCAAGTCAACGGCTCTGCTACTTCTTAAAATTGATGACTCGATTGATACAATGATTTTTCGTTTCCCAGAAATCAATATTCAATTATCTCCCCAACATGATGGTTGCTTTTTGCACGCTTCAATAAGTCTGTTATTTCGCAATTTCTGCCAACATAAAACTAGCCAACCAGAAGTCGCCTCGTTACGTCGCTAGTCAAAGTGATACTGTTTTGTTTTTCCCCGTCCCATTTTATGCAAAGAAGAATTCCACCTGTAATCCATCTCACACGCAAGTGGGGCCCTGAATTAAATATGAGCCCAAGTTATGCATACCGGGAAAAATCCCAACCCCAAGCTAATCGGCACAGGCAGGCACGGAACAACATCGTACAAAAATCCAGATAACCCACTAAAAAGCATTTCCCGGTTCCGATTAAAGCTAGAAAAACAACAACAGCAACCGACTGGTGTGTGAAGACACGGTTGGGACTAAGCCGGCACAAAAACAAGATTTTATACTAAAAACGTCAACCGGTGGCACCTCTCGTGAGGGATCGGTTTCTCCTACTTTTGTTTTTTTTTTTTGCTATATTGCTATCGCCGCAAAACGGAACTCTAAGGCGAAAGAAAAGCGCTTAAGCTAACATCCTTAAAGGAAATTCTCCGGAGAGCTACCCCCTCCTCTACCGCTTTTGTTGTCACCGGACAGAAAAAAAGCGAAAGTGAATCTCGTTTTCCTTTTACTCCACTCTGCGAATCGATTCCGGCGAAAGCCGGGACCGCGAACGTTCCCAGTGACATAATATGAATAAAGAGATGTAATCAGTTTACCACTTACGCGCGGAAGGCTCTCGAAAACTGAAACGCGATCCATGTTGTTCAACTATCAGAACCGTTCGCCCGACTTTCAAACTACGTAAGAGTGGCAACATTTTTTTTTTTTGATGCGCAAGGTAAAGTTTTCCATTCGACCAGAAGCCTAAATTCTCGGAAGTGTTTGGAAAATTCTCAGCCCCGTCTTTTTCCGAGAAATACTCCAAGCCCAATTATGAGCAAAGCTGCCCACGGGGGGTTGAAGAAGAGAAAGAGGGACCATTTCCAAGAACCTGGAGGTCTACCTGACTTTGCTCTCTCCCGGGAGGCTGTCGGTGTTTAGAATCAGGCAATCTGCCATCCGACCTCTCAAGTGCCCCCCCATTTTCGTTTACTTGGTAAAACAGTAGACAATTATGCGTGGCCATGGAAAAGTTTTCATGAATTACAGCCTTGCTGCGCCCTGAAAATTGTTTACATCAACTACCGAAAACAGCTACGTGAGGCGTTTCGGAGTTTCGGCAAAGATGGACAAGGTGGCAACAGACATTTATTTTCCACAGATTGATTCAGGTTGAGGACTGCGGATGGTTGTTGCTTCTTCCCAGAATATGATTGGCCATTTCGAGCTTCGGTAGTCAATGGAAAGTTCAGTGCTGACCTTTTTCTCAATTCGTTTATTTTATAGACTCAAATGTCGTAAAAAACAACCCAACGGAGTCGGGTAACAATAAATATTAAATATTCAAAAATTCAAATAATTATGAGTTCTTCTTCGTGGGCGGTGTCTTGACTGTGGTTTTTTTTCCCGGGGTAAGGTTTAAGCTGAATTAAAACTGTCAGATTTGCGTTTGGTATGGCTTTTATCAATATTCATATTGAAGATCTCTCTTAGCTCAGTCGGTAAAGACGCAGCTACAAAGCAAGACCATGCTGGACGTGGCTGGGTTTGATTCCCGGTCCAATCTAGGAATTCTTCGGATTGGAAAATTTCTCGACTTCCCTGGGCATAGAGTATGATTGTACTTGGCACACAATTATACTAATTCAAAAATGGTACAGGTATCGAAAGATCTCGATTAATAACTGTGGAAGTGCATCTAGATGCGAAGAAGAAGAAAGAAGAGCTCCGTCATTCGAACGTTGCTTGATTTTGTGTTAAATTCATTATAAGGATATTTTCGAATTTACTAAATTGTTTCTTCAGAACTCATCGATGCATCCCTGGATATATTTGTAAATTTGTGAAATATTTGCAAAGGGGACTCAACTCTGCACATCTCAATCTGTGCCGAATTCTTTATCAGTGCCGAAAGCCGTGCCCCGCGTTGTGCCGAATGTGCAGAAGTGTGGCCATCAAGCAGTCGGTCTAAGTACCCTATGAGTTTGGTAACCCTGCAGTTATGACTTTTGGGCTAGTTTGTTTACATTGTCAAGTTCTCACGGATTTACAAATAGTTCGAGAATTTGTGTGCATATTGCATAGTGAATACGAGGGTAATCACTGTGCCTGTCCTGTTTATAAGTAAATCCAACATCAAATAACATGCATGTGAGTCTTTTTTTTTTGTAGAACATTCATTCCTCTTGGTTCAACGATGCCAAACGAATGAGAATATTGACCTACGCTAGATCGTCGGCAATTACTGAAAATTTTAGCCAGTATTACGTTGAACCTCGAGGTTCAGCCTCTTCACGAGAAGGAGAAGGGTGCCTGATGGCAGAAACTGTCCATTCATGAGAAGAAAGTTCTGTACCGAGCATCATTCTGGTAGACTGGCAAGTAGAAGATGTGCCTCTACATTATCATCGTGCTATTCGGGCAATGATACAATCTAGAAATAACGAAAGATTCGATCTAAAATTCCCACCGGCGATAGTAGAAGCAGCAATAGACCTTCAGTAACTGACTGATTGGTGGACCATCAATCATACCGAGTGGTTCTCCTTGAGAAACTCCTGTCGTTGTGCACCGGATTCTGACATCATTCATCAATGTTGAAATTGAAAATTAATTCTGCAATTCTCTTTACCTATACATTTAGCTTTGGGTCCGGATACCTTCGCCACCTGGGACCTATTCTGCGCGGCATGGTGACTCTGACTAATTTATTTGGGTTTCCCCCAAAACATAACTATGGACATCCCTCAAATACCCTGTAGACTTTCCTTAGAGGTCCATCTCCCAAAAGGCATAAGGGCACGGAGAGTCTTGTCAATTGTGCAATCTTTTATTGTGATTTGGGACAACCTCGAAAAAAAAGTAAGTGTTTGTATCCAAGACACGACCGTAGATTTGACGTAGAATTACGTGCTCGGTATCAATATCCGGTGACTGTGTTAGGGAAACCACTTTTGACGTAGGACTCTGTCTGTGATTTCTATATGGGGGTACACTTTGTGAAACCGAAAATGGAACATGTAACAAAATTATGAAAGATTTTGAACGCTAATAACTCGGCTGCCTCTGGACCAATTGAAATAATTTTATCACCAATCGATCAGATATATTTCGACGCATCTGTTAAATTTAAGACTTTATCGTTTTTTTTTTCGGAATGTCACTGTTGAAAATTGCCCGAATGTGCAACTGTTCCTTTGATATTTAAAATTATTACCGATTGCCTGCGAAACGCGATTTCCCTAACACAGATTTCAAAGTTGAATTCCATCCGGTCTCACCAAACGGTGTTTATTCATATTATTATTTACGTTGTGCGGGGTGGTGTTCTCCAGTACACAACGAAAGGCTGCATGCAAGCAGCGACCTGCAGCCCATATGAGCATCCATAGAAGGAGGAAGAGCACCGCTATTGATCGGATTCAGTAGCTTTTCGTGAGTTGCTGTGGGCCATCTATGTCAAGCACGTCATACTAAAGAGTATGATCAGAGAGAACCCCGCTCAAATTCCTATTCCTACACAAAACACAAGCTTCTGCTGCAGTTAACAAATAAGATTTATTCTATAAGACCACGTAGTCCTACTTCACCATTGCGTACAACCCCATAGGGCTGTCCCTTGTAGTTTTTACCATGACAAAATTACGCATTTTCGTGCAAAAATCGCACAGAATTGTCGGTTTATTCAATAGATAATAAAAAAAGTGTAAATTGATTGGAGGAATTCCTTGCTAAAAATTTTTTAATCACGAGGCATTCGCAATCAGTCATATAAATTCGAGATATTTTGCTTTTTATAGCGTCCTGGAGAAAACCTTACCTTAACTCCAAGTGTTTCTGATTAATTTTCAAGGTCATGTGGTATTCGGTCCTTGTTAGAATTTTGATGTATCTCATCAATACTGTTACGCATTTGACCAGAACAGTTTGGTTGCTAGGTACATAATCAAAGAGCTTTGAAGGTGATGTGGTTGGCAGCAAGACGAGCGAATGTTCTATGAAAATTAAATCTTCAACAACAAAAATGTATGGTGGTCCGAAAAAGAACCGTTTTGTCGTGATGGTTGAGAAATGCTGATCTATTAAGGTGTTCAACACAGATGATGATGGTGAGTTGTATGTTGTTTGGAAATATGGTGACACGCTTGGCATAGATGGCTCACAGCGACTCACGAAGAGCTACTGAATTCGATCAGTTGCGGTGCGGCTTCTTCCTCCTTCTTCGGTTAATGGACGCTCATGTGCGCTGCAGCTCGCTTCTTGCGGGCAGCCTTTCGTTGTGTACTTGAGAACAATGTTCAACGCCACGCACCGAAAGCACAGCTGCTGATACTGCTGATGACGACCGACCGGACCGGTTCGGTTCGGTGAGACCAGATGGAATTCGATTTTGAAATCTGTGTTAGGGAAGCCGCTTTTTGCAGGCGGTGATAATTTCGATCACCATTGCAACAGTTCGACATTTGTTTAATTTTCAATAGTGACCTATTGAAAATTTATAAATTTTTCATTCCAGCAGGTTCGTAGAAAAAATTCCAATCGATTAGCTTGTTTGGAATTGAAATCCATCCGCTATTGACAGAGTTATATGTGGTCAAAACCTGACCACTTTTCGTAACGCGGTCGATTTTGTTTTTTTTTTAAATTGCACCTCCAATATGTTGCCGAAAGACGTAATCCTACGTCAAAATTAAACTGAAAAAAATGTCCAGCTTACTTTGAATTTGACAAGGTAGTAAACCTTAGCATCGCTTTTCAAAATGTGAACACAAAGCAGTGATGCCGTTTTATATTATAATCTGTGTCATACTTGTCATCATGTGCTCTAACATTCCGATCAGTATGCTACGAAGTGCTTCGGCACAGTGTGCATAAAAGATTATCCCTTGAGTATTTGCATAAAGTCTGCACAATTACTTTTACTTTCAGGATTTCCCTCAATAATCTTATCACTCTGTCCAGTATTCCCTTGAAATTGTCTCCAGGAATTCTGTGCAGAACACTTTTGGAGTTCCTGCCAGAAAATTCATCATCTTGAGAATGTGTTTATTCTCATCTTAATTTTCTTAAGAATACGCTTGGAATACATGTCGCAAATATTTTAACATCTCATTTATAATGAAGAAGCGCTTTTCCCAAAATTCGTTTGGATATATTCTCAGAAATCTTCTCAAAACGCCCTTAGTATCTTAGAATTAGGTCGGAATTCTCTTGAAACTCTCCAGCAAACCGGGAAAACTCAGAGAATGCTATGGCAGAAGCGGAAAACATCAATTAACCTTAATATATGTTCATTCAAATTATAAGTTGTATTATATTTATTATGATCGCAGTGGTTTTATGTCCCGAACAGAAGACTACAAAATTATTTGTTATAAACCCTTTGAACTTTTCTCGTACCTAGAAATTCTCTTCGAAATTCTCTTAAACATATCCTTGATATTTGCTTGGAATCCTTCGTAGAATTCCTTTAATATTATCCTAATCCTAATATTATTAAATTTTGAAATTATTCTCAGAAAACCATTTTAATTTTCATTTGTAATGCTATGAATTCTCGTCAAAATCGTTTCCTCACGATCCCCATAAAATTGTCATCAGAATTCTCTTTGATTTTCTTTTCACAACTCCTATGGAATTATTCTATGAATTATCGAGAAATGCAATTCAGAACTTCCTTTCCTCTCCCCATAAATTTCTATGAATTCATCTCAGAATTCCTTAGGACACTATATCGGACTTATTTTGGATTTCTAGTCAGAACTCCCTTAGGATATTTACCAAAAAAATGTGGTAATTCTTCTCGGCATTTCTTTTGACTTAACATTTTACCACACACCATCGACTGGAAATGCTTTCGGCAACTGTGGGCTTAAGGTAGTGTTGAAACGTCGCTAGAACTATTCCACAGCCGCAGGCAGTATTTGAGCAAGGTCAGACGCACACTTTATGCCTGTAGATTTGAAGACATACTGCAAATCTCCGCGTACATCGTACGGGTTAGGCAAAGAGTGTGCGTTTGACTTGCACTGTCGCATTAATGGCCCTCTAACGGAACTATCTACCTAACCTCTTCTAAACACCATTCTCTAGCTAATAAATTATCACACTAAAGCTTCATGCTAGATAGCATTTCCAACCAACTCTCCTTTTGAATTATTCTCATAAAAATTACATACAATTAGAGTTCTATAGAAATTGCAGATCCTTGAACACCTTCTAGAACTAAAATAGTTGTGTTTTTTGAACACTCCGAACACGATGCCTCCGGTATAATGGCAAACTGGCAACGTTTAAAAAATCACACGATGAAAAACGTCTTCTTTTGCCAGGTTGTTTCTTCATCGTCTTCTATTTTTTCTCCTTGACTAGTCTTCGTCATCCATGTTCCGGTTTGCTCCGCCGTGCTCCTCTGCTGCGCTCGATTTTTCCATTCTCCTTTGCGGTTCCTCGTCTTCTCTTTTCCTTTCCTCCTTCTAATTATGTCTTCTTTACACCTCCTTCGGATTTTCTTAGCTTTGCCGTTTTTTTTTCATTTTCTTTCCTTCCCATATACTTCTTCTGCTTCACCTTCTTCTATATAACTATTCACCTTTTCTCGCTTTGGTACATTTCCATTTTCCAACAACTTTCTTCCGCTCCATCTTTTTTCATCGTCATCCTCACATGTCCTGTATTTTCTTTTACACTTTTCTTCGTCAGCGTCCGTTCCTTTATCCTCTTCATCTTCTTTCGTTATCCTCTTCATCACCTTCCGTAATTCTCTTCATCTTCCTCCGTTATCCTCTTCATATTCGCCTTGATTTCTACTCCTACATCTGCTTTCCTTCTCCGATACTTCTTCTGCTTAATCTGCTTCATCCGCGTCTTCACCTTTTCCCGCTTTCTTCATTAACTGTCGCACATTTTCAACTTTCTTCCGTTTCATATTCTTCTGTTTCCTCTGATGTATCAAATTTATGTATTCATGTCTGAAAGCATTGAAAAAATATCCTTCTCAAAACAATTTTTCAAAGGATATGAATCATTCTGCGGCTGAAAGTATCGGTAAATGGGTACATACAAAATAATCTTTAAAATAATAAATCAAAGAATTTCAACATTTGTTAAAAAGAAACATGCCTCTCACTACTTGAAATTAACATTTTTTTTTAACATGTTTAATTATCCTTATTCACTTTCCAGAATCGTGAAATTTTATTTCCCCAAACCCGGGATTGTGAAAACCGGCGAAAAGTGGAAGTTAGAAACTTCCGGGCAGTTTCATAGATTTTAGACAATGTGCGAGAACTTTCAGGGAAGTTCCATTAATTTTACGAAATCTGCAGGAACTTTACAGAATGTGCCAAACTTTCGGGGGAATTTAAAGTTCCTTAGGAAAGCTAGTTAAAAGTTCAATTAATATCAGGAAAATTTGGGAAGCATTGGAGATGTTCATATAATTTTTGGGAAAATTAAAAGAAAATCAACGATGCCCGAGGAAGTTCACAGAAGTTTAGAAAACTTAAAACAAAGCGAACACATCACCAAATGTTCTCAGAAATTCACGGAAGTCCAGAGAATGTCAGGGAAGTTAAGGGACCATTCAGGTTCAATTTACTATGATACATTTTCCAAAAATTCAAAAGCAGTTTATTGGTTGCATCATTTCAGATTGACAAAAAAAAATACTCGCGTCATATTATGTAAAATTGCAAAAAGAATAAAATAGCGCAAACTTTTTGCAATCTTAAATGATGCGTCGAAAAAACTGTGTTTTTTTAATTTTTCGAAAATGAATCATAGGGGAAATGGACGTAGGCCAACATTAGAGCCATTTCCCCTAGTCGATGATTGATCATTGATGATTGCATTTATTCTAATTTTATAAAAGTTAACTAAATTTTGATTAGAAACAAAATTCTGAAAATTTTTATCAAGAAAGTTTAATTGAATTCTAATTTTAAGGAGTCTCAGATAGTGCAGTTAGAAAATGCATGGTATTACATAAACAACATTCGGAAAAAAATATGCTAATTTTATTTCCAATTTTCTTCAAGTGCTTTCAATTATTTCCACTAGATCTCACCCTTTGTTTCTTATTTTAACACTAAATGATAAATTCCAGCATTATTTCAATTACATGTCTTGCACGAACACAAATTTTGACCAACACTGTAAATACTGCTATATACTGTTCAGCGATATTTCAGTAGATGAGGTGCCTTCTTAATACGCTCATGCCAAGCAATCTCATTGATTTGTTTGACTTCCGAAAGACTCCATCAAACGGGGATTATTTGTAATCAATATGACGACTGCTCTTTCTATGTTTTGGCCCCATTCTCGCCCCTCCTCAAATCGTTCCTCCGGCAGTTACATCACGACAACAACATCGTTTTCATCAATCCCATTAATGAATCGCCAAATTAATAACGTTTGCGTGATTTCCCTCTCGCCTTGCCGCAGAGAGAGAAAAAAAAATCCATTCCATCGTATTTCAAAAGAATTACACTACCACAAGGTCTCACAGAATTCAATCTAACAGAGATCTCCGTTTTCTTTTTCTTGTCTTCTTCCAGAAATGGCCGTGAAGCGCGGAACCGAGCGGAAAAGAACCGCCGCGACAAGCTCAATGGCTCGATACAGGAACTGTCGGGCATGGTGCCGCATGTGGCCGAATCGCCCCGCCGAGTGGACAAGACGGCGGTGCTCCGATTCTCCGCCCATGCCCTCCGGGTGGACTACGGTAAGGAAGAAGTCAAATTCGATGGAGGATTTTTTTTTTGTTATTTCTTCTAAGTTTATTGATTAATTTGTGCGAAGCAATAAAATCGCATCGAATGGGAGCGGGAAACCTCATTCGAGTGGGCTACCCCGTTCAGGGGAACGGTGCGGAACGGGTGCCGGTTGGTAATAATCTAAATAGTCGCGGGAATTTTCCAATGTTTGTACGAAATTGTGGAACGTTCGGAACGCAACGGAAACTTGGTACAATACCCGAGCAAAGCTGAAGATCAAATTGAAATCAAAATTTGCTGTTATGATGTAACTTATATTGAATACTCCAGTTGATCTCATTTTGGTTGACTTAACGGTTAACACAGCAAAAATGAGAGCAAAATTTTACACTGTTGAAGCAAACGGAAAACTAATCCTGCTTTCAATGAAATCAATTTGATTACTGATTTTGCATTCATAATGTTTAACTGAATACGGGCCTAGAGTAAATGGTTACCATTCATGTTTCTCAAGCTGAAAGACTTAGGCTCCAATCTCACCGCGGGCAAGTCACGAATGACCTAAAATGTGTTAAACAAATCAGATAAACGATAATCATTAGTTCAACGACAGATGAATTTCAATTAAATTTTAAACAAGACGTAAACAGCAGAACTTCAAGTTAAGTTGCTTTCATTTAAAACGTCTTGACTGCATAATGAAAGCACAATATGATATCAGACTTATGTCGCAACATTTGAAATCAAAATAAGTTTTCATTATGATAGGAACTGCACACTTTAATATCGATTTGCTTTCATTTTGTTAACCGACTTTGCTCGGGTAAGCTACCCCTGGTGGTAGCACACGTGGTTGTTCATACGCTACCCCTCCTCTGGTGTGGACAATGCACAGTGGTTATTAATATTAGAAGTTTATTCTTCAGGGAAATTTGGGATTTCCTGTTTATAAGAGGATAGAAACATTTTATATATTTGTTACATTTGGCTTGAATGCCATCAATGTGATCTTTAAACGTTAATTTTTGGTTTAGTACTAATCCAAGATATTTCACTTGGTTTGACCAGGAAATTGGAACTCCGTTCATAGTGACTATGTGACTACTACTAGGTTTCAAAATAGAGGCTTTAGGCTTATGTGGAAATAGTATAAGTTGAGTTTTGGATGCGTTGGGAGCAGAGCTGGCAAATGTCATGTACTCACGCGATATTTACAAAGATACTTCTGTCACTATCATTGGATGAGAAAACGATGATAGAGATTTTCTTCAAAATTTCATCGAATTTTTTATCATGACAGAACGTGATAGTGCTGTGATCATCGTGATTACTAGCTCATTTAATGCAATTAAAGTTACTTATACCGAGGAAATCTTAATAATGTATACCGATAACATACGGTTGTTTGCTTAAATTCATCTAAATCAGTTAGAAATGTTGATGTCAAAACCACATAAGAATGATTCTCATGAGTGCTTTATCATTGAAAAATGACAAGAAAGCTAATGCTAGGTAGTTTCGTCTCGTAATAGTGAGAGGATCTGTTTTCTCATCGTCACATGACGGCCGTAATATTTACCAGCTCTGGTTGGGAGAAAAGACTTCTTCCATTAGCGGAATTGCCTGTGTCATCGACGAACAAAGATTTGTGGCAACCCTGAGGCAAATCAGGGAGGTCCGAAGTGAAAATGTTATACAAAATAGGCCGAAGAATGCTACCCTGAGGAACTCCTGCTCCCGCAGGTAGTCGTTCAGATTTGGAATTTTGATAATTTACCAGCAGAGTTCTGTCAGTTAAATAATTTTGAACTAATTTCATAATATAGAGAGGAAAATTAAACTTTTTCAATTTAGCAATCAAACTTTCCTGCCAAACACTGTCGAATGCATTTTCTATGTCTAGAAGAGCAACTCCAGTTGAGCAGCCTTCAAAAGTGTTTGAACGAATTAAATTGGTAACTCTTAACAGTTGATGAGTAGTTGAGTGCCCATGGCGAAATCCAAACTGCTCATCTGCAAAAATTGAGTTCGAATTGATGTGAAGTATCATTCTATTTAAAATTATTGTTCCCCGAACAAATTGCACTACACTTTCTTTTAGCGGTGGAAACTATTGGTTCCAGATCAGCTCAAGCTGGAATATTTATTTCTTGTTTAGTATGTGCACGTTTTAACTAATTAAGGTAGATCAACTTACAATTTAGTGTAGGCTTCGTAGTTTTAGATTATATCCAATTTGATTTCCACTAGTAGGGTATAGTTTAAGATTTAGCAACTAATTAAGTTCGAACGCTACGAGAATCCGTACCATCACCATGATTGAATAATTGCCTGTTTGGATCAATTTTAGGTTAAGTTCAGCATAGAAATAGAATAATCAATTTATAGCTTACGTTTAGAGATTAGGTATAGTTCTGTATGTAAATAATAACTAGTATTAGGAATTCACTTGTTGAATAATTAATTTTAACAAATTTTAGAGGTATTTTTCCAATTAAATTAACGTTTTGGTATATGAGACACCAGTCCAGCAGTGAATCCACTTCAGTTCGCCGTTCACACGAGCTTTTTCCTTTTCCTCCTTTTACCTGTCATTCGTCACTCCTTTCATCGGCCGCCACTGTCAAGGTTCACCGGTGCTATCGGTTAGATGACCAGCGTTGCTAGTTAGCGTAGCAACAATTATCTTTTCAAAAAGTTTTCTTTTTGAAGAAATCAAACATATTGGACGGTAGCTAGAAGCTTCAACTGCAGACACTTTTGCATTTTTTCCATTTTTCGGGATGTATGCCAATTAGAAACACATGTTAAACAATTTTTTGGGAGTTTTTTTATGAGAGTATAGAAAATTCCATCATCACCTGGAGCTTTCATATTATGAAACTGTTAAGTCATAGATCTTAATTCGTCCAAATCAGTGCCCCAGGAATCATCAAAATCATTTTCCCAAGAGAACAAATTCAGATAATCCCGAGCACCCTGATTCTCAATAGGACTAGTAAGACCCAAACTGAAATTATGGGAACTCTCGAATTGCTTAGCAAGTTTCTGAGCTTTTTCCAAATTTGTGATAACAATTTTACATCCTTCTTTTAGCGCTGGAATAGGCTTTTTAGATTTTTTCAAAAATTTTGTTATCTTCCAAAAGGGTTTGGACCTCGGGTCTACTTTAGAAGCATTATTTTCAAAAGTTTTGTTTCTCAGGGTAGAGAATCGTTTTTAATGTGTTTTTTGCAAATTCCGCCAGATAACTTTCATGGCAGGATCGCGTGTTCTTTGATATTGTCTCCTAGGGACATTTTTAAGACGGATCAAGAGCAGATCGTCTATTATAATTATAATTCAATCGAATTTATCAGCTCTTGCTTCAACTATAGAAGTTGTCAGAGATTCAAGAGCATAATCAACATCATCTTTGATTTGCAAAAGAATATTTGGATCGAAGTTCGATATTTGGTAATTGAATAGGAAGTGTGTGAGTGGTTGCAGTCTCCATGTCAACGATGGCCTCTTCCACGTCAGGTTTTGAGGAGATCGCATATCCTAATCCCTTGTAGAGAAGTGTCAATTGTTCTTCTGAAAACTGCTGCGTCGAGCGATTTACCACAAAACCTTCGACGGATTGAACCACAGCTGTGTTAACTGAACTCCCCTTCTTAGATCTTCTCATCATCAGGGAAACGTCTTCGTTCAATTTCGAAATCCATAGGAAACCAACAAATACAAATAGAGTAATACCAAGCACTTCATATCATTCCCATCAACACAAAATGGCCGCTTTTCACCACATGGTTCACAAATCAAAGAAAATAGCTCACATTTTCGAAATCGCTAAACTTATTGGGTATCAAGAAAAACAATTCAAGCAGTAATCGATAACAGAACAAGGGATCATTTTAGGCGTATTTCGACAACTCTTACACCAGTAACTGAGGGCTTAAAACGACTATCGGCGAATTTCGACAAAAACATTACCAAACCATTGATTTCGAAGTTTAGAAGTTTTGGCCTAGATTTAGTATTCAGCAGCAGGACAAATCAGCTGAAGTCACTGTTAGGATCAACAAAAGATTCAATAAATGTCATAGGGAAAGCCGGAGTCTACAAAATCTCTTGTCCAGATTGCAATGAAATCTACATTGGTCAGACGAAAAGGACTTTGGAAACAAGGTTTAAGGAACACATCGCAGAGGTAAAAAAGTCTAACAAAGAGATGGATAAAGGACTTCATTAAGAATTTAAATCCCAGTTACAAAGGGGCACAATTTGACAAAGGATAACATTAATATCCTGCGGAGTGTATCTTCGCCTTAGAAACTAGACGTAGCTGAAAGTTTAGAAATATTTAAACAAAATATTTATTTTTGGACGTCCATCAACATTGCTTAATAGAGATCAAGGAAACGGATACTCGAGACTCTTTAGTATGCTACCAAAAACCACACATCGTAGCATGCCTCTACCTGTTGGAGACTGCATTCAGGTACCTGGTTAGGTTAATTGTGCCATGGCAGTGGATACCTGCTGATTTTAAGTACCTATTGATTAGTTTATAACCCGTAGATAAAAGATGGATGGAGAGATTGATTTGGTGTTGAGTACTTGGCACTGATGAAGTCTGCAAGTAGTAGATGAAATACGCGTATATGTCAAAAGATAAGCAATTATACGGAATTTAAAGGAAATAAACCAATACACTCAAAACTCTTCAAAATATTACCATTGGAATTGCTTTGAGCATTATTCCATGAGCGGTGTTTTGCATTAAAATCACCAATAGTGAAGAATTTAGACCTGTGAAGGTCACCCTTGAGAAAAATTCTTTTACTGGCCTACGCATTGGAATGGCAAATAGACAGCTATAAACGTAACCAAATTTTGTTGCGACAGAAACTCCCAAAGTTCCAAAAACTTTGGTTTCAAACGAAGAAAGAATTTGATGTTTGATACGTCTATGAAAAATAATGGTCTCGCCACAACGGCGATATGCACGTTATGAACTCTCAAAAAGTTAAATAGCTCTTCCTTATTATCTCTAAGAGATCGAACATTCCAATTTAAAATTTTCAATGATTTAAAACCCATTACTGAATTTCAAAGTCATGACGATATTGTTCGCAAATTTTACTTCAGTTTGAATAGCATCAAACATGGAGTTAGTTTTTAACATTTCAGTAATCATGCCAATGAATGCAGGTATAGATGAAGAATTTGAAGCAGGGGTGATATTTGTAACTACGGGTACGAATAAGAATTTGTTCCTTCAGCAGAGGAGGAATTTATACCCGGTCCGAAACGTGGAGCGTTTCCTACCTTTCACTTAGAACGAGCTTGTAGAATTGCTTTGCGAGTCTTACATTCCCAAAAAATTGGATTTGTGGTATTCACAATTTCTTAGTATCTTCCTTGCATTACTGGCATGTAGCATTTTTTTTGTTACGTGACCCCATCCCTGGCACTTACGGCACTGGGTGAGGTTTTGGAAATTTCCTCCAGTCTTCCTGAAGTGTTCCCACTTCACTCGAACATGGAGCATAAGGCTAGCTTTTTCTGAATCTTGTCCAAGGTTTCAGCCAATCCATGGCATTCACCCCCACGGCCAATTTGCAGTGAATACTTAAATTTCACGAAGTTCAAAAGTTCCGTGCGAAGAGCATGGACATAGGAAGTGGCTACGACAATAGGAGGAATCTTTTCCTTCTTGGCATTACGCCGGGAAAGTTTACTAGAATTTCTCCTGGATGATGGATCATTCTCAACATCTGTGAGCAAATCAAATCGATTGCTCAATTTAATTCCATCAGAAGAGAGATAAAGAGATTGCCTATTTCTTTTTGCGTTTAGGCGACATGGCGGCAGTAAAACTTTTATCCAAATCAACTTCCAAGCAGATTACTATAAGAATCTAAAGGATTGAAGAGGAATTTTCCAAATCGATATCCAAGCAAGATTACCTCGGTTGGGGTTCAAACAAGGATCAAAGAGGAATAAGTGTCGAACAAGGTAGAAAATTTACTGGTATATTGAGAACTGAAGCAGTAACACTTCCTTCAGCAAAAAACAAATAGATCCGCACGGCAAGAAAGCAGCGGGTTTTCTCAGTGATGTTTTGCTTTTTATTCCGGTTTGGGACTTTTTGCACCTTGTAAACATGTAACCCAGTACGCTTCAGTGATTTTTGCACAAAACCGACTAACACCTTGGACTTTTCTCTTGATACCGCCCATTAAATTCTGCACAACTTTCTTCCTAACTTTTCGTTGTGCTGCAGACCAAATGTCCTTGAAGCAGTCAACAGAGCTTGCTTCTCTTCCATCTTTCTTAACCCTCCGTTACTCACGCTGTTGTACTTTGTACAACACACATGAGTTTTCCATTGCCATTTTGTTGCTGACTTACCAATCGATCTGAAACCAACGAGTATTCCTCAAAAAACTTTTTATGATCGAAACAAGCTAAATTTTGATTACAGTAAACACCTAAATATGCGGATAATAGGGAAAATGTGAATGGAAACCGCGTAAACTGTGACCATACTACGTGGGATTCGACTTAATTGATTGCAACATGGAATATATCGAAATCCTGACCAGATAGAAAGTTACGCTCTCCGACAAAGTTGTTCAGGAGATCATAGCCTTGTCGCTGGCGGACAGTAGTTCAGAATTTTCTCACTACGTAGCGCTAGTATACATGTGAAATTCTCGCATATGATATATCTCGAGATCCTGACCAGATAGAAAGTTACTGTCTTTCACAAAGTTTTTCAGAAGGTCTATTGCTTGGTGCTCAATAGTTCAGAATTTTCTCACTACGAAACGCTAGTATATACGGGAAATTCTCATTTAAAATATCTCGAGTTCACAACCAGATAGAAAGGTACTGTCTTCGGCATAGTTGTTCAAGAGGTCAAGGCTTTTTCGCAGATGGACAGTAGTTCAGAATTTTCTCACTATGCGGCGCTAGTACATACGTGCTTTTCTCGCATATTCAATAGCTCGAGATCTTGATCAGCTAGAAAGTTGCTGTCTTCGGCAAAGTTGTTTAGGGGGTCAAGACTTTTTGGCTGGTAAACTGTAGTTAATAATTTTCTCACCACGTGGCGTTAGTATACATGTACACTTCTCGCATATGCTATATCTCGAGATCCTGATCAGATAGAAAGTTACTGTCTACGACAAAGTTGTTCGGGAGGTCAAGGTCTTTTGGTTGGTGAACAGTAGTTCAGAATTTTCTCACTTCATGGTGCTAGTATGCATGTGAAATTCTCGCATATAAAATATATCAAGTTACCAGTACCAGATAAAAAAAATACTGTCGTCGGCAAAGTTGTTCAGGATATTACAAAATTTTTGCACGTGGACAGTTGTTCAAAATTTTCGCTACTGAAATGTGAAATTCTCTCGAGATCTTGACCAGATAGAAAGTTGCTGTCTTTAAACAAAGTTGTTCAGGAGCTTAAAGCCTATTTTTGGTGCACAATGTTTCAGAATTTTCTCACTACGTGGCGCTAGTATACACGTGAAATTCTCATATAAAATATCTCGAGAATCTGACCAGACAGAAAGTTACTGTCTTCGGCAAAGTTTTTCAGAAAGACAAGATCTTTTCGTTGGTGGAGTAGTTCAGAAAATTATCACTACGTGGCGCTGGTATACACGTGCAATTCTCATATATGCTACAGCTCGAGATCCCGAACAGCTAGAAAATTACTGTATTCGGCAATGTTGTTTAGGAGATCACAGCTTTTTTGCTGGTGAACAGTAAATAGTTCAGAATATTTTCGGTATGCGGCGCTAGTGTGCATGTAACATATTTTTATATGCTATAGCTTAAGGTCGGGAAGTAATTGTCATCGTCAAAGTTGTACATGCAACAAAGTTCTTCCGGATGGTGAACATGAAAATGTGTTTTGTTCAAAACTCTCTCATTTTACGTCCAATTTTTGATCTCCTTAGGTTATTTGAATGATATGAATGGTATAGCATAAGGGCTCTACTACTACTTTTAATTTCAATTTTTTTTTTTCAAGTCGATTCTGAGAAAACCAATTATAATTCTTCAGAGTAAATTTTGAAAAATAGTGTTATTTTGGGAGGACCTTTGCTATACAAAATTTGAAAATGATATTGAGTACTTTGTCTCTTCGTATTTTCATTAAAAATTTTTAGCATATTCTAAAAAGAATGAAAATTGGACGTTTTTAGGGCGTGTCCTTAAACTTATGATCGGGAGTGTACGGTTTTATAAATTTCTCAATTAAACTGAGCAAAAGTGCCTCTCTCTCTGAGTTAGTCTTGTTGTCCGTGCACACGTAAATACACGGATTTTTTTTTATTCTAGACCCCTCAATAAGACATTTTTAAATTAGCCTAAAATGAAAGAGAGACTCTAAACATTCATTTGGTAGAAGTTTCAGCGATATTGATCCTTTAAGATAATGTTTCCTATCTGAGATACGTGTTACCACTAATTTATCAGAGGTATACAAGTGGAATGACTCACCCCAAGTTATGGTATCCACAAATCTGCATGAAAATCTTCACCAGTGAAAGAAATCCAGAATATATTTGTCTTAGCGGCACCGGTGGTGTAGTGGTAAGCATGAATACCTCTCACCCCAGCAGGCCTGGGTTCAATCCCAGTCGGCGCCGCCGGGATGTTCTGAGGCATAACATCTCTGATCACGCCTTCCTAAGGGAAGTAAAGCGAAGTATATGTGAAAATTTCACGTATATACTAGCGCCACGTAGTGAGAATTTTCTGAACTACTCCACCAACGAAAAGATCTTGACTTTCTGAAAAACTTTGCCCAAGACAGTAACTTTCTATCTGGTCAGAATCTCGAGATATTTTATATGAGAATTTCACGTGTATACTAGCGCTGCGTATTGAGAAAATTTTGAACTATTGTGCACCAAAAACTAGGCTTTGATCTAATCAACAACTTTGTCGACGACAGTAACTTGCTATCTGGTCATGATCTCAAGATATATCACATGCGATAATTTCACATGTATTGTAGCGCTACGTAGTGAGAAAATTTTGAACTACTCTCCACCAGCGAAAAGGTTATGATCTTTAGAAAAACATTTCCCAAGACAGTAGCTTTCTATCTGGTCAGGATCTCGAGATTTTCCGTGTTTAGTTAATTCAATTAAGTCAAATCCCACGTAGCACATTTTCTCTTTTATCCGCATTTTTTGTGGGTTAACTCTGATAAAAGTTTAGTTTGTTTAGTTAAAAACAAAATTTTTTAAGGAATACCAGTTGGTTTCATATCGATTGGTAGCTCGGCTGCAAAATGGCAATAGAAAACTCACACTGTTGTACAAAGTACTCGTGTTACTAAAGTTGGCGCGAGTAACGGAGGGTTAAGATGCCGTTTAAATATTGCCCAGTATCTTTCGATAGGACGCAGTTCAGGGCAGTTTGGGGGATTTTGGATTTTTTTTTTCAACAAAATCGACTTGTTCCTTCTTGAGCATCTCCATAGTGAGCAGATGTCGGATCCGGCCAAAAAAATGGAGGATCCGTATGCTTTCGGTAGATGGGTAGAGTCGTTTTTTGATGCATTCACCATTGATTGTGCCCGTTGTGAAATACGAAGAACTCTTCAAGCCACAGAAGCAAATGGTTTGCCATACCAAAACCTTTTTTCCAAATTTTTCGGTTCGGATGTATCGCACATCATCAGACACATCTGTCCTCTGCTTAGCGTTGAAAAATTGCGGCCCGGGAAGTGTACTGGTATCCAATTTGACATACATCTCGTCGTCCATCAAAATGCACCGGTTCGGCTTTTGAAGGAGAACGTCATTCAAGTTCCGTTACCGTATTTTCGAAGAAGCTTTCTGTGAATCCGTCCTTTTGGGTGCTTTTTGCTTCTTGTAGGTTCTGATATTGTAACGTTTTTTGATATTCTGCACAGGTCCGACGCTAATATCCAATTTTTTTTTGACAATTTCACGAACGAAAAACGGGTTATTTGATTTCAAAATGCGTCCTCTTTAGTGGAATAATCTTTACTGAAACTTGTTATTTTGTAATCCTATAAATGAGTAAACTGAGTAAATTTGTGCCAAAACCAGTGATAAATGACCTATAAATGATCACTGCTGTTAAAAACTGGATCACACCAAGGGCTAACAAAGGCACAACTGATGCTAAAACTGGTGCTGACACTAGAAGCTTTGAATAATTTATTAAGATTATTGTGATGCAAATTCAAATCGTTTTATTCAAACTTCAATTCAGCGGACGTTACATATACTTTTGTATTACATTATAAAACTACGTACTTTGATCATGAAAAATATAAAAAAAAACAGTAAAGTAATCGCATATCAGTCCCATTCTGAAATTCAATCGTCTAGAAATTAAGTTCCAGTTCTGCTTTTTGAATTGCCACATTTTTCGCTGTTATAACAAACATGGTAGCTCAATTGCAACTGATTTTAACTTGAAAAATATCAATAAGCTCACTATGAGTTTTCAAATATTTACATGGACATTTAACTTCGTAACTGCGACTGCCATTTTGTCAATCCCTGCTTTTTCCATACGGGACAGATATGCGATTATAGGCAGTATAGTTTATGATCATATGAAAGAAGCAAAAATTCTAAAAAATTGGCCGTTTTGAAATCCATTGGTCATATTTCATCGAGTAGATGTGATTCGATGTGTCGCTTGATATGTGTATGATGGATAATAAATTTGACCATATGGAACCATAGTCCGGAACATATGGAAACGATTCCAAGGGAGGCCTGTAGGCATGTGGTTGTTCTCTATCGTTTCCGGGAGTTCCACGAAAATAATCAAAATGTTGTCGCAATGATAAGTGCTAACACATTCTCGAATATTAAAAAAAAGGAAGGGTCCTAGGGGAGAGTACCGCCCAACAGATGTAAAAACCTCTCACCAGAATAATGTAAAAAAAAACTTCCATCGCATCTCAGAGATAAACATTTTTGAAAATAAAAAGTTCGTCCCGGGTTTTTACGGGTTAAACTTATTTCCTATCCCTTCGCAAAGTTTCATCCAAACCGATATTTCAACTCAGCTCGATACAAACAGCTGTCTCATCTGACCGAATAGCCCAGTCTTAACAAGTTTTCCCTAGTAGATTGCAATTGTCCAAAGCCCATGCCATCGTTCATATAAGATATCTTGTCACCACTAAAATTCCGACCCCCCGTGTTCGTTCTTCTGGTTTCAGTTTTCGGCAGAGACCAATCGGAGCAGCAACTGCAGCTTCAACAGCAACACCAAAAGGCAGCAATGGTGCAGAAAACCGAGGTGCAGGACACGCTGTATCGGATGCTGAACGGGTTCCTGATGACCGTAACCTGCCGAGGGCAGATCGTGCTCGTTTCCGCGTCGGTCGAGCAGTTTCTGGGACACTGTCAGGTGAGTGGTTTAGCCTAGGTAAAGAAAAACAAAATAAATGCAGGCTTTCTAATTGAGCTGTTTTATGACGCGCCCGATCAAATGCTGATTAGATTCGAATTTCTTGTTTGTGGTTTGAAAGGTTGAACGGGTTTAGTCAGCCCACTTGCATCATTTTTTGTTTTGTCACTCATGTAAACTGGTTCTTAAGTGCACGGTGAACGTTAATGGGCGTTGTTATCAAATTGGCTCAACTGGGTCAATCTGAATCTGAAGTGTTTTTTTTTTGCAAGGCATCTCCTACGTAGAACAGGTCAGTGCTAATTGGTAATCTAGAAATCAAATGACATGTCATGAACAGTAGCTACCAATCAATCATCGGGCGACATTTATGGTATCTACGGTATTGAAAAATGTTTAACCTAATTCAACAAACAGCTCCTGGTGCGATTGCATCTCAGTAGCAATGCAGAATGGTCTTGATTGTCAACTCGAGTTGCAGTTTTTACAACTCTCGAGGTAAACTGGCTGCGGTATAAGCTGAATGTTTGTTTTTTTTTTGCAGTTTGGTTATTAATCCTGATATCAAGATCACAATCTCCGAACATTTCGATTGTCATTGCAGTTCCGAGCTAGTCGAAAAAACTATGTCCTTCGTATGATATTGCTGTCTGCTTTTATTACCCAAGTAGCACGCATATGTCACACAAAGTTGCAGCAAATTGAAAGCTCTTAAATGAGTCCCATAGCATTAACCTCGTCTGGTTTTTGACAAGTATACTGTGCAAAAAATAATTGCAAGGTAACATTTTCGCACAGACCTGAACATTGAAAAATCAAACTTATTACAATGCAGTAGCTGCTTTCGAATAGTATTCGTAAGCTACACTACTGAATTCGAGGTTAAGAAAACTTTAAGAAGTTCACCAGAAAATATGCGAAAATATTACTGCAGTCGTGAGCTAATGCAATGCATTAAAGTAGGTCGCAATAGCCAAAAGTTTGATAAACGCTGGTCTTGGACATCTCAGGCCTTCTCGTATGCACTCGTCACCCGGTTCGCAGTCTCCAGATCGGCAAACTGTTTCAGCAGTAAACACCGTTGCAATTTCTCGATATACGTTTTCCTTTTACTATGCATATTCTCACGTCACTTAAAGTAAAATTTTACGTAAATACAAAATCACTTACGTCACGCGCGTACGGTACACCGGTTGAGAAAAGCACGTGCTATGATCGTTTAAAAACAACATTCATTGTTCAAATTCAGTACCAGCATGCATATTCCGAAAACCTAAGTTACGCGAGCGGAAACGAGTGACGTATTTTTATAAGGAATTTCACATTTGCATCCCAGCAGTGCGATCTATCGTAAGCAAGTTTGGGTACAAGAAGCGCAATTGGCGATTATGCGTCATTTTAGATGAAAATATTTCTGTACTATTGACGCCAAAACTGGCACGCGTCTTGTGGAGAAAAATACTCGAATTTGCATGACCAAACTGGCTACTTCTGTATTTGTTTACTCGTTTTGTCGATGCTGCATGATATCGGGTGATCAAACAATGTATGCCAAAAAGCTGACAATTTTAACACTTTTAATTAATACACACACAAAAGCAAACAGCCGCCCAGGACGGAAGTCTTTCTTGTTGACCCACTGCAGGATACTTGTATTGAGTCAATGAATACACAATCAACGTGATTGTTATGTTCTGCAGCATAATAATCACTTTGATCGCGTGCCGATATATTGTGGCTTATTGATGTTAAAGAATAGATTTTCACAGTTTTTATTTTACCCAAACAAAAACTGAAGTCAGTACACAAGGTGGTTTGTTCAGATGGTAAATAGTGTTGAGCATTTCGAGGCCAAATGGAAAAAAAGAAAATTGAATTTCAGATTCGACCTTCTCCGATTCGCTTGAAACTTTGTATAATTGCTTTTTATGGTCAATCATTAAAATTTGAGCTAAAATTTGGCCATTTTCAATCTCGCAAAATGAAATTCATTCCGACATTTGTTAGCCAATCCTAACTCGAAAACGTCACCTTCAATCGAAATGACGTCTAAGGCAAAGTTATTTGACCAAATAATTCGTTTTCAAGAAAAAATATTCTACAATAGAGTATTACTTGAAATTGTTTACGCATCTAGTTTTCCCAAAAAGGAATTGTTTTATTAAATTAAAAAAAAAATCCAAAATAGTGTTTCAAACTTTACTAACAAAAAATGACTCTTCAATATACATTGAGTTACGGCTCCGAAAAGCTAACGCAATTGAGCCTTGACATGTAAATGGATTCAACGTTTGGTTGTACTTTTGAAGTTTTTATATACATTTTTTGTTAGTTAATTTTTACTCAGAAAACGATTTTGAAAGTCTAAACATGTTTTCAGTACTTGCTTTTGGAAGTTTCCACAATCTTTCCCCCCGGAAGTTTACATGCCTTTCTAAGCAATTTTCTTTAGCTCCTTGATGGATGCTGCTTAACTTCTTCTTCTTCTTCTTCTTCATCATCGTCGCATTTCAAGCTTATTGCTGATCGCATATTAGCATCTTGCGTGCTCTCAACTTAGATGCACTTCCACAGTTATTAATTTAGACTTTGAAACAAATTTCTCAAAGTACTCAGGGCAAACCAAGGGAAGAACAGACGAATTGACACTTACCCGATCGTAGATAGCCTCACAACGGTAAAGCAATTCACTTTGCAAAATATAATTGCAACACTCGGTAGCTAGCATGCTGCGTTGCGGCCATTGGTCGGATGGGCGCCGTCAATCAGCAGATCGACCACAATAGTGGGTAAACCACGAGGGAGAGATAGATACTGCACGAGCAAAGTCCAGTATCAAAATGACAGCAAATTGAAATCAAGTTTTGATATCAACTTCAAACTGAAATCTTAATTTGATTTCAGTTTACGCAATTGACAAATTTGATACCTAATTTTTTTTCATTGTGCTGTACATTTGCTCTTCAGAAATATGTTGTTGCGGGTTTGTTTTCATTGCCTTAGCATAACATCAAATTGAATACTTGTTTTGTTATCAACAGGAAATTTATATCAAATTTAGTTTTCAGTTTGCTCTCGCTGATAGTAGAAATAGATTTCAGTGTGATGATATTTTAACTGTTAAAACGACCAAAAAATGACAGCAACCTGAGTAATCATTATCAGCGAAATCACAACATCAAATTTAGATTTCAATTTGATCTCAGACTTTGCTCGGGTGGTTACTCACGTACCTTACCGTGCGATATGCTGATCGCTTCGCAGGGTGTTTGTAGTGGTGTGGGTTGCGAACTACCAACAACTGGGGTCGGGTCACGTGGTAAAGGGTGAACATTATGTTAACAGCAATTAGCCGATCGCGTTCGGACTGATGATTGGCGGCTGCTCACTGGCAAGGCCGCGCCTGGATTTCGAACGAGGATTCATTCACAAGTCTTCTCATCCGTGCAGGATGGCATTCACCGACTACACGGGACCGTATGTTGACGGACGGTCTATTTTCACTCGAGATCACCCGATTTTCTTCTGTGCGCACTAGAGTGGAATTTTATAGGTAGGGAAAGGAACTAACGAAATCGGGCACGTGTCGAATGCTTCGATCATTAACGTACCCAGGCAATCCGATCAAAACCACCACACAAAAGGTTCAAAGGACACCACTCTACCTCTTTCACCTCCTAGTAATGTGTCATTGATAAGTCACAATCTCACCACCTAAAGTTTTTTTTTCCGCACTCAAACTGCCCGATGTATTTTTTTCGGAGATAATTCTCCAATCAATAGCCCTCAAGTAAAAAACCGCGTAGTCGAACTTACTGGTGATTTTTCCAAGAATCAAAAGAGGCTCTCTCACTAGGAGGAATACCTTATATATCCTCTTCTCTCCTGTCGCTGATCTCTCTCGGTAATCACCCACTTCCTGTTGATGCCAGAGTTGTAGACGCCATGTTTCGTGCAGATGATAACACCATTCGTGCTCTAGAGATTCAGCAGGATTTGTGTTGACGGTTGTATAAAACTAGATTTATAGTAAGAGATGAACCAGCCCAAGGCTAAAAATCTCTCTAATAAAGCAAAAAAAAAATAAAACTAGATCCCTATCTAAGGCTTTTTTTGTATAATGCTTATTTGGGAGTAATCTAGTCGCGCCATTGATTAGTATTTATTTATTTGGAGGAAAAAGCCCACACTAGTGGGCGCAAAACCTCATCATTTCAGTACCAACAGATAACATGGAATCCTACAGATACATTTGCTTGAACTAAGTCCTAAACATATAAAAAGATATTAATGATAACATAATTAACATAATTTAAATACAGAAAACAGCAACCGCCAGGAAGTTAAAAGTACATTATAAAACAGGTTATTATGCCTAACACGGGAGATATTAAAATCAAAGCAGTTATAACATTTGTTGAAAATCTTGCACATGCTAGACAAAGGCTCATTAGCGCCGTAGTTTGTGTGAGAACGTAGATTTACGTGTCTGATATTGACATTCAACTGCTGCAGAAGTGTACCGCAATTAATGTCCGATCGTAGGAGATCAGCGATGAAGGTAGCCTTAGAGACGCCTCGGCGAACACTAAGTTATTGTAGGGACATCAAATTACAGCGACTTTCATAACTAGGGAGATTGAAAGGATCACTCCAGGGTAGCCAACGAAGAGAGAAACGTACAAATCTTCGCTGAATGGCTTCAATACCCCGTTGCTGTAAAAAGGAGCCCATACTTACTACGGAACAGTACTCTAATGTGGAGTAGACTAGCGAACAATAGAGTGTTTTTAAACAGAAAATGTCCAAAAAGTCTTTGGCGAAACGAAAAATGAAACCAAGTTGAGAAGATGCCTTAGCGGAAACATAAGCCACATGGTCCTTGAAGGTGAGTTTTGAATCAAGTAGGACGCCTAAGTCTTTAATGGTAGATTCACGGCTTAATATTTGCTTCTGCAGGCTGTAAGCATAACAGATAGGTGATTTTTTCCTGGAAAACGTTATAATGGCACATTTAGAAGCATTTAATACCATCTTGTTCTTGTCACACCAAACAGTAAAAACGCCCAGCTGCTGCTGAAGAAACAATGCATCAATTCGATCTTTGAAATCGTCAGCATAAGACAGCTTCAGGCAACGGATCGAAAAATGAACGTCATTCAGATACAATAAAAATATGAACGGTCCCAGATGACTGCCTTGAGGTACACCAGAAGAAACAGCGAACGGTTGAGAAAAATGATCTCCAACCTTCACTGACATATGTCGACCGGTGGGGTATGAGCGAAGCCAATCAAGAAGGGAACCGTGAAAACCAAGTCGCTCTAGTTTGGCCACTGCAATCTCGTGATTGATTTTTTTAAAAAGCAGCAGAAAAATCGGTGTTGATAGCATCCACTTGATGACCTCTTTCCATCTCGCGTATGATTGATGATGTGTATTGAACGGGATTTGTAGTGGTCGACCTCTTCGGCATAAAACCGTGTTGTTCAGTTGCGATATAACTAGAGCATGTGTGTTTTAAATAATCTAGCACCAATAGTTCAAAAAATGGGCCTCCCTTAGCTCAGTCGGTAAAGGTGCAGCTACAAAGCAAGACCATGCTGGAGGTGGCTGGGTTCGATTTCCGGTTCGGTCTAGGAATTTTTCGGGTTGGAAAATTTCTCGACTTCCCTGGGCATAGAAGTATGATTGGACTTGCCACACAATCATATCAATGCAAAAATGGTACAGGCATCGAAAGCTCTCAATTAATAACTGTGGAAGTGCATCTAGAACACTAAGTCGTGAGCACGCAATAAGCTAATGTGCGATATGCAATAAGCTTGAAATGCGAAGAAGAAGAAGTTCAAAAAGTGTTGAGACTGCACATAAAGCAGGGATACCACGGAAGTTGGACACCGACTGCTTATTACCTTTTTTGAAGACAGGGAAAACAAAAAAATCCTTCCAGCAGTCGGGAAAGATCCCAGAATCCAAAGAGAGGTTGAAGATGGATGCTAATTCAGTCAAGTCTAGAGAAGTTTTGGGAAGTTCAAAGGTCTTTCAAGCAGTTCCAATTCACCAGGAAAACAAGTAAAACAATAGGAAAGCTAGATTTTTGGAGAAGTTATAAGATATTGAAGAATTTGTTTCGAAAATTGGAGGGATGAACTTCATTTGAAATCTGATAACTGCGTTAATTATTTAAGTTATTTTCAGGAACATTTCGGGACCTTGGGAGTCTAAAGAATTCCAGGGAAATTAAGACATTTCAAGGAAACTTTTAAGAAACTACACATACATCATCAATTATCAGCTCAATTAGTTGGATGGCTGCCGTGCAATTCGGAGTATTCCTGTGTCTTGTTTATTGTTTATCAGTCTACAGGTTAAATGTTTACCCCAATGACACCTGTTCTACAACTAAATACAAAACTAACGAATAACATAAATTAACATAAAACTTGTTTAAAACTACGCTTGTTTGTTTCTCGTGACACGTTGAAATCGTACACATAATAACACCGGTTGAATACACGGGACATGCTTCGCAAAGGTTCGTGAAAGCCATAATTAGTTCTTGCCGGAGGGATGGTGATAAACGAGTGCGACCGAAGATTGCGACGACGTGTGTTGATGTCCAAGAGACTAAGAAGCGTAGGACTGTCAATGTTGCCTTGCAGAAGATCCCCAACAAAGCACGCTTTTGCCACGTTGCGTCTTGCTTCTAGTAATTCCAGATTTATAAGTAGACAACGGCTTTCATAACTGGGCAGGTTGAATGGATCTCTCCACCTAAGATGACGTAGAGTTTCATTCTGGTAATAAGGAGACCAGACGATAGACGAATACTCCAAGATAGGGCGCACAATTGAGCAGTATAAAGCTTTTAGGCAGTAAACGTCCTTGAACTTTTTTGCAAAGCGAAATAAAAATCCTAGTTGCGATGAGGCTTTAGACACAACGTACGCGACGTGATCCTTGAAGGTTAATTTTGTATCAACCAGAATCCCCAGGTCCTTGACTGTCGAATCACGTTGTAGATTCACGCCTCCCAAAGCATAACTAAAATGGAAGAGTGATTGCTTGCGGCCAAATGAAATAACTGAACATTTGGACACGTTCAGCGATATTCGAATAATATGGCACCATTCCGCGAAGGCTTCCAGTTGTTGTTGCAGAAAAAACGGGTCTTGTGGCTGCTTAATCATGTAGTAAAGCTTCAGGTCATCGGCATACGAGAGTTTTAGGCATTTCAAGATGAAATTGACATCGTTCATATACAGCAAGAATAGAAACGGCCCCAAGTGACTTCCTTGGGGAACACCGGACCAAACCGGAAAGGAGGGTGAAACGTGGTCTCCAATTTTGACGGACGTACTTCGACCGGTTAGGTAGGATCGAAGCCAGGAAAGCAAGTTACTGTTCATTCCCAGCTTGTCGAATTTAGCAACTGCGATTTGATGATTCATTTTATCAAACGCCGCGGATAAGTCTGTGTAAATAGCGTCTACTTGTTGACCATTTTCTATTTGGTGGATCACGAACGAAGTGAAACAAGTCAAATTAGTTGTCGTCGAACGGTTAGGCATAAATCCGTGCTGATCAATCGAAATGTAGTGTGCGTAGTTCTGAACCAGCTTATGCAGAACGATCACCTCAAACAGCTTAGAAGTGGCGCTCAACGCAGCTATGCCCCGATAGTTAGAAACAATCCGCTTGCAGCCTTTCTTGAAAACTGGGAAAACATACTACTGCTTCCAGCAGTTTGGGAATACACCAGATAGGTTGAATACTCTTGCTAGTGGTGTTGCAAGTGTATCCGCGCAGCATTTGAGGACAAGCGATGGAATCCCATCCGGACCACATCCTGTGGAGGATTTTAAATCCTTTCCGGCTGATATAACCATATCGTTCGTGATCACGAACTGTAGCCCAGAGGCCGAAAGTTGAGGAACATTTCTGGTGGCGACGGCTACATCCTGCGGGAAATTAGTGAAAACATTGCTGAATTGAGAACGGAACAGGTCGGCGATGTCATTGGTGGAATCAGCTTCGAACAATCCGTTGGTCATCGTAGAGGGCAGTCCGGATTCCATCCGTTGGTCATCGACGTAACGCCAAAAACTTCTGGGATTTGTCTTGAAGCGCCTTTGCAAATGGTCCTGATATGCGTTGTACAAATGATTATTAAGTTGGTTGTATTCAGTGCTCGCCGTCATATATCTCATTCTCGTGGAGTCCGTGCGATACTTGCTATGTCGTCTGAGAGCTGCCCGCTTCACAGTCCTAAGATGCTTGAGGTCAGCATTTGACCAGGCTGGCTTAGCCGGTTCGTGTCTAGACTTCACGGGAACGAACTGATCGATGGCATACCACAGGATACCAGATATGGTCGACGCAGCGAGGTTGGCATCACAATTTTGAAGCACCTCGTCCCAATCGACATGTGCGAGGAACTCGTTCTGCTGTTGAAGTCAGCCTTTCTGAAATCATAGGCGATGCTTTCAGAGGTATCTTGGAAGCGTTGGTGTGAACTTATCTTGAATTCCATCAGTACAGGAGGATGATGCCTGCAGATTTTAACGAGCGGTGATGAAGCTTGCATAACTGTGCTGTGCTCGCAAAGTTTCTCACTGATCAAGCGTACGATTGTTTTCATTTGCAATTCCACTCATTTGTCTGAGTCCAGCGGTGCTATACGCATCAAGCAGCTTCCGTGATGCCAGGCTAATCGAGGATCGTGATGTAATCGGGTACAGAGAACCATGTGGACTACGCTGCCAAGAGCGGCTCAAGTTGAAATCGCCTAGGATGATAACGTTGTCTCTTGGTCCTAACTGCGAAACCACCCAGTTAAGCGAATCGATATGCTTTTCGATCAAAGATTCATCGTTTACTCGATCAGGGGGAATATACACAACGCATACTCTACCTATGCATCGACAGTGGCAATTGCGATCCATATTTGCTCAACCGCCGAGCCATCAGGAGGGTCGAGCGTACGGGATTTAAAACTCGAGCGAACAGCCAGCAAAACACCACCTCCAGTGGTTTTGTTGCTATTCGAAGGCGACCGGTCTTGTCGATAAACGGAATATGATTCGCCAAACAACTGATTCGTTGAGGTATGTCCATTGAGCCAAGTTTCGGAAAGTGCGTAAACATCATAGGAACCGTCGCTGAAGGTCAATTGGTACTCGGCGAGAGAGCTGTTGATCCCACCATGTATTGCACGATTCAGGTATCGATAGCTGACAAAATTGATTGCAGTCTATGAATGGTGCTCTAACCTGTTAGTATTTTTAAGTTTTATGGTGAGCTGACTACAGATAAGTTTTACCCACATCCCAGAGAGAACTTAACTGTGTGTACATGCAGTTATAAAGCCTGTCCACCTTAAAAATTGGACACTTTTCTTTCAGTGTAGTTTTTGAAATATTTCACGAACCGCTGAAACGTTTCACTTATATGACAGCTGAAGTTCTCCACTTTGTTTCGTGGTACAACATGTTTACATTCTTGTTCAGTTTGGAAAAAAAATGGCGTCGAATAAAGTGGAAGTACGCAAACGCATTTTGTACGAACGGCAGCAAAATCCAACATTGTCGGTACACGATCTCGCCAAAAAGCTAAAACTGCCGAAGAGTACCGTGTTTAGTGTGTGTAATTCGTTTGACCAGCCCTTACCTGTGGATCGGAAGGTTGGAAGCGGAACAAATCGAAAAGTATGCTCTCGACAAATGGACCAGAAGGTGGTAGCCATTAATGAGAAACATCCAAACCGTAACAGGGTGTCGACTACCTGTAAAAACCTGAAAAATCAGGGAATATCAGGGAATTCATTTTTGGACCTGGAAAATCAGCGAATCTCGGAGAATTCAATCGAAATTCA
Source organism: Ochlerotatus camptorhynchus (assembly GCF_037179485.1). Lineage (NCBI taxonomy): Eukaryota > Metazoa > Arthropoda > Insecta > Diptera > Culicidae > Ochlerotatus > Ochlerotatus camptorhynchus. The sequence goes on from NW_027041014.1 coordinate 5,317,033, forward strand.
GGGAAATATTTCTTAATCACAGAAGTATGACAAACTTTGCTAGTTTCAAACAACTTAATTACTCGGTTTAGTTTGAGGATGGTTTGAAATTTTAAATAGAGTTGCGCATTTGTGGTTGCTCAATGCTTGATATGGCATTTTTGCAAGTTGAGAAAGAATTACTAAAATAAAAGGTATTTTAATGATTTTGCGCCTAATATAAATTCAGTTACTACTGGGTGTCGACTCATTCCTGAGTTAAACTGAATTACTGAGGGTTGATAAAAAATCTATTTCCGTAGACGTTGTTATTTGTTGCAAAATATAACCTCCAAATGGGTATGTGCGTCTCTTAATAGATGTTACGCATGATTGCGTCTGACGTAGATCCTTTGGGCGCATTGGAGCGCTTTTTAACAAATGCAAGACTGGTAATGAGTTAAGAGAAGAAAATGATTTTATTTTTTTCTGATCACTTGTAGTTCTTGTTCCTTATTGTGTTCCTAACAGCCTGACTAGCTCAGAGAAGAAACTGAAATGAGTATTTACGATAATGGCCTTGGAATAGCACTTTTATGATTGCATAATGATTCAAGAAACGTACAGTAATATTGCCTCGACAGCATAGAGTGGTGTTATTCAGTATTCTAGTTCTTCATTGTAAATCTGGTTATCTTGGAAAATTATCTTCTCAACGAAGTTTTAGTATTGCAATTGCGATAAAATTAAGCTACTGAATTTTGGAGGTGAAAGCGTTGTTTTTACGATTTCCCACCCTAGGAATCTGGCCGTGAATTAGCGTTTTGATAAGCGTATTATCCGGAATATCTTGTGGAGCTGGGTCTCAAATTGTACTCAAGGGAGAAAATTATAAAGGCATTAAAGACAAGTGTTTCATATGCAAGATGTAACACTGCTTCTAAGGGTGAGAAAATCGCCATGCCAAGGACCTCTTCTCATATCATGAAGTTAATCGAGCAAATTTGCTGCAAACTTTAAGCGATTAAGCAAGCCTTGTTTGTAGATTGATAACGAGATGGTTGCAGTTTGCTCCACACATCACTATTAATCATGAATTGAACTGATTCCCTGGCGCTTACAATTTGTTAATTAAGAAAAATGCGGTGCCTTCCCGTTTTTGGCAAAACGCGATTTCGGTCTTTTTTGCATCCTATAAAATGTATCGAACGCTTTATTCAATTTGAGATTGGCGAGAGGTACATGGGGTATTTCATGAAAAAATGTCCCGAAAGCACTACCCAACAAAAAATTTTGGCTGCAGACTAGCTGATACAGCCAAAATTTCCTTATGCAGTTAATTTGTGCCTGTAATAGGCTGGTCTGCAGCTAGAATAGTTTTTTTTTTTTTGGGTAGTACATATCTGAGGAAAGTAATAGCTAAAGAGGTCGTGTTGACAAAACCATGTACCTGGATTTTTTTGAAAATTACTGGAAAATCGGGGAATATCAGGGAATTTGGTTTTCTTCATTGAGTCGACACCCTGCGTAATGTGACTCGCATAGTTGGAAAATCAAAACCATATGTACAAAAAGTGAAGCAGAGGCATGGGCTGAAGGCGTACAAAGCTAAAAAGGTACCCAATCGTAATGATAAGCAAAATTTCACTACAAAAAGCCGTGCTAAGGAGCATTTCACCCAGTTTTTGCTATTTCTTGTATCATAATGGATGACGAAGCATACGTGCGCGAAGACTTTCAACAGCTTTCGGGTTTGGCTTTTACTGCAATGCAGAAGAATGCCATTGCCGAGATGTTCCGGACAAAGAAGCTTTCGAAATTCCCCAAAAAGTATTTGGTTTGGCAGGCCATATGTAGTTGCGGCCGGAAATCCAAAACGTTCATATCTATCTAAATGCTGTTGCTACCATTCATCGGAAGCCACGACACTCCAGCTCTGTTTTGGCCTGATTTGGCCTCTTGTCACTATGCAAGATCCGTCCTAGAATGGTATAATGCACCAGGGGTCAATTACGTGCCAAAGACAGCTAATCCGCCAAACTGTCTAGAACTTCGCCCAATAGAAATGGTGTTCTCATCTAAAACATTAGCAAGTAACCAGCTTTGAATTTACCATGCCAGCGCTGATGGAGAAGGCTTTGCGAAGGACAATATTTTGCCTACGCCATAGATTCAACATGGCGTCCAATGTTTTTGTTTTGATTATTTTGATCATCGTTAAACACCAGCTAAAATAATTCGAATTACACCAGTAATGCAGGTTTCTAATGAATCAGCACCGACGTTCCGTCCAGTCCCGTCACCGAATACTTCCAGAACTACGGGGAAGTTTTATGATCTGATTTCAAGAAGCAATCCAATAAATTCAGGAAAATTTCTGAAACTTTACAGAAGTTTCCAAAACTTCAAATGAGTTAAAATATTTTAAGGAAAGTAACGTGAAGTTTGAGGTGGTTCTAAAAACCTCAAAGTATTTCCATGAATACCAGGAAAATTTCGGAAATTTCAGGAAAGTTCTGAGAGCTTCTGAAAAATTTCTAGAGTTTTAAGGCAGGAAAATAGCGATTACATTCAACCAAAGTGTTTTGTTACTTGTTCACGATTTTCAGAGTTGGGAGGAAATGCTATACTAATATCAAAATGAAATTATATTTACCTACTACTCCCAACTCTACCCATCAAAAAGTTTCAAAAATGAAAGATATTCCTGAAAACATCAAAGAAGTTACTTGAGAAAAATTCCGGAAACTCAACAGAAGCTCCTATAGATCCAAGTGCAGAAAACGTCCGGAAATTAAGAGATCTTCAGGGCAGCTTTATTAATTTCAGAGCTATTTCAGAAACACTATCAAAAGAATAATGAGAACTTCAGGACAGTTCCAAGAAATATTAGATAATATCAGACTGGTCCACACATTTGATAGGAACTTTACAGCAGATCTGAGGAATAAAAGCAAATAACGAGGATTTTGGGGAAGATTAATGAACAAACTGCGCGATAATAAAGTAAGATCTGAGAACTTCTTTAAAACTTCGACCTCTTCAGGGAAGCTTCGAGAATTTCAAGGCGCTTCAATCAACTTCAAGGAAACTGCTGGAACTTTTGAAAAGTTCCAGGGCTGTTACAACAGGCGCGGATTTCGCGAATTTCGCGGATTTCGCGATTTTCGCGGATTTGAACTTTCAGTCGCGAAAATCGCGGAAACATTAAATGATGTCGCGAAAATCGCCAAGGGACTGATGTGCTGTCACAAAAATTGTGGAATTCATTGTAACCTTTCCGTCACGGATTATTTTGCTGTCATCAATTTTGTTGTTCATTTGGCTCTCAATTTTTTACCGGTTAAAACCAAACACCCTGCAAATAATCGAGAAATGATCTCAATTCCATAAGTCACACCGGATTTACACGGAAATTCCCTGAGGTCTGTCCAATGCAAGTCATTTTCCTTTTTTTTCCAAGGTGAACATAGCATTTTTCGTTGTCAAATCATAAACAAATTGTATATATGCGAGTAAATGCCATGTATACCGGATATTCTAGGTTCTCCAAATCGTCCTGGAGTTCAGTTGATTTTTTCTACTATATAAACCAAGACTCCAATAATGTCTGTGGTATCGAAATATGTCCAACCAGATTCAAAGTGTGAATGTAGATTGTACCCGACCTATTGCTACGTATACAAGATGTTATAGGTTCTGAAATCATTCTGGAGATCAGATTATGTTTCTACTAAATCACCCAAGCCTAATTCAATATCTGTAGTATCGAAATATGTCCACATAAATTTGCAGTGTCTATGTGGATCATGCCAACCTATATTCGTGTATGCCAAATATTTCCTAAGGATGTCCATATCGATATTTCGATACTACAGATCATAGATCATCTGGTATACGTGGAAATAATTAAACATTTTCCATATAGCCACTACGAATCTGTTTGGACATAATTCGATACTACAGACTGTATCCCAGTCATGGTTGATCTAGTAGAATAAATCACCTGAACTCCAGAACGATTTGGAGAACTTAAAACATCTGGTATACATAGCAATAGTTCATGCATGATTCACATAGACACTGTGCATCTGTCTGGAAATATTTTGATATTAAAGACATTGTCCCAATCTCGGTTGATCTAGTAGATCAAATTATCTGAACTCCAGGACGATTTTAAGAATTTACATCTGGATTACTCGGAAATATATCATGCATGATCCACATAGACACTTTGAAACTGATTGGACATTTTTCGATACTACAGACATTATTGCAGTTTTGGTTGATCTAGTAGAAAAAATCAAATTTGTAAAACCTATAATTTCCAGTACACATAGTAATAAGTCGTGCATGATCCACAAAGTCACATATATATGATTCGGTTATGATTTGCCAACGAAAATACAATGTCTCACCATTGGACAGACCCCAAGAAATATCTGTGTAAATACAGAACCGCGACGTGACCAACAAGTGTGACTTATGAAACTCTGGTAATTTCTCGATTATGTGCAGGGTGTTTGGTTTGAATCGGTCAAATATTGAGAAAACTAGCGCCAAATTAACTACAACATTTAGGACAGCAAAATACGTCAGAGACGCAAAGGTTAACTTTTTTAAATAATGCTTCATCAAATCTAGGCCTGTATTATTCAATAGAAACATTCATAAACTAGGGGTGACCCCGGCGTAGTGGTTAACATCCATACCTCTCACGCCAAAGTCACGAGTTCAAATCTCACCCCCGGACAAGTCACGAATGCCTCAAGAGTGTTAAAGTGACCATAATAATAATAATAAAAAAAAAAAACATTCATAAATAACTGATTTTTTTTCAAAGGATACAAACGATACTCCTTTAGGTCAGTCGGTAAAGGAGCAGCTACAAAGCGAGGCCATGCTGGAGGCGACTGAGTTCGAGTCCCGTTCGGTCTATTAATCTTTCGGGTTGGCAAATTGCTCTACCTCCTTGGGCATAGAATGGTACAGCCCTAGAAAGCTCTCAAATCAATGTGAAGGTACTTCAAAGAACACTAAGTTCAGAGCAGGCAAAATCTAATATGCTATATGCTATAAGCTTGAAATGCCATGTAGTAGTATGCAAATGGTATTTTTAGGTAATGAAAACAGTTTTTTTTGTCGCGGATTAGTATTTGAAGTCGCGGATTTCTTTTGCGAAATCGCGGTTTTCGCGGATCAAATTTAGAAAATATTGTAACAGCCCTGAAGCTCTAATAAATTCAGGGAAGTCATTAAAAACTTCTGCGAAGTCCACAGAACTTGAGAAAATAAATTAATATTTTATAGAAATTCCAATAGCCACAGCTCGTAGATCTTAAAGGCAATCCCAAAAACTTCAGGACAGCTGAAGTTTAAAGATCTGTATGCGTATACTCCTGAGAAATTTAAAAAACTTCATACATATTTTGGGAACTTCACAGAAGTCCAGACATGTTCAGGGTAAGAGCTTCCAAGTCGCTTCGATAACATCAGAGATGGTCAATGAGTTTCAGTTCAGTTCAATAAACTTAACTAAAAACTCAGGGAATTTCCGAAAACTGTAGTTCTGAGGTCCTCAGAGAATTCCAGAGAACTCCAGAAAAGTTTTGAGATTTTTAGGCAATTTCACAATTTTCAGGGAAGTTCCGATTACCTGAACCAATCAGAGAACTTCAGAGCAGTTCCATTAATTATTTGCAGGAACTTCCAATTGCCGAGGAATCATGGAAAATTGCTTAAATTTCAGGAATATTGGGTACTCTAGATTGGTATGCACTTCCCTCAATTACAATTATGGGCATTCTTTTAAGGGACACATATGCTAAATCTGCGAGTAACCAGTTCTAAATATACCGTGACATCACTGGATACGTCTCTTTGAAAAAGTTATCGAGAACTGAACTGTTTGAATACATGATCGAACAAAATACGTCAAATACACCTTCGTATGACAGGTGCAAACCTGTCCAAATCCGTCCGTAAAACTTATTTATTTTGGCATTTCTAATGGCAAAATAGTGAATTTTCCATAAACTTTAACGGAAAATAACTCACCAATACTGGCGGAAACTGCGTTTTTTGCCACCCATTAGCCATCCATCTAAAGTATGGTTCACTTAGAAGCCGCACACTTTATTTATTCTAAAGCAGCGTCTCTAGTGGTCGGATTTGGAATGTTTTGACAGCGATTTGTTTTGAAAGTACACGTGTTTCAGTGGTGAAAGTTTCGTCTCGATACGTGCAGTATTAAAAGGTGTACTAGATGGAAGTCGAGAAAAGAAAATTGTCCGGGAACCTGCCTGAAATCCATCTTGACATAGGTTTCGTCCTCCATGAGAAGGCATCCTCTGTACTTCCTCTGGACATTTCTGGCCACTAGATTCTGCTTCATCGTCCTGTTCGGTTGCTTGAAGGCATGGAATGAACGATAACCTGCTCGCAGACGGATCCGCTGGCATCGTCTTTTTTGGCGACATCCCGATCCGAAAATCCTGGATTTCTCTTGATCGGCCTCAAGTCCCACGTTGGGCGCCAAAATGTAGCGCGCAAAACGCGGCTAACGGTTTTCCGTCTTCTGAATCGTTCCCTGGCTTGATAAACGGACGGCTTAAGTGCCACCTCCAAGGAGGACCGTCCGTCGAGTCTTGTTTGTCCGGCTAGAAACCCGACCTCAGGGCGGGTTTGTTCAATCAGAACCAAAAATTTAATTTCAAAACGAAACTGAAGACTCAAGCGGTACGATGGATCGAGATTCTCCACACAAAGAGGTCGCCTCAATCGCGATGAGATAATAGTTGATGCTACCGATCGTTCTACACTACCGGTGATAAGTTTAAGGACACCCCAAAAAACCATGCAAATATGTTTTGTTCAATTTTCGATCTCCAAAGGTTATTTCAATAGTATGAATGATATAGCATGAGGGAAGGTCCATTAATTATGTCACGCAAATTTGGCCCATTTTCAACCCTCCCCCCTCCCACCTTTGTCACATTTTTTAAATGGACCTTAATTGTTTTTTTGTAAGGCTCGTCACAGTTTCCAAAACCTCCCTCCCCCCTAAAAGTGTGACATAATTAATGGACGATCTCTAAGTGTTCTACTGCTAGTTTTATTTCAAAATTTTGCCAACCCAATTCTGAGAAAATCAGTCACGATTCTTCAGAGTAAATTTTGAAAAAATATTGTAATTTTGGGTGAGCACACAAAATTTGAAAATTATATTGAACAATTTGCCTACGAGGAAAGTTCGATCCAATACCTTTCAAAAGATCTAAAGAGAACGAAAATTGGACGTAACATGACAGAGATATGAACATAACAAATTTGTCATGTTTTTTTGGAGGTGTCCTTATACTTATGCTCGGGAGTGTACCTACTCACGAAAAACAACACTCGCCAGTATCATCACCGGAGGAACTCACTTATTCAAAAATCCCCGCCGATCGAGACACGTGAGTGCATTTGTTACTCCAAATGGCAAAACTTTAAACCTACAAAGTCCTCTGGTCATCCGGAAGGCCGTGTAATTCATGCTTTCCTCCTTCAGCGGAATCTGGAAGTACGCGTCCATCAAATCAATGAAGTACTTCGCGTTTTCCAGCCGTTGAAATATCTCCAGCATATTCCTGATGGGGTAGCTGTCCTTGACCGTCATGCTTCTTGCTGCTGGTTAACTCAAAATTTGTCATCACCTGTACCAAGTCCTGTCGTTCCTCGTCCGTCAAATCGTGCTCGACTTCAACAGTATCCACCGTAGGCTCCTGTGTTTCCTCCGGGATTTCGAAGGTTGGAACGTCCAGCGTCGTATCGTTCCCTGATGACGGAATTTTGGGAAGTTCTCCTATCGGTTCCAGGATGAAAGCTATGAGCTCGTCCGTGTCATTAAATTGACCTATCTGCTCTGGTCCGTTACGCAGGTCTGCCATCGGTGTAATACCAAAACTTCGCCAAAAATAACATCCTAGAATAGGTTTCGAGATCTACTACTACTGTTGGTACCACCCTTGTGATGCTTTTGTAGGGTTGAGGTACCCTAAGCATTTATATTCAGTGTTGGCGGCTGTGCATACTCTCAATCTGGTCGGATGAAGTCGCAAACCATACTTCTCCGATAACTCAAGATAATTCACAACACTTATCCCGGCACCTGTGTTTAATAGAGCTGTTAGTTCTGTGTCGAAAACGTTCACACGTAGATAGGGACATCGTCTTGTCTGAATTTTGATGGTATGAATGCGGTCGATAGGGTCAAAATGTGGTGTTGCTTCGGGAACTTTGTTGTCTTCTGGAATGTTCAGGTTCCCTGACGTACATCCCCTTAATTGTTTCTCTGGTTCTGCCTACCTGGTCCGCAGTAAAAGATTCACCTCTGTGTTGTTTCCGCTCGTGTATCCGTTGTCGAATTCCTTGATCCTGATTTGGATTCCCGAATCGAAACCTGATTTTCTCCTCGAAGTCATCTCAATCCTCGAATTCGTCCACGTATGTAAAGAACCAGTCCGAGGCCTGACCTTCCAGAATTATGTGTAAACTCCGCTGAGAAACACCTTCTTGTTCTGCTATCTTCTTCAACTTCTATTTTCTATTGATGCTGTTCTGTTGTCCCCGGAAAAGGAGAGCTTCCAGTGCTCAATCCTTCGAGATTGCTGAAAATTCCTACCCCTATGTCCATCAGATGTAATGGAAGTTCTTGCACTACATCGGTCACCGCCTGTTTCTGAACCGTTCGTCATCTCGTTGATGCCGGTTCCGTTGGCTGCCAGTTCCTTTATGCCTGCCGCCTCCGATATTCATCACCCTGAAGTCCTCGGTTGGTTCGCTGCGGTTCTCCGTATTCGCTACTGGATTCGTCTATTGTATATTACTGGTCTCGTTTTGACCTAGAACTCTTGCCTCCTCGAGTATCCTACCGTCTACTACTCCGTGTACTATATCTATTGCAATTTTGATCCACCGTTTCAAACTCACTACTGTCGTTCTCCGTATCAACGTCTCTAGCTGGCATCTTCCTAGTTCACTTAACCTGTTCCGTGCGTTTCCGATCTTCCGATTCCTTCTGATGGTCGTGGCTACCCTGGGGTTTCAGTTTTTGTAGAATGGTCTCATCTCTTCGTATGGTACTCTCTGCTGGGTATCCTTCTTACCGTTTGAGGGTACGTCCCAAGTAACAATTCAAGCTGAACAGTGAGAACAGAAGCTGATTATTGGTTGATTTAAGGTGTACAAAGCTGATTAAAAGCAGGCTGAATATATAATTGATTAGTAGTTGATGAAGCTAATTGCATCCCCATAATTCAACCTCAATAAGTTAGCTGATCTAAGGATTGAACAAGCCTTATTTAAGCTTAACACTACTACACAAATCAGCAATGCACTACAAATATTTTGATAGCCTGATTTGTTAAATGTAGTCAGTGTAACTCGTTGCATTTCCGGCATTTTAGTTCTTCTACATTCACTGCCTACCTTTCTAATCCCAAGCAACGGCAGCAGTAGAGACAAGGTAGAGGAGCTTTTTATGAATCGCCCCAGGTAGAAGTGGGTTGCGACGACGTTGGAAGCATTAACATTTATATTTCTGTGTTTACAATTCTGCATTGCTGTATAATACTCTTCCGGTTGCTGTTATTCAACTTAAATTTGACGTGTTTCAAGTTAATGATCATACCTCTTTCCACACATATGCCTAAGTGGTCCAGTAGGTATGATTGATGCCTGTGAATCAGTGACTGCCGGTTCGAATCCCGAAATGCAAAAGTAATTTTTAGACTTATAATAACAATATGAATATGTAAATCCAATTAGTTAGTCAGCACCTTGTTGCAGTCCCATAAAAATATATAAGGTATGAAGTGGTATTAAATTATTTTATTCTTAATAAAACTAGAAGGCTGAACAAGGGTTGGAGAAGACTGTTATTGAATGCCTTAAAAAGCTTATAATTTATATTACTGTTAAGCTTTTGGCTGATTAAAATCACCAGATTTAGATGTTTAAAAGCTGAACAAAGGTTAACGTGGTCTATGTACAACAATTATTCAAACTAAGGCTGAACTAAAATCGATTGAACAACACTTGTTAAGCATCAAATTGTTACCTGGGGTCCTGTTTATGTTGTGATGCCGGATTTTTCGGAATTGCACCCATTCGTTCCTTCGTACTGATTTGACGTATTTCCATCTCCAGCTGCACCTACATCGTCACCTGAGGGTTTGTCGGTCAAACTCCATAAAGTCTCCTTAATCGATTTAAGGAGTTCTTTGCGATGAAGCTCCATTTCTTTGTCAGCCGTCTCCCCCCTTTTAACCCGAAGGTAATAATGCCTTAACCGGGACGCTAACGACGGATCTTCTTTCTCCTCGAGTGCCTGTTGAATTTGTTGAACACGATTCACGATCATGTCAACCTCCTGCTCAAATTTGTACGGAGGTCTGTACTCCCTTCTCTCTTTCTGATCTGTTTGAAACAGCCTACACAGCAACCGAAGTTTTGTGTAATCATCCTTTCCAATCTCCTCTGAATGATTTCGCAACTTAAGCTCATAATTAATTTCAGCGTGTGAATGCTGCATTTTGTAAATTTACGGACTTTCTCTTGATCGGCCTCAAAAGCTTTCAGTTCAGCTGCCGATCAAAAGTTCCAGCACGGCGTTTGATTTGAACCTTCCGGGCCACACTCTTGCGATCACGGAACCGCTTGAAAACATCTCTCAGGCCAATTTTCAACTTTTTCGCGATATTTCGAATTGACCACGTCGGGCTTTCGGGCGCAGGATCAATTTTCTTTTCTCGTTTCCATCTAGTACGACTTTTTTAATACTGCACGTCTCGAGACGAAACTTTCACCACTGAACACGTGTACTTTCAAAACAAATCGCTGTCAAAACATTCCAAATCCGACCACTAGAGGCGCTGATATAGAATAAATAAAGTGTCCGGATTCCATGTGAACCAGACTTTAATCGCATTATTTTCCTCCCTTTGCTTGCTGAGTGCTGGCGTTCCACCTCCACGAGAACCCTGCTGTAGCGAATGAGAACGACCCAAATTTGAGTTTAGTTCACTCAAAATCGCCAAAAGTGCAGGAACTCAGCGATGAGTAAATTTGTCCCATGGTTTCCTGTGGAAAACCTACAAAATCTGCCGAAAAATGAGAAAATTGACAAAGTAGTACCAATAGACTGAGTGAATCCAATCTTTGCTTTTCTCAAATTCGGGATTTTTCCCTGGAAAATCCTGGAAAAACCTGGGAAAACATGAGCAAATTGACTGCACTACTGCTGAGTTCCTGCACTTTTGGCGATTATGAGTGAATTAAGCTCAAATTTGGATCGTTCTAATTCGCCGTGTAGAGCATGACAGCGAATTTCCGCTACTTGGATTTATTATAAACTCCCCGTTACATTTTGTAATTTTTATATGAAATGGAGCACTTAATTCAATTACAGAAAATAGGAGTCACTCAACAGTAACAGTTACCTGGGAAGGGAATAACTCACAAGTATAGTTCTGGACCCACTAGCCCATAGCCAAACAAAACACAAATTGCGTATCATCTATTACAACTAACCAGACAAGTCCTACCGGTACTTGAATCCAGAGCGCCGGAAAACGTGCAAGATCTCGCTTCACTCGGGGCACACGTCTCTGTTCCGTGTCGAGTTGACTGCTAGTAGCGCACGTTACAATTTATATTACTACGCAAATATTTACCCATCGCCACTTAGTACTGTATTTAATTAAAGTCGGGAGCCTGCTTTCTGCAGCGCAGGCAATAAAACTTACAATGTACGCGCACGGCCTTACGTAAGCACACGTTCTCATGCAGTAACGAGGAACCATCAGGCTAAACATTACTTATCACACAGCAACGACTTTTACATGATTACAGTCAATTGTAACGACAATTTGATAGTACGGTCATCGACGAACTGACGCGACAGCTCATACAACATACACGGCCAATGAGATCAATGCAAATTTGAGTTCAGTTTACTCATAAATCGCAAAAAGTGCACGAACTCAGCGATGAGTGAATTTGCTTCATGTTCTTCCAGGAAAATAATCCCGAATACGAGAAAAGTAAAGATTGCGTTCTCTCAGTTTATTGGTACTACTCCAAGACTTAGTAAAATTTTCGTCAATTTTCCTCATTTTCCGGAAGATTTTTGAGGAAATCATGAGGTAAATTACTCATCGCTGAGTTCCTGCACTTTTTGCGATTTATGAGTAAACTGAACTCAAATTTGGGCTGATCCAATCCTTTCCCAAGATGCTATATTTAAAATACGTTAAACACTACCGCTATCTATTCATCCGATCGCGTCGCATCATGAGCAAGGACACGAACACACGTAGAATTTATGTTGCCTTGGTTTGCGTCTCACCTCGTTTGACAGATTCATTCATTTGCCTCTAACTTTTTTTATAAACAGAATTCCGTAAAATGATGCATGCAGGCTTTCGTAGCGACCAGAACCCACCATTGTTTTTTAGTGAATGTAAATTACATTCACTGAAAAACAATAACAAGTTCTGCCCGCTCTAGTTCGTCATGCATAAGAGATACAAATTTGAGTAATTGACAAAAGTTGTAGCTAATATAAAAACCTAGAAAAGCCTCATACACCATTTTACGGAATTCTATTTATGAATAAAGTTAGTACAAATGAATGTAAATGATTTTCCATGCCTTCCATTTGACAAATACAATTGTGGTCAAACGAAATACTCCATGTGGCATGTCGGTTCGTCGGTTGACGGTGTGCGCTGACTAGTACTGATCCATGATTTTCCCGCCTTTATTTCCGCAGACCGATCTCTACGGCCAGAATCTGTTCAACATGGTCCATCCGGATGATCAGAATTTGCTCAAACAGCAGCTGGTCCCTAGCAACATAGTGAATCTGTTCGATTCGACTGGCGTGCCGTCGACGTCAGGTCGGTCCTCCACATCAGCATCGGCGGCGACCCCCAGCGCGGACGGGAGCAGCGAAGATCAGCAGCGGAGATCCCAGGAGGAGGAGGACGAAATCGATCGCAAGCTGCGACAGGATCGGCGGAAATTTTCTTTGAGGTAGGCATTGGCTGAAGTTTTGATTGAAAATTGGAATGTTGATTGATCGAGTATGATTCTAGACTTGCCCGAGCGGGACCGCGATCGGAGCCAACGGCATATGAACTAGTCACGATTGATGGTTGCTTCCGGAGGGCGGATTCCGCTCCACGTGGTGAACGACCGAGTGGTCCCTCCGGACTGCAGCTACTGCGAAGAGCGCGGGGCCGGGACGACGGGATTTCACTACATAGCATTAATGGGAATGATATTGTAAGTACCTGCGATTACGAGGTTTTGTCTTAGATTAACGAATCCTTTCCACAAAAACAGGTGCTAGTTGCAATGGTACGCGTGCAAAAGGTCCCAACCATCTGTGATCGTTTGATTGAGGCTTGCAGGTATGAGTACAAAACGCGTCATCTTATTGACGGAAGGATAGTGCAATGTGACCATCGGATATCGGTCGTGGCGGGATACCTGACTACGGAGGTCTCCGGACTGTCGCCATTCACCTTCATGCACAAGGACGACGTCCGGTGGGTCATCGTGGCCCTACGGCAAAGTAAGTTCCCTTCGAAAAAACGCAATCTACCGTAAAACACCCACAACACAATCATCTACTTTCAATTTCAGTGTACGACTACAGTCAAAACTATGGCGAATCCTGTTACCGGTTGATGACCCGGACCGGAGACTTTGTCTACCTGAAGACCCGCGGTTACCTGGAAGTGGATGACGCTTCCAAAAAAGTGCAATCCTTTGTCTGCATCAACACCCTAGTCACGGACGACGAAGGCCGGCAGCTTGTGCGGGAAATGAAACGCAAATTTTCCGTCATCGTGGAGCAGGAAGAACTGCCCGACGAAAGCGACGAACCGGCCGTGGAAAATCAGAAGCAAATCGAACGAGCCGTACGGAATCTGCTAACCAATCTACACTCAGAAGACGACGAACCGGTTGAACATTCAGCAATTCCATCCATCGCATCGCATGATTCGGATGCACCCGGAAACTCGCAGCTCGCCATAATTGCACCAAGTTCGAAGGAGGTCAAGTCGGCCATCGTCAAGAGCATGAACGTGATTGCAATAGCTTCGAAGAAGCTGTCCAACGGAAGTAATTCCCCGTTGAGGGATTCTGGATCCAGTCCCAAACCGAGGAACCACTCCAGCAGTTCACCAGGGAACATCACAAGTGCCGCCGCCATGCAACGTCCTTCCGTACTACAGAAAGCCCAAAGTCCCGCCTCGGAATCCCGAGTGCCTCCCTTGCACGGCTCCGATCATGGTTTCATTCAGCCCTTCTCTCCGGCCGGCAGCAGCAGCAGTAGCAGTAGCAGCGGTTCCGTTTTCTCTCCCGCATCACATTTCCAGCGGAACAGTCGAAGTCCGTTCGGTGGCAGCATTCCGCCGACTTCACCGCCCGCCATTGCTGCAGCTCCATCGCCGTCCGGTTCGCGGATCGTTGATAACTCGGCAAACAGTCATGTGCGGTCTACCAGCGTGCTGAAGCGAACCTACAGCAACAGCAGCATTAGCACTTCCGATGACACTACCGTCGGTCATACGGCCGATTACCTAGTGCTCAAACGATCCAAAGCTAGTCCCCCCGGTCTGGATGTCTGTATGAACAGGCTGGCCAATCCGGCAACAGGTAAGCAGCACCCGGTGGGATCTTTGGCGGACCTAGGTTCTAAGAAATTATGTCTTTGTAGATCTCATTACTATGTTGCCCGATGCGATTCACGCGGTCGATCAGTCGTTGCTGACGATAGAGAGCGAGACGGCCATTATTCGGGGGCAGGTCAGCGGTTACGAGGACTTGCACAGCTCGCAGCAACGGTTGGACAGGATAGCGGTGAGTTGAATGATTTGTGTTTGATATTTCCAACGGAAATCTCCCCACGGTGCAGGATAGATTTTGTTTTGGTGTGGTTAGCTGCGTGCACGTTGAGTAGATAGAATGGAGATTGATGACGATTCGACATTGGCAAACTACGCAAAGGGAGAGTGTCGCTACTTGGTAGCAAACTACTCATGATGGGAGGAGTCTGTGTAGCTTACCGGCGTGTGCAAAAAGAAAGGCAATCAAAATTTAATTTTGTGATTGTTTTCCAAACACAGACATCGTGATTATGCATTGCAGCATTCTCTGTATATTGCTATTGGTACAGTAAGTGCTTCAGTGATTACACTCCGCGTTGGATAGAGTCCATATTCGAAGTGAATCAAGTGTTTATTGAGAACTTCTGTAAAAATCTTCAAAATGTCTCAACACATGGCTGCTAAATATCTCCGCGGTTATCGGAAGTTGCTGAACGCGTTCGATTGTGTCGAGCCAACAAGAAAGCGGCCAAAGTTAATCCTAATTTTAGGATTTTTTCAATAACCGCCCCATTTCAAAAAATTGAATAATGAATTGTTCATTTTGGAGTTAAGTTTCCAAACCATTTATTTCGTGATTAATATAGTAGTGAATGGAGCATCAAAAACAATCTCGTAGTTCTACGTTAACAATGCGGTCGTGCTTTGGAACAACCCTTAAATTTTTGCAAAAAATAAGTGTGTACACGCTATTTCTAAACAACCCCAATTTTAGTAGGATCTACTCATATTCGTCAAAAGTAGAGCTACCCAAAATTTAGTAAACAAAGTTGGGACTGAAAAGATTACGAATAGACAACATCGACCTGAATCCGAACGATGTTGCTCCTTTGTTATCTTGCCAGGTCCAACTTTGTTTACTAAATTTTGGGTAGCCCTACTTTTGACGGATATGAGTAGATCCTTCTCAAATTTGGGTTGTTTAGAAATAGCGTGTAGAGCACGGGACTGACATCAAATGTTTCCACTGTGGGATTTCACAAATTTGACAGTACCCTCTTACCCTGAGTACTGCGAACTCAGCCGATTTTATTTTTCAAGTGAGCTAGAAATCATCTTGAAAATCTTCCGAAGTTTCAAATTGTTTTGCTGAAACAGCTCACGAAATTGTATATACATGGTGATGGGAGTGCACTTGCTCACAAAGCTCACATGACTCTTATAAAGTTTGATTACATTCTTGTTTCAGCAACCCAGTTTTGGCATTATTAATATCAAATAAAAACACTTTTTCGAGCATCACGCTCGATGATTTACATTATCCGCCTACTAAGGTTGATGTTTCGACAGTTTCAGAATTATAATTCTTAATTTGTTTTCAGTAGATGGCAACACCTTTACTTGTGGTTCAAACAGTAACTACCTACGTGACTTCTGAGCTCTTTTGAATGTTTGGCTCCCGTTTGACAGTTTGACTCGGCTCCCAGATGACAAGCATTTTGAGTTAGTTCGCAGTACTCAGCTCTTAACTGGTCTGTACATTTATGGCCCATAACAAACTTGAACAACACATACCTACAAACTTTGTGGCTGTATTGCATATTTTACAGCTGTCGCTTACAACGCATGTGATTGTTTTGCGTTGGTTGTAAGCAACCGGTGGAAAATAACGATTTTAAATTTGCTCAATACTTGGCTAGCAAATCGATTAACGTACCCCATTTTAGTCGAAATTCTAGTACTACACTATGTTCGTTTTAATTCGCTATGCAAGTTTGACCGATAAAATGAGGGGTTCGTGGATTTTCCTATGTTTCGAGGTGTTACGGTGGCGAACAGAAATGAACACCGGGTTGTGAGCAGCACAAATTTTGGATAGGTGCAGCTTTAAAACTTTCGGTGCTTTCACCAGATGAAAGTTTCTGTTCGCTGGGTTATGTTTTCCACGCTATGAGAAAATTTCGTGTAGGTTTTCAATTTAGATTTACTAATTCATAGGCTAGACCAATAACTAATTTACTAATTCAAATAGATTAAGAATATAGGATTCACACTTTTCACTAGAATCACTAAGTATTAACTCAAGATTGTTTTGCTGACCGACTATCCACTTCTTCCTTTCATTTACGATGTTCCTTCTCTCTCTTCGTTCGCTCCTGTCATTCGATGACAACAGACAGTTGAACTCCGCGGTTCGGTTCGGGTGACACTACGCATCGCGACTTGAGGCAGTGATCCCAGCGCCAACATCCTCCCCCCCGTAACACTGGCCACCAGTTCCAGTTTTACCACTATCTACTATGTCCAGAATAGCTAGCTTTGCGACAGGCCTACGCAGCAGCCCCTTCGCAGTTCTTATGATAGCCTGACGGATCCTTCCGTCACCCCCAGGCACAACCTCCATCACTCGTCCCCTGATCCAGCTGTTCCTCTTGCTGTCCTCCACGATCAGCACTAGGTCGCCGGTAGCGACAGCCCTCTCATCGCCGAACCACTTTGTTCTCCTGGTCAGGGTCGGCAGCATCTCTCGAGTCCAGCGCCTCCAAAAACAGTCGAGTTGATGGTTGATCAGGTTCCAGGAATTCTTCACTGCTACCGAGCTATCGGTCGGCTCCGCTACTGGTTGTCGCACCCCAGTTGAGTTTCCTAGCAGGAAATGGTTCGGAGTCAGTGCTTCACTTTCTTCCGCGTCCAAGGGCAGGTAAGTGAGTGGACGGCTGTTGACGATCGACTCCGCTTCGATAACAAACGTATTCAGCGATTCGTCGTCGAGCTTCCGGTCACTACTGTTTGCGCCCATCATCGCTTGCTTGATCGAACGCACCATGCGTTCCCACGCTCCGCCCATGTGGGGTGAAGATGGAGGAATGAAGTACCATTTAGTTGCCGTATTAGTCACGGTCGCGGCAAGACCTTGTTGAAGCTGTCTCATCAGCACCCGCTCAGCGCCGTGGAAGTTTGTTCCGTTGTCTGTGTAGATTTCGGCTGGAGCACCACGACGACCCACGAAGCGACGGATGCTCTTGAGGCAAGCATCCGTTGACAGACTGTACACTACTTCGCAGTGCACTGCTCGAACAGTGAGGCAGGTGAAGAGCGCTATCCACCTTTTTGCGTTGCTGCGACCGACCTTCACTAACAATGGTCCAAACAAGTCCAGGCCAACGTAGGTGAATGGTCTTGCGTATGAAGCTAAGCGGGCCGGAGGAAGTGAGGCCATTCGTGGAATGTGAGGTACTGCTTTACGAATTTTGCACATTGTGCACACGTTGACGATTCTCCGGACAACTGTTCGAAGGCGGGACACATGATACCGCTGCCGTATCTCATTCACTACGGTCTCCGAATTGGCGTGTCGATACTTCCTATGATAAGCGTCTACGATCAGATCCGTCACCCGGTGATTGTTGGGCAGGATCGCTGGAAATTTCACTTCGTTGCTTACATTTCCTGCTGCTCCGATTCGCCCATCCACCCGTAGAATCCCGGTGTCGTCGATGAACGGCGTCAACTGATACAGCACACTGTGCTTGCTCAACCCTTCTGGGTGTGGTCTCGGATGATTCTGGTTGTTTGAGAGGATTGTCAGTTCTTCGCGGTAAGTCTGCCCTTGTACCATCCGAATCAAGGTCGCTTCTGCCTGTCGTAGTTCCTCTTGAGTGAGGTAGCCTGTATGCTTCGCTTCACCGTAGATCATCCGTTTCACATTTCCCACGTATCGGTGCACGTAGGCCATTGCTCGATGCATCCGCTCCAATTTGGAGAAGCGATCACAATCTATTACTACTGGGAGCACGACAGTTTCGACGTGAACGTTACAGCCACGTAATTCTTCCTCGACGACCCCTTGTGACATCTTCTGTTTCGGCCATTCTTTCTCAGGCCGTTGCAGAAACGGTGGTCCTTGGAACCAGACTCCTCCGACGTCCATGGATGGCCCGCTTCCCCATTTGGTTGCGTAATCCGCTGGATTCTGCTTCGACGGTACCCACCGCCACTCGATCACATCCGTCTGCTCCAGTATTTCACCAATCCTACAGGCCACGTACTGTTTGTACTTGCGGGGATCCCCTCTCAACCAGGCTAGCACCGTCGATGAGTCTGACCACAAATATCGCTCCGTAACTTTCACAGTATGGGATTCATGAACGGACCTCAATAATCGGGTCCCAAGCGTAGCGGCCTGCAACTCCATTCGCGGTATCGATAACGGTTTCAACGGCGCCACCTTCGTTTTCGCCATCACCAAAGCACATCTTGGTGTCCCGTCTGCATCGACTATTCGAAAATACGCCACTGCTGCATACGCCGCTTCGCTCGCGTCGACGAACACGTGTAATTGCAGCTGACGGTAGCTCTGCTCGGTGGCGTTCGGGAAATTTGTATGGTCGATATTCGCTGTAGCAGAACAGTCCAGCTCCGCCAACGTTCCCAATGTTCCTCGCTTATCTCCTGATCCCACTGTGTTCCAGCACGCCAAACATCTTGCAGCAGAATCTTGCCCTGAACCATGATGAAGCTTAACAATCCCAGCGGATCGAAAAAGCTCATTAGACACCGCAGGACTTGCCTCTTTGTGGGACGGGAGTCGCTGTCCACGATTTGCTGTATGTCGTCCTTCATCTGTGCGCAGAAGCTCAAGGCGTCTTCCTCTGTCAACCACAGCATACCAAGCACCCTGCCGTATTCCATGGTTTTATCCATAAACATATGCCTGTTGCTAGGGTCCGTAGCCTCTCCCAATCGTTGCTTTACATGGATACTATTCGTTTGCCAGTTCCGCAGCAGGAAACCTCCTTTACTATGGATTGCCTTCACTTGCTCCGCTATATCTGCTGCTTCCGCTTCGGTACCAAAGCTGTCTAGGTAATCATCGACGTAGTGATTGGATATGATTCCTTCAACGGCTCTTGGATACTCTCCGGCAAATTCTGTCGCATTTCTGTTTTTGACATATTGTGCAGGCGCTGGGGAGCAGGTTGCACCGAATGTCGCAACGTCCATGACGTAGATGTCCGGTAAAACGGTCGGATCCTTGCGAAATAGGAAACGCAGCGATTGTCGGTCCAAACTACGCATCCACATTTGATGGAACATCTCTTTAATATCGGCGGAGACTGCCACCGCATACTGTCGGAACCTTGACAAAACTGCTGGCAACGACGTAAGTTGATCCGGGCCTTTGAGAAGCAGTGTGTTGAGAGATATTCCGTTAACTACAGCTGCGGCATCCCAGATGAGACGCACCTTCTCCGGTTTCTTTGGATTCACCACTGCTCCCAGTGGTAGGTACCAGACCCGTTTAAGATCGGTTGTCTTCAACTCTTCCTCACTGGCTCGATGCGCGTAGCCTTTCAGCTGATATTCTTCTATCTGACGGTGAATGTTCTCCTTCAACAATGGATTCCTAGCCATCCGACGTTCTAGGCACTCGAGTCTTCGCAAAGCCATTCCGTAGCTCTCCGGAAACTCAATTTCATCATACCTCCACAGCAAGCCGGTCTCGAATCGATCGCCTACGCGTACAGTGGTTTTTTCCAAAATTTCTTGAGCTCTTCTGTCTTCGGCCGAAACCAATTCGATCACTGGTTTGGCACCGACGTCCTCGAGGGCGAAATAGTCCTTCATCATTTCGTGCAGTTCACGGTCACAGTCACAAGCATGGAAGTTGAGTGTATTTGACAAGGGAACACCACCTCCTCCGTATATGCACCAGCCGAGACGAGTTTTCACGGCGACCGGTTCGTTGATTTCACCCTCTTTCACCTTCAACGGAATGGTAAGTCGCAAGTTATTGACCCCAATCAGCAACTGAGGGACCGCGTTCTCATATCCAGCAAGCGGAAGACCTTTGAGATGTCTGAACTTGTCCACGAAATCGTTGATGTGCAGCGTCTGACCCGGCAGAGCCAGCTTCTTTACGGTACGAACATCCTCCAGTTTGTAGTGCTTTCCATCGTTAGCGCTTGATACCTTCAGCTGTAGCTGCTTCGAGTCTGCTTCGATTCTAGACACATCACCCGTCCAGGTTAGGCACAATGGTGCCGCTTTTCCGCTGGCGCCGATGTCGTTTGCGAGCTCCTCTTCAACGAGTGTAAGGGACGACCCATCGTCCAGAAAGGCGAAGGTCTTCACCGTTTTCTTTGGTCCGTAAAGTGTTACGGGAATAATGCGAAAAAGTAACGATTGATTCGACATACGATGCGCATGGTTGCCAGCGGATTCGATATTTGAAGCTGGCCTCAGCGTTGTCGCTCTTCCGGATGGTTGATTACTACGGTTAGAATGAAGCAGAGGGTGATGCCGAAAGGTACATCCGTTGATTCCGCATTGACTGGCATTCCGGCAACTTCGTCTCCCGTGCGCATTTAAGCAGCTGCGGCAGAGTTCGTTGTGTTGCACTTCCTTCCAACGATTGTCGATGGAGAGCGCTTTGAAACTGTCACAATCCCGAACACGATGTCCACGTCGTTTACAAACGCAACACTGCTTCTCCTCGTTCTTCGGCTGCTCCGGCTGGCTTACATGTGTGTTGATTGTTCCCTTATGCTTCATCCTTGACTTCTCCACGTTGGCACCTTTCCCGAATCCTCCTGTGAACTGCGTCACCTTGCTGGCCGACACCACCACGCCATTCATGAAGTCCCCGAAGGTCTTGAGGTTCACCGCCGGGTACCGCTGCATGAAATTTGCCCACTCCATCTTGACGTGGGCGGGCAACTTTTCCACTAACTCCATCAGCAGACACGGGTTCGTAAGGTGTGCATGTTGACCCGCTGCCTCCAGGTGGTCACACAAGCTTTGCACCGCCATCCCAAACTCGATGAGTGTTTCGAGACGTTCCGCCTTGGGCGCTGGAGTTGACCGCACCTTTTCCAACAGCACGTTGATTAACAGCTCCGGACGTCCGTAAAGCAGCTGGAGGGTGTTAATAACTTGTGGCACTGATTCTGGTAGTAAAAGACGGCTTCGCACGGCTTCATACGCGGCACCTTTCAAACACCGTTGCAATCTGGCAAGATTTTCCACATTCGAATATCCACACGCGGCGGTTGTGTTCACGAAAGAACTGACAAAGATCGGCCAGTCCGCGGGGTCACCGGCGAAAGGGGGTAAATCGCGAGGCATTATTTGTCGTGCGGCTAACTGCGAAGGGGCAGGTACCGGGTTTGGTACCAAAGAAGTGGGAGGTACACTTGGTGCCGGAAAAGTTAGAGGCACACTTGGTGCCGGAATAGTGCCGGGCACACTCGGCTGTATATGGCCAACATTGGGACCCGTTGTTGGAGGCAACTGGGTTTGATTCCATCCCAAAGGCAAAGAGAGAAGAACCGTAGGGGCGGGATGGCCTAGTAGAACAGGCTCAGTCCCAATTAATTTTGCCTGACTCGGGTTAACGAGAGTCGGACTAATCCCCAATTTCGCTAGCATATCCGAATAATCTTGACTCGGTTGAGCAACATCCTTATGTATAGTAGAATTAAGTGGTGGCTTACCTGGTGGAATTACGGGGGGCTCAGAGGGGAAAGGGTTACCAATAAATGTCGTCATACGACTTTCGACTCGCTGATCCGGAACCGTCTTGGGAATCGCGCCTGTTTTCCGCTGCTGATTCCAAAAAAGCTTCGATACTTCCACTAAGGTTTTCCGTCGTTGCTTCTGCTGCGCCGGATTGTGATCCATCGGCGATAATATCACCTTCTCCTGCTCCTTCACTGGGTTGACTTCCGTCTGACACCCCGTTGGATTACGGCGCTCGACCGGTTCGTCGGACTTCGGTAATCCTCCTGCGGCTTCCTCACCTGGCGCGATTTCCGAGGAATGCTGTTGCACCCATTGTGTCACACGTTGTTGACTCGCTCGTCGACTCACCCGGCTGCGGTTGCTTTGGTTGTCCCGTTCTTCGTCCAACTGTTCCTCCAGCAGGGTATATTTCTCCTGCATGAGCCTCTTCTCCTGCTCGATGGCCCGCTTCTCGGCTTCCAAGGCGCGCTGCTGAATGGCGCGCTCCTCCTCCAGTTTCTGCAGCTTCAGGGCAATTCGAGCTGACCGGTTGGTCGACTTAGTGTTGACTCTCAACGGCAAGCAATTGCGGCATGTAAATGCCCGCTCGGCGACCGATTCCGTCACCCCCGCACAGCTCATGTGCCACCAGCTGTCGCACTGGTCACATTGGACGAAATTGTCGAACGATACGGGGCGCGAGCAGCTCACGCAGCCTCCCGATCGATTCCTGTCCGGCGTGTGGGATGACTCAGCATTATCGCTGGCTTGTTTCGCACTCATGTTAGTGAACTTAACCGAAAGTTTTAAAGTGTGTTACGGTGGCGAACAGAAATGAACACCGGGTTGTGAGCAGCACAAATTTTGGATAGGTGCAGCTTTAAAACTTTCGGTGCTTTCACCAGATGAAAGTTTCTGTTCGCTGGGTTATGTTTTCCACGCTATGAGAAAATTTCGTGTAGGTTTTCAATTTAGATTTACTAATTCATAGGCTAGACCAATAACTAATTTACTAATTCAAATAGATTAAGAATATAGGATTCACACTTTTCACTAGAATCACTAAGTATTAACTCAAGATTGTTTTGCTGACCGACTATCCACTTCTTCCTTTCATTTACGATGTTCCTTCTCTCTCTTCGTTCGCTCCTGTCATTTGATGACAACAGACAGTTGAACTCCGCGGTTCGGTTCGGGTAACACTACGCATCGCGACTTGAGGCAGTGATCCCAGCGCCAACACGAGGGGTACATCGAAGAGAGTACCAGATCTGAGATAAAAGGTTGAGCACGTTTCTTCGGGATCTTCTGGTCTTAGAGTTACCTGCACTGTTACATGTTTTGTTGTATCAGCGAAAAATAAGGCGATCCAAAAAGCAGAAATCTAACTAATGTTGTTTTTTTCATTTTTCATGACCAAAGTCCGTAGTTGTATCGTAGAGGTAACTCTAAGACTAGAAGGTCCCAAAGAAACGTGCTCAACTTTTTGGATCAGCTCTGGTACTATCTTCTGTCGCAAGCCAATCGATGCACCCCTCGAAACATAGGAAAATCCACGAACCCCTCATTTTATCTGTAAAACTTTCATAGCGAATAAAAGCCAACAAATATAAATATAGCCAATTTCAACTAGAATGGGGTACGTTAATCGATTTGCTTGGGACCAATAGGCTAGTCAAGTAGTGAGCCAATTTAAAATCGTTAGTTTCTACTGGTTGGTTGTATCATGCAATATGAAAGTGATGTCAATTGGTAGTGAATAACATTGTTATCTTAAAATTGGCGAAAATCCATATGGGACTAATATGCGATTATATGCAGTGCACGTCGCCAGCCTCGCAATAGTTACGTAAGCACTTTTTTTTAGGATTTTTAGACCCCCTCCCCTTTAGTCGCTATATTCATAGTTTGGCGGATAGAATCTCGGGAACCAATAGAGGTGTCAAATAGCGGAACCAATCGAGCAGATCATGACCAACAACAGAAAAGAGCATGATGTATTGTGAACAAAACTTCGGAAACCCTTTTCTTGTGAGTCAAGGCTCGCCTACGCAAACCAACACCATTTTTGGTTTGGGGAAAATTTTCCCTATTCGATGATGCTAGTAATTTGCGTTAGATTGGTAAGGAAAGAATAATTAACGGTTTGTTTATAAAAGTTGATAGTACTTTTTCAATTGTTGGTCTACAGTATATTGAATTGGTTCCGCTTTTTGATAGAACGAAATTCTATCCGCCAGACTATAAATATAGCGACTATAAATACAGCGACTATATACTCCCCCATTGCATATAGAGGGAAAAACGTAAATATGTATTTAAATTCAATAACTTCTGTGGCAAAGGTCCTTTTCAGGTATTTTAAAATAAAACCGCCTCTACCCCAACTTGCGCTATCCTGCTCAAAGTGAAACCAGTTCTATTCGATTCCTGAGATATTTTTTCTGTAAGAACCATTATAATATATGATCATGTTCCTTCAGCGTGAATTTTGATAAATTTTTACTTTTTTGTGCCCAGTGTGCTTTGTAAGACTTAGTTATATTGTACACCCCCCCCCCTCCCCTTATCGTTTTAAAAATCTTACATCGAATATTTGAATGGTCTGTATATGACTTGTTCATGCTAACGTAAGATGTATCTGAGACCCCCTAAGAGCTTAGGTAATTATTTAATGCCCCTGACTAGCATTTTCTGAAACACACATTCTGCTACATAAACTTCAAACTTTAACTAACTTCAATTTTCCACCCGCAGGAAGAACAACAAGAGCAACGAGAAATCCTACAGTCAATTCAGCAGCAGTTCACCAGCCAAATTCGGTCCAATGGCGGCGGAGTCGGTAATGGTGGTGGTGCTGCCATGGTGGCAGGCAACGCCGCAATCGCCATCAACAACCTGCTATCCAACGATTCCGTGGACGATCTGGTCGATCCAGCGGCCATCATGATGGTGGGAGACCTCCCGAGCGATAATTCCAACCTGATGGCCGAGCTCGACGACAACGGTAGTCTTCTGGGGGTCGGCGGTGGTTCCCCGATGGAATATTTTGGCTCCGTAAATACCCCTCTGATTTCGCCCACTACGACGGCCTCCGTCATTACGTCCGGCCGATCCGTGGCCGGCGGCGGTACGACAGCATCGTATTACCATCAGGGTGCAGATTTGCATCCGAGTTAATGGCAAGTTCGTCGCACGGTGTTGGTGGCGGTGTTTGCATCAACGCAATGTTGCTACTGCTGGAGGGAGAATGACGAGCGAGCGAGCGAGCGAGCTTATGGGTTCAATTCTGATGTCCCGGGTGGCAATGAGTGTCGTAGTGTGTTTGTGTGTTTGTTACAAATGGAACAGAAGAGAGTGTTTATATTGATACTTTTTAGAGAGTCATTTAAGTCCAAGAAATACAAAGAAATCATGCTAATCTAGTTTACACGAAGTTGTGCATATAGTTTTACGTGTTGTGTAAATCGACGATTAAGGCAAACGTGAGTGATATGAGTTTTTTTCACATTGAAATTGATAGTATTGTTCCCATCCACAAAATTTTTCCGCGTTACATTATTAATGAGATACACATACCTAGGAGATAATCGATGGCAAGAGATATAGCGAATGAGTCTTAACTAAGTAAACAAATGGTACTGTAATCTGTAAGTTTGTTGGTAGTTTTTAATGAGAAAAAGTGTTTTATTATGATCCATATATATTTTATTTAGTTTTTAATTTCCTAGCTTTAAAACATTTGCAAAACTAAAATAAACCCTACACAAAATGCAGGATAAATGGAAAACAAAATTGTTTAACTAGTGCCCCGTGCACGTGTAACATTAATTTTATCTGTACACTTTATAGGAAAAATGCCCGTTTCTAAAAGGGCACCAACAACTTCTAAAACTTCTACTAGTAAAATTCCTTTCTGCACGAAAATAAAGGAGGACTATTATTATTAGTATTGCCTATAATCGCATTTCAGTCCCATATGGAAAGCAGGCATTGGGAAAATGGCAGTAGTTGTTACGAATTAGAGGAATCAGAGATGAATTAATGCAATGTTTTGTTATATCAGCGAAGAATAAGGCAATTTAAAAAAAAAGAACTGTGCGATTGAATTTCAGGATGGTACTGATACACGATTACTTTGCATGATGGGACAAACTGACTTGATGTTGTTTCTACATTTTCCATGATCAAAGTCCGTAGTTGTATCATATAATATGAAAGCAGATGCCAATTGATAGTGGATAGCGTTGTTACCTCATAATTGACGAAAATCCATATGGAACTGATATGCGATTATAGGCACTATAACAGTAACAGTTCTACCAGCCACAAGCGAGATGCGCAGTGCAGAAACTCTGACAAAAACCAATAGCGAAATATTACAGTCACACACACAAAACGCATACACCTATTATACTTACAACCATTTCTAAAAACGAAAGATAACAAGCTGGCATCAGTTTCAGGAGAGACGGATTCGTGGATACCAATTACAAAACTTGTCTGTAATGTTTACTTTAGTGTTTAAGATAACTAAAAACCAACCAACAACCAACTCTACCAATCATCCGATGAATTCAACAACTACAAATGGAGAAAATAAAAACGAAAATGAACTATGGAAAAAAATTTGGTGGCATATTAACCAATCTGGTGAACGTTGTTTGTTTGCTAAGTAAAAGCGGAAAGAACGCCCATCAACTGTACTGACCGGAAGTTTTCCAGCTCTTTGCCTTCGACGCAGCGTCGTACGGATTTGTTTTGATCATCGTTAGAAAACGAACCTGGCAGAGCAGCCGCTTAACAATTTCCATGAAAATGCGTTCTTTCGTGAATTTAAACAAGTTTTTCTCTTAGATGTTGTGATATCCCCAGGATCATCGGTATTAAATGCCAGTCAAAACACTACGCTTTATTCATTTAGATTATCAAAACACACCATCTTTATTCCACCTTCGTCGCCTCCGACCCTTTATGCCCAACTCTCTCAGAAATCTCTCTCCCACTGTTGCACGCTCAACCAGAATACCACATCCTCCCCATTAAAATCACATCACTTCAAATATCGTTGTTCACAGTATTAAGATATCTTTGCCTCCGCTTGATTTCTCTTGTGTTTCTGCGTTTGGGTAAGGACTGTTCATCATTACCTATACCATGAGCAGGAGAAGCTTCTGTTGTCATCGGTGGTGTGTCGTCAACGTTCAGTTCCTGCTCGGGTTGCACAGAAAAGCGTGACCCTAATACTTCCTCTGGTGCAGCTAAAAAAATAAAATAAAATGGAGATTGAGGAATTATCATGCAATTTCAATAAAGCATCTATTCTAGAAGAGATATAACCGTGAAAAAAATGACTTACTCATCTTGCGTTTCACGAATTTCTTCAGAAATTTAACGTTACGATCATAGACCTTATGTGTGGTTAAATCTTTAATTGTCGCACGCCCAGCTCCAGCAATTCCAATCACTTCATGCAAAGCATTCTTCCGCTTTATCACGTTTCGCCTGACTGACCAAAACAATGTCCCCCACCTGGATGTTTAGCCTAGAAGCTTTACGCCTAACATCTTCTTTAACATTGTGATTGAACTTGGATGATAGGTCTCGGTCTCGTAATTGTTCGTCCATGATTTGCTGATAATCCGTTCGTATATCTGGCAATAAACCTCTCACCGTTCTTCCGAACATCAATTCAGCTGGCGGTATTTTTGTAACGTGATGTGGCCATGTATTAAAGGCTACTACATAATCGGCTAAGGCCTCCTTCCAATTCTTCTTTCCCAATCTCGCAATGGTAGTCATCTTGTTGATACCTTGCATGCTTCTTTCCACTAGCCCATTTTCTGTTGGGTTCAATGGAGTGCTGTGAATAAGTTTTACTCTCCAGACGCTCCGTAGCCATATTTTGAGATCAGTGCTATTAAATGGAGGACCATTGTCCGCTTTCATTGTTTTCGGTATGTAGTATGTATTGAAAACCCGGCAACGTCTTATCCATCGGCAACGCAACTAAAAACCGAGAATAGTTGTCAGTGAGAACAAGGGCTTTCCAATTGTTTATGTCCGACGCCGTAGAGAAATCCATAGAGACATAGTCCCATGGATTCTTTGGTAGTTACGTCAACGTGATAGGCAATGGGTTACTTGCTGCAGTTACCAACTGGCACTCCGGGCAGCCTCGGACAAAATCTTCCACCTCCCGATCCATGCTCGGCCACCACAATCCTTGCCGTAAAACATTTTTCATAGTGGACATTCCAGGATGGCTGCGGCGAGTACGCAGTGCACTTGGTAGAATCATTTTCTCCTGCTTCATCAACAATTCACCTTGCACTTACATATCTTGTTGGAAAGCTTGATACCTTGCAATTTGTTTTGGCCATTTGATAACAGTCTGGAGTTCGTTATCTTTGATCAATGTTTCTTTCACTTCAACCGTGGTCAAAGCTAGTAGATGATCATTGATAATTCCTGGGTCCGCTGTAACTGAACATAGCTCATGGAATTCCTTATCCATACCAAACGGCGGATCGTCGCGCCTGCTGCCAATTCTTGAAACCGCATCAGCAATGTTCTCATTTCCCGATACATGCTCGAACTTAAAACAATAATGATCCATCCGCAACATCCAACCTTTTAGCTCTAGACAAAATCCGTTTCCCGACATCTTTGCCTTTCGCTTTTGTCATGAACATAAGTGCTTCGCTGTCACACCTCAATGTGAATCTTCTTTCTAAAAGGTAGTAAGCTAATCTCTCCATTGACCAGATAATAGCCAACGCCTCCCTATGCAACTGCGGATAACGGCACTCTGCCGTGGTCAGACCTTTTGACGCACAGGCGATGATCCGACGATTTTCGGTATCTGCTGTATCCTGTACTAAGACTCCTCCGATTCCCCAAGGTAATGCATCGGTGTACAAAATGGTAACATCGTTTTCATCAAAATACCCACGTTTTAACAAATCATTCTCAGCTGCATCCTTCATCGCGTCAAAAGCAATCTGACGCTCTTCGTTCCACTCAAATTTAGCATCGACTGACAACAAATCCCGTAGCGGTTTGGTTTTATGCGCAAAATTACTGATAAACGGGCTTATGAAGGTCATCATACATAGGAAGCTTCGAACTTCGGATGTGTTTTTGGGCCTTTCGAACGATTTGATATCTGATATTTTCTGCTTTGTAGGTAGAATACCGCATCCGTCGATAGTGAACCCCAAAAAATCAACTGACTGTTGGTTGTACATCGACTTCTCTTCATTTATGGTGCGGTTATTTTTGAACAGCGTTTCTTTAACAGCCACCACATTTTTCCTTAGCTCATCCATCGTCTTGCCATAAATAAGAATATCATCGAGATAAACTATAACGTTTTTGAATTGGACCAACAACTTCTCCATCACCCGTTGGAAATGTTCGGGTGCACATGACAGACCAAAAGGCAGCCTTTTGAAACGCATAAGTCCATTCGTGGTCATGAAAGTTGTGACATGGCGTACACTTTCGTGTAATTCAACATGGAAATATGCGTCTTTT
The DNA here is from genome assembly GCF_037179485.1 of Ochlerotatus camptorhynchus. Taxonomy (NCBI): domain Eukaryota; kingdom Metazoa; phylum Arthropoda; class Insecta; order Diptera; family Culicidae; genus Ochlerotatus; species Ochlerotatus camptorhynchus. The sequence goes on from NW_027041014.1 coordinate 5,346,918, forward strand.
AAGTCCAGCTTCGAGAAGAACATTGTCCCTTTTGGAATGTCTGACCAGATTTTCTCTAGCGATGGCATAGGGTAAGGTTCCCGAATTATTGCTTTGTTGACGGCCCTATAATCGATAACTATCCGGAAATCATTTGTGCCTTTTGGTACTAGTACAAGAGGTGAGACGTGTGTAATAATATCATGTTCCTTATCTGCTCGCTCGATTATTCCCTTCAACTCCATAGTCCGCAGCCTATCGCTAGTCGTCCATTTTGAACTTGACAGGGTCGGAAAGAATCTTAGGAAATTCTCGAGCATCCGTCACCAGACTGAAGGTAGTTTGAGATTTTTGAACATAATCACTCCTATCTTCATCTGTTTTGGAAGGGCCAACACGGATAAGGTCCAGCTTCTGTGACGTTTCAAATCCGAGCAATGATAGTTGAGTTCCCCTTACAACGAAAATTTTGGCCAACTGTAATGGTTCCCTACGATTTGCCACTCCAATGTAGGCTCTAAAAGAGCACTCGACCTCGAGAGGACGTTGATGGGCATAGGCTTTCAAAATATCCTCTGGGTACGCTACCAAATCATGAACCACTGATCTACATTTTTTCTTGATCATGTTCCAACTATCGACTGTTATTGTGTTCACATTAGCACCAGAATCAATTAAAAACTGGATGCATTCAGTACCGATTACGCAATCAACAAGCCTAGGATGTTCCAAAAATCGTTGAAGATTAGGGTTTTGAGTAATCAACTGCAAACAAAATAGAAGTAGAAATAGAAAAAAAAATCATTCATACCCAGCGAATCCAAACATATAAAGCAACCAACGATACAGACAAAACGGTTGCTACGAATACCATGACAAACTCGCTCTATAACATAGGTCGATCCGAGTGGTACAAGGATAATGATATATTGCTTGCCTGCTTTGTTGCAATATACATGGATGAGGACATAGCTTGATATGAATCGAGAAAAGACATAACAAAAAAATTCCCATTAAAACACGTGTATCATCTTCAGCTCTACTTCGTGAAGCAGTTTGCCAACAATTTGCTCGTTTCCTTCTACCGCCCCGAGTGAGTTGTGTCGCACGGACTGCTTGTCATGAAAAGGAACGAAGAAGATTATATCATTATTGCTTTGAACTTCTGACATAGCGTTATTATTCGGTTCGTTGATCGCTTGTCATTTTGTCATTTGGAGATATTTTTGATTCCTTGTTCATACCATATCATTTATTGTTATTATTATATAGGCGTGAGAAAACATTCAACAAGATAAGTAGGCTCTCAGTTATTATTTTGAGGATATTTCATTATGTACCTGGTTAATTACTTCAGCTTCGGCCTTCACTTCATTGGCACGGTCATAATAGTTGGAGTTGGTAGTTCTCGGTGTGCGACAGAACTCAGCATAATGACCCACTTTTCCACAGGAGTAGCAGTTCACCCGAAAAGCTTTACATCCTTTAGGGCCATGCAAACGTCCACATTTCGTACAAGGTCGAACATCATCTTTACCTCAAATATTTCGCTGCTGTGGATTACCGTGACGATAACGGAAGTTGACTCGTTCTGACTCCTGCTGCCTTTTCCGATACGGTTCAAACCGACGTGATCCCAACTTTGGCTTTAGTGAATGCAAAGCGTTAACTGGACGAATCTCAACATCTTCTACACCTTGGCCCGAACTCGAGAAGCTTGTTGAGTCCTTAGGCACTTTGTTCAGCTCAGCTGCTTCCATCCGGATGTAGTCCAGATGCTTGCCGTGATTCGTTGAAGATCATTCTCGAACATGTCAGACATCTCATAGAGTTTGTCTGCTATTTCTGAAATCGATCGCCTCAAGAGAGCTTGCACAAATTCTTCTTCGCGTTGTTGGTTTTTGAAATCGCAAAATTTTGCTTGGGCCTATAGCCGCAACACTCAATCTCCGAACGAGTCATTCGCGTTCATACGCATCTCACGAAACTTCAAACGTTCTTTAGCAGAGTCACACGTCTGATCGAAATATCTGTTCACTGCGGAAACAGTATCGATGTTACTTACCTTACCAATCAGGCTAAGGCCTTGTTGTCCTCTGCTGTCCGAAGAAGTCGTCTCCACTCTACTCGATCCATGGCCACAGTTCGCCAGCCTCGTAGTCTGCGAAGGGTCCGCAGGTCACCTTCTACTTGGTCGATCCACCTTGCCCGCTGCGCGCCTCTTCTTCTTGTTCCTGTTGGGTCGCTTTCTAGAACCATTTTCACTGGGTCGTCGTGCGGCATTCTTACGACGTGCCCAGCCCACCGTAGTCGCCCAATTTTTGCAATGTGGACGATGGATGGTTCTCCCAGCAGCTGGTGCAATTCGTGGTTCATTCGCCTCCTCCACGTTCCGTCATCCATCTGCACTCCACCGTAGATGGTACGCAACACCTTCCGTTCGAAAACACCAAGGGCGCCGTTGGTCCTCCACGAGCATAGTCCAGGTCTCGTGGCCGTAAAGGACCACCGGTCTAATCAGCGTCTTGTAGACAGTCAACTTCGTGCGGCGGCGAATTTTATTCGACCGGAGCGTCCTCCGGAGTCCAAAGTAGGCACGATTCCCTGCCATAATGCGTCTTTGAATTTCTCTGCTGGTATCATTTTCGGCGGTCACCAGTGAGCCCAAATACACGAACTCATCGACCACCTCGATTTCGTCACCGTCAATCTGAACTCGGGGTGGGAGGCTAACATTGTCTTCCCTAGAACCTATTCCTTTCATGTATTTTGTCTTTGATGCGTTGATGGCAAGTCTAATCCGTCTAGCTTCAGCCTTCAGTCTGATGTACGTTTCCGCCATCATCTCAAAGTTCCTTACCATAATGTCAATGTCATCGGCGAAGCCAAGGAGCTGAATGGACTTCCTGAATATCGTGCCACTCGTGTCTATCCCAGCTCTTCTGATCACACCTTCTAACGCGATGTTGAACAGCAGACACGAAAGTCCATCACCGTGCCGTAACCCCCTTCGAGATTCGAAGGGACTCGAGAGTGCCCCCGATACTCGAACAACGCACATCACTCGATCCATCGTCGCCTTGACCAATCGCGTCAGTTTATGCGGAAGTCTGTACTCGTTCATAATCTGCCATAGCTGATCTCGATCGATTGTGTCGTATGCGGATTTGAAATCGATGAACAAATGATGTGTGGGCACGTTGTACTTGCGGCATTTCTGTAGAATCTGCCGAATCGCGAAAATTTGGTCCGTGGTAGCGCGGGCACCCATGAATCCCGCCTGGTATTGCCCCACGAACTCTCTTGCATATGGTGACAGACGGCGGCATAGAATTTGGGAGAGTACCTTGTAGGCGGCGCTCAGCAGTGTGATCGCGCGGTAGTTGCAGCAATCCAACTTGTCGCCCTTTTTGTAGATTGGGCATACAACACCTTCCATCCACTCCTCCGGTAATATCTCCTCCTCCCAAATCTTGGCAATTACCCAGTGCAGCGCTCTAGCCAGTGCTTCACCACCGTATTTTAATAGCTCACTTGGTAGTTGATCTACACCAGTTGCTTTGTTGTTCTTCAGCCGACCGATCTCCTCCTCAACTTCTTGAAGATCAGGGGCCGGTAGCCTGTCGTCTTCTGCGCGTGCTCCAAGGTCTGTTGCCGTGCCACCTTCGTTTTCTGCTGCTTCACCGTTGAGGTGCTCGTCATAGTACTGCTTCCACCTCTCAATCACCTCACACTCGTTCGTGAGAAGGTTACCGTCCAAGTCCTTGCACATATCGGCTTGCGGCACGTAGCCTTTGCGCGAACTATTTAGCTTCTCGTAGAACTTCCGTGTGTCGTTTACGCGGTACAGATTTTCCATCGCCTCGCGATCTCGATCTTCCTGCTGACGCTTCTTCCTTCGGAAAACCGAGTTTTGTCTGTTCCGCGCTTGTCTGTATCGCTCCACATTCAATCTCGTGCGGTGTTGTAGCATTCTCGCCCGTGCTGCATTCTTCTCCTCTACTAACAGTTTGCATTCGCCGTCAAACCAGTCATTTCTTCGGTCCGGGATTGCAGTACCTAGTGCCGCTACAGCAGTACTACCTATGGCTGAACGGATGTCCCTCCAGCCATCTTCAAGAGAAGCTGCGCCAAGCTGCTCTTCCGTGGGTAGTGCAACTTCCAGCTGCTGCGCGTAGTCCTGGGCAACTCCGGTGTCCCGTAGTTGCTCAATGTTGGGTCGTGGCGTTCGACTTCGACGTGTGTTATGCACCGTCGAGAGTTTTGAGCGCATGCATACTGCAACTAGGTAGTGGTCCGAATCTATGTTCGCACTGCGGTACGTGCGGACGTTGATAATGTCGGAGAAGAATTTCCCGTCGATTAGAACGTGATCGATTTGGTTTTCTGCGTGTTGGTCAGGTGATCTCCAGGTGGCTTTGTGGATATCCTTGCGGGGGAAAAAGGTACTTCGAACTACCATACCCCGGGAGGCTGCAAAGTTCACGCATCGTTGGCCGTTGTCGTTCGATACGGCATGCAGGCTGTTTGGCCCGATTGCCGGTCTATACATTGCCTCCCGTCCTACCTGAGCGTTCATGTCGCCGATGACGATTTTGACGTCCCGTTGCGAACAGCCGTCGTACACCTGCTCCAGCTGCGCATAGAACGCTTCTTTCTCGTCGTCGGGTCTCCCTTCGTGTGGGCAGTGCACGTTGATGATGCTGTAGTTGAAGAAACGGCCCTTAATCCTCAACTTGCACATCCTCGCGTTGATCGGCTGCCAACCAATCCCGCGTTGGTGCATCTTCCCCAGCACTACAAAGCCGGTTCCCAGCTCGTTGGTGGTGCCACAGCTCTGGTAGAAAGTAGCCGCTCGATGCCCGCTTTTCCATACCTTTTGTCCCGTCCAGCAAAGTTCCTGCAGTGCTATGACTTCGAAGTTGCGTGGTTTAAGTTCGTCATAGATTAACCTATCGCAACCCGGGAAGCCGAGTGATTTGCAGTTCCATGTTCCGAGTTTCCAATCGTAGTCCTTATTTCGTCGCGTAGGTCTGTGCCGATTGTTCCGATCCGTATTTCTTTCTTCGGTATTTGCAACTTTGTTTTTTTCCAGGGCGGCTTGTTGGGCCTGCCCCAACCCCCTGTCTCGCCGGGGGACCATCGTGCACAGCTCTGTTTAGAGTCCCACGCTGGCACTAGGACGGTGATCAGCCGCTCCTAACATGGAGAACAGACGCCGTTTTGAGCCGCACCTCCATGGTGAACAGACGCTCAGGTTTGGTGAAGCATTTCCTCTATCAACGTACTATGGATACCGCGCCAGTGTTCGCGTCGCACCTCTTCACTTTGCTATTGCCGGACTGGCAACATTGCCCAGGCTACGCCACCCAGCTGTGTCCATGTTTCAGCTGGTAGTCTTTTGTTATCATATGACTCGAGGAGGCGTGAAGTAGGAACTTGCTAGGTATTCCGCTCCTTCCAGGTTGTCAACTCACCATTTTGTAGCCCAAGTATCGATGTAAACATCAGTCGAATCCTGATTAATGAGCTTCTCTTGCAGTTCGATAATGCTCAACAAGTAATTGCCGGCAAAGATTTTCATCCCCGTGAGTTTCTTGCTGGGACTTACCAGCGCTTTACATGAGACAATTCTCTCAAATTGATCGCGGAAGCGAACCCATTCCGTTTTCCGCTTGTTAGTCGGCAATGTTTCGTCGAAATATTTCAACGGCCACGTACCCGATAACCACTCTGGAGTATTTGGAGCTTTGGTCATTGCGGTAGACAGTGAAAATTTCTGCTTATCTACTGCCAGTATCGGAACGCGAACTCTTCCATCCTCCGCATCTGAATCATCCGCTGATGCACGCTCACTTTCTCGCCAAACACCACTCATCTTCCGTAAACAAGGCATTTTTCCAACTGTTGCACAAATAAGAATGCAAATGAGTTAGATGCTTAACGACAAATATCAGACTGAAAGTGTTCATTTTTTTTTTCGTTTCCGTTTTTCTCAACAATTGCGGTGCGTGCTTCATAAGTATATTTTCACACATCGACTCAGCCTGGTCTTTTCTACAAAATCCAATCATAGGTTTAAAAGGGTGGAGTGGAAAGCCAACTTAGTAGAGCAGTCGAATTGAAATTTCCACATGAAAAAAACGGTCGTTTCTGGCTGGACGTCATAGTCGATACTGGTGTCAACGCAACGTTGGAACTGCGCCCAGTCGGCGCAGTGATAGTTGCGTCGGTAAACCGCTCCACGGAGGAACCCACTTCGGCCACCATCGGATAGTGGTCCGCGCTGAGTTCTTTGTAGGCCACAGGTTGTGAGATGTTGTGGCCCATGTTTATTGATGAAGATGTCGATGGTTGCATGAACTTCGGACCGACTCAGCTGGGTAGGAGTGTCCGAGGCCAAGATGGTGTAATGCAGAGACGTTGAATAGAGACACGCATAGACTGAAACAAGAAGAACCAAACGAACCATCAAACGCTGAACCAAACGAGCAAAGTAAATTAACATTACTGTTCGCTCTATTCATCAGAAAGAAGTATCATTGAGAACATGATGAAAAAAGTGTTTAGTTATTTTCACGAAATATTTCTTGATAGAGCTGGAATTAGGCCGTAACAGCTTTTCTAAACAATGACTTCTCTCGATGATTTCTCGAAACTCAAGGCACGCTCACACCAATCAACATAAACAACGGGAAGGGGAAGTCTTCCCCTGCCAGATTGTGACGTTGATTTGAGTGAGCGAGCCTTGGCTTTCTAGAAATCATCGAGAGAAGTCATTGTTTACAAAAGCTGTTACACCCTAATTCGAGCTCTATCTAGATTTGATATCTGTTATTTATTTATTTATTGTTGATTCAATGAAATACAACATTTATTAGTGATAAAAAACAATTTCGATTCGGGACGTTTTATTTTGTTTTATGGTAATAAAAATGATTGCGCTGCATGCAAAACAGTAAAATATGACAAAAGTTATACTGTCATGGAGCGTCGTCTTCGCATTATTTTTGCAAAAAGTTGCCGCGCACTTTATTTTTATTCAGTTCCAGTCGACCGTTCAAATTTTCTCAACAGCATTGTATGAAAGTCATTTGAAACCACTCGAAGAAACATGGTTGCCAGTGGCATTGCCAAAAGATTCCTCAAAAACCGTGCTGTTGTTTTGACAGAAATTTTCTTTGCGCGTCTCTATCAACGTCTCTGGTGTAATGCCCCTCTTGCAGGTTCAGGATGGTATCGTTTCGATTGCACCGACCATTGCCCCAAGCTTGGTGTTTGGCGTTTAGGTCGCCAGCGACGATGAAGTTCCCGCTCCTACGGGAGAGTTTGACGATGTCTTGCCGGAGGGCCGCTGACGACCCATCGTTGTTGTTGACTTGTTTGGTGATGTGACCGACAGGAGTAGAAACTTCCACCCCTACGGCTTCGATGGTCTCCAGCTGAAGGCAGATGTTACTCCTTAGGGCAATGACTACTCCTCCTTCCCCAGAACTGGTTCGATCTAGCCTCACGAGCCGGAAATGGGGAAGGTAGACATTCACCCATATTCTTGTTTTCGTTCGAACCGTATTTTCCATACAAAAAAAACTTTTTTTTGTATGGACTATACGGTTCGAACGAAAACAAGAATATGGGTGATTAATTTCGGGTTTCAGGTGGGTTTCAGTTCTGACGACAATGTCGATGTTTCGTTCATTGAGAAACTCAACGAACTCGATGTTCTTGATCTTGAGCGAGTAAGCGTTCCAATTTACAATGTTGATGTAAGTCGGAGGGCGTCTGTGTTCTCGTTTGTTTGAGAAGGTAGTGCATCATGCCGCATATGTCTGACGACTTGAGCTTGTCGGATGGTTAGGCATCCCAGCAGTAAACGATACCGATGTAGCAGCAGCAGGAATTTGGTGCCGGATTTAGGATCTGCGTCCTCCATTAACTCGCATACATCAGGTGCTCAGCACAATTGTAGCAGCGGGTGGCCATGTGGCAGTTTTTTTGCACCATGCCCGAAAAGCAAGCAGACGGGTTTTGTACCGTTCCCATATCACCACGATGTGGAACAGCGCCCGAATATTCTGCAGATCCAAGATACACGTTAAGTTCTTCTCCAGGTGGACCAGATACAGCTTGGCATGGTACTTGCGAGGGACGTCATGTCGATTCATCTTGTGAACCTGGATCGGCTTGAGTCCGTTCTCCTTCAACTCTTCAGACAGTGTGTCGGGTTCCATGTCAGGGAGGCCACGCAGGACTACCTTGAGAGGCTTTTTAGCCTCGAGGTCGTGGGAGAAATACTCCACATGTTGTTGCTTCAGCAACGTCACGACGGCCCTGTAGTGGTTCATCGCTGGTACTCTTTTGTAGCTTGTAGCTTTCAGTGCACAGGCGCATGGTGCATTTGAGACCTTTACTTATGTAAAAGTTGATTTTATCCCGCAAGCCTTCCGGGAGTCCTTTTAAAGGCTTACAAAAAGTAAATTGGTACGCACTAAAACACCTGTAATTCTTGATTCAATAAGTTTAAAAAGTCCACTAATGGTTGCTTTACAGTACTTTTATTAAAACTTCAAAGTTACAGCATTACATGGTTATATTTCTCCGAACGAAATCTCGAACCTTCCTCTTGATGGTGCCCATCAGCGCAAGCACAGTGGAACGGACACGGAATCAACGCATTTCGTCCATTTTGCCCACATTTACTGGATGTCCTTGACTGCGCCGCCGCTTCGTCGAAGTCGCTGCTTTGAAAATTCCCAGTATTTTTCGATTGGTTGAAATTCCGGGCAATTCGGAGGATTTATTAGCTTGGGGACAAAATCGATCTTGTTGGCAGCATACCACTCCAGAACCACCTTAGAGTAGTGGCAGCTGACCAAATCGGGCCAAAAGATGACTTTGCCTCTATGCTTGGGATGTCATCGTCGAGGATGTGACGAATGGTTCCGTTTTCAGGCCACAGCTGCAAATCGCTTGCCAAATCATGGCCTTCTTTGCGAACTTGTCAGCAAACACGAACTTGAATCTTCCCGGCACATCCCCACGTCCAGTCGGGATGTAAAACTTTTGACCGGGAAGCTGCTTAAAATCGAGTTTGACGTATATTTCGTCATCGATCAAAGTGCAGGCCTTGTGTTTCGTCAAAACACGGTCGTACAAGAGCCTTGCACGCTTTTGACGTAGGACTACGTCTTTAATTTCTATACTGGGGGTCACATTAAAAAATCAAAATTCAGACATGTAACGAAAAATCCCAAACACGGACGTAACGATAGAGCGCAAATTGAACACACGACACATTGTGCATGCTCTCATGAGCGACCTCTATACTCGGTTGACCGCTCACCATTTCACCAATTACAGGAGGAAAAAAAGCAGCGGTAATAAAAACGCTTGCCAAATCGTTTTCTTCGTCATTTACTTTCGAGCAACAGACGGATAAGCGTCGGACACGACGTATGAGTGGAACAGCACGCATCGCACCAATACAAAGACGACGACGAATGTGCCCACATCGACCGGAGGAAAAGGCTTCTCGCAATAGGCAGCATGACTGGACCACCGTCATCCGGTCGGCATCGACTTGCACTGGTGTGAAATAGTCAAGTAGCGCTAGTTGTTCTTTCACAACAATCCAATTTAATGCTGGTCGGAGCACGTCTTGGTCTGGTGTGATATCATAGAGGTAACTCTAAGACAAGTAGGTCCCGAAGAAACGTGCTCAACTTTTTGGCTCACCTCTGGTACTATCTTCGGTCCCAAGCTTGTCGAATCACCCCTCGAAACATAGGTAAAACCAATAACCCCTCATTTTATCTGTCAAACTTTCATAGCGAATCAAAACAAACATTGCGTAGTACTAGAATTTCGACTAGAATAGGGTACGTTAATCGTTTGCTTGGGACTAATAGCAACAATCAATACGAAACTAACGATTTTAAATTGGCTCACCACTTTAGTAGCCTATTGGTCCCAAGCAAACGATTAACGTACCCTATTCTAGTTGAAATTCTATTACTACACTATGTTTGTTTTGATTCGCTATGAAAGTTTGACAGATAACATCAGGGGTGTGTGGATTCATGCAGAACATGCAGGGGTGAGTGAAATAGCTTGGGACTGCTTGGGACCGTTGTTCTGGTACTGAGTGAGCCAAAAATAATAATGATTTTCTTCGGGACCCAGTGGTCTTAGAGTTACCTCTATGCTAATAGGCTACTAAAGTGGTGAGCCAATTTAAAATCGTTAGTTTCGTATTGATTGTTGGTGATATTCTTGCAACTAGGAACGCTCTGACGAAAAATACTCCAAAAGGGAGGGCCCTAATTAGCTATTCTGCAAGTTTTTTAGACAGACTGTAATTCAGTGAACGTGATCAGTTGCAATTCCGTTAGCTGTGAGGACAGGCGGCACAACTAATTTGAAAGACCCAGCAAGTGGACGCGGACATTGCACACTGGGGACAAAATCGAAACAATGTGTTAAAATTCAATAACTTCGGTGCTCGCTGGAACAAGAGACTAAAAAATAGTAATTCTTATAGAAAAAAGTCTCAGAAATCGATTGGAGTGGGTTTCATTGAGTCAGTAGATCAAATAATCTGAACTCCAAAGCAACTTGGAGAACCTATAACATCTCTTACACCATCAATTACAACGAAAATGATGTGCATTATAGTCATGGACCTGGGTGCATAAACTTGCAATAATTATAAAAATTTGCCAAAAAAAATTTCATTCTGTTAAAAAATGTCAAAATTAAGCGGAAAATATGAACCTCACTGTTTAAAACTTCTTCTTCTTCTTTTTCATATTACTTCTCCGAAAATGTATGGTTACGTCACTTCGGTTCTTTAAGAAGAATGATCGGTTCTTTAAGAAGAATGCAGAGTGGCTTGAAAGCATATTCGAGGTAAAAATCCCTGGGCGTGCTTAATTATAGAAAGCAGCATAAATTAACGAAGAAACGTTTTTAATACGATACCGTCGAACATTAAAAAAAACTAACAGTTCGGAAAAAATGTACCTGGTGAGCGAAGTGCTAAATTTTCAAAAAACAACGGATTCCAAACCAATTTAAATTGAACTTGAATGAAAATTAGTAAAAGCGTGGAAATGCGTTAATGTAAAGCAAGACATACTGCTGATGAAATCTGTTTTTGTTCATGTTACTAAATAATCAATAGCATCAACCGCGATTAGAAGAAGATTTGTCTTTGATATTTGTATGAATATTTTATAAAAATCCCAAACAAAACTACCGACTCTAAATTTTACGAAAAAATGCTTGAATATAATCCATCATCAATTATTTTATCAGGTCGAAGACCAACCCTCAGAATCCAGGCTTTCGAAAAATACGCGGGTCCATTCAAGGAAACCCAAAGATCCTTCGTCACAATCACCTCCTATTTCACCTCCTTTTGCCACTCCGGATTTGGATACCAGTTCCAACAGTCAGCGAAGACCGTCAACCCTAAAGCCTCGAGGTCGAAAGCGCAAGGAGTTTAGCCAGTTGACAAGATTTACGAAATACAGACGCAGTATCGGACTTTTCAAAGAACAAGGTCTTGATAACTTGCTGTATTCAGCCAAAATTGCTGCAATAAAGGCTGCAAATCCAGCAACTGCTCAAATCTTACAGCACTTGTTGAGCGGCGGTGAGGTTTGGGCAAAATAGACCATCGAATCAGTTGACTCTGTTCGTGGAACATCTCTGTGTTCGGAGGAGTCATCTTTGGCGATAAAATCAAAACTTGGGTTAAGTAAAACCAAATATGGAGAGCTGGCTCGATTCACTAAGAAGCATCTAGGTATGACAGTTTAATTAACGTATATATAAAAAAAAACTTAGTAGAACAATTTTATGTTTAAAATAGGTCAAGTTTCTAAATCTTTGATCAATTTTAGAGATGTGCATTGTTATTAGTCCCTTCAAATTGTCCCATTTAGGTATTACAACTTTGCAGCCGTGGAACAAAGTAGCTGAATTTAGAAACGCCATAATTCCACCGTTCTCAACTCCAAACCGAGAAAAAGGATACTTATCATCAAGCGTTTCAATCCGTGGTATGGTTATATGCGATTTGACACGGATTCTACAACTGGATGATGTAGCAGACAGGATTTCAAAGTTAAACCAGAAAGTGTTGACTTGTAAATTGCATGTCACGGCTGGTCCAGACTCTGCTACAGGTTTTACGCACTACAACCAGACTGGCTTTTTAAAAGAGGATGATTCTCTTCTCTCCGAGCATTTTATAAGCCTATTGTTAGTATCCGAAAGAGGAGAGGATATTTGGTGGAACCCGAGTCCCCAGTCAGATTCGTTCTGCAGAATACGCTCTAAAGAAACCAACTCGCTTACAAAGTCCATGTTTGAGCAGTTTTTTTGCAAAGGTTGACCCCCTGATCAACTTTGCCGAAGAAATCATACGTCTAAATAGTCAGGATCTTGAAGTACAGCAGCACAAATATATTCACTTTCAATAATCACTAGCGCCACCTAGTGGAGGAATTTCGAATTGTTCTGTCCATCATCCAACAATCCTTAACCCCCTGATCAACTTTGCCGAAGAAATCATCCGTCTAAATAGTCAGGATCTTGAGATACAGCAGCGCAAACATATTCACTTCGAATGCTCACAAGCGCCACCTAGCGGAGGAATTCCGAATTGTTCTGTCCATCATTCAACAGTCCTTGACCTCCTGATCAACATTGCCGAAGAAATCATCCGTCTAAATAGTCAGGATCTTGAGATACAGCAGCGCAGACATATTCACTTCGAATGCTCACTAGCGCCGCCTAGCGGAAGAATTCCGAATTGTTCTGTCCATCATCCAACAGTCCTTGATCTCCTGATCAACTTTGCCCAAGAAATCATCCGTCTATATCATCGGTATCTTGAGATACAGCATTCAAATCATGCAAAATAGGAGATTTTAGGGCAAAACTGTGAAGAACCCCAACTTACCCTATCGTGCCCAAGATGAAACCCACTCCAATCGATTTTTGAGACTTTTTTCTATAAGAATGACTATTTTTTAGTCTCTTGTTCCAGCGAGCACCGAAGTTATTGAATTTTAACACATTGTTTCGATTTTGTCCCCAGTGTGCATTGGAATGAGAAGCATTTCCAACAGCAATGACATCCTTCGAACGTTTGACTACAATTATCACCTGCGTAATGCTGCTGCCAACCCAACCAAGCACGCTGTCTTTGGAGATACCCAAGTACACCAGTTTGTTCGCTTCAATCCAAAGTGGCAGTTTCATTTGCAACGGAGATGGTCACTACAAATTTGGTAGGACCCTGAAGGACGTGCACATCGGAGGCTCTCTGAGTAACTTTACCATCTTTCGGACGTTCCACTACAGCCGTTCCGTTAGGCTGACTACAGCATTGATCACCTGCAAAATTTCAACCGATGTACAATGGTGTAAGCACGCCATCCCGAAAGTACCAGCAATCTCTTGGGTCCCAAATAGCCTTTTTCAGGGCCACTATATTCCTACGCTATAGAATTTCTTTTAAGATCCCTAGATGGTGGGTAAAACAGGTTCACAAAATTTAAATATTTTTGAACCATGGAGAAAAATAACAGCAAAGAACCATCAATCAGTGCCAATAGCAGTGCTCGGAAAATCACTATCAGCTTTGGTTAATTGAGTCTCCGTGAGAGAATAAACTTGCCTAAATCATCCAGCTCTAAACCTTCCCGCAGACGTCAATTGGTCATGCGTTTATGCATTTTGTGTTAGCAACCGGTGGAAACTAACGATTTTAAATTGGTTCACTACTTGGCAAGCCTATTGGTCCCAAGTACATCTATAATCGTAGCCCATTCTAGCCGAAATTCTAGTAATACACTATGTTTGTTTTGATTCACTATGAAAGCTTGACAGATAAATGAGGGGTTCGTTGATTTTCCTATGTTTCGAGGGGTGCATCAATTAGCTTGGGACCGGAGATAGTACCTGAGCCATCCACTGAAACAATTACAACATCATTATCAACAAATAGCGCCAAAAGGCAACAGGGATTAGTACCTATAGTTCCGTACTCTCCAACTCCAACACCCGATGGACACCAAGAAAAAACAACAAACGGTCCTTTTCAGGGTCACCATTTGAAAAACAAAAGGCCCTTGTCAAGACCAACAACCAACAAACAAACGGCCCTTTTCAGGACCACCAATTCAGAAGTTAAGATAATAGATTTGCGAATAATTAAAAGAACTAGGAGCAAACACGTTTGTTCCGACCACTCACGGCCTTTGCACTACATATTCCAGATCTTAGATGTAAAGTATTCATCACCTATTTCTCTTACCATCGACCTATAGGTAAGTAGTAGTAGTAAGAGTTACCTCTATGGTAATATCATCATTCAGACAAACTTTTAAAATTACAGGTATCAATAATCATTAATTTTCATCAGCTACACGGTAGCCGTCCCAAACGATCAAAAGGACACTAGAAAAAAACAAATAACGGTCCTTCTTAGGGCCACCATTTGAAAAACAACCGGTCCTTCTCAGGGCCACCAATTCAAAAACGGAAAGTTAAGATAATAGATTATCGATCAATTAAAAGAACTAAATGCTCAACATATTTGTTCCGTCCACAAGCTGTCCTACGTCAAACTTCCGTTCGTGCCCCTAGGCACAGACCCTTCTACTTTTTGGCCGCGAAATTCTGTTTCATGTGCCGGTTCGGATGTTTACTGGCTTTGTACGACTTGTATCCTTCCCTGGCAAGGATGTTCCGCAAAAAGTTTGCTTCGTACCTGTCGTATCCTAGATTTTTTTTTCACATTAAAAACTCGACTTGCTTCCACAAGACTAGTTCACAGAATGACGCCTGAGCTCCCTCCAGTTTTTCTCCTTCAAACACACATTCAAGATCCCCTTCACTTCCGGGTAGTACTTTGCGTTTCTTTTTCATCGCTCGTTTCAGTTTGCGTTCGAAACCATGGAGCTACACTCAGATAAAATATACACTGATTATATTTTAAAGAAATGTCATATGTGTATTATTAATATTATTAATGTTTTTTTATTATTGTTATTATTATTATAGATCGATCTAACTTGAATGAAATATTAATTATTATTGCTATTTTATTCTCGTTGAATATGATGTTTTTTTTTTGTATATAAATAAATAGCATATACATAATAGGTAGAAACCATCACACGATTAAATATAATGATAATCCAATCAAATCTCAACATTGTAATAGTATTTATTTTCTATCGGTACCCTAATAAAAAATAACCATAAACTAACGATAACACAAATAATAGAACTATTCCGCAAATAGTTTGGATGATACCCGGTACACGTCGTTAAGCAAAATAACCATAACAATTTTATTAGGGTATATAAATATACATGCGAGTACTGTAGCGAATATTCATACCCATAGTTTTCGAGAAACTTACATAGATCATATCAACCGTGTATGTACCTAAATCTCCATTGTGATGTTGTAATGTTTCTTATTAATCTCGGCTCACATATTCTATGTATTTTTGACAGCTGACTCGGACCTTCGAATTCTGACTAATCAATTGTCAAAATTAACTTGGTTTGTTATTGTTGGTCTGTCTTGATCACTACAGTACCTTCTGGCCACATCTCGGATCGAAAGACCGGGGTTGGCTTTAACGGATCTCAACACCTTGTTGACATCTGACGATCCCTGGTTCCAGTTTGTTTCGTAGGCCCGCTCAGGGCTTCTTTGTAGGTTTTGAGCACTCGACAAACTGTTGTTTTCGGCATCTTCAGCACTTTAGCCAGGTTGGAACCGGACCACTCCGGATTTTCAAGGTGTTTTTGCACAATATTTTTTCTTCCTCCGAGTTTCATTTGACGTTATTTCTGAACGCAATCGACTACTTTGATCAAACTTGCACCAGTTGTTCTCTATAGAAGTATAAACAAACCACTGTCAAAGATTTTCGACTCCAAACACTAGAGGACACTTTTATTCAGCCTTTACGTAGCACGGTGGAGCTTTCTCCATCTTTTCCACCTTCGGTTCATCACCAATAGCTTCTTCGAAGCCATTTGACTGGCAGTGTCCAATTGGG
Organism: Ochlerotatus camptorhynchus; assembly: GCF_037179485.1. NCBI lineage: Eukaryota > Metazoa > Arthropoda > Insecta > Diptera > Culicidae > Ochlerotatus > Ochlerotatus camptorhynchus. The sequence continues at coordinate 5,362,991 of NW_027041014.1, forward strand.
GTCGTTTCCCAGCCGGAATAGCTGTCGTGTTTCCTCATCCAAACACCGCGAAAAAAGAAGCGCGAACACTAGCGAACATGTAATTATGTTGACATAACGGGTGTTCAATAAAAAATGTGAATGATTTCAATACCTTTCTGTAATTAAAGTAAAGAGCGTAATTTTTTTTTTCTCTCCAAGAGAATTGCTCTTTGGACTCCCTAAAAATGGGTGGCGCATGTTTCTTTTCGCTTGGGTGCTGTCAGTTCAATCTAAGATGGCGTCGAAACAGCAAGCACTCCGCAAGCCAGTTGTACGGTTTTACGAAACGCATGGCCATTGTGGAAAAAAGTTTACGGTAGACCACTTTCGAGACGAAAACGTGCCCGTGAGTACAGTTTACCGGATCCTGGCATTCCTGAGCTTGGAGCGGAAGGCCGGTAGCGGCCGTCCGGCGAAGATAATGACGAAGAAGAAGAAGAAGAAGGAAGCGTTGAAAAAGCTGTTCGACAACAAGGATGAAACGAGTTAGTCACTGCTCCCATACCTTGATTCACCGAACCCTCAAGATGGAGGGCATCATCTGTCGGAAGAAAACTCGGTCCCCCTAAGTACACGGACGAGGCGATAGCGACCGTGAAATTGCCTGTGGATGATGAAGAACTACCGCGGGACGTCGTTCGTGCTGGACGACGAAAGTTACTTTCCGCTCTCGAAGACCCACATTCCCCCTCAGTGCCCTAGTGTACAAAAATAATTGGCGGGCCAAGGATACGAAGCAGTTGACCACGAGGGTCCGGAATTGTATCCGGAAGATGGACGTCAGTGCCGTCCAGCGCTCTTGTGAGAGCATCGCGACTAAGTTGCGTCGTACGGCTCCTTCTCCAATATTCATTGACGGTTTTTTGAAGAATAAACATTATGTGTAAACATTTTTATTAAAAGACACTGAATTCGTCGACAAAATTTTTTTATTTACTAGCTATATGACTGAAAAAATCCTCATTTTTTATTGAACACCCGTTATTTATAAAAATCCGGTAAATGTCTGCAATGTGAAAAATGCCTGCAACAAAAATGAAACGACTGCAAATTAACAGACATGTCTGAAAAATTGGACAACACTGCACACTATTAAAAAGTAATGTAAATTTCCGCGCCCTGAGACCGACACATGCATTGCCCAAATGACATAAAAATCAGTTGAAAGAAACGAGATAAATAAATTCAATCAATCGTATTTTTTGTCGAGTTCCGTATGTTTCGGTTTTGGAACACTTAATTTAACATGACATGTTTGCTTACGGTCCATAATTTACGTCGAAGATGGATTACGTCTCGTGTAAAAATAGTTATTTTTAAGTGTGTGGATCACACCGAATGAATCGTTACCATGGCACCGGGGTGTATTTGTGGTAGCCACATTCTAGATTTAAATGTAGTAGAGCCCGGTGCCGATGGTACGAACGAACGCTATGGTATCAACAATCCCCCCTATTCTGCGAGTCACGTGACTCTCTGTCACCGGTGAGGTGACAATAGTCACCTCGTGTGAGGTGACTCTCCATTTGATTTACATGGAGAGTCACCAACAATCAATACGAAACTAACGATTTTAAATTGGCTCACCACTTTAGTAGCCTATTGGTCCCAAGCAAACGATTAACGTACCCTATTCTAGTTGAAATTCTATTACTACACTATGTTTGTTTTGATTCGCTATGAAAGTTTGACAGATAACATCAGGGGTGTGTGGATTCATGCAGAACATGCAGGGGTGAGTGAAATAGCTCGGGACTGCTTGGGACCGTTGTTCTGGTACTGAGTGAGCCAAAAATAATAATGATTTTCTTCGGGACCCAGTGGTCTTAGAGTTACCTCTATGGTTATACCAACCGGTGGAAACTAACGATTTTAAATTGGCTCACTCCTTGACCAGCCTATTGGTCCCAAGCAAATCGATAAACGTATCCCATTCTAGTCGAAATTGTAGTTCTACACTATGTTTGTTTTGATTCGCTATGAAAGTTTGACAGATAGAATGAGGGGTTCGTTGATTTTCCTACGTTTCGAGGGGTGCATCGATTAGCTTGGGACCGAAGAGAGTACAAGAGCTGAGCCAAAAAGTTGAGTATGTTTCTATGGGACCTTCTGGTCTATAGTTGTAGTCTTGCAAGGTGAAATTTACTTTGGTGCGATGTCCAACAATTCGATTGCAAAAAGGTCTCGTGATTACATTCGTAATGCCATTAAAAAAAATGACGCGTGCTTTTTACAATCTCTTAAGTTTTTTTTTTCGAAAATGCATCTAAGTAAATTAAACCTTAATCCAGTACCGCAATCGACATACTACCATACAGGTAACTCTAAGACCAGAAGGTCCCGAAGAAACGAGCTCAACTTTTTGGCTCAGCTCTGGTATTTTCTTCGGTCCCAAGCTAATCGATGCACCCCTCGAAACATAGGAAAATCCACGAACCCCTCATTTTATCTGTCAAACTTGCATAGCGAATCAAAACAAACATAGTGTAGAACTACAATTTCGACTAGAATGGGATACGTTAATCGTTTGCTTGGGACCAATAGGCTAGTCAAGTAGTGAGCCAATTTAAAATCGTTAGTTTCGTATTGATTGATGATAAGGTAATTGATTCTGGTTGGACCTATCCAAAAACTGATGATGGTTGGACCTATTTTTTCAATCGCTAGTTTAGTCAATTTTCGCTTATTTTTTTATTTTCAAAGATCACTTTACTATCATAAAAAAACTATTTTTCTTCAATTTGCATGGGTGTTTTATTGAAATAACTTCAAAACAATTGGGTTTTTAATGTGTTTACAAAACAGTTCACTTTCCACGCATTAGCTCGTCATCATGCCTTACTTTCAAACATACAAAAAAGGAACATTTACTGCTTTAAGGTGTAAACAACACGTTAGTACGCCATTTATCCATTGGTTTCACTAAAATGTTTGAATAATTGACGAAATTCGAATAGATAAATATGATGATGGTTGGACCTATGTGTTTCCTAAGACGGCCGCTAGGTGCGCATCTGTTTGTTTATATCCTTCATGCAGAGCTGATTTGAAATTCGATTTCGCGTTGGCCGTGTGTTCTTCGGAAGTTTCTTCGATTGAAAAAAAATGGCTAAAGAAAAGAGTTATACAAAATCTTCAAGAGGCTGTTCTTTTAGTAAGAAATAAATCACTCACCGCATATCAGGCACATAAAAGGTACAATATTCAGAAAACGACACTTCACGCAAAAATTAAGGGAAGCCACCCGAAAAATTCCTAGACCGGACCGGGAAATTGAACCCAGTCACCTCTAGTATGGTCTTGCTTTGTAGCTGCGCCTTTACCGACTGAGCTAAGGGAGGCCCCAACGAGATCTTGGAAGCTGCTAAAGACCTTGCGTCACTAGTTCACATGTGGTGTGATCTAGTGACGCAATCTTCATATGTCTGTAAGTTCTGATATTGTCATTTTAAGCCCCTGAATTCCCCGGGGGCACCCAGAACATGTCCGGAAGGGGCCAATGTGGTCCAAGGCACTCAATATTGTTATTGATCTTGTTATCGAATTTGGAAGTAATGTGAAGTGTCGCATGATAGGTTTTATTCCTTCCATGTCAAAGTTAGGTCCATGTTCCATGTACTCTGAAACTTGTTCCGGCCATATCTCCGGAACCAGTTGACCGATTCCAACAATATTCGATAGCTTTCAATGGAATCATAATACCTATAGTTTGAAGTTAAAAAAAAAATCTAAATCGGATCAGTGATTTCCGAGAAAATGAGAAAATGCGTGGAAAGTTAATTTTTTAAAAACGTAGTGAAACTCAAATTTGTTTATTTTTTTTAAATAACAAATTCATAAAAACTGTATAAAAAGGGTTTTTTTTTATGATACCAATAAGCTCTAAACATTTTTTTTTAACAAATATGGGCTAAATAAGCATTTGCAAAAATAGGTCCAACCATCATCATTTTTTAGGTCCAACCAAGATCATAATTCTTTGCTGATTAAAAACGTTTTATAAAATCATTTGTTCATAATATTTAACTTTTAATGTTATTATTAGAAACAAGAAAGGTAGATCTTTCCCCTAATCAGGCATTTTTCGTAATTATATGTCGAATTCAAAAAAAAAAAAAAATACGACATGAATGTTGACGTCGTGTGAAACTGGCCTAAATAGGTCCAACCATCATCAGTTACCCTACTACGTTGAAGGAGTAAAACGAAACTACAATCTTGTCTGTCATAAGTATTAAGTCCTTATGATTCTTAACGCTAGCCATGTGTATTGCGCTGGATCGTTATGAGTCAGATTACACAGTAGCTGTGGATGCTTTTTCTAACTTGGTACAAGTTAGAATTTTGTTCAATTGATATCAAGTCGACGTAATGTAATGGAACATGATTCCCAGATATGATCAGTGTTGGCCAGGGGCCGTGCCCCCCACAAATCAAGGCCTGCGAGAGTCACACAATTGTGCTATCCATTGTCGAACGGTTGAAAGTCATCTAGAAATTTCGGTTCGTAAATCCCAGTCCTATCCTGATTTCAAATATGGTTTTGCGTTAAAGATTGTTATACCGTTCAGTTGATGGGAAGTGGCTTTCAAGAAACGCTTAACGCATCAACACACCAGTTAAACTTCATTCTTCAAATGCAGTTTTATTTCTCATAATAGGTTTCATTATTGGGTCTGCTGATGTCTCTCTATTTCCACGTGGTTCTACTAGAGTGTTGTGTAGTGGTATTATTGCATCAGAGGAAATTTGGTTGTTGTTTTCTTTTTTTTTAAACGTCGTTCATTTGTGTCATTATAATCATTTGCTTTTGCTTTCTATTATTGTTCGAAAAAAAAAAGAACTCCGTATGTATTTGCTTGTGTTTGAATATGGTGTGAAGTTTGAGTGGTTTGATAAACTTTTCCCTTAGTTCTCTGTGTAGTAGCAGCAGAAGTAGTAATTTGTGGTGAGATTGTGTTTTACTGTGACTGTGAATCGATTGATTCGGATCTTTCTTTGTTTTTGGTTTTCCTTTTGTTTATCATATGATGTATAATTGGGCTTTTTTTATAACATTTAATACTAAAATCATATCAATTTTACGGATCATACAATCATTTACCTCAATGTCTTTAGTTGCTGTGAATGTCAGAATATAAATGATAAAGCATTTTATTCTATACATAACAGTTTTTGAGTATTTGTTTCTTTAGTTTTTTTTTTATTCGAATGAATGTGTATGTTTTTCGTGTTACTCTGGTGTAACGTTTTAAATTTTTGCTTGGATTACATATGATGATAACATTGTTTTTCGGTAATATCATGAAATATTTATGATTTAACTATATATACCTTGTTGAATGCCTTATCGCTCATTCGCTCGCAACTCGCTCTATTACTCTGAAACTCATTCTGCCACATCAGTGCGGCTCACTCGTTTGCAATTTTCTGACTTTATTGTATTGAACTCTAGCTCTCAAGCACTTGCATCATGGCAACACAAAACCCGCTGGCCAATAGCAACGAAAAAGAAAACAGGCAAAACAAACTTAAGCGAAAACGTCAATCAACGGAATGACAGTTCGTATTTTTCAGTATCACTTGGATTGGAATATGTTTTTAACTGCATTTGCTTCAAAGTTTCAGTTTCGAAATGCTAATTTTTGATTATAAGTGGTAGCAGTGTAGAAAAGAAAACTTACAGTCCTACATCCGGTATGACCTTAGAAAGACCTTAGGCAACTTTCCGATGCGTTCAGCTGAACTTTCGTTTGTTTTTGTTTATGTTGTTGTTCTGTTGCTGCTCGTTTCAATCCTCTTCATAAAAATATCATTTTTCTTCTGCTGTCTGCTTTACAAATTTAGTCTAGTATGTACAGAAATAATTAACCTTACATTCAGTTTCTATCAAGAATATACTGCTTGTTTGCAATCATGTATTATCAGAGTTTTTCAAACTTTCGAGAACGTGGCTCTCCTTCCGATGTGAAATAATGTAAACAACAATGAGCATTGTTCTAGCACTACATCCTTTCTAGCATCACTAGCAGTTGACAACAAAAGTTGTTCGAGAAAGTAGGCTGTGATTTTTGTTTTTTTTTTTTTTTTATTATCTGACTACTTCGATTGATGAGTAAGCTGATGGAGTGATCTAAAAGCTCTGTCGTTAAATTCACAGATACGAATGACGAAATGAGTTTGAATGGAACAACTTTCTGGAAGAATCTCTTTGCTTGCACTCAGTCTGAATGACCGGTTCCCTTTTTAAAACTATTGCCTTCTTGCGAACATCCGAAATTTAGATATAGAGAAGATAAAGATAGGATATTTTTTTTCAATTTGCATGACTAGCGACTAAACTGTATGCTCTGCTCTTCTTTCTTTTCCTGGTAAATGCTTCAATATCAAAAGGAAACTATATAAGCCAAAAATTGTTTCTTGTGTTCCATGAATGAGATAACAATACTCTTTGGTTGAATAGTTCTCTTCTTGCCTTTAACTTCTTCTTCACCGAACGAATGTGGTTGTGGATCCTGCTTACTCTATGTAGATGTCCTCGATTGGATATGCAGTTTCTATGAACTTCTGATAGAATCGTTGAAAAGCCCTCCTGAAAGGAAATTAGAATCAGATCGCATTGCGCCTTGACGGTACAGGCGACAGAACTTACCCAACAGCTTCGGCGACGGGTCGCGTCGATTCAGTGCCCTGGAACACGTGGCACGCGAAGCGCTGCACCGTCGGATGTTTGGTGATGAATCCAATGTACCGGTGGTCCCGCGGGTGAAACGCACAGAACGACACGTTCTTCAGCGAGTAGAAATAGTCGATGCAAGGTCGTTTGTCCTTTTTGTTCTGAAATCATCGAAAACTCTTAGAAATGTGTTTCCCGTATAACGTCTTACCTCCAAGCACTCACCCTCGACCGATCGACCATCCGCAGTCCCTGGTCCGAAATCTCCAATATACAAGCTTGTGCTTTCGGTGACTCGGTTCCATCGCCGACAATCTTTCTCACAGCCTGACAGACCACCCCGGTGCCCTTGTGGGCCAGCGTTTCCACCGAGCCCAGATACCCCAGCAGATACCGTTCCCGCTTCATCTCCACCGTCGACGGGTCAAAGTCGTTATAGTCGAGATCCACGGCGTAGGCCGATGGGAAAATGCCCTGCCTGCCGGTTCGTAGATTCACCCCCTCGCACCACAAATCTTCTGCCTCCTTTTGCACGTAGATCGGATCACCAATCTCCACCTCGATCTCATCGTGATGCCGTGGGATGAATTTGTGCAGCCCCCGGTGAGTCGCTTCCAGCATCTCCAACTGACTGAACGGCACTCCACCGTACGGAGGCGGGAAGGGCGACGTGGCGGGGGAAGCAGCCTGTGGAGCCGGGGGCGACATACTCTTGAAGTCGTTTGGAGAGTGTGCCGTACTGTGGCCACTGTCCACGTCCCCCAGGCTCTGAAGCCGTTCGGAATCCGGGCTGGAGTCTTCGTCGAGCAGATAGCTACATTTCAGCGCCAGGAGCGAGTTTTGCTTCAGGAATGTGTGATGCGGGGTGGACTTTTTGGTGGCATTCAACTCATCGGCCAGCGATGTCTGTCCGGAGGACAGGAGCTGCAGTACGGAAGCTGGAGGGAGGGGATAAGTGATTATATTTTTGGTTGATATTTATCTTCTTTGCTTATGTTTAGGGACAGTGGAAATTCGCGACAAAAAAGGTAATTTGCGACATATGTGACATAAGGCCTGTACTCGAAAAAAATGCACCAGACAAAAGTGTTCGCCAAAAATTTATTTTAAGTCGGATTTTCTTAAAACTTTTAGGGAATGAACTAATACATATGGATTATGTTTCGGCATAATTACTTTATTCAATTTCCTTTCCATCGCTGAAAGCTCGCACCTTTCCCTAAAGACCCCTCATTACATTTTGTGCAATTGTGGAGCCGACCTTTTTGGTCACTTGGCCTTCATTATGGCCCAAAATCTTTCCACCGGACGAATCTCTGGTGAATTTGGGGGGCTGGCGGTTTTTGGTACAAAAACAACGTTATTGTCTCTGTACCAATCCAACGTCGATCGCGCGTAATGGCATGATGCCAGGTCCGGCCAAAATAATGTCTCGCCTCCGTGGGACCGCAGGAAGGGCAACAGACGCTTCTGGAGGCACTCGGTGCGGTAAATTTCGCTGTTGATGGTACCCATTGTTTACTCAGTTTATAGCATTTGCATATGGCCTGCCAGAGCAAGTATTTTTTGGCGAATTTGTCCACTTTCTTCTTCCTTATGTCTTCCGGAACATCAAACCGTGATTTGACAACGTAGAACTCCAGCCCTGGTATCTGCCTCTGCCTTGATGTAGGTTTCGTCATCCATAACCACACACATCGGTTTCGTTAACCACTCACGAAACAGCTTCCTTGCGCAGCTTCCGGACCTTGAATACACGAAGGCCAGCTCGTTTCATGCTTTGCTGAACGAACCAGGCGGAACACTTTGCCTTCAGAGCCGCGTCGCGAATCGAAAGGTTCGGATTACGCTTGAAATAATCCAACACCTTCCGGGCCTTCACAGGATCAGCTGTTTTCGATTTTCTTCCACTTCCAGCCTGCCGCTCGGTCGTCTGGAACTCTTTAAACGATTTTACCACCCGAGACACAGTTGTATCAACAATCAATACGAAACTAACGATTTTAAATTGGCTCACTACTTGACTAGCCTATTGGTCCCAAGCAAACGATTAACGTACCCCATTCTAGTCGAAATTCTATTACTACACTATGTTTGTTTTGATTCGCTATGAAATTTTGACAGATAAAATGTGGGGTTAGTGGATTTTCCTATGTTTCGAGGGGTGAATCGATTAACTTGGGACCGAAGATAGTACCAGAGCTGAGCCAAAAAGTTGAGCACGTTATTTCTGGACCTTCTAGTCTTAGAGTTACCTCTATGGTTGTATGGGTGATTCCCAGTTGTCTTCCGATCCATCTTATGATCGCAGTCGGATTTTCCATGACGGCGCGAAAAATTCTCCGGCGATTTTCTTCTTGTTTCTATGACATCTCAATAACCACTGAACCAATTGTTATGAAAATTTGCACATGTAAACAATTCACTCCAAACTAGTTATACCCTGATTTACATCAATTTTTACCCACGGATAAAAATGGTGCATTTTTTTCGAGTACAAGCCTTACATACGGCAATATTGAATTCAAAAAAATCATAAAAAATATAACATTTTCTTCATTTAAACAACAATTTAACAAGAGTTATAGCTCGAGAGTTTAGTTAGATTAGTTTTTAAATATTTTTCCGTCAGTTTTATTTTATTTTAGTGAAATTAGGGTTGTCTTCGAGAGGAGCGTCACATCTAAATCGCAATTCTAGATGCTCGAAAAATCTCACACCAGCGAATCAATCTACGAAAAATTATCATTCATTTCTCGCATCTCCTTGCATCGTGCATCATCTTTTTGCAGGAAGTCTTTAGAATCGTCATCAATCTTCTATCTATCTACTCAGCGTGCGTGCAGCTAACCACAGCAAAACAACATCTTTCATAAATCGTATATAGAGTCACCCTCCTCGGTTGTCCCTATGATTAGGGAGTTCACAATATCAAGTTTAAAGCAACTTAATTAATAAATAAATCATTTAAGATAAAGAAGCAATGCGAAATTTCAATCCTATCCCTCACCGTGCAACATTTTGAAATCTGCATCATCAAGCCTTTTTTCAAGATGGCGGGTTTTAAAGGCCTATATTATTGAAAAAAAAGAGTTGAAACTGACAAGATGACAAATGAACAGCATCATTCTGATTCTGGTCAGTCCCAACATTGTTTACTCAATTTTGGATAGCCCTACTTTTGACGGATATGAGTAGATCCTACTCAAATAGGGTTGTTTAGAAATAGCGTAAACCCTGCGCTGCTTTTGTCCACAAAATGAGCAATTCGCATATTCTTGATCTATTCCATGGACTGCCGGTAATCTGACAACTTTTAATCTGAACACTATAGACCTGTGCACGGGTGAACTTTAGTTCATCTACTGAAAAAAAAAGTTGACACAACAGCGGGGCCCTGTTTACTAAAAATGAACACATGAATAATGCTCGCGTAACATTTGAAAAGGGCCTATCAAAGGTCCTTTTCACGAGAACCGAAGTACGCCCACACAAACCAAGAGAACTATCGGGAAGGGGAGAATTTCCTCTGCTCGATGGTGTGTTAGTTTTCGTGAGCGTATTCGGTTCGCGCGAAAAAGGCTTAACAAGTTTTGTTTACATAAGACCCGTTTCAAATGTTACGTGAGTATTATTCATGTGTTCATTTTTAGTAAACAGGGCCCCGCTGTTGTGTAACTTTTTGTCGAGTGAGTGAACTCAAATCCATCCGTGCACTCGTCTATTCTGCACGTCGTGCAAACCCGGGACGGTACTTGACAATAGACCTTTTTGACGTTAAATCATCTTTCTCTATCTAGCACACATGGATGAATGCACGATTTGTTTTCCCACTAATCTGTTTCCCTTTTGCTCGCACTCGTTCGATTTAAATGGTGCAATAGTGGGCGCCGATTAAACGTCAAAAAGCTCTATAAAGCTTCTCACTCTTCTTAATGTTTTTGATGAATGCCCGTCGAAAATTAGTGCATGGTGTTCGACGAAGTTGACCAATGATGCAAGGATTACAGTATGATTCTTCTATTTTTATTTTTATTTGATTCGGAGCTTCTACCGCAGTTTAACACCTTGTGGTCATTTTTGCTTAACACAATAAAAACAACCATACACAAACAAGAATATCCATCGCTTAAAGCACGCCGTGAACCCTATTTTCCAACAACAACAACATATTTATCAACAATTAACAACGCCATTGACGTCAACATTGATTCCGGCATCACTGCCAGTCAGAGGGGTGTGATCAGCAACCCCATCATTGGACCCCATTATTTGAATGAAGTATCGTTCATCGAACACGCATGCACAATGTATGAGTTGGCTCGTGTCTAATCTGTTCCGGTCTAATTATTTTTATCTACACGGAGAAAAAATACTACCCAAAATTTGAGTTCTTTTTACTTAATATTGACTTCAGCCTCTCACTTGCACTCGTTATTGTTGTCAAAAAAGGAAAAAGAGATTCGACCCAACGATATAGTTCAGCCCAATAAGCTACTTTTGAGTAAAATGCATATTCTCAAATTTACGTGAATTAAACTTAATTTTGGGTAGAATATACTTAAGAGTAGGTAATTTTTTTTTTGCTGGTGTTAAATGGAAACTACTATATGCGATTTACTCAAATTTGGGTTATTGGGCTGAACCCCGGAATTGAGGGAAAAGTACTTAATTTTGGGTAGTTTTTCATCTCCGTGTAGATAATAAATTTCTATGGTTTTGACAGATGGAATCGCTGCACATTTGAATCCAGCGTTATGGATTCTCGATCAAGAGATAAGTTTAAGTTTCATGTCGGTTTGTCAGCGGAGGAAAAAAATTCTCTGAGCATTACCTTTAAACATCTCATTGGGTTTATGCATCATTCTCATTCGTACAATCTCTATCAGAACTGGTACAAACATGAAGAAAATGTGGAAAACCGAAAATATAGGAAGATCAAGCATGGATGATTCCCGCATGGTGAAAAAATACTACCCAAAATTTGAGGTCGTTTTACTCAATTTAGAGTTGAACCTCTTACTTGCACTCGTCATTGTTGTCAAAAAAGAAACGAGAGATTCAACCAACGATATAAATAGTTCAGCCCAATAAGTTACTTCTGAGTAAATTTCATATTCTCAAATTTAGGTGAATTAAACTTATTTTGAGTAGAATATACTTAAGAGTAAGTTACATTTTTGCAGGTGTTAAATGGAAACTACTATCACAGACAAACAGACATAACACTCGCAAGTTGTTCATCGAACAAGCATTTAACGGACAATTTAAAAGTATCGTAGTTGGTAGTACCGCCACTTGTGGCGCGCATAGTCAATTCCCTTGCGTCTGACGTTTAAACACTACCGCCATCTGTTCAGCGTAGTGCCCACCACAGTGTACTCAACAGATGGCGGTAATGTTTTAACGACGATGTTTTACAGTGAGAAATACTCAATGTGTTATGTCTGTTTGTCTGTGCTACTATATGCGATTTAATAAAATTTGGGTTATTGGGCTGAACCCGGAAATTGAAGGAAAAGTACTAAATTTTGGATAGTTTTTCATCTCCATGAACATTTCAAAAGGTCCTATCTGCTCTGATCGATTCTCTTCATAGACTTTCTCTTTTGATAACCATCACTATGAAAACAGATTTTGCGCTATTTTTACCACATAGTCTTGAGTATTCCTGCCCCGTAGAATCAATGAAAAAAATAAAAAAAAAAAACAAAGTTTTGAGAATATACCTTACCGTGCACAAATTTGCAATCTTCATCATTAATCCTTTTTTTCAAGACTGCTGGTTTTAGAGGCATGTTAGGTGCTAGATAATAGCTTCTTTTATCAAAATTAGTATTGAAAGTACCGTAGATCCCAGCTTATATGAACGATACTCAAGGGGTAAGTTATTCAGCACATTGTGCCGGGTACATTCATCGGCACACCTTTGGCATACCTTCAGCACACCTTTGGCACAATCTCGTAATCATTGGATTGTTGTAAATAAAATGGGAGCACTGCTGGACAACTGTCATTGAAGTTATTCACAACATTACGTGCTGTTTGACTGTATATTAAGGCACATCTTCAAATAGAATATACCAGAGGAACTCAGATCAGCAGTTCACTTATAGATCTAAATACAAATGTAGGTTCTAGAGTGGGCTCAAGAGAAAGAGGCAGTTATTCAGACCCCATTAGTACCCTTAATTCAAATAATGCTGCAACTTTTACAAAACAAATTACAGAAGTCTATTCATCATCCTTTATACTCGGTCTCCTACAATGTTCTCCACCGATTCCAACTCTTTCCGGTCGCTGATAGACCGTTGCTTTTCACATCACGAAAGGCTAGGTTTTTACTATCCTATGACACAAAATACCAAAATTTCGCACACCCGCCACTTCCGGCGTCATCCTCAATCCGATTTATGTTTGCGATTTCAAAGCAAAACATTCAAGATGTCAGAAATACCGGGTTGCTGGGCTGGGTATTTTACGAACAATCAAAGCTTGCTCTATGACCGGCACAATCGGCACACCTGCAGCACACTGACAAAAAAGATGACCCGAGATTGGTGTGCGGAGTGACCTACCCCTTGACGATACTTCATTCTTATGAACGGGGTTCATGTTTAATTTAAACTTCTAGTAATCCTATGAGCATCAAATAAACGTGATTCAAATCAATCTTCTGAAAAACCTCCCAGATAACGCTAAAAGACGCTTGCTTTAGACTTATTCATTTCCTTACTAGAAAACCAGAAAACCAAAGTCCATTCAGGCGACAGGTCAAAGTAATAGTAGCCATTCAAAAACCTGACAAACCAGCGTCTGACCATAACTCATACCGTCCGATTACGATGCATTCGTGCATTAGGAAATTGTTGGAGAAAATGATCCATCGGAGACTCGATCATATGAGAATATGAGAAAAGTAAAGATTGGGTTCTCTCAGTCTATTGGTACTACCATTAGGGTAACTCCAGAAGGTCCCGAAGAAACGTGCTCAACTTTTTGGCTCAGCTCTGGTACTCTCTTCTGTCCCAAGCTAATCGATGCACCCCTCGAAACATAGGAAAATCCACGAACCCCTCATTTTATCTGTAAAACTTTCATAACGATTCAAACCAAACATAGTGTAGTACTAGAATTACAACTAAATTGGAGTACGTCAATCGATGTACTTGGGACCAATAAGCTAGTCAAGTGTGAGCCATATTAAAATCGTTAGTTTCCACCGGTTGGTACAACTCCTAGAATGTTTAAAATTTTCGTCAATTTTCCTCATTTCCGGCAGATTTGTGAGGTTTTGCACAGGAAACCATCAGGAAAATTTACGCATCGCTTAGTTCCTGCACTTTTGGCGATTATGAGTGAACTAAACTCAAATTTGGATCGTTCTCATTCGCCGTGTGGGTGTTGCGCCGCTGGAGCGCGCTCCCTCCAAAAATCAATACGAAACTAACGATTTTAAATTGGCTCACCACTTTAGTAGCCTATTGGTCCCAAGCAAACGATTAACGTACCCTATTCTAGTTGAAATTCTATTACTACACTATGTTTGTTTTGATTCGCTATGAAAGTTTGACAGATAACATCAGGGGTGTGTGGATTCATGCAGAACATGCAGGGGTGAGTGAAATAGCTTGGGACTGCTTGGGACCGTTGTTCTGGTACTGAGTGAGCCAAAAATAATAATGATTTTCTTCGGGACCCAGTGGTCTTAGAGTTACTTCTATGCTCCCTCGTTCGTTCCTTTATCAGCTATTTTACGTGACGTCTTGATGACAGTTCCTGGCGGGCCACTCGAACGCGCTCGAGGTATTGTTATTGTTTACGTCTGATGTTTTTGATTTGATTTTGGTCGTGTTATGTCAACAAATCGGCCCGCTGGTAAACGTCAAAATAGGTAAAGAAAAAAACACGCTTTCCTGCAACGCTCCGCTCAACGATGCACGAACACTGTACCAAACCACCGTCCCCTGTTCGAATGAAACTTCAGACCATTCAAATCGAAACATCGAAATCGCCTTTTCGAATGATAGCTGCAACCGGATGACGGTTGTTTTCAAATCAGATGATTTTCCTCTCGAATACAGGATGAACATTGTTATGAGAAAGGATAGGGCCTTCAGTTGGAATGCGTAATGCTCTTAAATTGAAATGCATTTGGTATTGGTTCAGCCCCTAAATGCAAATCATTCAAAACAATGATGTAAATAATTCTATCGAACGTCATTTACTGCTCTGAGCAGACAAACGAGGTGGAAGCATAGGCATCGCTATCAGAGGTGGAGCGAACATCGGTAAAGCGTGGAAACCATAGATTGTCTATTTCGTGGTGGAGGAAGTTTCCTCTACCAACAAGTAATTTTTGAATCCATGATGAATGGCTGTTCATGGCTATTCAATATGGAAATGTAAACAATCAAATTGATAATCTAATCTAAAGCATTTGTAAGTCATCTTATCCTTAAATTGTTGTCCTCTGAGCCCTGTATGTTTTACAGCCAATTTTCAAATAAATATCATCCTTTATTTAGAGGACAGTCATATAGATGCTCATCAGTTAATGACGACCCTAATAAACGAGAACCATACATGAACGATATCAGAAATCGTCCAACCATATTACATATGATTTGGATGATATCCCGAATAGGTTGTTAGGCGCTTCTTATGGTTATTTGTTATTCGGGAAATTCAACCATAATAAAATCATCCGAAATTTCGATACAAAGGGCTCGAGCAATACAATAATCAGTCGAAATATTGCGGATGTTTTCGTTCAGTGAACAGAACAGTCATTCAGCTATACAAAGTGTCAAAAGATTTCATGGTGGTGTGATCACGTGCTTTAACCATAGAGGTAACTCTAAGACTAGTAGGTCCGGAAGAAACGTGCTCAACTTTTCGGCTCAGCTCTGGTACTCTCTTCGGTCCCAAGCTAATCGATGCACCCCTCAAAACATGGGAAAATCCACGAACCCCTCATTTTATCTGTCAAACTTTCATACATAATAAAAACAAACATAGTTTAGTACTGGAATTCCGACTAGAATGGGATACGTTAATCGTTTGCTTGGGACCAATAGGCTAGTCAAGTAGTGAGCCAATTTCAAATCGATAGTTTCGTATTGATTGTTGCTTTAACTCTCGCATTTCGTGTCGAAGTGTAGATTCAATAGTGATTAATTGTTGTTACGTTGTTGTTTATAAACGTTCATTTGTAACCAAGTCGGGTAGAACAATATTCGCGTTCGGAAAGCGTCGTAGGACAATATCACGGAACATCACGGACTCCTGAAGCTGACACACTCGTCTAGGAAACGCATCAGACGATAAAAAGAACAGGATCGTTCCTATGTTCTCGAGTATCGCTAATTCATTTGGGTATGGATACTCGCTTTGCTAGAATTTATTAGGTTGTAGAATATCACCTTGTTCATTTACAGAACATTTACATAAATTGGGACTAGACCGGTACGGCATGCCAGGTCCTTGAAATCGGATCAGCAGGTTTCAGTTGCGGAAAACGGATTTCATCGAACATCATTCGTAATCTTGTTTGGCAACTCACTTTGGGTCGTTATCCGACATTGTTACGATATGCCCAGCCAACCGTAGTCACCCGATTTTCTCATTCGATCTAAATTTCTTAACTTACAAACCTGCTGCAATGCTACTTAATGATTCAATTCTTTTCTACGGTGGTTCAACAATTTCCGAGCTAAATTCAATCTTTTCAAAATTAGTTTAACATTTTTAGAAGTGAGACCAAATCAAAAACGATTTAGGAAATTCCAAATTGCGGTGACACTTTTCAAAGCAGATTCAAAACTGAGTGAACTTTTTTTAAGTTAGTTCAAACTTTCGAATAAGTAATCAACATTTTTCTAACTGAGTCTAAACTTTTCTGTAATGTTATTCAATTCTTTTTTAAAGGTGTCAAAACTTTCCTGAAGTGATCCAACATATCCCGAACCCAAGCTTTAAAGAATCGATCGAAGATTTCTTGCTTTGATTCAACTTTTTCCGAACTGAATCCAAACTTTTCAGAACGGGTTTGACATTTTCCTAAGTGAGCCCCAGATTTTTGTTAATTGCTTAGGCTTTTGGCAAGGACACAATCTTGTTTAGGTCATCTAGCTTTCCTAAAAGCGTAGAAAGTTTTCCGAAGCTCCGATACTTTTTTGAGCATACATATTCCAAACGGAGTTCAACCTATTCTGAAGTGGTTCAAGACCTTCCTTAGGAGGTCCAAACTTTTCTGTTGAGTGATTCAATTATATTTAATGTTAGTCTGAGCTTTCCTGAAGTGATTTAGTTTACTTTTAACGTAGATTCCACTCCCCTAGACCCCTTCCTCGTTCTTGTGAGATTCACATCCTTTGAAAATTAGGCTGAGATTTTATAAACCTTTGTGTGTTCATACCCAACGGTAGATTTTTTTAAGCAAGCACAATTGTGGAGAAAACTGGGTTTACATCCACAAACGTACTTATTTTTATAGAAATTTGGGTTTCTTGATCAGCCAAGTTGGATTTCGGCTCCGTCCTTTGAAAAACAGGCTTGAAATCTATAGAATAAACCTTTGTGAGTTCATACGTGATGGTAGATTTTTTTGAAGCCAGTTTGGATTTTGGTTCTATCGTTTGAAATTTGTGGTTGGATTTTATAGAATGGAACTTGCTGTATCCATACGTGCAGGACGAACTTGGTTCATATTCACAGAAGTTGGTATAAAAAAAAAAAAAAATCTGAACTGATTCGAACTGAATTATGCCTCTTATTTTTGTATTATTTGTAATAGAACTTGCAGAATCCATACGTGAGAGTTGAATTTTTCAATAATTTTGAAAACCGAGTTTGGGTTTCCTGTTCAGCCAAGTTAAATTTTGGCTCCTTCCTTTGAAAAATAGGCGTGGATTATATAGTATTACTGAATACAGTCGTATTTTCATAGAAATTTGGTTTATGGTTCTGCCAGGTTGCATTTCGGCTCATATCTTTGATAAATAAGATTATATTTTATAGAATGGACTTAACTGAATCTATAAGTGTTGGTTGAACCGGGTTTGTAATTCCCCAGTATTTTTTTTAGAAATTTGGATTTCCTTTTCTGCTAAGTTGGATTTTGATACCGTCCTTTGAAAGTTATGCTTGGATTTTATAGAATGAACCTTGCTGAATTCAAACGTAGTTATGATTTTAAGCCAGGTTTAAATTGACAAAAGTACGTATTTTCATTAAAATTAGCATCTTCAACTATTAAAATTTAGTTTTTATGTTCAGTCAAGATGGATTTTGGCTCCTTGCATTGCAAGGAAGGTCCACCTGAATCCATACGTCTAGTTATATTTTTTGAAGCACGCACAAATTTGGTGTTGATCATCAGCATGACATAAGCGGTAAAATACCAAAGAATAATACAAAAAAAATTGCATGCAAAATACTTTGTTAATAACAAAAATTTATATTTGGATACCTAAAGACTACCTATGTATTGTTATGGTAAATTGCAATTGCATAATTTGGTTTTCGAGTGGTGGAGTTATTTGGTATTATTTTTTGGTATTTTACCTCTTAGGGAACATGCATAAATGACGTAGCATTTGAGGGGGGAGGTGAGGGTTTCAGAATTTGTGACCGTCCATGTATTGGATATAGCCAAATACGCTACGAGGGGGGGGGGAGAGGTCTAAAATTGATCAAAAATATGCAACGTCATTTATGGATGCTCCCTTATGTCAAGCACATTCATACCAATTTAAGGTATCGAGATATTCGTTCCTGCTTGGGAAGCAAAGGTTAAAAAGTAATGTAAATGTTTGAAATATACGGTTTAGATGTGATGTGAAACGAATTTTGAATGTTTTATTTTTTATTTGACTGGTGCGAGCATTGAGCGACAATAGAAAAACTTGCGATTTTTCTGGCCTTATTGTGTTTCACTAAAAAAAAAAGTCTAGCCCAAATATTCCCTCACCTAAGCAACTACATACTTACATTTTCTATTTTTTGGTATCTCCGGCAGCTTGCGCCTTCGCCGTTCGACCTGCCCGGGTATCCACGGCAAGGAACTGGTCCGCGCCAACTGTGCCGACGTCGTGTTGCACAGCGCCAGCTGCATGGAGCATTGATTTTCCTGAGCCATCGTTTCTGCGTGCAAATCCTGTTTGCCAGTGGTATTAGTTTTGAGTCCGTCGCCGATTTCGTCATCTTCGGCGGCACTGCTACTGCTGGTGCTAATGGTCGAGATGTTCTGAATGATTTGCTGCGTCTTGCTGGGGGTTGCCTTCAGCACCGAGTCCGTATCGCTCATCAGGTCCTCATGGTCCGAGCCATCGCTGCTCTTGGACGATGGTGTGTCCTCATCGAGATCCACGTCCGGGACGAGGCTGTGGATGGAGAGTGGAAGTGAAATCAAATTGCGAGAATATACGCTTCGGTTGTTGCAAATTTGGAAACGCCACCGGCTAATGGACTAGGGATGTTAATTAAAAGCCAATTTATTTAGACACCTCCGCTTGTCAATATCAGGTGAACGAACGTGACGAAGTGTTTATGGTGTGGAATTGTAGGGAGGATTAGGTACAGTGTGTCTCAAAGTTTAGCGTACAGCTGTTCATAGGAGCTGTATGTGGACATTTTAATAGACAGATTTTTGAGATTTTGGCTTCTGGCTTATCAAATATTTATCGTAGGGTAGAGAAATAGTTCGGCATAATTTCCCATTTTAAACCTTTCGAACAAAACATATCAAATATTTTCATGATTTCGGCGTAGCCAAGTCAATTATATGTTTGGTAACTTACATTACATCAAAAGTTGCCAAACAAAACCTATAAGAACTCACACCCATTTTTCACAACAACGACAAGCGCTCCGACCGAATCCATTTTACCATTCCATTTTTAACATTTTGTCTGTACCTCTAAATTAAAGCTAAGTTCTTTGTGAAAATCCTTCAAAACGGGTATTAAATCAAATTCGAAATATGTCTCAACTAAGAGGCAGGCGTATCAAGAAGACATTAGCATGTACACATATTTAAGAAAACATCGTTTTGATTAATTATTAAGATTGTAAAAATTGTCTAAGATCATATTGACCCCAAGATACAGATAAAGGGTTAACTTCATTCGTACGCCAAAGTGTATTCAATGGTGTTTCAATGTGTTGGGACGGAATCAGAAGTTGTAGGCCAAGTTTGGGTGTTAGATTTTGAAAATATCTTATCAATTTGTGACTCTAATCTAATGGTATGTATGGAAAGGTAACTCAATTTGGAAAACACTTGTAGTAGCAACATTCCATTTTGTGTAAAAATCCACTCGAAACAGAGAGGCAAAGTGCGGGTGTGCTTAGTAAGCAAAACATTAGATCTAGGTCGGATTGGGACTATCTGGTTGAGAACACTCAGAGTTATTTTGAAAAAAAAAAACTACAATGGACAGCCCTATGGGGTCGTACGCAATGGTGACGTAGAACTACGTGGTCTTATAATAAAAGTTATTTGTTAACTGCAGCAGGAGCTTGTGTTTTGTGCAGGAATAGGAATTTGAGCGGAGTTCTCTCTGTTTATACTCTTTAGTATGACTATGATTGCCCTGAATAGAACCTTTTGATATGAATTTTGGTTCTGTCATGTTCAGAAATTTAACTTTTTTGGAAAATCTTGGTGCCCTGAAAAAGGCCGATGGTAGTACAGGCTTAAAGCCTTTGGTCAAGAGTCTCGGCCCGTCTGCTGCTGGACAGGGGTTAAACTGGTGTCTGCAACAGGTGGGAAGGTCGCAGAATATCAGTGTCCACTCAGCTAAAGCTCCTCCCCTTTTTAGTTTTTCTCGTTGAACTCTTTCTCTCAACAAGTTAGTAAATCTTAGCCTATAGCAGAAAGACGCTTAATACTTTTTTCGGCGAATTTATGATCCTGTTTCACGTCATGGTTCTTCTCTATGCCTGTTCAGATAGATTAGAACTTATATTTATTTTATCTACTGCGCTTAATCAAACGAGTAGAAAGAAGAAGGGATGTCGGTTACGCGCTCGAATAATTGAAAGTTCGATAAATATTTAATCGAATAGCTGGAAATATTTTTACGATTAATCGTTCATCGAATAATTTGACTTTTAGGCATCCCTAGAAAATAGTGTTATTTCATGTTTTTTGGTGATCCTTCGGAAATGTCGAACAGTAGAATTGCAACCAGCAAGTCTAACCCAAGAACCAAAAGCGCTGCGATGCTAGTTTTCATTGCTATGACGACGACTGAATTAAAGGGCTTAGAAGCAGAGGAGTGAAAGTCAATTCTCTTCATCGATTTCCTCTTTTGGTGACCATGGCTTCACTAACCTATTTCGCACTATTTCTGCTATGCTCTTCTATCATCCAGAGCAACAAACGTATCAATGAATGTGTGTGTGCCGTTGAGTTATTAACGAAACAGAATGTCGATGAAGAGAATCGATCAAAATCATTTGCTTTCAAGTTTGGTTACAAGATAACAACTCTGGAGAGCATTTTGTGTGGTTCTGGATATGGCAATGCGTGTGCAAAATGTTACGAAATTTCATCCTTCCTATTCGCACACGCCCGAATATCGGAGGCGAATGCCACTTCGACTTGTTTCGTCTAGAAACGATTCTCTGATGACTGTGTTCGGGAAGCAGCATATGTATGTATGTAATTGGTTGATTTGTTAGTTATTTCGACGCTTTTGGACAATGCTTGGCATATACCACTTTTTGAATTATGAAAATCAATAGTCGGAAGCTATCGATGCGTAGAAATATTTCTATTCGATTGGTGATACAATTATTGAAATTGGTACAGGGGCAGCTGAGTTATTAGCGATCAAAATCTTTCATAATTTCGTTACATGTTCCATTATTGGTTTTCACAACGTATACATTGAAAGTACAGACGTATTCCTACGTCAAAACTCATTTTCTTAAAATACAATTAACCAAACTCTTTGAAATTTTGCTCATGTGTAGCCATAATAAAGATCAACAAGCCAATAATTTTACTAAAATCCGCCCACTAAAAAGGTGAAAATCGAGTGTTATACTAACAGTGTTCTAACGTCAAACAGGCTCTGCCAATAAGTTCAAAACTATACCGATAAATAAAACAAATCTCGATGAACATTTCAAATGGTCCTATCTGCTTTGATCGATTCTCTTCATCGACTTTCTCTTTTCATAACCACTGCTATGCAAACAGATTTCTCGCTAATTCTACCACATAGTTTGATAAAGGAGGTTCTTATCTAGCGTCCAAAACGTCAAATACAACAGGGAAAGGTTTTGCAGCTGAGTTATTAACGAAAGAGAAAGTCGATGAAGAGAATCGATCAAAGCAGATAGGACCATTTGAAATGTTCATCGAGAAATCTATCAATTCACAGTGTTTTAAAAATATATTCATTCTAGTGTAGGCGCAATTTTGCGATGCACTGTAGGTACAATCCCAGTGCAGCGTTTAAGATGGAGGAACGATGTTGGTTTATTGGATGGGAAGTGGAAGATGGGATAGATTATCCCTGGCAGATGATATCAACATACATGTATAGGAGAGTAGAATAGAGCATAGGATATCGAGATACGGATGGCACAGGCAGGTCTGAGTTGTTCTCGATGCGCTATTTTGTACACTTGCTGGATGAAATGAATGCATACATAGTGATAGTAAAAGAAAACTTGTCCTGTCGTTTGTGTGGCGTAATTGCGACTCTAGTGACCTAGTTTGTTTCTCCTCGGCATTGTCCTCGGTAAAGTGAGGTAGGTAATAGGAAAATATTCTGTTGCAGATAGCTTTATTAAAATTTTGATAAATTATGATTTTTTAAACAGAGCTGGTAATGTTGAAAGAACCACAGATCAGCTTTCCAACAGCGTTCTGAGTGGCCGATATTCAATTATACCGCCGCAACGGATATCTACAATCGACCGATGCTGTCGCCAAGAAAACACCAATTCTAAGCAGAAGAAGATATCTTACCTCCCACTCATTCATCCACACGCCACAACGGTGATAAACATGATACAGCACGAAGGAACACTGAGATGGTTGATGTCATCGGAGGAGGTACTAAATTTTCCGAAATCAATACCGTGCGACGACGGTTCGACAACTATAAGGCGTCTGACGTTTTTCAGGACCTTCGCAATCCCTTGCGGGTATTCGAGAAAATTCAGACACCCCCACAATTGCTCGCTCAGTGCAGATGGTGTAAGGCGCGAGCTTTGCTGTGCTCTCGGAAATGTTCATGAATAGATAGATGTCGATTGTTTGCTCTTCTGCTAAAGGCCGGTTACTTTACTGCGATGAAAAGAACTGTTCTGTGTGACTTCCACGACTATTTAGGTTAAACGTGAGGCTGTGTGATGTCACTGCTGCAGAGAAGTTGAACGAAATTCAACGAACGGAACAATGAACAAACATGTTCGGTCTGCTGTGGCGGAAAAGTTCTTTCTTTATACAGCTTTCCCCTGACGAACGCGTTACCTGCTGAGTTCTATGATTTTCTGCGAGTGACACTACTCACATGCAGACCGACTGGTTGATAACCCGCCGAGAAAAAACGATGGGTAGAACTCAGTGGGTAACGCGTTCTTCTGGGGATAGCTGTATACACAAAGGGAGGGCATTTGTTCCACTTGAAATGAGCCTTTTTGGATGTTATTTTCATGCTTCGAATTTAGGCATTTATGGCGTTGACTTTTTAGTTTCAGGGTTTCCAGAGTATGTCAGCAGAGATGTCATACATTACGGTACGGTACGGTACGGTTGGATAAATTGTCCTCTTGGAATTTCGAGTTTTTCGTAGCTTTTCCAACCCTTTAATCTCCGAATTAGGAATGGGGAAGCTATGGATAAAAATTGCCTTCAAATTAAATGACTATTTCACTTTTCAGGGACTGACTAATCGCAATTTTTTTAAATCCGATTTGGAACCAGTTCCAACCCAGTTCGAAAAGGAACTTTTTGTCGGTACGAACCTCGAAACGAGGTAGGTTTTAAAAACAAACGATCAAACTGAAGTTTACCAGAAAATAGGCAAGTTGGAACTGAACCACACACAAATTCGGTATAAGTTTTACGCCTATCATCAATGTAGGTTAGGTTACTTTATAAACTGACATAAGATCAAGCCCTAGAAACTTCCTCAAAGTACCGAGGCTGCAAAATGCGTGTCGATTCATGATTGACATGGCTGGTTATCAACAATGCAATTATCAATCGTTATGATTCAGCCACCATTCGAATGTTGACAGGATTGGTCCTCGGCAATTAGATTACCAAATTTTAAGATTGATCCACTATTGTATGTAGGTATGACTATCTTCTTATGAACGAAGCAGACAGGGATCAGATTTGACTTATGGTTGGCCAGTCGGCATGGGAAAACCCGTGAGAGGTGGCTCTGCGGAAATTCAGATCCATCGGGAAAACGGTCAATTCCTGAATGTAGACCTAGATCTGCGATTTTTTTTCTAAATTGGACGCAATGATGAGTATAGAGCAAATATGCAATCACCATGTCGATTCTGTTACCGGGTGGCTATAAAACGGTCCTATGGATAAACGAAATCGCCGGGAACAATTCCTAAAAGTAGACCTAGAGACCTGCGTTTTTTTTTCTTAATTGCATACAGTCATGAGTAGGGTAGAGAACTACTTCGGCCTAATCGCCCATTTAGGGCCTATCGAGCAGAAAACTTCAAATAAAACCATGATTTCAGAGTTAACAAGTCAATTATGCGGTTGGTATGATACTTTAGATAATAAGCTACGGAACGAAGTCAATGAGAACGCGTGATATGAATGTTTGCACCTATTATTCCCAAAAACAAAAGAGACTCTCTGACCGAATCAATTTTCACATTCATCCGATAGGCCGAAGTGAATTCAATTGCGTTTCAATGCGTTAGGCCGAGTTTAGAATCCGTAGGCCGAGTTTGGCGTCAAGAAGCAGTGTTAGACTTTTGACAATATCTCAACGATTGGTTTCTTTTTATCAGTCTTCAAGGTGCAGCATAGCACTGATGTGCAAGCAGGCTTTTGCACTTACCTGAGCATTCGTTCTATGTTCACGCATGCACTCAGGAAAATGATCTTGCATCCCAGCATGAGTGCAATGTTTACGTTCGAACATCGCTTGCTTCAGCGTTTGAAAAACATCGTTCGTACTCAAGCGCAGCAAGTCGCCGTTAGTTTTCGGACTCAGCTTTGCTTTCCGTTGTTATTGTGTGAATGGCAAACGCGATACATTTTCAGCATGGTGGAAAACTAATTTTTATCCGAATATCTATTATTGGAAAGAAGTTACTGCCCCGGAAGCGGCTGTTATTGTGAAGCTATCATGTGCTATCAGCTATCAGCTGCCGTAAGTAAATTTCAACAAATCCCATAAATAATTCTCCAACTGGTTATTTGATGTTGTGTTTCACAATAATACGAATTTTATTATTTGGTTCAATAAATAATTTACTAAATAATTTTCTACTAAACCTTGACAAAAGTGGACGAACTTTGCCGTTTAGTTCAGAGGACGTTTTAAATATGTCATGCACAATATTTTCAAATTGTTAACTGACCTCGTATGTCACGCATCTTTCCATACTTATCATGTAAGGCCCCTCCCCACTTTTTGTTCCCTCTGCATATCGTTTTACTCCATTACTATTGAGAAATGATGAAGCATTCGGTTTTGATACGGTCATTCTTGTTTTCATAGCAAGGAACCGAGTTTAATTGAAATGTTCCTTCGAAGAGTTAGAGCATACTCTAAAGGCATGCCCGTTTGTCAGACAAAATCGTAATTGACAGACATACAAAGAAATACCGTTGTACTCCTTTAATAGATTACCTCAAAAGAGATACTAGCTTAAAGAAGTACAACGGTAGTACAATGTAGTATGTCTGTACAAGGTATTAGTTACAAAATCAAGAAATGACACCGATATTGACCATGCATCAGTACCCTAGTTTCAACCACTTTACCAACTTCACTGATGTGCATTACTTAAGCATTCTCTCATACACACACCTCAACAACGTTCATGTCCGCATATCGTTTGCTTCAACGTTTAAAAAACATCGTTCGTATTCAAGGCGTTGGCGTTGGATAGAATGAATGATATTAAAAATAATTATAAAATGGAACAATTCAAGCTCGGACCATGAACTTTTAGGGTATCTGACTAGCATGTTCACCTCTCGTCTGTTATTACTCTGAAAGATGTGTTGGCTAAAGGCGTATAAGAAGCGTTCATCGATTTCGTCTGCGCTTTCTGTTGCAACATAGCAAGCCTCAATGTTCACACTTGCGTGCAGGTACGAAGTATCACGTTCGATGTGCAGAGTACACCTGAGTTCGAAAGGTAACACGCGCGTTCAATGAACGTGCACTGAAGAAATTGAAACTCAAGCTCAACGCCGTCTATGTTTCGTGAAGACTGCTTTTTATCAAAGCTTACGATTTGTACGGAAAGGTAAATACATTTGTAAGCCATCAGTAATAATAACATTCCGTTTGGTGCTAAACTGCGCTAGATTAAGAAAGACTAAGTGCGGGTTGTGCTTAATAGGCCGGAAATGGGGTAGTTAACCCTATATTGAAAATATGCCATCATATCTATTCCTTAGACGGGTAGCCAAAAAATGGCCCTATATGGATTCCAGAACCATCGGAAAAATAGTCAATTCATGAAAGAAGACCAAGAGATCCTCGATTTTTTCATAAAATTAAATGCAATTTTGCATATAATCATGAGCATAGAGGAAATATGCAACCACCATATAGATTCTGCTTCCGAGTCGCCAGAAAAGGGTCTTGTGGATATCTGTAATCACCGGGATGCTTTTTTTTTTGTTTATTAATTTATTTGATAAGGCTCAACCGAATTAACTTTACAGAGCCGAGGATTCTTGGTCACTATACAATACATTTTAAAACTATAGTCAAAAGGTACAACACAATAAACACTCGATCTTCCGCTATCCAAAAAGCCTCCTCCATCAGAACTGGAGCCGCTTCCAGAAGTTTCATTGTATGCCAAATTGTTGTACGCCAACGAGGGTCAGAGCGCGTCCATTGCAGCAATGGACGCAAAATGTGGTCAGCACTCACACAATCATCACGAAACGGTTGCTTTCCAAAGTCGACGACGCATCGACCGAAAGAACTGCTGATGAAGAACAATGAGGAGGACCACACAATGGTTGCTGCCGAGAAAACAGACGATCGCGTAGCACACATCGAGAGTGGCCTGCTTTTGTCGACAGCCGAGTGAACACTGGATCACCGGGATGCTACCGGTGGTCGAATAGAGAACAGTAGTACGTGCGGATCTATTTGCTTTTTATTGAAGTGTTACTACTAAATACCTAAAGCTACAACAAATTTAAACAGGAATTTTCAGTGCTCAATAAACCTTTAAATTTTCTACCTTGTTTGACTCTTATTCCTCTTCGATCCTTGTTTGAACTCTAGCCTACCTGGTAATCCTTCTTGGATATCGATTTGGAAAATTCCTTTTCGATCCTTGTTTGAACCCTAGCCTACCTGGTAATCCTTCTTGGATATCGATTTGGAAAATTCCTCTTCGATCCTTCAGATTCTTATAGTAATCTGCTTGGAAGTCGATTAGGATAAAAGTTTTACTGCTGCCATGGCGCCTAAGCGCAAATGAAAAGGGCAATCTCTTGTTCCCCTTTTCGATGAAATTAATTTGAGCAATCAATTTGATTTGCTCACGGATGATGAGAATGATCCATCATCCAGTAAAAATTCTAGTAAACTTTCCCGGCTTAATGCCAAGAAGGAAAAGATTCCCCCTATTGTGATAACCACTACCGATTTCCATGCTCTTCGCACGGAACTTTTGAACTTCGTGAAATTCAATTTTTCACTGCAAATTGGCCGTCGGGGTGCATGCCGTGTATTGGCTGAAACCTTGGACGAATTCAAATGTCTTCTCAAGTATCTATTTATTTATTTATTTATTTTCACCAACATTTCTTAAGAATATTTATAAAAAAAAATCTGCTATTCTATTTTTACTTCTTATGAGTTATAATTCCGTATGGAGTTAAAATATTGTTTTAGTTTATGCCGAGTCATTGAAAAGTCAATGGTTTCGCAGTATTGATTGTAAGACGCCAACATGCGATTTAATGGCCCAAATTTTGCATAATTTGTGCGATGATGGGTTATAGCAAATAAATTTCGATTTCTGAGTTGTCGAGTAGGTGCATAAAAATTTAATTTTGACAAAATTTCTGCTGACTTAATGCGCTGCGAAACGACATCGTTTACAAACGAAACCATTGCATATTCACGTCGCTCTTTTAATGTTTGTATGTTTATAAGCATGCAGAGTGCTTCATATGATGGAAGAGGAAATGATGTCTAACCTAATTTACGAAGGGCATATAATAGAAATTGTTTTTGTACTGATTCTAATCTTTCTTCGTGCGTGATTGAAAATGGAAACCATATAATGCTGCAATATTCCCGTATTGACCTCACATAGGCAATATATAGTGTTCAAAGTGTTTTTTTTTTTTATGTTACTTCATACGCGAAGTTAACGATTTTCAGAGTTGGTTGGAAATGCTAACATGAAGCTTTAGTGTGATGATTTATTAGCTAGAGAATGATCTTTAGAAGAGGGTAGGTGGATAGTTCCGTTAGAGTACGGCAGTATGAAAATTGAATAGAAGTTGAAAATGAGCGAAGGGCCATTAAAGCGACAGTTTTCAAGATAGACGCACATTTTTGCCTAGCCCGTACGATGTACGCTAGAACTATTCCACAGCCGCAGTCAGTTTATGAGCAACAAGAGGGACGCACATTTTTGCCTGTGGACTTGGAGACATACTTCAAGTCCCCGCGTACATCGTACGGGCTAGGCAAAAATGTGCGTCTATCTTGAAAACTGTCGCTTTAATGGCCCTTCGCTCATTTTCAACTTCTATTCAATTTTCATACTGCCGTACTCTAACGGAACTATCCACCTACCCTCTTCTAAAGATCATTCTCTAGCTAATAAATCATCACACTAAAGCTTCATGTTAGCATTTCCAACCAACCCCAATATATAGTGTTTTAATTGTGCAAGGGTCCTGAAAGTTATAGCAAATGCGCTTGATAAAGCCTAGCATGTTATTTGCCCTGTGAATAATTGTAACATTTTTCTACATTCTGCTTTCCTAATGCAATTGAAATGTTTGATAGTGTTTTTTTTCTGCTAAATGATATTAAGTTGCATTTTTTTTACGTTCAGTTCTAATAGACTTTTTTTACACCATGTGTAGAATATGTGTATTTCATTCTGGAATATATTGATGTCTTTATCATTTCTTATTTCCAAAAAAAAGCTTCATGTCGTCGGCATAGATTAGCATTCTTTTTTTGAGAATGAAGGAAATGTCGTTTACATATACAATAAAAAGAAGAGGTCTCAAATGAGAGCCTTGGGGGACTCCTGAGGTGACTTAAATTGGGGTCGATTTCTTTCCATTGAATTTAAAAATTTGTTGGCGGTTAGTTAAATATGATTCAAGCCATTTAAAGAGTCCTGGCTCAATTCCAAACTTTTGACGTAGGACTACATCTGTGAATTCTATATGGGGGTACACTTTGTGAAAACCGAAAATGGAACATGCAACAAAATTATGAAAGATTTCTAACTTTAATAACTCAGCTGCCCCTGGACCAATTTCAATAGTTTTATCACCAATCGAACAGAAATATTACAACGCATCGATGGCAGTTGATTTTCCACAGTGAAAAAGAGGTAGATGTCAAGCATTGTCCAAAAGCGTCGAAATAACTGACAAATCCACCAATTACGTACATGCATATGCTGCTTCCCCAACACAGTCATCAGAGAATCGTTTCTAGACAAAACATGTCGATGTAGCATTGCTGCTAACCCAAAACTGTCATCAGAGAGTCGTTAATAGATGAAACAAGTAGAACTGGCATTTGCCTCTGATCTTCCGGCGTGTGCAAGTAGGGAGGATGCAATTGCGTAACATTTTGCACAATCATTGCCATATTCAGAACCACACACTCCCAACGACCACACAAAATGTTCTCCAGAGTTTTAATCTTGTAACCAAACTTGGAAGCAGGGTTGCAAGTGATTTTGATCGTAACACATTCATTGATACACCCAACCGGTGGATGTAAGATTCGCTTACAATTATGTGTGATTCATCATCAGAGGATGTTAGTGGAGACCGCATGAACCGAGGATGCGATATACCTAGCTGCGGTCCGATGTAAGAAAATTGGAGACCGAAAAATGTGGAGTGTATTAGTGAGTTAAATTAATTATGTCGAAAAAAATAGAAAGAAGGTTGCCGACAGGACTCGAACCACGGACGTTGTCTATCAGACCTGTGCTTTCTCCACTGCTCTCTCCCCCTGCTTCTGAATATGGTTAACCTAAAAGCAAACATGAAGCGCTCATTTTCTCGCATGCTCGACTTCGTATGCTTTTTCTGCTGGAGAGATTCGAGACAAGTGTGTGCGTCGTTCTACAATGTTCTACAATGTGCGTCGTTCTACAAGCTTACTGGTATAGTCGAAAGCGTAGATGGAACACGAAATAAAAAAAGACAAAAAAAAAACCATTACATCGCCTGCATGGTCAATTTCTAACATTCGTTGCGATGTTCATGAACAGAAGATGATAGGAAACGGAACTAACATTCATTGTAATAGATTTTTGGTTTGCGTGTACGTTTGTTGTTCTGGATGATAGAAGAGCATAGCAGAAATAGTGTGAAATAGGTTAGTGAAGCCATGGTCATCAAAAGAGGAAATCGATGAAGATAATTGACTTTTACCCCTCTGCTTCTAAGCCCTTTAGTTCAGTCGTCATCATATCAATGAAAACTAGCATCGCATCACTTTTGGTTCTTGGGTTACACTTGCCGGTTGCAATTTTGCTGTTAGACATTTTCGAAGGATCATAAAAAAAATGAAATTATACGATTAAAAATTAATCGTAAAGATTTTTCCAGCTATTCGATTAAATTTTTAACGAATTTTCAATTATTCTAGCGCGTAACCGACATCCCTTCTTATTTCTACTCGTTTGATTTTGCGCAGTAGAGAAAGTAAATAAAAGTACTAATTTATCTGAGCAGGCATACAGAAGAACCTTGACGTGAAACAGGATCATAAATTCACCGAAAAAAAGTGTTAAGCGTCTTTCTGCTAAAGCTTAAGATTTACCAACTTGTAGAGAGAAGGAGTTTAACGAGAAAAACTAAAAAGGAGAAAAGCTTTAGTTGGGTGGACACTGATGTTCTGCGGCTTTCCAACCTGTCGCACCCAACAGTTCAACCCCTGTCCAGTAGCAGACGGGCTGGATGGGATTGTCCGGTACGATCTGCTGTTCCAGCAGCCAACATGTCATCATCATCTTTCAAAGGCTTTAAGCCTATTTCAGGGCCACCAAGATTTTCCAAAAGAGTTACATTTCTGAACATGACCCAGCTAAAAATCTTATCAAAAGGTTCTTTTCAGGGCTATCATAGTCATACTAAAGAGTATACACAGAGAGAGCCCTACACAAAACACAAGCTCCTGCTGCAGTTAACAAATAACATTAATTATATAAGACTACGTAGTCCTACGTCACCATTGCGTACAACCCCATAGGGATGTCCCTTGTAGTTATTTTTTTCAATTTAAAGAGTAGTATTAGAATGTCAATTCGGTCAAATGCCTTGCTAAAGTCCGTATAGAGGGCTTCTACGTGGTTTCCATTATCCATTGCATTTAGTGTATAGTCTTCAAATTCAAGTAAATTTGTCGAGGTCGAACGTCCTTTAAAGAAGCCGTGTTGCATTTCAGTAATTCTATTTTTAGATTTGGAATGCAAGAGATAATGCCTATTCCACGATAATTACGTACGTCAGCTTACTGGCCGGATTTAAAAATATGTACTAAAAATGAGCTTTTCCATATTTTTTGGGAAGGTTCCGAATTCCAGCGACATATTAAAAAGCCAAAACAATGGAGCAGTGAGTTCCAGTGCTAGACTTTTTAAAAATACTAGAGGAGTTCCGTCAGGTCCAGGAACTTTTGAGGCGTCTAATTTCTTTAAAGCCTGCAAAATATCCTGCACTTGAAGTTGATTGATGCCAATGTTCCTTGCACATTCTGGATAAAATGCAAAATAATCGCGGTCACGATCTTCTTCGGAAAATGTGGTGTTGATTTCTTGAAAAACAAAATTGCAAAAAGATTACATTTTATCCGAGCAATCCCCAACACGTTCGTCAAGATGCATTATTGATGGAAAATTGTCAGAATTTAATTTGGTTTTTACGTAATTGAAGAAGTTCTTTGGACAGGACTTTATTTCAAGTTCAGTTTTTGAATTTAATTCATCAAATGAATTACCGACGGCTAAATCCAGTTAATCGCATATCTCCAAGTATCTTACTGAGAAGCAACATAATTTTTTTACTAACGACACCAACACTAAACGCGTGTTCAAGGTTGTCATGAAAGGTCTGCCCAGTGGTGAATCCCTGGATCAGATCAAAGATGAACTGGCAAAATTACTTGGAGTTGTGCCAGTCCAGGTAATCAAACTGAAAATGAAATCCCGTCCTGGCGATTCGCGCAACGGGATTTCTAATGATTTTTATTTACTTCACTTCAAGTCTAGTGAACTAAACAACCTTAAGGCCTTGGAAAAAGCTAGCCTTATGCTCCATGTCCAAGTGAAGTGGGAACACTTCAGGAAGACTGAAGGAAATTTTCAAAACCTCACCCAGTCCTGTGAAGGAAGATCCTAAGAAATTTAAATGTTCAAATTGTGATGAAAACCACAAATCCAATTTTTGGGAATGTAAGACTCGCAAAGCGATCCTACAATCACGTTCTAAGCGACAGGTAGGAAATTCTCCACGTTTTCAAACAGGTACAAATTCTACATTCGTACTCGTTGGTACAAATATCACCCCTGCTTCGATTTCTTCATCTATACCTGCTCCCCTCGCTGCTAACAATATTCAGCGAGTTAATGGAGCTACTGATACGGCTATTGCACCGGATAGAAATCAAAATACTTGCCAACGTAATTCTAACGGAAGTTTTGAAAACTTTGACTTAGGATGCATTACTGCTCCTAACATGGAATTTTTGCAGAAATCATTAATTAACATGATTACTGATATGCCTAAATCTTACTCCATGTTTGATGCTATTCAAACTGCAGTAAAATTAGCGAACAATATCGTCATGACTTTGAAATTCAGTAATGGATTTTAACTCTTTAAATATTTTAAATTGGAATGCTTAAGGTGATACGGCACGTCATGCAACAATGGCTGTCCCTACAATCATTAAATAAATATATTATGGTATGCGTACGAAAGACATCTTCCTACAAAACAGTAAGTTACTAATTATATACCTTGAAAAATGGGCCTGAATTGTATGAATAAGATCTGGATACATATTTCTATACTTTGCCACCAAAATATTTCCATTTCATTCACTCATTGGTAATATTTACATTAAAAAGTACGATCAGCCGATTTTGCTCTGCTCAGGGCATGAAATTTCAATAACTGTTTTCACTAGCTTTCACTTCTCAGAACCACACTAAAAACAATTACGACACGTGCTTCTACAAGAACTTTCAAGTTAATTCACTTTTAAATACGATATTTACTTAAATAATATCATTTGCATCGTTAAAAACGCGAGCCGCGAATAATTTTGCAAGTTGAAACTGTTTTGATTACCTTTTTTCTACACACCGCATTATGGAGGTGTGTATACAAATCATCTATCATCGTATTCAGTGTTGTCGATTAAATTGAAGCAAAGTGTGTAAAAACAATGCTTTTATTGCTTTTTAAGGTGGTTAAACGGTTAAACTGTGTGCAATTTTGAAACCATCACTAATAAATGTTTAAAACAGTTTCTTATTTTGTTTCTCAAGACAAAAAAATGATAGTAAATGATCCTAGAAATCTTCCATAGAAAACATATGTGTCGTTCTGGTTGCACTGCTCGAAGCCATCAGCTGATATGCAAAAGGCGGCAAAGGATGATTCAAAAACCAAAACATACACTATAAGAAAAAATATCCAGCGGCCAGTTCATTTTTGCCTACTTTTGACTTTGAGTATAATCGTATTCACCTACTTTTGGGTACAACTAACTATTTATGGGTAGGAACGAATTGTCAGTTCCATACTAATTGAAAACAATCAAATGAAAACTCTTCGACCCACATTATCTACTTTTGGCTTCCTGCAATATAGTGCCGAGATTTGTGAAATTGAGTCACTTTGGGATCTTTTTTCTTACCGTGTGCCTGGAGGTTTGAGCTCTGGAATCACTTTTGGAGAGGTCGTATGTAACCAAAGTGTGATGTTGAATCAATCAACTGCTATGATGACTTGACATGTTGGTCTTGGTGGCTAGGCGCATAATTATTTTCTGTATAGGAAGGGGTGTCCTGGGAGGTGGTAGGTCGATAATATTGGCAAATTGAATGGAAATGTAATAATAGTCTCTGTTACACATTCGACCTAATAATAACGAACTCTAGCAGCTAGGTTTACGGTAGTTGCGGTAGTGCATGATGTACACTCACACCACTACAGCATCAATGATAATCAATTCACTGACACATAGAAAGGAGAGAAAAAAAAGCAAAAAAAGCGTGACGTATCGTATCACCTTAATCTCTTAAAGATAATGACGACGAGCTATTTAACTGTTTTGAGAGTTCATAACGTGCATATTGCCGTTATAACTGAAACGTTCCTTAAACCTGACCATAAGGTTAAAAGGGACGCAAATTATTTCATTTATCTAAATGATCGTCTTGATGGAGCCTGTGGTGGCATTGCCATCATTATTCATAAAGTCTGGAACGCGTAAAAAATGGTCAACTTCAATTTGGTGTATTTCTGTTAAAAATGCATAAAAAGAAACCTGAAATGCTGCATTTACTATGGTTGCTATGATGAGTTTTCATCGTTTGCTCTTCAGTTTCCAATATGACGTTCAAGCAAGAGGAGCAGTGTGTCAAAATTTTGCTCGCGCAGCAAGAGAATCCGACGTTCTCACGACGAAACCTATGTGAAGGCGGATTTCAAGCAGCTTCCGGAACAGGAGTTTTACACCGCATCAGGAAAAGGGAAGGTGGCTGAAATTTTCAAAACCGTCAAACTATCGAAGTTCCCGAAAAAAATATCTCGTCTGGCAGTGGCAGGCCATATGCACGTGTGGTCTAAAAAGCGTCATTTTCATTACTACGGGAACCATCAATCAAGAGATCTTCGTCCAGGAGTGCCTGGAAAAGTGGCTGCTACCATTCCTAAAGCAACATAATAGACCTGTGCTGTTCTGGCTAGACTTGGCGAGCTGCCACTATGGGAAAAAGGCAATCGAGTGGTACGATGCGAACAACATGGTTGTGTTACCCAAAGACCACAACCCTCCAAACAGCACAGAACTCCGCCCTATCAAACGGTATTGGGCCTTGGTCAAACAGAATCCCAAAAAAACTAATAAATCTATGGAAAACGAGCAGCAGTTTAAATCTAACTGGCGTTCGGCGGAGAATAAGGTCGATGAGACCACTGTGCAAAATTTAATGGAAGATGTTAAGCGGGAGGCACGGCAGTTCGGATTTGTCAAACCAAAAGAATAAACGAACATTTTTTCCTTTAAATATATAAATTGAACTACCAAAAGAAAAATAAGAAGATTTTTGTGATATAAATTCGGACTCAAAGAAACGATTTTTTTTTTTTTTTCCTTTGGTTTGTTTTTTCCGTCGATCTTGTTTTCCGTGCTGAGCACCAATGCTACCGACGTGCCAGGAAGGCAGCTCCCACACCTGGACCCTACCTATCGACCCATCAACTCATGAACCGGGGACCAACGGCTTTACTTCCCATCCGAAGAAAGGCGTGATCAGAGATGTTATGCCTCAGAACATCCCGGCGGCGCCGACTGGTATTGAACCCAGGCCTTCTGTGGTGAGAGGTAATCACGCTTACCACTACACCACCGGTGCCGTTAAACGATTTTTTTGTCGACCAATGTTTGTGCGTCTTTAGACGAGTCAAACATAAAATTCTTTCTTCATTTGAAACCAAAGTTTTTGAAACTTTGGGAGTTACTGTTGAAACAAAATTTGGACAATTTACATTTATAGCTGCATATTTGCCATTCCAATGCGTAGGCCAGCAAAAGAATTTTCTCAAGGGTGACCTACAGAAACTTACCCTTCATAGGTCTAAATTCTTCATTATTGGTGATTTTAATGCAAAACACCGCTCATGGAATAATGCTCAAAGCAATTCCAATGGTAATATTCTGTTTGATGATTGTTCTGCAGGCTATTACACTATTCAATATTCTAACAGCCCAACATGCTTTTCTTCTGCAAGAAATCCCTCAACTATTGAATTGGTCTTAACTGATTCATGTCAACTTTGTAGCCCATTGGTTACCCATGCTGACTTCGGTTCTGATCACCTTCCAGTAACTTTTGAAATATCCCAAGAAATAGTTTCTAGTCGCAACAGCTCTACTTTAAATTACCATAGAGCTGATTGGGAGCAATATCGAACATTTATGGAATATAACTTCGATCCAAACATTCATTTGCAAACCAAAGATGAAATTAATTATGCTCTTGAATCTCTGACTACTTCTATAGTTGAAGCAAGAGCTGCCTCAGTACCAAAATGCGAGGATAAATTCGATTCAATAATAGACGACAATCTTCAGCTCTTGATCCGTCTGAAAAATGTCCGTAGGAGGCAATATCAAAGAACACGTGATCCTGCCATGAAAGTTATCGGTCGGGATTTGCAAAACCAAATTTAAAAGCGATTCTCTGCCCTGAGGAACAAAACTTTTGAAAATAATATTGAAATTAGACCCGAGTTCCAAAACCTTTTGGAAACTCACAAAATTTTTGAAAAAAAAACTCAAAAGCCTATTCCAGCGCTTAAAGAAGGTGGTAAAATTTTGATCAAAAATTCGGAAAAAGCTCAAAAACTTGCTAAGCAATTCTAGAGTTCCCTTAATTTCAGTTTGGGTCTTTTTTTTTCCTTTGTTCGGGACCTAAAACTACTGCCACCAGTAAATTGATCTGTTGTAGTATATCCCGTGTCCTTAGTTTAGTGCATGTCGTATTACTCCATCACTACTGAGAAATGATGAAGTATTCGATTTTTTACAGTTGCCACTCTTGCATTTATCGCAAGGATCCGACTCTAATTGAAAGGTCCCGCTATTTATACCCTTCGGAGTGTTGAAACACCCTCCAAAGGCGCGCCCCTTTGTCAGTCAAAATTGGATTCCTTAGCAACAAAATTAAGGTATGACACCGATAATGACCATGCATCAGAACCCTAGTCTTGTCACTATCAAACAAGGCATAAAAAGTAACAAGGACTAAGATGTGTTCCTTGGATTACTGAAAAATCCTGTTCCCCTAGTTTGAAGTAGTCAGGACTAGGAATCGGTGGTAGATCTTACATCGCGTAACGTACCACGAAAAGGTGATCTACCCACGTTACAGGTCTTACTAGTCCTATTGAGAATCAAGTTGCTCGGGATTATCTGAATATTTTCGTGGGGGACTGATTTGGACGAAGTAAGGTCTATAACTGAAAAGTTTCATAATATGAAAGCTCCAGGTGATGATGGAGTTTTTTACTCATCAAAAAACTCCCAGAGAGTACCTACTTTGTCTTTCTTGGTAAAATTATTTAACAGATGTTTCCATTTACCATACTTTTCTGATAAATGGAAAAATGCAAAAGTTGTTCCAATTTTGAAGCAGGATAAAAATCCAGCTGAAGCTTCTAGCTACCGTCCAATAAGTTTGCTTTTTTCAATAAGTAAGCTTTTTGAAAAGGTAATTTTGAATAGAATGATGCTTCTCATCAATACGAACTCAATTTTTGCATATGAGCAGTTTGGATTTCGCCACGGGCATACAACTAAATAGTCTATGTGTGAACTTCATGGTGAGGATTTCAAGATAAAGCCTATAGATTCAAAAAGTTCACATGTAAACTAGCGCCGCATAGTGAGGCAATTCCTAATTTACTTGTGCACCATCACCATTTGGAATACCTTGATCATCTTACTTATAATGCCGGTTACATAAGCTTCTTAGAAGTTCAGAGCCTAGTTTTATGAATTGACTACTTTTACGGATGTTCCGGATTTTCTATTGGATCCCCGGGGCTTTTAGTTAGAAGTTTTGCATGAAGTTCCACATATGTTATGTTTCAGTGATAGACCTCTGCGTGAGTCTGTGATGCCTAATAATTAAACCGTAATAAGTTTGGAATTCGGTTCTTCTTCTTCTTCGCATTTCAAGCTTGTTGCACATCGCATATTGCTCTCAACTTATGTTCTAGATGCACTTCCACAGTTATTAATTGAGAGTTTTCGATGCCTGTACCATTTTTGCATTAGTATAATTGTGTGGCAAGTACAATCATACTCTATGCCCAGGGAAGTCGAGAAATTTTCCAGCCCGAAAAATTCCTCGACCGGACCGGGAATCGAACCCAGCTACCTCCAGCATGGTCTTGCTTTGTAGCTGCGCCTTTACCGACTGAGCTAAAGGAGGCCCTTAGGCCCTTCGGTTGAACATGACTCAATTCACAATTAAAAAAATGAAATGTATGAATTCAAGGATATTTAGACAATAAGCCATATCAGATTTTGTGAACAATGATTCAAATGTCAATTTTTGGAATCTACTAGTTCAACTACACAAATTAACTTAAGTTTGGTTATGTTTGCTTACCCCAATAGTTATGCTAGTTTGCTTGGATTAGCTAGCAGTTTCGGCAAATTGGCGTTTGAATGTTTGTTTATAAAATCAGTAACGGCTATTTGTCAATTTGTAATATAATACTTAATATTTCAACTACAAGACCACAGACAACTTGATCAATGTTGATCTGTGAGCTTGCATAAATCATGAACATTCAAAGTCGCATTACTGATTTCATTCTCTCATGAAGGATTTGTTTTTGATTTTGCAAAAATGTTTAAATGCATCAACTTGATACAAGTCGTCCGCCACGTAGAAAATATCCCAAATAAACAAATCCAATCCACAAGTCGTCTGAGGACGAAAATAATTGGACCCAACTTCTCCATTACTTAAACTCCCACGTTCCCTTGAAGACGACAGCTGTCGAGAGGCTATAGAATTTTTCCGTGATTGTGATCCAACAAATCATTATTTCCCTTCCCGGAATATCGCTTTCAATGATAACATCAACAACATCAATGACCGATTATGTTTT
This sequence comes from Ochlerotatus camptorhynchus, assembly GCF_037179485.1. Lineage (NCBI taxonomy): Eukaryota > Metazoa > Arthropoda > Insecta > Diptera > Culicidae > Ochlerotatus > Ochlerotatus camptorhynchus. The sequence goes on from NW_027041014.1 coordinate 5,402,032, forward strand.
GTGCCAAATCGCATTACATTTTGGCCATCAGAGGATCGAGAGAAACCGTGTCGTAAAAAGGGTAACACTTCATGCATTTTGATTTCGAACTTTCCAATCGCACACCATCTTATTCTGGATTGAGTTTTTATAGCAAGTGGAACATAGTTTTTACTGTCTTCTCTTTTATATGTTTATAAGGCTATCAAGAGGCTGAAACGGAAGGCAACGAAAAAAAAAACAGAGCTGTCAAGTACACGCAGCCTGTCAACGTCGATGAGCATTCGATATTTATGCGATTAAGAGGGGGAGGGGAGCTTTGCCTGCCTCCATAATAACATAAGTTTTCCATTTGCTCACTACATCCCACGTTTACAACCGAGATGAGCAAGCATTTCGCCTTCTGTTTTGAGATTATTTGTAAATGTAATTACTATTTCCGATTTCCGGAGCTGTGCGGATGGGAACCAGCATAAAAATAGCATGAATCACTACGTCACGAGTTCATGAGTGTGCGTTTGTCATTAAAGGTGCACGAAACAGGGCCAACAAAAAACTCGCTCTGAAGGTTAATCCTGCCCCATAAATACATCACTGCATGTCACTAAATTATTCCATGGAATCGATCCCGTGAACCACTTTCCGCATTGAATTCGTCGTTTCCAGCTTGAAGTGATAACCAGGGAAATCTTTTTCGAGTGTGGGCGGATGTTGAAATGGAGAATAAAATAAAAACTACTGGGTACTCACGAATAGAAAGGAGCTGGAGCCTTGTTGTAGGGCGGCAGCTTATCCAAGTTTTGGCGAAATTCCTCGAAATCCGCGTCGGCCATCCTGCTGCACGGGAACCGGACCGGAATCGGGAGGTTCACTCCTACGCGAACGTGAACGCGAAATCTTCACACCGGAGGCGCCTTAGCAGTCTTTTGGGGTACGATTTTCGATCCGCGACGGGCAAAATTAGCACATTTGTAATCGGAAGGATGGAAAATCTGTCGATTTTTCAACCAGCACCACATACACGCACATACACACACACGCGCGCGTCCGCTCTCTTTCTCCGTTGTTAGCTGGGGCCAGTTTGTCTTGCTAATGCTTGCTTGGTGTCCGTCGTCGGGAGGGGAAAACTTCTTCCGTGCACTTGGGGTTGAGGCGCTCTTACAGCTAGCGTTTACTCAACGGGAAAATCGCTATGAAGTGCAATTTGTTTGCTCATCGTATGTGCCTTGGGGTGGATGATGAGAAGAGACAGATAGTGAGAGCAATACAAGGATAATTTTGCATGGGGGCGTGAGAGTTGCTCTCTTTTGCGAGCGAGGTTACTGGAAAAGGGATTGATTGGATTTGTAATCAACAGAGGGGGGTTCCATGGATGATGCAATGAAATGGAGATTTTGGAGGAAACCATGCATGCACACAAAATAATTCCAGCAATACTACATTTATGGACGACCCTCAGATTTGCACTATGAATGCAAATTGACAGACCAGACAGAGAGCCGGACGGAAAATTCCTGCATGATCAGAAACACTCACTGGGAATTGAGGCGCCTTCGAGTATCGATTGCAAAAGAGAGCAACAGAGAGTGGCATGTGATGGCACGATGGCATAACTACGCTCAGGTACCTTCGCCATAGTATGGACGGATGGTGGCTTCAGGTTACTCACCACACATGCGCCATGTGAGTCATGAAGGTAGTTGTAAATAACAATGTGATGTTGTCACCGGGATCGAAGGGACTGTTTGGCAACAGAGTAAGGAAGGGATGAAAGGTGACTATTTGTCATAATTTGACGGATTGTGACAGACTGAAACGGTTTCGTTCCGGGCTACAAGAGAGGTTTCTTGCAGAATTCGGTGCTATCAGTCGAAAATACGGTTTTCAGTTGCCGAAACGGTATAATTTTCAGTTTCAATATAGTTTGTTTTGTTAAGCAGTATAGTAAGATGTCAGTTTTGGCAACAGGCCACTAGACACATCCTTTGGTAATTTTTACCGAACTTTCAACAGCTGAATTGTTTGGTAAAATCAGGTATTTTAATTCATTAGTTTTTAAGCTTCAAAACAATGAAAACTTTACCACAATTGCAAGACTCAAGATTGTTTAAACACGGCTGCCAGTGTTTTGAAATTAAAATTGAGTGAAACAGTCAAAGTTTTCCCGAACATTCAGCTGTTTAAGGTTCGATAAGAAATTACCGAAGTCGGTAATAATTTATAAGTGTGTAATGTGGGCCTCAGACAGCCTAGTCAGTAGAGGTACGGTACTACCATAGAGGTAAGACCAGTAGGTCCCGAAGAAACGTGCTCACCTTTTTGGCTGAGCTCTGGTACTCTTTTCGGTCCCAAGCTAATCGATGCACCCCTCGAAACATGGGAAAATCCTCGAACCCCTCATTTTATCTGTCAAAATTTCATAGCGAATCAAAACAAGGATAGTATTGTACTAGAATTTTGACTATAATGGGGTACGTTAATCGATTTGTTTGGGAAATCGCTCGGGTTGGAAATTTTCTCGTTCTCCCTTGGTATAGAGTATCATTGTGCTTGGCACAAAATATACAAATTCATGCATTGGTGTTGGCATATAAAGCTTTCAAGTAATAACTAGAACATTAAGTTGAGAGCCGGAAAAACACTCGTTACAGAAACTGATCCAAATTCAGCTGCTTTCTTGAAGAAACAGGGGTCCCCCAGGGATCAGAGATCTCTGTCACACACTTTTCTTAATTGCCATTAACGGCGTCTTCAGCCAACTACCCAAGAACATCCACATTTTCGTGTATGCAGACGTTGTAACGGGGCCCACCACAGTTCGGACCAAGAAGCTAGCGCAAGCTGCGGTTACAGCTGTCGCAAAATGGGCCGAAACTGCAGAATTTCAGCTTTCGGCGAAGAAGAGCGTGAGATGCCACGTCTATCCATCGCGGCAGAGTCAGCGGAACCGCCATCTTGTGTGTGCTCATTGGCCGCACGCTATCATTTGTACCTCACTTCCACGAGGTCAAGAAGAATTGCAAAAGCCGGATCAATTTGATCAAAACAATCTCGAAGACCCACCGATCCAACAATCGGCAGTCCGCTTTCGTGTCACGCCATCATCGATAGCCGGCTGCTGTATGGGACCGAGCTAACGTGCCTAGCATCGAAAAAAACAAGAGGACATTCTAGGCCCGACCTTCAACAGCAGCATTCGGATCATCTCTGGCATCCTGCGTTTCACCCTCACCGATTTAGCCTGTGTGGAAGCAGGGGTCCTTCCGTTCAGGTACCACATCATGAATGCCACCATCATCAAAGCCGCATGATTCGTCGCCAAGACAATTGGCAACGACACGATCTTCCTCCTCGACGAGGGAAATAGAATCTTTCGTACGATCGCCAACGTCGACCTCCCCCAGGTGGCTGGGATCCACAGGCATGGAGAGAAGAGTTGGCTCTCTTCCAGCATTAATGTTGATCGCCGAATTAAGAACCGATTCAAGGCAGGAGATAATTCCGTGGCCCTGCGTCGGTTGGTAGCAGAACTAATTGGTTCCGACTACGCCGATCACACACACACACACCGGTACACTGATGGTTCCCGATCCAGATCGGACGTTGGCATCGAAGTATCCGGAAGTGGTATACTAGCTAGCAACGGCCTACCACAGCCAAAATGCTCCGTTTTCTCAGCAGAAGCAACCGCAATTTTTCATGCGGCCACATCACCAGCGAATCAACCAATCCTTATCCTGGTTCACTTCGCTGGATCTGGACCATCTGGCTCCAGGTTCACGGACAAGTACCGCTGCAAGACGTCAGGTGATGGGTCAAATCTACCTTACAGAAAGCTTGGAACGACCAGTGGTTTAGCACCAGGGGACCTTTCATCCGGAAGATCAAGGGAAGCACGGAGGCGTGGACCGACCTCCGGCATCTGCCGGATTAAAGAGTCCTATCGAGGCTTAGGACTGGACACTGCCGGCTATATTGCAACTTCGACGGAGGACCCTTCCGTAGGAACTGCGTGATCTGCGGGGTTCCGGTGACCGTCGAACACGTCCTCTGTGTCTGCCCGAGTTCGAAAATCTCAGGGAGATCTACGGGTTCACTTCGAGCACCCGGAACCTCCTGGGAGATAACTTGCCTGCTGCCGACGCCCTCTTAATATTCTTTAGACCTCGTGACGGTGCCGTTTTGTTCAGATTAATGTTACGTGTTTTAATTTGTAATTTCTCTGTTCCATATGAAAAGTCAGGAAGGCTGTACCTCACAGCTTTAGTAGCCGGAGGGCCACCACATAGGACGAGTCGCTCGGCCCTCATGATGGTACCCATCCGTATTAGTCAATCAATTAAGAATCAATCCACTGTAAACGTTTGAACGTAAGAAATCAATTTTGTACAACAACTCCGTAGGAGTTTCTCCTTCTGAGACCTCACACTCTCGACTAAGAGATCAACTAGCCTTCGGCTAAAAATCTCTAAAATAAAGATTAAAAAAAAAAAATACGTTTTCCACTACACCACTGGAGCCACTATGCCAGAAATGATTTCTTTCAGATATTCTCCCAAGTCAGAAGAATGATGTCGAATTATTCAAAAGATTTTGTGTCAAACGATGATTTCAGCGAAGTCTTCTGGATATTTTTGCGGACTCTAGATTGATCAAGTATTAGCATTGATCAGCAAAAATCTGCATATTTTTTAATTATTTCAGATTGATCGAGGTTTTATTTTCAAGATCTGCAATCGTTCAACATTCTCCCAAATATTCTTTCCGAGACAGCAGTTATATCTAAAGTTATTCAAAAGATCTCCAGCTGATCGGTATCGAAGATTTCAACAAAAAACCTCTGGACAGTTTTAGAGGACTTCCCAAAACATTTCGAAAATTCCGCAAATATCTTGAAGTGTTTTTGTGTGTAGTTTACTTTCCTCCGGATTGAACTCGCGACTCTACGCTAATTGAATCCCACAGTCAGTCTATTCGAGCTATAATGGAGATCGCTACAGCTGATGACGAGATGATAATCATCAACGACTTCAATCTACCGGCAATTTCTTGGCGATCATCTTACGGTGGATTCCTGTATTCAGACCACGACCGTTCTACATTTCACTCTGGAGCTGTTTGCCTTTTGGATCACTACAGTATCACCACTCTGAAGCAAATCAACCACGTGGTTAATGGGAACAATCGTAGCTTAGACCTTTGCTTCGTCACCGTTCAGGATACTGCTCCGCATTTGTCTATGGCTGTTCCACACCATCCTCCTTAAGTTATTGCACTTGAAGGCAACCAAATTCCTGAGGTCATTCCACACCCCCTAGAGGTCTCCTATGATTTCCGAAATGCTGACCACGACAGTATCGGGGAACTTCTTTCGAATTTGGACTGGCACAAGATACTCGTCCCTGCCGATGTCAATGCAGCTGCCCAAACCCTCTCGTTCCGAAAAAAGTTCCTAAACAAGGTAATCATCATCCTTGGCAAAAAAGTGAACTCTGTATGTTAAAGTATTCCAAAAGAGCCGCGCTAAGAAAATACACCAAGTACCACACCCTACAATTCAAGGACCATTATGCGAGGATCAATCATGCGTATCAACGAACCAGCCGCCAATGTTATCGGCGTTATCAACGTGATGTTCAACGGAAGCTTCGATCTCACCCGAAAACTTTTTGGAATTATGTGAATGAACAACGAAAGAAGTCTGGCTTTCCATCGACTATGGTTCTGAACGGCGAAGAAGCTTCATCCCCTCAGGAAATTTGCCGTCTGTTCTCAACCAAGTTTGCGAGTATATTCTCGGATGAGAACCTACATGACGTGCACGTTTCTCTAGCAGCCAGTAATGTTCTAATGTCTGGTCAATCTTTGGCAGCTATCAACATCGACCTCGCTATGATAACTAGGGCGGCTCGTAACTGAAGTCTTCATTTAAGCCTGGACCTGACGGAGTTCCTTCCGTCTTTCTCAAGCAACACATCGATAGCCTGGTGGCTCATCTCTGCCTTCTGGTCGAAATGTCCCTCTCCAGTGGGGTGATTCCTTCCTGCTGGAAATCAGCTGAGATGTTTCCAGTGCATAAGAAGGGATGCAAAAGAAACATCGACAACTATCGCGGCATCACATCGTTGTGTGCCATATCTAAACTGTTCGAGTTGGTCGTTTTGGAACCATTAGTCTCTCACTTCAAGCAGCACTTGAGCGAAGACCAGCATGGTTTCATGGCAGGGCGGTCGACTATTTCCAACCTTCTGTGTCTCACCTCGTACATGACGGACAGTATGACAGACCATATGCAAACATATGTCATCTACACTGACCTATCAGCCACCATCGCCAAACTGGATAGGCTCGGTATAAACGGCAGTCTCCTACGATGGTTCGCATCCTATCTATCTGATCGTCAGTTGGATGTTGCAATCGACGACTGCCGATCTCCTTCGTTCCCTGCCACTTCGGGTATTCCGCAAGGTAACCACCTCGGCCCGTTGATATTTGTTGTGTCAATTTCGTCCTCGACGGTCCACGACTGGTTGTAAATCCAACAAAATGTTCAGTAATCACGTTCTCACGGAAGAAACATCCAATTACATTCAGTTATATCCTAGAAGGCATTGACGTACATCGGGGTAATCACATTAAGGATCTGAGAGTCATCTTAGATTGTCAACTCACATACAGCCAGCATATCTCGTACGTGATCGACAAGGCATCCAGAACGCTCGGCTTCATTTTCAGAATAGCTAAAAGTTTCACGGACATCTACTGTTTGAAGTCGCTTTACTGCTCCCTCGTCCGGTCGGTGTTAGAATACTGCTGCCCTGTATACAAATAGTAGAGTCTATTCAACGACAATTCATCTGGTTTGCCCTTCGAAGATTGCCTTGGAGGGAGCCTCATCACCTTCCAAGCTACAAAAGTCGATGCCAGTTAATTCACCTGGATCCTTTGTGGAGTCGAAGTGATACTACAAGGGCGCTGTTTGTGGCATACATTCTACAGGGCAGAATCGATTGTCCTTCTATTCTACAACAAATCGATGTTAACGTTCAACCACGAGCACTCCGTAACAACGCAATGCTAAGGATACCTTTTCGTCGTACAAACTATAGTTCGTATGGTGCTATCAATGGGCTACAAAGGGTTTTCAATCGTCTTGCTTTCTTCTTTGATTTTCACTTGGCACGCGAGACGCTGCGTCTGAGAGTCCGTGATATATTTTTAAGAATTAGGAATTAAGTTGAACTTCACGGCCTTTGCAGCTTGTTACTTCTTGACTATTTTGTATTTCCTAGTATTGCTTAATCCATCATTAGGACTAAAACCAGTCTGTTGATGTAGAACCAAATAAATAAATAAACAAGGCTCCGTCATCTGCTTCACAAGTTCACTGAAGCTCCAAGGACTTTTTTAATTTGCCAAAGATTCTATTAGTGTTTTTCTAGAATTATATAAAATACCTTGAACATTCTGTGTACTGCTCAAATGTTCTTGTAAACTTGTCTGAAGCTCCGGAAACTCCTATTAATTTACTAAAAATCGTTAGCTTTCGGAGGGTCACAATACCGATTAGCTGTAACGATGAGCAACGCGATGAGCGAGCAATCAGCGATCATAAAATCGCTGGTTGTGACCTTCTGAAAGCAAAATTGACAAGTTTTATATGTCCTACCCAAACTTTACCACCTATTATTGCATCTTACAAATAAAAATTATCATTATAGTATCGCATAGTTTCATAATTTCGAAAAAAAAAATAGCATTTTTACTGTAATGAGCAATTGCATGCCTGCTTACAATACAGACGTACTTGTTATACAATACATATGCAGCTGGACAAGACAATGTGAATTTGCATTGAAGTCGTTAAGGCAGACATTAACAAATTTAACGTCATTAAGCACCTTGTTCATAAAGCAACATTGTGAAATCCATTCGTCATAATGCAAAACTTATGAATTATTTGGTTGAGTGTAAGAATGACAATCTGAAACTGTTATAGGGCTACTGTCTTACCTGACTGGGCTACAAAATGGTGAGTGACAATCTGGAAGGAGCGATATACCTAGCTCCGGTCCTCACAAGTTCCTACCTCACGCCTCCACGAGTCATATGATCACAAAAGACTGCCAGCTGAAACATGGACACAGCTGGTTGGCGTAGCCTGGGCAATGTTGTCAATCCGACAATAGCAGAGTGAGGAGGTGCGACGCGAACACTGGCGCGGTAACCATAGCACGGTGATAGAGGAAATGCTTCGCCAACCCGAGCGTCTGTTCACCATGGAGGTGCGGCTCAAACAGCGTCTGACTGGCATCCAGCGGCTGAATAAGAAATGCTCTTCCCCGGAAGCTACACCTAAGATGGCAGCCCCATCACGGTGGATAGGAGACCTTAGGCCAACCACCTACTGTCTCTGAAACCTTTACAATTGTTACAGAAACGAACAGAGAAAGACATCGAACTGATATAACGGCAACGACTTTTAGCGCAAAACAACGGACACGAATTGGATCATGGAATGTATTGACGTTAGCCCAGCAGGGTAAACTGGCACAACTCGCCAACGAGGCGCGACGCATGAAGCTAGAAATCCTGGGACTGAGTGAAGTTCGTTGGCCAAACTTTGGAGAACACAAACTGCCGTCGGGACAGGTACTACTATACTCTGGTATTCGAGGTGAAAACGCTCCCCGCCATCGTGGAGTTGGTCTCCTACTTAGCGTCCAGGCAAGTGCTGCGCTCATCAAGTGGGAGCCTGTTAATGAGAGGATAATCGTTGCCAGATTTAGAACACGGGTTCGTAACCTTACCATAATCCAATGTTATGCGCCAACCGATGCTGCCGAGCTACAGGACAAGGAAAATTTTTACAGTCAATTGAATGCCGTCGTGGATAAGGTTCCAAAGGGTGACATCAAGATCTACACTGGCGACTTCAATGCGAAGATCGGCTCCGACAACACGGACTATGAGCGTGTCATGGGACGCCATGGTCTCGGCGAAATGAGCGAGAACGGTGAGCTGTTTGCAGAATTTTGTGGCAATAACGACATGGTGATCGGGGGCTCGCTCTTCCCCCATCGGTCAGTGCATAAAGTCACGTGGGTTTTCCGTGATGGACATACCGAAAATCAGATCGACCACATCTGCATCAGCCGAAAATGGAGACGGAGCTTTCTTGATGTCCGGAATAAACGCAGCGCCGACATCGCGTCTGACCATCACCTTCTAATCGGTGAAAACCGCCTACGCATGGCGCGGATTCAGCGACGAGAGGAGATACTCGGGCGGCGGTTCAACACACGCCGACTTGAAGATCCAGCGGTAAAAAGGTCTTTTGTTTTGTTTTGTGGGTGAACTCCCTGGCCGACGAAGGGAAGAAAGCCGCAAACACTGGCGATATACGCCTCCTCTACGATATCTCACGACGCCTGAGTGGAGCAAGGATGAACCCGAGGATGCCAGTGAAGGACACGACTGGACAATTGCTTACCGACCCCACTGACCAGCTGAAACGCTGGTTTGAGCACTTCGAACAACTTCTTCAAGTTTCGACGGCCAACCAGCCATCAACATCTCGGCATGATCCGCCTAGGGTGCGGCGCATCACTCGCGTCAATTCCGAGGCCCCATCACTGCAGGAGATTGAAGCAGCTATCCGAAGCATGAAATCCAACAAGGCTACATAGGTCGATCGCATATCAGCAGAGATGCTCAAAGCTGACCCCATGATATCCGCACAAATGTTGCATCAACTGTTCTGTAATATCTGGGACACCGCGACTTTTCCGGCCGACTGGATGCAGGGCATCTTAGTGAAGGTCCCAAAGAAGGGGGATCTGACTGTGTGCGACAATTGGCGAGGCATCATGTTACTGTGTATTGTTCTCAAAGTTCTGTGCAAAGTTATCCTGAATCGGATACAGGAGAAGAACGACGTGACTCTCCGACGGCAGCAGGCAGGATTCCGTGCCGGAATATCTTGTGTGGACCATATTGTCACGCTCCGCATCATCCTGGAGCAGGTCAATTAATTCCAAGAGTCCCTTTATTTGGTATTCATTGACTACGAAAAAGCTTTCGACCGTCTCAATCACGAGAATCTGTGGGGCGCCCTGAGACGCAAGGGAGTCCCGGATAAAATCGTCAACCTCATCGAAGCGTAGTATGAGGCTTTCACGTGCAGAGTTCTGCATAACGGAGCCTTGTCCGACCCTATCCGGGTAGTCGCTGGCGTGAGACAAGGATGTATACTATCACCGCTACTGTTTCTCATCGTAATCGACGAGATCATGGTAGGTGCAATTGACCGTGTACCGAACCGTGGGCTGCTTTGGCAGCCTATCACCATGGAGCATCTCAACGACTTCGATTTGGCTGATGATGTTGCTCTACTAGCACAACGGCGCTCTGATATCCAGAGTAAGCTCAATCAGGGTGCCTTCCATTCATTTTGACTAAAAACATGTTTTATTAAATTATGGAATATTAAGATATTATGATGATATTCTGTATGTGTAAGTAATAAGAAAAGATTGTAAAGTTTGTGTTTCACACATCAAACTTGCAAATTTAGCTTTGACAGAGTCACAATGAGCGTTTTTCTGATCGCCTCTTCGCGAAGAGTGAAGAGTGAAGAGTGGGTGAGATAAATTACAAAATCGCTTATCGCGACTCTCATGTAGCAAAATTGGCAGGTATTATGTGTCAAACACACACTTTACAATCTTTTCTTGTTGTTTACATAATCAAAATATTTTCATAATATCTTATTATTCCATAATTTCTTAAAACATTTTTTTAGTAAAAATGAATGGAAGGCACCCTGAGCTCAATGACCTAGCGGCGGGTCTCACCATCAACGTCAACAAGACCAAATCGTTGGATATCAACACGGGCAACCCTTCCAACTTTACGGTAGCGGGGCAAGCAGTGGAGAAGGTCGAAAGTTTCCAATATCTTGGCAGCCAAATAGCGTCGGACGGCGGGACCAAGAGCGACATAGGTGCACGAATCAAGAAGGCTAGGGCTGCCTTTGCGAGTTTACGAAACGTATGGAGATCCAACCAGATAAGTCAACGCACCAAAATTTGAATTTTCAACTCGAACGTGAAATCTGTGTTGTTATACGCCAGCGAGACGTGGTGTGTATCAGCGGAGATCACTCAAAAGCTGCAGGTCTTCATCAACCGATGCCTGCCTCACAACTGGATCTCGAATGCCGAGCTCCATCGTCGATGTCATCAGCAGCCGATAGCAACAGAAATTCGAAAGCGAAAGTGGAGGTTGGTCGGCCACACACTTCGACGGGGCGGAAACGAAATCTGCAAGCAAGCGCTGGATTGGAATCCAGCAGGACATCGCAGCAGAGGCAGACCCAGGAGCTCATGGCGGCGGAGCCTCAATAAGGAAATTAAGCAAGTCGATAGAAATCTGACCTGGGCCCAGGTCAAGGCAAAAGCGAGCAGCCGCCCAGGATGGAAGTCTTTCACGTTGGCCCTTTGCACCGCTGGTGGTGCACAGGACCCTTAAGTAAGTAAGTAAGTAAGTCTTACCTGACTCATAACGAATATACGTTGCATCCTGGAGTGAAGATCACCATAGATAGCATCACTAAACGACTTCGTTCTAATTGATGCAACCAGTGCTGAGATTTGACATCAATTGTCATTGAAAGACTTCACGTGATATTGACAAAATTATTGGTTTCCTATTCAAGCAATCAATATTTGATGCGAACTTTGCGAATAAACACACTTCTAACAGTAGAAACTTGCCATACGCATTGCCAATCGTTAATTTTCGTCAACAAACTATCACAATCGTGCACTGTGCCACCAATATTTGAATTTTTCAACTTAGTTTGAACAGAAGCAAACCAGTTCAAGGCTGAATGATGAGTGCTAATGAATTCTGTAAACACGCGATTTTTTTCGGACTTAAGGCTCGTGTAATCTTCAGTTGTAGCCAGATATCATGCAGATTTAAAAATAAACAGTACAATATCACTAACGGGTGAGAAAATCAAAGCAAGGTGCCGTCAAATTTTAAAATTATCAGTTTTTATTTTATATTCAAATGAATGTAGCTTCTCAGGATTTATATTATCGTTCCTACAAGGCTCACAAGTCGTCACGGCGCTCATTTCAGCCAAAACCGAATAGCATCGCTTAGTATAATAAAATCCATTTCCACTCCCACAAACGTATTCCTTATCACATGTTCTGCGAAGTCAGTTTCCAAGTGTTTATCGATAAACCTAATACTATTTACCACTTTTCTTCGCATTTCTTCATCATTGTATAAAATCACTATTTATTCTGCCGAGGAGAAAGCGATAATGTATGCTGAAGTGCGGTCGGTTTTATTTCATTCTTCAACTCCTTCGCTTCCACTCACTGGTCTTCAAATTGAGGAAGGTGCTATTGGAGATAGAAATATGAATTTCGGATGGAAAAAGACTAAGATTCACCAATCAATCGAACTTGGAACCTATGGCAAACCGAAATAAATTGCAAGCAACCTTCCAACCGACGCCACCCCAAGACGGAAGACACCGAACGGTAGGCAAACATCAATCACTGCTAGAGTAGAGTTCACCGGGAAAATCAGTGAGAGAACAAGCAAGAACGATATCAAAAGACAAAAACGGAACCAGCATTCCGCACTACGGCGACGACGTCGACGCATCACTTGTTGCTTGCTGTGTTTGCCCTCACTGATTCTTCTTCTCAAGCGGCCGGTGGAAAATGAAAGATTTTCCCGCCCCATCCGGGCTAGGGGGGGGTTGATGCTGCTGGTGGTTCACCATTGCATGAATTAAGGATTGAAGTGCGGGACTCACTCGCATGTCCGTATTAAGTGTAGTAGAATGTCGGCAGATAACACGCAAAACCTATCTGGGAAAAGGGGCAAGGAATGAGACTTGGGCACACAAACGGTTTTATTATAAATCCCTCCATACTACCAGCAGCATCAGAGCAGTGACAAGTGGCACAAGCCGCTTGGTAAACGGTTTGTGAGTTTATTTTTAGATTCGTTTTCTAAGCGCTGGGAATTTCGTTCGTTCTTTGATTGAAAGGGGTAGGGTTTTGTTTGTGTCTCTTTGTTGCACCGAGTTTCTCTTTTTCTTGTCGCCATATAAGCAGCCATGCAAATGTTTTTTTTTCCCGTCAATCCTGTTTTCCGTACTGAGTACCAATGCTACCGACGCCAGGGAGGCAGCTCCCACACCTGGACCATACCTATTGACCCATCAACTCATGGACCGGGAACCAACGGCTTTGCTTCCCTTCCGAAGTAAGGCGTGACCAGAGATTTTATGCCTCAGAAAATCCAAACAGCGTCGACTGGGATTGAACGCAGGCCCTTTGGAGTGAGAGACAGTCACGCTTACCATTTCACCACCGGCACCGCTCCATGCAATAAGTCTGGTACAATTGTTTTTACATTAGTTTAACTTATAAGCAAGGGAGTAGTTGTGAAAGTTAGCCAAAGCTATAGTTTGTCTTTTTCACGCATATGATTAAAATGGGCTCAATGTGTCGAAGTTGCGCGATACCCTATTATTGCTGTTGGAGGAGATTCATGTTGTTATGTATCTATAGAAGATGGTGGAATCATGAATTTATTCATCAGATGGAGTAGATAGCATGAGTTGGGTATCTGACGGATGCATCGATAAAAGTGAGAATGGATTGTTCCCGAGTGGTGAACGTTAATGACCACTTAAGCAACATGCGATAATTGAAGTAAAGCTAACAATCTTTAAATTCCCCAACTTAGTATCCTTTGAGCACTGTTTCACAGTTGTCAACTGAGAGTTGCATGGTTTTTTGGTAGGCATGGTGGTAACTAATTGTCACGCCAGCTGACAAAGCGAACAAAGTTGACTTTTTCTAATTTCCATGCAATTTCCATAACATTGCACTATGGGTAATCATTTGAAATTATGCTTGTATTCGGTCATTTTAATTTGGCCTCATTTTTGACAGCGGCGTGATAGATATTTTTCATAAAATCATAGCTCATAAACGTCTCTTCTAAACGGCTCCGTTAGTGTAGTGGTAAGCGTGATTACCTCTCACCCCAGCAGGCCTGGGTTCAATCCCAGTCGGCGCCGCCGGGATGTTCTGAGGCATAACATCTCTGATCACGCCTTCCTTCGGATGGGAAGTAAAGCCGTTGGTCCCCGGTTCATGAGTTGATGGGTCGATAGGTAGGGTCCAGGTGTGGGAGCTGCCTTCCTGGCACGTCGGTAGCATTGGTGCTCAGCACGGAAAACAAGATCGACGGAAAAAACAAAACAAAGGAAAAAAAAAACGTCTCTTCTAATCAGAAGTCAATGACAAAGCTGTAGGAAGATAGATATCTTTTCCAGATATGTACTGTATTTTTGTTGGTCTTTAACTAATAAAGAAAGCTTTAAATTTGAATAGAAAAAACAATCCCATTAAGCTAAAACTTGATTTAAGGCAGAGTTGCAAAAAATCAAATTCAGTTTGCTGACGCTGCGAGAATTGAGTCAATACGGAATTCAATATGCATCTTTCCACGATATCAACCCAATGAACGACAATGCAGTGTCGGTAAACTGTATTCAAATTGGTCTATAAATTGATCCAACTTCGGTCTATCAAAGATGACCCTTGATCGAAGATCCGGCATGTGAAATCGAGCTTCTTTTTCACTCCTTATCATTCATACGTAGACACATTGTTTACGTCACCTACAATTCTCGCGTCAGAACCAGGGCTGGCAAATGTCATATTCAATGAAAGACCTCACGAGATATTTTCAGAGATACTTCTGTCACTATCATCGGATGAGAAAAAGATGACAGAGATTTTCTTCAAAATCTCATCAATTTTTTTTTGTCATGACGGAACGTGACAGTGCTGTGATCATCGTGATTACTAGCTCATGTATTGCTATTAAAGTTACTTGTACCAAGGAAATCTTTAAAATATATTCCTTCTACCAATTACCAGAGTTGGGAAAATATAAAAAAAATCAAATCTCACCAATGCCCAAGATTGCGCTTGATTTTTGTAGACAAAAATCAACAAGCAAACAACTGTGGTTGATTTTGTAAGCTGTGATATTGCAGCTCGGAATATCAAGCTAACAAAACTCACTAGCTGCAAATTTCAACAAACTGTGGTGAGATTGGCAATCTAACGATAGCATAAAGCGCCACTTGTGACAAATAGGAGAACTAGAAAACTGATGATGGTATCATAATTTTGCACGGCGAGGTAAGGGAGAATATTTTAAAAACGCTTTTATTTAACGAATAAAGTATTTTCTATCAATTTGGTTGTGCATACAAGGTTAGAAACGTTCAGATCTAAAGATCTAAACGAAAACTAAGAAAACACATAAAATTTGAAAACTATAGGTCTATCGGATACCTTTTGAGGTTTCTTCCCCCGTAGCAGCTTTTAAAAAAATGACAAATATTTTTTTTCGGATAATAAATACTTTTCAAGTTTTCTTTTCGGCCGGCGCCGGTGGTGTAGTGGTAAGCGTGACTGCTTTCTAACACCCCAATGGGTCTGGGTTCAATCCCAGCCGAGGTCGGTGGGATTTTTCTGAGGCAGAAAAATCTCTGGTCACGTCTTCCTTCGGAAGGGAAGTAAAGCCGTTGGTCCCGGCCCATGTGTGTTGAATGGGTGCGATATCCTACGCAGGTGTGGAAGCTGCCTTCCTGCACATTCGATTGCCGTCAATGAATGGCAATAGATGTCCGTCGGTGATTGGCACTAGATTGCGGAACAGAGACCGACGTTAAATAAAGAAAAGAAGAAGTTTTCTTTTCTATACCTCAACGTGCAAAATTTTAAGACCATCATCATTTTTTATTTCTCCTATTCGCCACGAGCACTATCGTTAGATCGCCAATTGAGTTTCATTATTTTTGCTTTACACCCGAACGCAACCGAAACTTCCATAACGGCTGGCAGCAGTCACTTCGTGTCTGCCATCGGTGAACAGTAAAAGATAAAAGAGATAGCCAACTAATCTTTCTCTTTCTAAGAAAACGATGTATAACGTAATCATTTTTGTGTCGAATCTACTATCAGCTTGATTTTGCACGTTGTGAATAGTCTCACAATATCAGAGGAGCTTGTAAAATCAATATCAAGCATGATATTTTGTTCCAATATCATGTGTGATATTGAGAGCGTATGAGAGCGGAAAAATATAATTTGATTGATGATTTTGCCAACACTGCCAATTACATATGGTTACTTGCTTAACTTCACCTAAATCAGTTAGAAATGTTGATGTCAAAACTGCATAAGAATGATTCTCATGAGCGCTTGATCATTGGAAAATGACAAGAAAGCTAATGATCGGTCGTTTCGTCTCGTGATAGTGAGAGGACCTGTATTCTCATTGTCACATGACGACCGTGATATTTACCAGATCTGACTCAGCTGACTCAGAACTGATGAGGAAGAAAGAGACAGTGTTTTCATTCTGGTTGATCCAGATAACATAAACCACGATGCGTAATCGATCATCTCATGACCACACTTATAACGAACTGTCAAGTCAATACTAGATCAACATGTGAAATGGGCCTATGTTCCAAATGTAAACAATGGCTTTAAACGACGATTTCTCGCGGATTGAGACTCATTCAGGCGAACCAACAGCAGCTTTTGGCAGAGTAATACCCCGTCTTGTAATGAGCACTAGGATACATAGGATTTCCAGTGAAAACTAGATGTATGAGTGCTCATTGCAAGACAGCGTATATCACGTGCTTAATGTGAACGGGGTATAAGTTTGCTCTATCAAATTGTGTACTTAGTTTGCGTGGACATGTTGTGATTCATGAGCAATCGTGTAAAGTCATCTTTACATTCGGCTCATAGAACCATTATCACATGTTGCTCTAGAAGCATTTAATAGTCCGAATGGAATAAATCGGAATTTTAATGCACGGCCGATGAGATCGACTCAAAATTGAGTGGTTTTTCACTCATAATCGCAGAATTGTAGGTCGCTCATGACTGAGTAATATGTTCCACGGTTTTCTTCGTAAATCTGCTCGAATATGAAGAAAATCGACGAAACTCAGTCTAATGGACTGAGTGAAACCTCTCTCGATTTGTCACATATTCGAAACGTTTTTTACTGGAAAAACCGAGGAAAATTTTACTCAGTCTTTCAGTGACCTGCGGTTTTGTGAATTTTAGTGAACGGAACTCAAATATAACTCAAATTCGACGGTCGTGTGCCATATGAAGTTAAATTATATTTCAAAAACATACTGATTAATTCTAAATCTTTTAAAATGTTGTTGGCGCACAAGGAATTATTGTCATGAGGTATAGTTCATTTTACGCGATGACAGCAGCCTGACATAACTGATAATATTGTTGTTAATTCTCTCCGCAGGTAGGTAACTGTAAAAGTTCAATAATTAATTGAAAAAGCAGTTCATCAGAAACGTATTGTGAAATGGTGTTTCTCCCAAAAACCTATGAACAGAATCATACACAGTTCGAAAAAGTAGTGTAAATTTCTGTTCAATATGATGCACATAAATGGAGCGTCACATATCATAGATGTTTACATTATAAATCGTGTAAAGTTGTGATACAATTCACGAAAAGTTGCAAATATTGTATACAAAAGCCCATCTTTGTAAACAACATTGCTTACAAGTTGCTTCACAGTGTTCAATCGGCTGTCGACAAAAGTAGGCCACTCTCGATGTGTGCTACGCGATCGTCTGTTTACTCGGCAGCAACCATTGTGTGGTCCTCCTCATTGTTCTTCATCAGCAGTTCTTTCGGTCGATGCGTCGTCGACTTTGGAAAGCAACCGTTTCGTGATGAGTGTGTGAGTGCTGACCACATTTTGCGTCCATTGTTGCAATGAACGCGCTCTGACCCTCGTTGGCGTACAACAATTTGCCATACAATGAAACTACTGGAAGCAGCTCCAGTTTTGATGGAGGAGGCTTTTTGGATAGCGGAAGATAAAGTGTTTATTGTGTTGTACCTTTTGACTATAGCTTTAAGATGTATTGTATAGTGACCAAGAATTCTCGGCTCTGTTAAGTTAATTCGGTTGAGCCTTATCAAATAAATTAATAAACAAAAAGATACAAGTTGCTTCTTTGCGTGAAATGAAATACAAGTTTACATGAATGAATTTTTACATCACAATTAAAATTCAGAATTTTTTGCTGTGTATTTCAGTTAATTAGCCAAACATTGGATCACATGCATTTTAGCAATTTTTGGTTTGCTTGTAGCAAATGCCAAAATTTCAATCAATTCAGGAACCACTGCAATGAATGTTTATATTAGTTGGTTATGTTGTTTATTGTGTCGCCAGCTTTGGATGGAAGAATCGATCAGCTGCATGCATGACGATTGTAAACATTAATGTTAGCTATAAATGGCAGAGTGTTTTTCTCACTGGCTGTTTTGTATTACTTAACATGAGTGGCATTTCTAAATACTAATGAAAAATAACTCAACTGTTGAGTTATTTTGTTTTTTTTTTATGTACGAGTATACACCCTTTGGACATGGAATTTTCACGCAAAGATTGGCACTTGGCTAGGGGATTTTTCGGTAGAGCGACCAAATAAGAAAAAAGTTGCCATGTTTCACGCATCCAGTAACGTGCTGAATAAATTAGTTTCTCGATTACTTTTTCAAAGGGACGTATCAGCTTTTGTAAACAATGCATTTTGACCGTCGATTTGGCGTAACTGGTAGCCTTTGAAAAAGTTATCGAGATTTGCTAAATAGGTCGAAGTGAGGGGCTAGGCTGACATTACATCCCGTAACTCCCCTCGGAGCAACGGGAACTCGGTCGGACCGGACGAAATCGGCTACCCGCTGCTAAAGCACCTTCAACCCGAAGGCAAAACGAAACTTCTCGACCTTTACAATCAACTCTGGACCGCTGAAGAATACCCGGAAAACTGGAGAGAAAGCCTTGTTATACCGTTACCGAAAACCAATGCACTATGGGCAAAAATGGGTCCAAAATTACCCAAAATTCAATATCTCAACAGCACGCTGAATTCCGGCCATGAAAAACAACTTTTCCGAAGGGAAATTGTCTGGGGAATCGATTGCACGTGGTCCCATAGACCGGAGAGCCTTGCAGGTATGTGTTTTGGACCATTTTACCCCATTTCCCCCTACTTTTTGGAGGAATTGTTTTTCACAGCTCAATTTTTCGTAAAACATAAGCACTTTATGCATGGTTTGAGAATACTATGTCTTTAAACAACAGTTCATGAGATATTAGGGGAATACGGGTTACACTGTATAGGGGAGTAAGGGGTCAGTGTGAAAATACAATCAATGTTTTTCAATACAAAATCAATTCTTGTAAATATCAAAATATTTTTTCTGAAATTTTTTTTTAATTAACTTTTATTTGGTATTTTGAGTTCCGTCATCAGCCAAACAGTTCAAAAGTTATAAAATTTTGAAAAAAATCGAAAAAAAAAAAATTAACAGCCCTAATATATAAATAGTCTCCCTAATGACAAAATACAACATATGGGTCTAATATGTTGCGATAAGGAACAAAACTACCAATTTTTACAAAATTCTGAGAACCACTATATCGTTTTGCTGTATACAGACAACAAAAGCGAAAACTCTTTTAAAACAGATAGCAGTAAATTAAAACTTATTTAACCCCAATTAACCTTAAAATTTCGAAAAAAAAAATATTATTATTGCAGGCAACCTTTGGGGTAATTCAAACAATCGCATCGTTCAACATTTATATGAATTAAAATAAATTTAGCGAGGGTTCACTTTTACCCCTTACTCCCATATATAGTGTACCCCATTTTCCCCTAATATCTCATGAACTTTTGTTTAAAGACATAGTATTCTAAAACCATGCAGAAAGTGCTTATGTTTTACGAAAAATAGAGCTGTGAAAAAACATTTCCTCCAAAAAGTAGGTGAAAATGGGGTAAAATGGTCCAAAACACATACCTACAAGGCTCTCCGGTCTATGGGACTACGTGCAATCGATTCCCCGGACGATTTCCCTTCGGAAAAGTCGTTTTTAATGGCCCGAATTTAGCGTGCTGTTGAGATATTGAATTTTGGGTAATTTTGGACCCATTTTTGCCTATAGTGCAATGTCGGGACCAAGGACATCACTGAGTTCCGTCCCATTGCACTGACTCTCTGCATGGCCAAAGTCCTGGAACGGATGGTCAACAGGAGGTTGAAGAAATATCTTGAGGCCAAGGGGCTGCTTGACCATCGGCAGCACGCCTTCAGGCACCTACTTCGCCACACTTGGGAAAGTCCTGAAGGAGGCACAGGACCAAGGTAATCACGCGGAGATCGTCTCGCTGGACATCTCCAAAGCGTTCAACCGAACATGGACACTAGCTGTATTGAAGAAGCTTGGTGATTGGGGCCTGAAAGGACACATCCTTCACTTCGTTCGGAACTTTCTGACCGACCGATCTTTTCGGGTTTCGATCGGAAACGTGCAATCCGGAGTGCCACAGGGTTCGGTGATCGCGGTCACCTTCTTCCTGGTAGCAAAGAATGGGGTCTTTGACCAAATACCCAAGAACGTTTACATCTTCGTCTACGCGGATGACGTCCTCATTGTAACGGTCCCACCCTGCAGATGACGAAACTGAGAGCGCAAGTGACAGTCTCCTCGGTGGTCAGATGGGCTGACTCTGTTGGTTTCCAGCTTTCCGCCGGTAAGAGCGTGCGCTGCCATATATGTACCACCAGGCATCGCAACAACGGACAGCCCATCATGATTAAACAACAAGCAATACCGACCAAAAACACCGTGAGGGTGTTGGGAGTGCTCCTCGATCGGAATTTATCCTTTGAGCCGCACTTCCAACATGTAAAAAAGGACTGTCGCAGTCGGTCCAAACTGATTAAGACCATCCGCGTAGCTCGAGCCATCATCGACAGTCGCTTACTGTACGGTGTAGAGAGCCTTGCCGCCGAGAAAGCCGTCCAGATTCTGGAACCGGTGTACAATGGCTACGTTCGAACAGTCTCCGGTCTCCTGCCCTCTACCCCGACCGACGCCGCATGCGTTGAAGCCGGTATCCTACCTTTCTCGCTAAAACGTCGGGAAACAACAGGATCGTTCTCCTCGACGAGGTGAACCGACTCCTCCGCACGGCCGCCAACGTAGATCCCCCTCCAGTAGCCAGGGTCCACTGGCACGATGAAAAAAGTTGGCAATCGCACAAGAACAAAATTACCAGCCGAATAAAGGACCGCTTCAGGGCAGGAGACAATTCGCTGGCTTTACGCCGGACAGTTGTCGAAACTCTCGGGGCGCACTATCAACACACTTAATCACGGCTTCCCTGTTCGGTATTTTTTTTTACAGTTTTCGAACTGTAAATCACAAAAATTACCGAACATACAGCTATTCTCAATAAAACAACTGGCGATCAGTAGCTCTTGCGACAAACTAATGAATACGGTAAGAGTAAGTACTGAACTTATCGTAAAATAACAGCTTTGCGGATAATGACTAAAACTCAGTAAAATAGAGTACCGAGTTTTTTGTATTCGTTATGTTTTACTGGAGCAGTCATCAAACGAAATTCCAACATTGCTGATACTGACAGTAAAGCATATTTCTTATGTCATCCTCCTCGATTCAACCTCACACTTGACGTCGGAAATCTTCTCGTGAAAACAAGAAACCATTGTGAAAATCAGTGAAACATCTGGAAGTCAACACAGGATTGCATAAACTACCCCGAAATTTATCAGTTTCTGCACTCTTGCATTGACTTTCAGATGTTCAAGTTAGTTTGAATTAAGAAATTTCACTAAAATTTCCTGTTATAGAGCTTCAGACTTAGGCACCCAATCCGGCACATCGAAAGAGCCACCACCCGGCTAAGCCACCGGGAAACTCTGACCGCTCAACCTGGACTAGTTAAAACAGCATCACTGCTAATCCGCCACTGAACTCCGTCCCCAAATACAAATAACTATAAATTCGAAATGTTTTAATCGAATGAACCCAAACAAATAATGAAATAAAAACATTTTTGGTGAATTTACTGACTTATTCATTAGAAAAATAAAATAAAAATGCTGAAAAACTCAGCAAAAAACTATGTAAACAAATAAATAAGACAGTAATACTAGTACTGACTAACACGGTAATTTTTGACAGTTCAGAGATTCTGCGATTTACGGAGTTTTCAGCAAAAGCAAAAACTACTGGGTTGATTACTGAAAACTCAGCTGTTTAAAAACCCAGTAAAATTTTACCGACTTTGGTAATCTAAACTCTGTGTGAAGGTTATGAAGATAGGTACACCGACGGCTCTCTCTCTCCAGGAGCGGAGTGGGAATGGGGGTCTCCGGAGATGGCCTGCTTGTGAGTAGATCGCTTGCGACCCAATGCTCGGTGTTCTCAGCTTAGGCAGCGGCCATTCTCCACGCGGTTAAGTTACCGGCCAACCGGCCGATATTAGTCGTAACTGACTCACACAGCGTGATATCGGTCCTAACAACAGAAACACCGAAGCATCCGTGGATCCAAGGGACGGTAAAGCATGCGCCGCCTAACACTGTATTCATGTGGGTACCCGGTCACTGCGGCAGCCAAGGGAACGTAACAGCCGACCACCTCGCTGGCTCAGGCCACACTGGACCCAGGTCCACCGGCAATGTACCCCTGGCAATGTACTCCAAGATGTCAAAAAGTGGATCAAGCGGACGGTTCGGAGAGCCTGGGACACCGAGTGGAGGAACAACAGGACACACCACCTTCGTAAGATCAAGGTGACCACCGGAAGGATCGACCAAACCTAAGAGAACAACGGATGGTGTCAAGGCTGCGCACCGGGCACAGCAGAGTCTCCTACGACTTCGGAAGAACACCGTTCCGGAGGACCTGCGAAACCTGTGGAGTGCCAGCCACCGTGGAGCACATACTCGTGAACTCGGCTTGGAGTCAATCAGCATTCGGAACCTGTTGGGCGACGAGTCCCCGGAAGCAGCCACCCTCACCACCTTCCTAAAGGAGGCGAGCCTTTACAACAATATCTGAGTGTTCCTTGTTTGTATTTCCAGTTTGTTGACCCTTTGGCAGTTTTCTACACCTTTTCATTCTAGCAAGATAAATGTAGGGTAGAGAACTACTTCGGCCTTATCACCCATTTTAGGCCTATCGAGCAGAAAACATCAAATAAATCCATGATTTCAGAGTTAACCAGTCAATTATGCGTTTGGTACGATACTTTAGTTAATAAGCTACCGAACGAAGTCAATGAGAACGCGTGATATGAAGGTTTGCACCCATTATTTCAAAAAAACAAAAGAAGCGCTCCGACCGAATCAATTTTTATCTTCATCCGATAGGCCGAAGTGAATTCATTGGCGTTTCAATGCGCTCGGCCGAGTTTAGAATCCGTAGGCCAAGTTTGGCGTCAAGAAGCAGTGTTAGACTTTTGACAATATCTCAACGATTGGTTTCTCTTTATCGATTTGATAAGATAAGATAAGATTTTTACGGTACATACGGAAAGGTAAATAAATTTGGAAGCCATCAGAAATAATAACATTCCGTTTGATGCTAAACTGCGCTAGATAAAGAAGGACTAAGTGCAAGTTGTGCTTAATAGGCCGAAAATGGAGTAGTTAACCCTACCACAGCCAAGATTGGAAATCTCCTTCAGAGAACTCAATATTTTTTTTTTCTTTTCTTTTTTTTAACTATCTTCAGAGATGAACTAGCCATATGGCTAAAAATTTCTATAATAAAGACCAAAAAAAAAACATCCCGTAACTCTCTGAGGGGGAGGTGACTGTCAAATACGAACAATCGTTGCCTACCTCGTATAACTGGTTCCAAACGACAACAAAGCCATAAGCAACGATGGTTTGTTTATGTTTGGAACCAAATTCACATAGGGAAAATCAATGAGCGTAAACAGGTGAGCCTCAGTAAATTTGTCGTCTCTTTCATTCTCCGGCTGATAAAATGGATGACGAAGTTTGACGTCACACTCCTTCCAACGAAAGAGATGACCAATGAGCCTTACACATTTACATCTCATTGATGGATTTTCAGTAGGCTAATTTGACTGCACATCCCGCCCCTGGTAACTCTATTTCACACAATATTTCCACACTCTTTCGTATTTGGATTCAATGAGAATGAATCAGGAAATAATTTACGTTAATCTTGTCCTGTCACAAGGACTGCAAAATTCATTAATTTCACTTGATATTTACGTAATGAATGTTCCAAGCATAAGTGCCGCGTTGCAACAAACCATTTTGCTCACTAACATAATGTAAACAGGGCATCACCGTCTACCAGCATGAAATTTCAGGAGCAACTGAAATTCGTGCTAGTTGGCGAGTACATTAGCGCGAGTAAATCCGCACAGATGTAAACACCCAATTAACCTTACTGAATCAGATGTAAACAGGTATGGCCCTGTGAATTTGTTGTCTCTATTACTCCGCTGCTTTACAGAGCTGGCGTCACACCCCATCAACCAAAATCAGCGGGAAAACGAAAGAGACGAAAAATTTACTAGACCATACCTGTGTTGAAAGCAGTGCGGTGGTGTTAGCCGGCGCCGGTGGTGTAGTGGTAAGCGTGACTGCTTTCTCACCCCAATGGGTCTGGGTTCAATCCCAGCCGAGCTCGGTGGGATTTTTCTGAGGTATAAAAATCTCTGGTCACGTCTTCCTTCGGAAGGGAAGTAAAGCCGTTGGTCCCGCCCCATGTGTCATGTGTGTTGAATGGGTGCGATATCCTCAAGTCCCCGGCAAGGTGACAGATAACCTTAGTTTCACGTACCCACTCGCAAATAGTAGATGTCGCTACATGACGTAAACAAAGGGATTGTCCCTTACCGCCGCAACGGTATTTCTCTATGGAAAACCAACTTTTTGTTGCACCATGTGTGGATGCCAAACAACAGACAAGAATGTCATATGAAAAGAGCTAATTTATGATTTTCGTGGCGAAGTGAAATAAATCCATACAAATTGAACCGAGTTTTATCTTCTTATATCAGGCATAACATTTGATAACGGCACAAAAGCATTTGTAAACAAACTTTCTAAGGCCTTTTGCACGCGAACCAAAGTACACCCACGCAAACCAATACTACTTTCGGAAAGGTGATAGTTACCTCTATCCGATGATGTTGTTGGTTTGCGTGGGCGTACTTTGGTTCGCGTGTAAAGGGCCTTAGAAAGTTTGTTTACAAATGCTTTTGTGCCGTTATCAAATGTTATGCCTGATATCATCGAAAACTTTGGTTTTTTCGGTTAATTTTTGTTCTTGAATTTGATTATCCTTCAGATTATTGCAGTCAGCATAGTTGTGCAATGAAGGCTTGTCCTGGGCCCTTGAAAAATTACTTTCCCGTGCTTCTCTTACGAGGTACGTAAAGTAATATACTGAAATTGAAAATTAGTCAAATTGCATGATATATTACATATTAAGCTTAAATGCATTTAAGGCCTTCTAAAGCCATACAAAGTTCATCACAGTACTCTTTTAAGCTAGTTCCTCAAATTGTACATTTTGCAGTACTAGCTGCGTATACAGTATCTCCCCACTCTTTAATCCGACATCACGGTCTCTTATGGAGCTTTTTTTTACATTGGTATCATTGATTTGTATGGACTTGACAATCAACATTCATGTTTTGTTCATCATCGACGATAATAGCAATAGCGTCGAAATCATCGATAGTATCCTCGCTCAATTCTCATTTGTGTCGATTAATTCGATGACAATCACATATTTTCGTTTTACAAATCATATGTGTAAACATCTGGTTCTGTTCTGTTCGCGATATATTCCACATAAAGTGGATCACTGTAAAGGTTCGCATTAATGCGGGTTTCTCGCTGAAATTACTGGACTTCCTAGTCACTAATGTTAATTTTGACGCCGGACGCGCGTTCCGATTTGGTGGGCGCGCGACAATGAGATGAACTTTAAGCGTGGATTTTATTTACTGTACATCATTTCCGCATTCGCCCTATTCAGATAACCCTTCTGAAACTTGTGAGTTTGACAGAACCACCAGCACCAAATTTTCGGGGTACACTGGAAATGTACTGGAGTTGTCAAGTTGCCCCCGGGTTGGATATCCTACGCAGGTGTGGAAGCTGCCATCCTGCACATTCAATTGCCGTCAAGGGATGGCAATCGATGTCCGTCGGTGATTGGCACTAGACTGTGGAACAGAGACCGACGTTAAATCAAGAGCAAATTTTCATTATGTCGTAAGTAACATTCGCACCGATCCGAGAAAAATAAAGTTTTGTTTTGATGACCGAAAAGTTATTCCTATTTCCAATTAAACACATATACTCTCATAGTGATAGCAATGTTTAACATATTTAGCCGGGTTTTAATCATACAAATGCAAATCGCTAGCTTTCATGCTAAGAAATGCTGGTTTTTGAGTCAAAAGTTATTATACGTCGTTTGGTGGCCCCTATTGTTACTTAAGTCAAAGTGTATTTACCAGGATATTCGGGAGAATGATCAATTAAGTCTCCTTACGTGCAGCCCATTCATCATTTAGGTGATTAGGTTAAAAAGCAATTCGACTGGTAAATAAATTTAAAGATGGGATGTGATCCTATATTCGGACAGTATATAGTGTAATAGCAGGAGCATCGATTGACACTGATAGCTCGACTTTGTTTACCTCTGTTACATTCGACGTAATGAAAATTTGCTCTTGAAATAAAGGAAATGAAGATGAAGTTCGGTGGTGTTGACGTACGAGAACAAGGATACAAACAGAAAATCATAACTAAAACATACCGGTTTCTTCGCTGCGCTGCGCACACTTCATATTACGACACTGAAACAAATCGACATGAACCGTTTATTGAATCCATCTTATAACATAGCAACGTCAGCAGATTTATTCATTCTATGTGATGATTGATAGATTTCATTGGATTATCACTTAAAAACTATGACTGTGATATGGAATGATTTCTATCGTAATTTCATATACTTAGTACTTGATAATACTTTGCTTCGAGCGTGGTTAGCGATAGATAAGATGGTGAAAAACTGGTAATATGTAATGGGTGGGAACAGACATCTAGAAACTAATAGAAAATCATATAAGTTTGCACTATGAGAGAATTCAGTAAAATATACCTGTTTTCATAATGAATATTGCTCACTAAAAGATATATCTTTTAAGATAATTATGTTGATTTTATTGGAGTTGCTTTTAACGATTTTTGACGTTTGTTAATATGTTGCGTGTAAACAGACATGTAGAAACTATTGGACAGTCATTTAACTTTGCAGAATAGGAAAACATTTGCCTTTTTAAAAAAATCCAACAGCAAACATTTGTTTTGGCATGGTTTTCTGGGATGAATATCGCTCCCAATAAAATACATCTCACATGATTGTTGTTCATAAATCATTGAAACGATGTTATCGTACACTCATTAAAATGATTAGTCGTACACTCATTAAAATGATAAATATAGCTAACAATAATGATACTGTATCGAGTACTGTATTGAATAATCCTTATTTGTTATTGTTCCATAAGATAAGGAGTTCCGGAAAAGAATGTATTGAGATTGAAACAAATGATTCTACTGCAATATTTACTTTGCTAAGATTCTAATTGTAAGCCTTCTACACACACTTAGAAATTATCGCCGACTTCGGTAATTTTTACCGAAATCTGAACAGCTGAACTGTTCGGTAAAAGCTACTTTGAAAATAAATCTCTACTAAAATGACAAGATTTGATCATTTAAACAAGGTTGAACATGTTTTGAAACTATTTTCAAATTCAATTGCCTTTAAAATGAAGGCCAAAGTTTTACCGAATGTTCAGTTGTTCTGATTTTGCTAAAATTTACCGAACGCGGAAACAAAATCTTAGTGTGCACGGCTAATTCAGATTCCAGCACTAGTACTCGAACTTCTTGAGCCAGTTCCATGAACTCATATAATGTAGTCGTTGTTTTATTGCACACAGGAGCATTAAGAAAGATTTGAATACACGACACCACCGAACCGGAGCATAAATTTGTCAGTGCTATTTTTCTTCACTACATTCCATGTCGGGAGAGCTGTTCTTACTTCATGCTAATTGAACGAGCTCAATCTTGAAGTCAGCCGTAGCCCAGTGGAATCGAGCGCTGACACCGAAAGCATCACACCTCAACAGTTCTTGATCGAATCCCAAATCAGCTACAATAAAAAAAGACACAACTGTGAAAGCTCCCACTACCTGATGTTTATTTTTCGATTTATTTTTAGAAATCGATTAAATAGATGTGTCAAAAGAAGAACTGATTTTTATGTGGTTGTCACATAAACTTTACTTCGATTGATTTATGACACATATATTATATTGTGGTGAAAAGTAAAGTTTATGCTTATGGGTTTCAAATCCATTTCAGTTAATTATTATAATTTGACCGATTTTCATTTATCATATGACGATCATATAAAAGTTACCAATATTCATAATATATAATATTCATATAGAATTTACCTGCCACATTTTCAATCATTTTATTTTCAATGGATTATCTTATAGCGCAAATTTATTAGATTTCCACATAATAGGAATATGTCATATTGGTTCAGTGTATACAACTGGCAGAGAAAAACAGGCATAGCACTCGCAAGCTGTTCATCGAACAAGCATTTAACGTCCAATTTAAAAGTACACCCAACCGGTGGATGTAAGATTCGCTTACAATTATGTGGGATTCATCATCAGAGGATGTAAGTGGAGACCGCATGAACCGAGGATGCGATATACCTAGCTGCGGTCCGATGTAAGAAAATTGGAGACCGAAAAATGTGGAGTGTATTAGTGAGTGAAATTAATTATGTCGAAAAAAATAGAAAAAAAGGTTGCCGACTGGACTCGAACCACGGACGTTGCGACTATTAAACCTGTGCTTTCTCCACTGCTCTCTCCATGCTTCTGAATATGGTTAGCCTAAAAGCAAACATGAAGCGCTCATTTCCTCGCATGCTCGACTTCGTATGCTTTTTCTGCTGGAGAGATTCGAGACAAGTGTGTGCGTCGTTCTACAATGTTCTACAATGTGCGTCGTTCTACAAGCTTACTGGTATAGTCGAAAGCGTAGATGGAACACGAAATAAAAAAAGACAAAAAACCATTACATCGCCTGCATGGTCAATTTCTAACATTCGTTGTGATGTTCATGAACAGAGGATGATAGGAAACGGAACTAACATTCATTGTAATAGATTTTTGGTTTGCGTGTATCGTAGTTGGTAGTACAGCCACCTGTGGCGCGCATAGTCAATTCCCTTGCGTTTGACGTTTACACACTACCGCCATCTGTTCAGCGTACTACCCACGACAGTGTACTCAACAGATGGTGGTAATGTCTTAGCGACGATGTTTTACAGTGAGAAATATTCAATGTGTTATGTCTGTTTGTCTGTGCTACTGGTGAAAAAAATCACTGTGCGCAAATGAATGCGATTTTTTCTATATTACTGAATCCCAGATGAAATGAATATCCTGCGCAAGGTTGCAAATACTCATTTCAGTTAAAACGATGTTTTTTTTTTAATTATGAAATAATTAGATGCCATGATCATATTTTGCATTGGTAGGATACAAGAAGAGGTTGCAAAGAATGTGTTTGACATATTAAACCTGTGTATTTCACTCCAAGAGAGTTGTTCGCAACAGCGAATAAGTTTCGACACGACCCTGCACCGCCGCTGGCACTGTAAACGTCCTGAGTTTACCGACCGTCAATGCATCAGCAGCAGAAAAAATCTCCCTTCCTTCCTCCTCATCCTTTTTTTTACTAACCCCGAGATAGCCGCGGGAAAACGGCCTCCCTACTAACATGACAACAACCAATCACAATCAAGATTGTATTTTATAGTACACTTTTCTATCCTTTTTGCGTTGCGCAGTAACAGCCAATCAGCAGTGGCTGATCAAATATTAAAATGTTTAAAAGTAGAGTACGCACCAAAAACTTTGTCAGTCTTTCTTGCATCCTGAAGAATAAAGCAACCACAACAAGTAAAAAGGTTTCTCGCAGTATTACCTATTTCAAGAAGAAACGTCTTCCAGTTTGCTTGCTCCTGCTGTTGATTGGTTTCGTCTGCTTGCTGTTTGAAGTTCCGGTCGTCAGCGTCCTGCTCTGACATGGTCCTACTAGTTGTCTGCTGCGTGTTTCCACATTATCACTTTTCCAAAAGAGTTTATTTCATCGGAGTTCTTTTCAGAACTTCCGATATCGTGTGGTAAGTGGCTTCACCAGCAGAACTAGTGCCCACTCCGTTCCGGGAGCAGCAATCCGTTCCATCGCTTGTCGTTGACAGTGGGCCAACGAAGCATAGTTCGTGTTCATCGTTGGCAGTGGCCAACAATCAGTCTGTCCGTCGATCTCGTTGGCAGTGAGCCAACAAGAAAAATCGTCTTCGTTCGTGTCTGTTGGCTGTGCCCAACATAGTGGTCCGTTCGGAACCGGATTTGTGAAGCGTATACAGTCCGCTATTGAAGTGAATTTTTTCTCGCGTCACGGTAGCAAGTGAAGAAGAACATGAACTTTTAGTGAACATTGAACGCTACCGTCGATGCTTATGTGACAGTAACAGAACAGTAAAGTTATTTGCTAGAACGCAAAAAGAACTCCAAGAGCTCAAGTGTTAGTGCTCCTGCTTTTCATCTGGTATCATCGTGTGACGTTCGAGAATTGCTCTCTCCGTAGCAATTACCATTCCTTTCCGATGCCAGTGGATCGTACCCCATTGAAACCGCTTAAGCCAACCATGGAAGAAATCAAGCCGCTCATCCACCAACGCGGTCAGGTAAAGGGCAAGGTGACTGCGATCGCCAATGCCTTGGAAAAATGCGAAAATGATCCTAGCCAGGTGAGTCTTCCGTTTCTTAAAGTTTACGCCAAAAAGTTAGAAGCTCATTACGCCGAATATTCCGTTTTACACAAGGAGATTATTTGTTCCATTCCTCCTGGTAAAACGGATGATCAAGATGAAAAATTGAACGAATTCGACAAACTTCATACCGATTGTTTGATTCGGTTGGAGTTTCTCATGGAAAGTTTAAGTACTCCTACCAGTGTCTCCTTTACCAATGCCGCTACGCCAGCTAGTGCCACCCAAGTGATAGTACAGCAACAGCCGCTCAAGGCCCCAATCCCCACTTTTGACGGGCGCTACGAAAATTGGCCTCGTTTTAAATCCATGTTCCAAGACATCGTCAGCCGATGTTCTGATTCGGATGCGATCAAACTGCATTATCTAGAAAAGGCACTAGTTGGTGCTGCCTCCGGTATTCTTGATGCCAAAACCCTGTCTGATAACAACTACAACCACGCGTGGGAAATACTAACCGATAGATATGAAAATCCGAGGATTATTATCGATACCCATATTGACGAGCTTCTAGCTATGAGAAAGATGTGCAAAGAGTCTCACAAAGAACTACGTGATTTGGTGGATACGTGTACGAGGCACGTTGAGGGTCTTAGGGTTATGAAACAATCAGTTGAGGGTACAACTGGGTTAATTATCAATAAGATTTTGACTTCTTGTCTCGACGCATCCACACGTAAGCAATGGGAACGCTCTCTTGCCCATGGGGAACTACCGAATCTTGAAAAGACACTGACATTCCTGAAGGATCAGTGTCGTGTCCTTGAACGTTGTGAAGCGGATCATCCTACAATCGTAAAATCCCATCCTGTTAAACCATCTCAACCAACCGCTAAGCCCAATAGCGTGAAGGTTCACGCTACTACATCCGACAGTAGTAGTGAGTCTTGTCAGTTCTGTGCTAAGAGTCACTTTAATTACCAATGTCCCGATTTCCATAAACTGCCTGTGTCGGATCGAGTAACAAAGGTGAGAGAGTCCCATTTGTGTTTTAACTGTTTGCGGCGTGGACATAGATCCATTGCTTGTTCGTCTAAGAGAAACTGCAGCAAGTGTAACAAGCGACACCATTCTCTTTTGCATGGGGATGGATTCAAACGTGAAAGTAATGTGAATTCCAACAACCATCCCGTCCAGAGCAAAGGTGAGAATGAACGGGTTTCCCTTGTGGTAACTCCCCAAACCCCGTGTGATGATTCCGCAAATTCCTCTACTGTGTCTACCCAGCCGTCCGTCTGTTCTCTGAGTGTTGCCGTCCCTAATGTATTGCTTCTAACTGCTGTGGTGAGCTTGGTTGATAAAAATAATAAGCATATTCCATGCCGTGCCTTCCTGGATTGTGGTGCTCAAACGAATCTGATTTCTCTTCCCATGTACGAAAAGCTTGGTCTCGAGGGAGTTCCTGTTTCCATTGACATTGTTGGAGTCAGCAATATGCGCACCAAATCCAAACGTCTAGTAACCGTGAGCCTCCAATCCCTCTACAGGGACTTTCAGGTAGATCTCAAATGTTTGGTAACTCCAAAGATCACGAATGCTCTCCCATCCAAACCTGTTAATATCAGTCAGTGGAACATTCCTTCTGGATTTCAGTTGGCTGACCCTAATTTCTATGTACCTTCTGATGTGGATCTGTTGATTGGACTAGGCCATTTTTTCAGACTATTGAGGACTGGACATCTCGTTCTTGGTGATGGTCTTCCAGAGTTGCGTGAAACCGAACTGGGTTGGGTGGTTTCCGGTGAAATTCGTGATGAGTCTGTAGCATGCCTAAGCCCGCAGCAAATCAACACCGTTACTATCGAATCGCTCAACGAAATGATTAAAAGTTTCTGGGAAATTGAAGAAATCAGCAATGTTTCCCAGCGTACTGTTGAAGAAGAGGAGTGTGAAGAGACTTTCCGCAGCACTCATCGTCGTGATCCTACCGGTAGATATGTTGTGAAGTTACCATTCCGTGAAAATGTTTCTCAGCTCGATGATAATCGTTCGTTGGCTCTTCGTCGCTTTTACTTTCTAGAAAGGCGTCTCCTTCGTGAGCCTGAGCTTCACGCGCAATATTCGAAATTTATCGAGGAATATGAAAGCCTAGGGCATTGCAGAGAAGTTCGTGAGTCAGATGATCCTCCCAGCATGTTGAAGTATTACTTGCCACATCATGCTATCCTAAGGCCGTCGAGTTCAAGTACCAAGTTACGAGTTGTTTTCGATGCATCGGCAAAGCTCCCCTCCGGAACCTCACTAAACGACGTTTTGCAGGTTGGTGCAGTCGTCCAATCTGACCTTGAGAAAATTATCTTGCGATTTCGGAAACACACATACGTGTTCACTGCTGACATTGCTAAAATGTTCAGACAAGTTTTTCTTGATCCTTCACAGGTCGCTTTCCTTCGAATTTTCTGGCGTTCAAAGCCATCGGAAGCTCTCAGAGTTCTCGAGCTACTAACCGTGACTTACGGTACCTCCGCTGCTCCGTTTCTTGCAACCAGAACGTTGCTTCAGTTGTGTATTGATGAAGGTGACGAGTTTCCGCTGGCAGCGCATATTATTCGAGAGGATTGCTACGTTGACGATGTTCTGTCAGGTACTGACAGTAT
Organism: Ochlerotatus camptorhynchus; assembly: GCF_037179485.1. NCBI lineage: Eukaryota > Metazoa > Arthropoda > Insecta > Diptera > Culicidae > Ochlerotatus > Ochlerotatus camptorhynchus. The sequence continues at coordinate 5,435,562 of NW_027041014.1, forward strand.
CGAGAAGGCCATCGAATGTCGTCAACAAATTCGGAATTTGTTGCAGAAAGGAGGTTTCCCAGTGCATAAATGGTGTTCCAATGATCAAAGGATTCTCGAAGGTGTTCCCGAATCTGAGCGTGAAACTCTTGTCCAATTGAACGAAATATCCGCCAATGAAGTCATAAAAACCCTCGGTCTTCTTTGGTGTCCAAATAGCGATGAATTTCTATTTGCGATCAACCCTGATCTTTCCGAGATGTCACCCGTTACAAAACGAAGTATGTTTTCAGTAATCGCGAAACTGTTTGATCCACTCGGCCTCGTGTCCCCAGTTATCATGCTTGCTAAGCACCTAATGCAAAGAACATGGACTCTGAAGATTGGTTGGGACACGCCCCTTGAAGGTGAAATTCTTCATTCTTGGTTGCAATTCCGTTCCTCCTTGGCTCAGGTTAAAAACATTCGAGTTCCAAGACATGTATTGGTTCCTCATTTTGAGTATGTTGAATTACATGGGTTCGCTGATGCTTCAGGGATCGCCTATGGAGCTTGTCTTTATGTTCGTTGTGTCCAACCAAATGATGTGATCACGGTGAGACTTCTTCGTAGCAAGTCGAAAATTGCCCCTATCCATGAACTGACGATTCCTCGTAAAGAGCTTTGTGCTGCTTTACTGCTATCGAAGCTTGTCCAAAAAACCATTCCTGCCATGCAATTAAACTTCTCGTCTCTGTTCTTGTGGTCAGATAGTCAAATTGTTCTTGCATGGCTCCGAAAACCCCCATCGATGTTGCAACCATTTGTACGCAATCGTGTTTTGGAAATCACGGTCGAGAATGGTCACAATGAGTGGAATTATGTACGTTTCCCGGGGACAGTTACCAGGAGTTTTGAAATCAAATTCGTTATGGTGGGACGGTCCTGATTTTTTGAGATCCACTTCTTTCAATCAACCTGAGGTTGAAAATATTCCCGATGAACAACTCCCAGAATTTAAATCCGCTCCGGTAGTTGTGATGCCTGTTCTAAATTCTGACGATCTTCCTTTATTCAAGAAATTTAGTTCTTTCCGTAAATTACAACGTGTACTAGCGTACGTACAGCGTTTCATAAATAACTGTCGAACGAAAATTTCTGAGAACCGTGTTAAGAAATGTCTCGCTACCATTGCACAGTGGTCCAGAATGCAGATTTAGGTGGAATGATATGTTTTGAGCCTGAAATTGGAACTTTAGACTAAAAGTCTCTTCTACAAAATTGTTCCTTATAGTTAGGCCCTCATTTTTATGACAATGAATTCTAGGGTGGTTCTATTATCATTAAAATCAAAAATCTAGCTTTTTTGTTTGAATAAATTAAGGTATACATTCTTGGGCAAAGTTATAGCTGAGCTAATTTCAAGCAACTTTGATGAAAATAACTTTTTTGTATCTCTTAAATTGGCCGATTTAGAACTATTTCCTTGAATTGAGTTAGGGTGGCTCTTAAAAAAACAGTTTTTTTGCTCTATTTTTCTTATTTCGAATTTCTCAGCAAAGGTGTTTTGAGATAACTTTTAGATCTTAAGAAGGCGCAAATTTTTGTTACACAAAGTTTGTCAATATCTTTCGCCGATCAAGAGTTATTGTCGTTTTTATACTAAAAATATGCACTTTTCAAATGTTAATATCTCTGTTTGGGGCAAACAAAAAAAAAAGTTTTTTTGCAGCATTTGAAAGGGCGTATATTATTCTCAATAATTTGGAAAAATTGGAGGTATGTTATTTTTTAAACTCGTATAAAATCAATTTGAATTTATTCATATTTTTTACTATATTTGAGTATATCTTTTTTATTAGAAGAGATACAGGCAACAAATTCAAAAGTAAAACATTCGTCTTAAAGAGTTTTAAAAGTCTCTAGAAGATGACTTTCATGATAAATTTCAAATAAAAAAGTTATTGGCAAAAGATGGATTTCATAGGACCACTCTAATGACAAATTTATATAAAATGTGCTAGTACATTTGTTTCAATATTTGGACATTTAGTGTCTTCGAAGAAGTTTTTGTTCTTAAAAATTCCCTTCTTTTGGTGTTTGCAAACGTCAGGGTGGTCCTCAAATTAGGGAATTTTTAAAACTAACTTTTTTGTTTTACAAAATATAAACATGTGTTGTTCAAAAAAGTTGTAGTTAAGTTACTTGCAAGAAACTTTGTCGAAGAAAAATTTTTTCTATCTCTTAACGTTCTCGTTTTAGAGTAATTTTTCGGAGTTGACTTAGGGTGTTCCTGGAAAAAATAGTTTTTTAACAATAACTTTTTTATTTGAAAATTCTCATGAAAGTTATCTACTAGAGACTTTCAAAACTCTTTAAGACGAATGTTTTACTTTTGAATTTGTTGCCTGTATCTCTTCTAATAAAAAAGATATACTCAAATATAGTAAAAAATATGAATAAATTCAAATTGATTTTATACGAGTTTAAAAAATAACATACCTCCAATTTTTCCAAATTATTGAGAATAATATACGCCCTTTCAAATGCTGCAAAAAAACTTTTTTTTTGTTTGCCCCAAACAGAGATATTAACATTTGAAAAGTGCATATTTTTAGTATAAAAACGACAATAACTCTTGATCGGCGAAAGATATTGACAAACTTTGTGTAACAAAAATTTGCGCCTTCTTAAGATCTAAAAGTTATCTGAAAACACCTTTGCTGAGAAATTCGAAATAAGAAAAATAGAGCAAAAAAACTGTTTTTTTAAGAGCCACCCTAACTCAATTCAAGGAAATAGTTCTAAATCGGCCAATTTAAGAGATACAAAAAAGTTATTTTCATCAAAGTTGCTTGAAATTAGCTCAGCTATAACTTTGCCGAAGAATGTATACCTTAATTAATTCAAACAAAAAAGTTAGATTTTTGATTTTAATGATAATAGGAACCACCCTAGAATTCATTGTCATAAAAATGAGGGCCTAACTATAAGGAACAACTTTGTAGAAGAGACTTTTAGTCTAAAGTTTCAATTTCAGGCTCAAAACATATCATTCCACCTAAATCTGCATTCTGTACCACTGTGCATTGGCGAACTAAGATCATCTCTCCATACGATTGTGAAGGTTATCCAACAAAATGTACTGATTGACGATATAAAAAGGGTTGAGAATGGAGAACCTTGTCGAAAAATCGGAATGCTAGGACCTTTTCTGGAAGATGGGGTTCTACGTGTTGGAGGACGGATTCAGAATTCCCGGGTTCCCCTGAGTACGAAACACCAGTACATCTTGCCAAATCACCCTCTGACCGATCTTCTCATTCGAGCATACCACGAGGAACACCTCCATGTCGGACCGTCTGGTTTGTTGTCCGCTCTTCGTCAACGCTTTTGGTTGCTGGGTTCTCGATCGGCTGTACGGAAGATTACACGAGGATGTGTCCGATGCTTCCGTATAAAACCTAAGGGAGTTACTCAATATATGGGTAGCTTGCCAGTTAGTCGCGTTACTCCTGCAGCTCCTTTTGAAGTATCTGGAGTCGATTATGCAGGGCCGTTCGTTATTAAGCATGGAGTAAGGAAACCAATTCTCGTGAAGGCATACATTGCGGTTTTTGTATGTCTGGTAACAAAATCCATTCATCTGGAATTAGTGTCGGACATGACTACGGCTGCCTTCATCGCCGCTCTACAGAGGTTTATCAGTTTGAGAGGTTTAGTTAGAGAGTTGCACTCGGATAACGGTAGCAATTTCCGAGGTGCCCGGACAGAACTACATGAGGTTTTTGTCTTATTTCGTGATCACTCCGCTGTTCATGAAATTGAATCCTTCTGCCAAACCAAGGAAATTGTTTGGCATTTCATTCCACTAGATGCTCCCGAGTTTGGAGGCTTGTGGGAAGCTGGCGTCAAAAGCACAAAGTACCACCTGAAGCGAATACTCAAGGAAACTCCGTTGACTTTCGAAGAATTCTACACGCTGCTTACTCAAGTGGAAGCAATTCTAAATTCACGACCTTTGTTTTCCCATTCCGATGATCCAACTGAAGGCGAAGTAATTACCCCTGCACACTTCCTCATCGGAAGACCACTTACCGCTATTCCTGAGCCTTCCTATGAAGGCCTGAGTAAAAACCGGTTGTCCAGGTGGCAGCATTTACAGCTAATGAGAGAGCATTTTTGGAGGTCTTGGGTCCATGATTATCTTGTTAGTTTGCAACCAAGGGGTAAAAATCAGATTCGTCAGCCCAATGTTAACCCCGGTTCAGTCGTTTTACTCGAAGATAAAAATTTGCCACCACAGCAGTGGAAATTGGGAAGAATTGTCCACTCGCACCCTGGCGAAGACAACTTAGTGAGAGTTGTTGATGTAAAAGTGGGAGATACAGTTTACCGACGCCCAATAACGAAAATTTCCATTCTACCCATAGATGACAATAAGCCTAAAGTCAACAATCAGGAATCTCCAGGTGAATCATCGAATCGCGTGGGGGAGGATGTTCGCAACAGCGAATAAGTTTCGACACGACCCTGCACCGCCGCTGGCACTGTAAACGTCCTGAGTTTACCGACCGTCAATGCATCAGCAGCAGAAAAAATCTCCCTTCCTTCCTCCTCATCCTTTTTTTTACTAACCCCGAGATAGCCGCGGGAAAACGGCCTCCCTACTAACATGACAACAACCAATCACAATCAAGATTGTATTTTATAGTACACTTTTCTATCCTTTTTACCCCTTGGTTGCAAACTAACAAGATAATCATGGACCCAAGACCTCCAAAAATGCTCTCTCATTAGCTGTAAATCCTGCCACCTGGACAACCGGTTTTTACTCAGGCCTTCATAGGAAGGCTCAGGAATAGCGGTAAGTGGTCTTCCGATGAGGAAGTGTGCAGGGGTAATTACTTCGCCTTCAGTTGGATCATCGGAATGGGAAAACAAAGGTCGTGAATTTAGAATTGCTTCCACTTGAGTAAGCAGCGTGTAGAATTCTTCGAAAGTCAACGGAGTTTCCTTGAGTGAAATGCCAAACAAGAGTCACAATCAGCGATTTTTCACAAACTCACTCACTCACTCACTCACTCACTCACTCAGCGATCAGAAAATCGCTGATTGTGACTCATAGAAAGCAAAATTTACAGGTTTTATGTTTCAAACGCATACTATGCAACCTCTTCTTGTAAGTTACAAGTAAAACATGCCATCATACCATCTTTTTGTTTTAATACTTCAAAAAACATTATTTTAGCTGAAATGAGTATTTGCAACCTTGATTCTGCGTAGAAAATAGAAATAAGAGGGAACTAAAACAGACAATAGTGGATTAACAACAAGAGTTCACGCGTGTAGAATGAAAAAGATAACAATAAAACAAACCGAAAGTGAGAAATTCACTGAAACACCAAATCATAGTGACCTGCGTCAAGAAAGCAAGGAATGAATTTCAGGCTGTGTTCCATTTGGTGAATTTTCACTTAAATTTGACTGACGTAAAATTTATAAATAAACCTGCTACTGTCTCAGACTTATTTCTGACAGAACAGGAATCAATTTTAACGGCGCTGGTGGTGTAGTGGTAAGCGTGATTACCTCTCACCCCAGCAGGCCTGGGTTCAATCCCAGTCGGCGCCGCCGGAATGTTCTGAGGCATAACATCTCTGATCACGCCTTCCTTCGGATGGGAAGTAAAGCCGTTGGTCCCCGGTTCATGAGTTGATGGGTCGATAGGTAGGGTCCAGGTGTGGGAGCTGCCTTCCTGGCACGTCGGTAGCATTGGTGCTCAGCACGGAAAACAAGATCGACGGAAAAAACAAACCAAAGGAAAACAAAAAAAATGAATCAATTTTGACAAACACCTTTTAGAAACTCGGAAGAGCAACAACAGAGGAAAGTGTCAAATTTAAGTGAAAACATTTATGCGCTGATGTGTATCTTATAGTGATTTTCAGAATACAAGTTCAACATTTTTCAACTCTGACTTTAGGCATGTAGTGCCTTGGGGAAATTTTAGTAGAATTTTGTGTGCTGTCCTTTGACGTATTTTTTATTTTGATTAATCACCCTAGAAGTGAGAAGAAGCATCTACTTTTTTTTTCATTTGTCAATATAATGCATTGGTGTCTTCAGCAAAGTTGTAGAAAAGATTATTACAATGAGCTTTGCAGAAAACAGTAACTTTCCATTTTTCCGTTTTTATCAGTAAAAATTTAATTTGTCATGAACGATCCCTAAAAATCAGTTTTGTATCCTAATTTTTGTTCCGGCTCATTGGCAGATCGAAAAATAGAAATTTTTCAGAACATTGTATGCCAGTTTTTTAGAATACTGTAATTTTTGATCAAAAATAGTCCTTTTTTGCGTCTAAATTAGTCCATCATTAGGCAGCAGATGCACCAGATTGTAAATGCTACAAAATCCAAAAGGATTAATCAATTTTATATGCAATCCTCGGAATCTTCTTTCCGAAGCAACGCCCTTGAATGTATCCATATTCAATCGTTTTTTTTTTTCTCTTCCTTTTCCAATCTCGGCATTATCCCCCAGACAGTTCAAACGCAGAAAACTTACAAATGGAAATGATGATTCTTTGTATCCACCCACCGCTGACGCTACGTAGATTTGATGTTTATCCTTCTGTCCAAAGTTCCAGGAAAAGTACATCAATCAGTCCGAAAATTATCATTTCGTCATTCTCAAAACAATTCGTCATTCTCAAAACAATTCGTCAACCACCGAACCGTCTTCAAATTCAAAAACAATTAAAGACCCGCACTGGGATGGGTGACATCAGCAAACCAAATTTCCGTAAGTGCTTGCAGTAAAACATGTGCTTCGATATGTGCCCACCCAGCAGAAAATCCTAGCGTGACAGTAAAGTTTAGATTATTCCTGACTTTATCGTGATTCAGCCAATTGGCAGCTATCTCTTCGTGAGTGCGAGACGAAGGAGCGTCATCTCTTAAGAACAACGATTTCGTTTGGATCCATGGTGGTGGGTGGTGTGGGTGGCGGATGTGGTGATGGCTCCCCCAAACGACTGCCACTTGTTGCCTGTTGCCAATGGAAGGATGGATGCTGTTGCTTCTGTTGCAGACCTGAGGCTGGAGATGGATGACGACAATGATGCTGGTTCCTCCTTTTCACTGAAGAACTTTTTCCCTTTTGGTGGGGGTGGGAGATAAACGACCCAGAAAAACCGAAAGGTATAAAAGGCGGGAAAATTCTACCGAGATTCAACAGTTGAATATCGCTGGCTGTGCGTGTCGGGTCGGAGAGATTCGTGCCATACAGGATCGGTTGTGAATAGGTTCGGGTTGGTGACTTGTTTTAGTGCAGTGATTTCAAGTGGATTCTCGAGCAGGATTTACTAGGGGAAATTTTCCGGGCAGTGAAGCAAGTTTTTGTGGAAAATTGTGAACAAGTACGATGAGTGGATCCGGAAAAGGATTACTCGGATTATGGTTGTACCACAGTGGCGAGCAGGAATGGACCGTCAAGGAGGGCAGCCCGCTGCATAAACGGAAGGAATTTGCAGTAAATATCAGTGCCGAGAGAATTTTCAAATTAAAAAAAAAAAACAGTTGGATCAAGTTATGGGTGGATGTTAATTTATGATTCTGGAAATAATTCTGGACTGTATCGATAATAAGTTGTGACATTTTTTTTTTCAATCAAAACCCATGCAGTAAAATTATTTAATACTTAAAATCATGACCCTTTTTAATAAGGTACAATTGTAAATCCAATCCATTAATTTTCGTATATTTTTATTAAGCTGAAAATTATCAGAAACGTTCCTCATGACCAAAACTACCATTTTGCATCTTCAGATCACCATTTTAAATCGAGCCATAATTTTGAAAAATGTTAAGCTTATCTTCAGAAAACTGTTAATCGAAAAATGTTTGTTGAGTGCCATTGGTCATATTTCATCGAGTGGATGTGATTTGATCTGTCGCTTGATATGGTTATGAGAGATATCAAATTTGGCTATGTAGAACCATGATCCGGAACCGATTCTACGGTGGCCATATGGCTCTAAGGTTGTCATTTTGAGTGTCATTGCTCATATTTCGTCGAGTGATGTGATTTGATATGTCGCTTGATATAGTTATGATGGATGATAAATTTGATTATATGGATCCATAATCCGGACCATCCGGAACCGATTCCAACGTAGGCATGGAGTCTTATGATTGCTCTCTACCTTTTTTGGGAGTTCCATGAAAAAATCAATATGTTATCGTAATGGCAGGTATATATGATATGGCATCTCTGAGATAACTTTTTTTGAAAATTACGGGCTTTTACGGGTTAAGATCTTAGAATATCGAAACAAAATTCAAAGTCCACAACAAAACAAACTTTTAAATCAATATCCTGAATAAAAAAAAGTCACAATCAATGTGCAGCAATAAAAAAAAAAATCAATTTACCAAAGTAGTATGAATGTTCCTGAATATCTTGAATTTTCCAATTTTATATGATCCTGGACATCGAAAAAATATCATGATCCCAGAGGTACTAAGACTAAGAAAGATTTCTCAGATTCTAAATTAAGACATTTATGATGTGACTTTTGATATCCTGGGGATTTAAAAAAAATAATTAAAATATAGTTGGAGGTGCTTAACGTCAATATCAGACTGAAAGAGGACATTCTTACACGATAGATGTGGAGATGAAAGTATAGAGTTGATAGTTCCGTTGTACTACGGCAGTATGCAAATTGTATATAGAAAGTAGAAAGTGAGTGACAATTTTGAGGGGCAGCTGCCACACCTGGAACCTACCAATCGACCCACCAACTCATAGACCGGGGGCTTTGTTTCCCTTCCGAAGGAAGACGTGACCAGAGATTGTGTGCCTCAGAAAGTCCCGGCGGCGTTGACTGATATTGGTTCCAGGTCTTTTGGGATGAGAGGCAATCACGCTTACTAAATTTTTAAGAATATTACGAGCAACAATGCAAGTTCTCTGAACTTTCCAGCTAATATCTAAAACTTATGAATCTACAAATGGTGGAATTTCCATAGCTGTGGTATGGCATTTTTGCTCGAATAATGTCGGATTATCATATGTATTCAGTTAATGGTTTGATATTTGCTCCACTGGAAATAATGGTTTTCTCTATTTTATGAACCAACATTAGAAACTTCCACAACTATAAAAATGATTCTTATTAATGAAAGACGAGCTTAATTATTTAGTTTGTAATTGGTTTGTAATAATTATCCAGAAAAAGTATAGTACCAAAGCTGTAGATTCACGTATTAAACGTTCCTCTGTTCGGAACCTAACAGCACCATTTGATCTATTGTAGTATATGCCGTGTCCTTAGTTTAGTGCATGTCATATTACTTCATCACTATTGAGAAATGATGAAGTATTCGATTTTTTCCAGTTGCATTCTTGCATTTATCGCAAGGATTCGACACTAATTGAAAGGTCCCGCTATTTATACTCTTCGGAGTGTTGAAACACACTCCAAATGCACGCCCCTTTGTCAGTCAAAATTGGAATCCTTAGCAACCAAATTAAGGGATGACACCGATAATGACGATGCCACAGAACCCTAGTCTTAGCCACTTCAAACTAGGGAACAACGAATAGAAGATTAGGAATCACATAATTCATTTTTTCCTTGTTTCAAGATCATCCTCGGTGGACAAAGCCGAGTCTTGTCACTATCAACAAGGCATAAAAAGTAACAAGGACTAAGATGTATTCCTTTGATTACTGAAAAATTCTGTTCCCCTAGTTTGAAGTAGTCAGGACTAGGAATCGGTGGTAGATCTTTCATCCCGTAACGTACCACGAAAAGGTGATCTACTCACGTTACGGGGCAAAACGTTTTTAAACGTTAATCAATAAGCTTAATTTATGTTTTGATTTCTTTTATTTCCATCACTCCAACCCTGTTTAGACTTTTTTTTTTGAAAAACGTTCCATCGTCAGGGAATGTTGATGTTAATAGAAGTGTTGATATCAATATTCATAAATATTCGGTATAATCAATATATGATCATTATCCAATTTAGCCTGGTCTTGTTGCCCATGATTTGGACTTTTATAATGATTTTAAACTTTGATAAAACTGAATACTCGGGTTCAGTCCATATGCAAATAATTAGTTTGTATAACCCATCTTCTTGTTGTTCCCAGTTATGGCTTGCACAACTTTACGCAAAAAACCCTCTCCTTAGGACACTCTATTTTAATGATAAAATCGAGTGCATTCTAGGTGGTGGTAACAAGAACTAAACAGAAACTTTAAATCAGTCCGCATCGTACTCTCTTACCGTGCGGATCTATTTGCTTTCTGCTGAAGAAAGTGTTGCTGCTACCTAAAGCTACAACAAATTTAAACAGCACTTTTCAGTGCTCAATATACCTGCCAATTTTCTACCTTGTTCGACTCTTACTCCTCTTCGATCCTTGTTTGGACCCCACCCGAGTAAATCCTTCTTGGATATCGATTTGGAAATTTGAAAATTTTTGATTCTTATAGTAATCTGCTAAGCAATTCGAGAGTTCCCATAATTTCAGTTTGGGTCTTACCAGTCCTATTGAGAATCAGGTTGCTCGGGATTATCTGAATATTTTTTCTCGGGAATATATTTTTAATGATTCCTGGGGGCTGATTTGGACGAAGTAAGATCTATAACTAAAAAGTTTCATAATATGGAAGCTCCAGGTGATGATGGAATTTTCAACATCCTCATCAAAAACTCCCTGAGAGTACCTTGTATTTCTTGGTAAAATTATTTAACAGGTGTTTCCATTTGGTATTCTGCAAAAGTTGTTCCAATTTTGAAGCCAGAAAAAGATCCAGCTGAAGCTTCTAGCTACCGTCCAATAAGTTTGCTTTCTTCAATTAGTAAACTTTTTGAAAAGATAATTTAAATAGAATGACATCAATACGAACTCAATTTTTGCAGATGAGCAGTTTGGATTTCACCATGGGCATTGAACAAAAAGCCCAATTAATTTACTTAAACTTTGCTGTTCACAGTTTTTTAATCATACGCATGAGTTAACATATAATTAATTATGAGTAAGAGGCGGTATGGGAAAAGTGTATTTTTCTGTTTGGCCGCATATACGGCTAGCTAGTTTAGCTAATTAATTATATCTTAATTCATGCGTATGATTAAAAAACTGTGAACAGCAAAGTTTAAGGAAATTAATGGGGCTTTTTGTTAAAAATATTTTCAAGATTGAACACTCAAGAATAACATCTCAAAGAGCGAAAATTGCACAAATTTTGCGATAAGTGAATTTTAACCTACGAGTATCTCGAAAATAACAACTTTGGGCAATTTAAGCATAATGAGTAATTTTTTTGTAAATTTAATATTAGCACTATTTTAAAGATATTTGATAACTGTAGGTGGTCCCTTGGAAAATACTTATTTTTTCAATAATTCATAACTTTTTTGTTTATGATTTGCCCAACAAATGTACAGTGTCAGTAAGTATTACTTTATCTAAACTACAAAATAAATATAAAAAAATAATTTGAAAAAAATTCACAATTTGAGTAATTTTAATTTTTTTTTTTTGATAATTTTGATTTTATTTGTTAAAAAAAAATTATATTTTTTTACAGTATATATTTTTTTTCTTGAAAGGCACAATACTTGTCCGCAACTTCTTCTATCTATCTATCTCAATCAAACAAATCGTTCGCAAGATATATGTTTTTCTATTGATGCGTATTATTTTTGCATAAGCCCTTTTCAAGTGTCAGTCGTGTACAAAACTAGGGAACCAAATATGTAAAATGGCATGTTGAATAATAACAAACAACTGTGCAAAGTTTAAACATAATCGATCGACCTTCTAGATCAAAAAATTTAAAAAAAAATCGTCATTTGAAATGGAACTGCTGAATAGCTGCAAGTTCACCCCAAAGCAGTATTTTCAAATGTTCGAGCAATAACTACTTAAACTAAAACATTCGTAAATAATATAACAAATCAATTTCTAGGGGTTTGTACTAGTTTAAACAGAAAATGAATTGAAAATAAAATACAAGCGACAACAATGTTCACATATTGCTGAAAATCATGATCAATTTTCGCCCGGTTTACGGTATTTAAATTTCATTAAATAGATTTCGGGCCCCGAAAATTTCAAATTATATTGGTGGATAAACAACAGCGATACATCATTACTATTGACAGCGATACATCATTACTATTGAAAGATGTGAGAAATGAAACAAGATTTTTCGAAGATTGGTTCGCTTGTGTGAGATTTTTTGAGTATCTAGAATTGTGATTTAGATGTGTCGCCCCCTCGGATTTGTTACATGTTCTCAACATCAGTTGCACTAATTAAAATTCAATGCTAATTTTTATGTGTCCCACACATGAATTTATGCAATGTGATAAACAAATGATATATATGAGTGGGACACATAGTTCTTATGTGTATTCATAAAATTCATGTGTACCCACACATGCTATTCATTTGTATAATAAATTTCATGTGTACTTCTAAGTGGATTGTGTTTATGTGTGGACACATGAAAATCACGTGGAATTTTACATAGAAATTCGACAATAAAAATGTGTCAAATTTTATGAGTGTAGATTAGCCTATCCGTTAAGCGAGCTTGATCGTCGTTGCAGATTTAAATTCTACTATTGCATTTCAATTAAATACTGCATTTCCAGATTTCAATTCCCATATAAAAGTTTAAAGTGTTAGCATCTTAATTTTACTGGTAATAATTCAAAATATTTTGCTGTTAAGGTGAAAGTGGATCGGTTTAGAATGACTCACTTAATCGATTTTTTACAAAATAACGCAGCGCTCAATCGGGGCCTCCCTTAACTGAGTCGGTAAAGGCGCAGCTATAAAGCAAGACCATGCTGGAGGAGGTTGGGTTCGATTCCCGGTCCGGTCTAGGAAGTTTTCGGGTTGAAAAATGTCTCGACTTCCCTGGGCATAGAAGTATGACTGAACTTGACCCACACAATTATACCAATGCAAAAATGGTACAGGCATCGAAAGCTCTCAATTAATAACTGTGGAAGTGCATCTAGAACACTAAGTTGAGAGCACGCAATAAGCTAATATGCGATATGCAATAAGCTTGAAATTCGAAGAAGAAGAAGAAGAAGAAGAAGAAGAAAATCGAAAAAACTCTTCCGTGCAAAATTAAAGAACTACAATGGCTATCTCTAGCAATTTTTACAAGATTGATTTATTGTTTAAATTTTCTGTAAACGATTTTCTAAGTTCAATTTTAGGACCACAATCATAGTGGTCGCTAACTTTGCTCATCATTTACACAAGTATTTCGTATGAAAGGTCATATTTCACTCCCGTAGATCTTTTCAAAATATTGTTAGGAACAAAGAGAAGCGAAAAAAAAAGGCACACGACGGGGCGATCCATGAATGAATTAGCTAGAAACACCATCAGCACCGTCAGCAGGATCAAGCTCGCGCGTGACGTTTTCCATTTTATTGCGATGATGCATATTGTAAGATATCAGGCATAACATTTGATAACGGCACAAAAGCATTTGTAAACAAACTTTCTAAGGCCCTCTACACGTGAACCAAAGTATGCCCATGTAGTATTTGAGGATTTTCTGCGAAAATTTCAGCCTATTTGATGAAGGTATTCTGTTATATCCTGGTATTTTTAAAGATAATTAGATAATTCCACGAACTTCGGCATAACTTCCCTGAAATTCGGCAGAACTTCCCTGAACTTCAGCAGAACTTCAGCAGAACTTCTCTGAACTTCGGTAGAACTTCGCTGAACTTCAGCAGGAGTTCCCTGAACTTTGACAGGCCTTCCCTGAACTACGGCATGAGTTCCCTGAACTTCAGCAGGACTTCCCTGAACGTCGGTAGAAGTTCTCTGAACTTCTGCAGTAGTTCTCTGAACTCAACAGAACTTCTTTGAATTTCCGCAGAACTTCCCTGAACTTCAGCAAGACTTCCCTGAGCTTCGGCAAGGCTTCCCTGAACATCGGAAGGACTTTCCTGAACTTCGGTAGGACTTTCGGCAGGGCTTCCCTGAACTTCATCAGGACTTCGCTGAAGTTCGGCAGGCCTTCCCTGAACTACGGCAAGACTTCCCTGAGCATTAGTAGAACTACCCTGAACTTGTAATCTTGGAAATGAAGTTGTTATTTCAGTAGTAGAATTATTATAATTATACAATAATATTTTGTTTACGCATATGTTCAAAATGTCAATACTTCCCATTTTTCTAATTTTCAATGCTTGTTTGTATTGGTGTATTTCGAATTTGGGTGTGGTTTGAAAGGGTGTGGATTCAGTATCAAGGGAAAATCATTAACTTTCACCTTAATAATGGAAAACTGGATAAAACTGGATGAATTCTTAAGAATCCAGTTGGCATCACTGCTCTGTACATCATAATACACTATAAAAAGACAATCGTGATAATTATTCCTAAAAATGCTCTGTACATCATAATACACTATAAAAAGATAATCGTGATAATTATTCCTAACAATTACAATGAACAATTCGCACCATTAAAACGAATTCCGCAATGTTCATGATAACACATCAGTCCCTTTGAGATTTTTGCGACATTATTTAAAGTTTCCGCGATTTTCACGTCTGAAAATTCAAATCACCGAAAATCGAGAAATCCGTGAAATTTGCGAAATCTGCGCCTGTTATATAACAGCCCTGATATTCGAATGAGGGGACTTTTCTCATAATTTAAAGATTACTTTTGAAATGTTTCATCGGGGGCACTTTCATACAAAATTTTGCTCAATTTGAGCGTTTATTTCAATGAATCACTATTTTACATTGTTTTCAAACTTTATTTAGGAGATTTTTAGCCGTAGGCTAGTTCATCCCCGTAAATAGTGAGAAGCCTTAGCCTTGCTTGAATATCATGCTACTTCAACATTTCATTATCTAGCTGTTTATACTTTTACTTAAGTAAAAGTATAAACAGCTAGTAAAATAACAAAGTAAACAGCATAGGAAAACAGACAGACTAAAAAGGTACAAATTAAGAAAAAACATCCCTATGGGGTTGTACGCATTGGTGACGTAGGACTACGTGGTCTTATAATAAATCTTATTTGAGCTTGTATTTTGTATAGGAATAGGAATTTTAGCGAGGTTCCCTCTGTTTATACTCTTTTGTATGACGCGCTTGACATAGATGGCCCATAGCGACTAACGAAGAGCTACTGATTCTGATCAATAGCGGTGCGGTTTTTTCCTCCTTCAATGGATGCTCATGTGGGCTGCAGCTCGCTGCTTGCGGGCAGCCTTTCGTTGTGTACTGGAGAACGCCAAAGCTCACCACGCAGTGATTGAATAAAAACCGTTAGGTAAGACTGGATAAAATACAACTTTGAAATCTGTGTTAGGGAAATTGCTTTTCGCAGGCAATCGGTGCCTCCCTTAGTTCAGTCGGTAAAGGCGCAGCTACAAAGCAAGACCATGCTGGAAGTGTCTGGGTTTGATTCCTGGTCCGGTCTAGGATTTTTTCGGGTTGGAATATTTCTCGACTTCCCTGGGCATAGAAGTATGATTGGACTTGCCACACAATAATACCAATGCAAAAATGGTACAGGCATCGAAAGCTCTCAATTAATAACTGTGGAAGTGTATCTAGAACACTAAGTTGAGAGCACGCAATAAGCTAATATGCGATATGCAATAAGCATGAAATTCGAAGAAGAAGAAGAAGAAGAAGAAGGCAATCGGTGATAATTTTAATTATCATAGCAACAGTTGCATATTCGTGCAATTTTCAATAGTGACATTTTGAAAAAATGATAAAATCTTGATTAAACAAATGCGTAGAAATATTTCTGATCGATTGGTGATAAAATTATTAAAATTGGTCTAGGGGCAGCTGAGTTATTAACGTTCCAAATCTTTCATAATTTTGTTACATGTTCCACTTTCGGTTTTCACAAAGTGTACCCCCATATGGAAGTAGTCCTACGTCTAATAAAGAACCAATAACAAAACATAGCTTCACTGTAGGAGGTCTGTGGGAGCCCCCGTTCAGTGGGGATGTCCCGATGGCCAAAATAATCGATGGTGCTAAATCCTGAAACATAGCTTCGCCGCCTTTAAAAAGCGCAGACCGTGGTGGCCACGAAGGTGCTCGAATTGTGTGCATACGCATAACACGTGCTCCGCCGTCGAAGAAATATGGCGTGTCCTATCTGAAGTCTGGAAAAAATCCTCTAGTCTCGCAGGTTCGCAACGTCCGTCCACTTTCCGATGTCGCCTTTGATCTTTCGAATGAACGGAAGTGTGGCACGGGACCATTCCGTTTCCTACGCTGTCCGCACTGGGCAACCCGCATAAACGCGAACCATAACTTGACCTTACCGATAATAATTATAAATTGTTTATAATCACTCCTAAACTTTAACTGAAATGGTTATGGAACTTTACATGAACGTTTGTGTGATAAAGTTTTAACCTTATGTATTATTGTTTTTTGAAAGCGGACCTCACAAATAATGGGTTGTTAAGAACCATTACCATTCAAAATTCTTGTTTTCTCAATACATTTTCGAAAAGAGAACTATATTTGAACGTTTTTACTTATGGTTTGAGAACATTAATGGTTATGGTTATTATAGTCAGTAAGGTCCATTAATGGTTTTGTATTATCGCTCAACTTTACGTGGAATATATCGTGAATTGGTAATCAGTAATTTACAGGCAACTAATTCGCGATATATTCCACATAAAGTTGATCGATGTTACAAAACTATTTATGGACCTTACTGACTACCATAACCATAACCATTAATGTTCTCAAACCATAAGTTAAAAGGTTCTAATATAGTCCTCCTCCCGAAAATATATGGAGAAAACAAGAATTTTGAATGGTAATGGTTCTTAACAACTCATTATTTGTTAGGTCCGCTTCCAAAAAACCATAATACATAAGGTTAAAACTTTATCATTAAACGTTCTTGTAAAGTTCCATAACCATTTCAGTTGAAGTTTAGCAGGGATTATAAACAATTTTTAACCATTTTCGGTAAGGTCAATTTATGGTTCGCGTTTATGCGGGAACGGTGGGGACGGAAGATTGTGCGGATGAGGTTGATCCTGCTGTGTCAGCTGGCCTTGATCCCTTAAAAATGTTGGTCAAAACTCAGCGACCGGTCAACAGTTTCACAGTTTTCTTCAGTGGGATGTCTTGATCACTGATCTTTATGGATGGTCCGCAGACCCGATGTCGGTACTGGTAAACGTGACTAGCGCTCTTTCCAGCAGATAGCTGAAAGCCTTTCGAAGCGGCCCATCGGCCCAATTCCAAAATAACCTGTTAGATTTTAACACGGTTCGATTTTGGCAACATTAAATATTCGGCTTCGTTGCCAAAATCGAACGGGTACTGTACATTGATAAAAGCAACAACGATTAAGCGATAATCGCACTTTGATCCATTCCACAGGAAAGCAAACAAATCGACTGCAGCAACGGAAACGGTCAACGGTCGGACAAGACGTCGATCGTTTTTACCCTCAAAAACCAAGTGGGTGGTTTGGCACGTGCCCTACAGGTCTTCCAGGAGCTGGGAATTAACGTACTTCACGTGGAACTGAACAAATCCAGCGAACCATGCGAGCAAGCCGATGTCCTAGTGGACATCGAATGCGACGCCAGCCGAATGGAGCAAGTAATGCGATTGTTGAAACGTGAAGTTCACAACGTTAGCTTTGCCGCACCCATTACCAGCGATGGACCACCACCAACTCCACTGTCGGCTTGCGGGAGTTTTGGTAACACTTGTTACTGAGCTTTCAATCGTTCCACGAGTCACTCATTCAAACTTCCAACAGATTTTGGCGAAATGCACTGGTTTCCAAGAAAAATTTCCGATCTGGACCGTGCCCAGAACGTGCTGATGTACGGAGATGCCCTGGATGCGGACCATCCCGGATTCAAGGATCCGGTTTATCGCAAACGGCGAGAGCAGTTTGCAGCTATTGCCAATTCGTACAAGCAGTAAGTTTCACCCTGACATGTTGCAAAGATCCAATTAAACTTACAACCTATTTTCTATTTTCTCAGTGGCAATCCAATCCCGAGAGTTCAGTATACACCGGAAGAGATCAAAACATGGTAAATTGAATTTCGACTCGAATGTATGGGAAGAAGTTGCTCCTTCTGCTAAGAAATATCGGTCACCATCAAGGCAGGATGGATCGAATTGAATGAGCGCAATTTATCCTTTCGTTAACGAGAATATTCAAAACAACTTAATTCAATTTATTGGTTGCGTCCTCTCTCTTTCTCTTGACAGGGGCACTGTATTTCGTGAGCTGCAGAAACTCTACATCAAGCATGCAGTGCCGGAGTACTTGGAAAATTGGCCGGAGCTGGTAAAGTACTGCGGTTACCGGGAAGACAATCTCCCCCAGCTGCAGGATATCAACGTGTTTCTCAAGAGGAAAACCGGCTTCCAGATTCGCCCCGTCGCAGGGTACCTTTCGCCAAGGGACTTTCTCTCCGGATTGGCCTTCCGTGTTTTCCACTGTACCCAGTATATTCGACACTCGTCAGATCCGTTCTACACTCCGGAACCGTAAATTAAAATTTCAAATTATAACTCATCGGTGGTTACAATTTGAAATTTTGTATTTCCAGCGACTGTTGCCACGAGCTGTTGGGACACATGCCGCTGCTGGCGAATCAGAGTTTTGCGCAATTTTCGCAGGAGATTGGGCTGGCTTCGCTTGGCGCTACGGATGATGATATCAATAAGTTGGCGACTGTAGGATTCCGTTCGTGTGCGTTCCAACTTGAATGAGTAATTAGTGTATGAATAATTTCAGCTATATTTCTTCACGGTGGAATTCGGCCTCTGCCGTCAGCAGGATGGCAGTTTCAAGGTATTCGGAGCAGGATTGCTGTCCTCGGTTGCAGAGCTGCAGCATGCCATTACCACCACGGTAAAGATTAAGCGATTCGATCCGGATGTTACCTGCATGGAAGAGTGCATCATTACGGCTTATCAGAATGCGTACTTCTATACGGATTCCTTTGAGGAAGCGAAGGAAAAGATGAGGTTTGTATGTAGATGCCGGAGAAGTGTTCGTCGAGACTTTAACCTCTTTGGCAGGTCTGCCCAACCTTTCTATACTTGCTTTTTTAAAATGGCTGTATCTTCGTTCGATGAACATGTTTCAAGCTGCATTTTTATTTATTTCTCGTTCATTCTGGGCCAAAATTCATAATGATGGATATAATTGAACTAGAATGATATAATTGCTGCGAGAGATCATGTCCAGCCCGCGGGACGCACCTTGGGCAACGCTGCTCTATAGGCTTCAGGGACGACCATAACTGAAGAAATCCACATGCAAGAAAAATGATCTGAATGATGAATTGTAAATCAAAACCTTAACGATTTCCCCACTGACATTTTCAGCATTATCTATAAGCCATCTTTTCCAGCGTTGTGCTGTAAAGTAGCTGAAAAAACTGCAAATACAGCTACAAGCAGAAGCTAGCAAAATAGCAGAAGCTGTAATAACAGCAGTCAATAAACGCTAATGTCACTTCAATACACATACTAATCAACTTCCAACTTGTAGCTGCAACACAAAGCTAACAAAGTGAATATGTTACTCATTTGATGGCTTCTACACAACCAACCACTCTTGATGAATAACATAAACATCAAAAGTGCTACATATTGGTGCTACGGAAGGGGGAAGTAAAGTCGTTGGTCCCGGTCCATGTATGGAATGGGTGTGATATCCTACGCAGGTGTGGAAGCTGCCTTCCTGCACTTTCGATTGCCGTCAATGGATGGCAATCGATGTCCGTCGGTGATTGGTACTAGATTTTTTTTTCTTTATCGCCGTGATTTTTTGACATTAACGTGACGTATAACTGGCTTTGATTACCCAACGAATGCGACAGACAACATTCTAAAAACTTAATGTAAAGTTAAGATTACATCGGGGCTGTGGTGAGGACTGTGGTGTGCGAACAAGGTAGAGCTTCACCGTAGAAGACAGTGCTCCGTCCGACGGAAGAAAAAATAGAAAGGTGAGGAAAACACGAACAGTGCAGCCACCGACGGGGGGCTAGATTTGATAATACAAGTGGGCGTCCTTCAGAAAGGCGATCAGCGCAGACAACGCCGATTGGCGAAACCAAGCAGATTCTTGACGTTCTCGGGTAGTCCGTGTTGTTCGCGTAGCTCCTGGAACTCCGGGCAGACACACAGCACGTGTTCCACCGAGGCGAGGATGCTGCAAATTGAACAAACCTTGCGGAAAGGTGATCCACCGAAATTACAGGAAATCCTCGCATGGCCGGTCCGGAGTCTTGAGATGATCTGCTGGTCCTTGGCTGTTCAGCCAGGGGCGTACGGTTTTCTTGATCTTCCTCAGGAAAGTGGTCCGCGACTGGAACCATTTCTGCTGCCAGGCTTCCATAATAGTATTCGCAATCCAACGCCTGACGTCTAGGAGGGGTACGTTCCTGGTGTAGAGGGGACGGGATGCACCAGATCCCACCAGTCTGTCCGCAGCCTCGTTTCCGGGTATCCACGTAAAGACGGTTTAAGGTGGGGCGTACCGTGTAATGGCTTGTGTCCAGGGGTGGCTCGGGGCTTCGGCTTCCAGCGCTTGGATGACGCTGTGTGAGTCAGTTAACACGAGGATCGGTTGATCTGCCGGAGTGATGGCTGCGTCTAGAATAGCTGCGGCTTCAGCGGAAAAGACGGAACACTCCTACGGTAGACTTTGACTCGTTGCAGTGTTCGGTCCTGCCACTCCGAGTCCAACTCCAGCCCGCAACCACGATCCGTCCGTAAAGCGATGAACGAGCCCCGGATAAACCGACCCGAGAAGCTCTGCAACAGAACGTCTCAAAGCTACAGAGTTATCTTCGGCTTGGAATCCACTCTTAATCCGCTTATCTATTTTGACGACGCTTGATCGCCAACTCTTTTCTCCATGCCAGTGGACCCTGGCCACCGGGGGAGGTCACGGTTGGATGCAGTGCGGAGGCCTCTGTTCCCCTCGTTGAGGAGAAAGACCCTTTCGTTCCCGAATGTCTTAGCAGCGAGGGCAGCGGCTTTCGTAGTCTGCGGGCCTGGAAGGGAGAAGGCCGGATACGATACGTACGTAGGTATTGTTTATCGGAACATGGATGTGGTTGAGCTTCTCGGTGACAAAGCAGGTAATTTCGAGGCCGTAGAAAAGTAGACTGTCGATAACAGCCCGAGCCCGACACGAAGGCAGATCTCACGGTTGCTGGAGCGATGCGGGCGGGAGATTGTCCTGACTATATTGATGCGGCTACGACAGTTTTCTTTCACCATCCTGAAGTGCTGGTTGAAGCTTAGGGTGCGATCCAGTACTACCCCCAGAACACACAACGTTTTCTTGAGCGGAATCGGACGATCTTGGATGGTGATCGGTGGTCCTCGAATCAGATGGCCCGAGTGAAAGATATGGCACCGTACATTCTTCGGCGCGGAAAGCTGGAAACCAACCGAAAGCGCCCACCTGCTGACGGCGGAGACTGCTGCTTGAGCTATGTTCCTGGTCCACTTAGTTGTTCGTCCCGTTACGACGATGAGTATGTCGTCGGCATAAACGATTACGTGCACGTTCTTGGGCAGTTGGCTGAATACCACCAGGAATAGCGTTACCGCTATGGCAGATCCCTGGGGCCAGTTTCCTCGGGGAACGGATCCGTGCGAGTGTTCCCGACAGTCACCTGGAAGGTACGATCAAAGAGGAAATTCCGTACAAAATGTGTGATGCTGATGACACCAGGTGTCCATGTCCTGTTGAACGCCTTTGAAATATCAAGGGAAATTAGCTCCGCATGGTGACCGTTGTCCTGGGCTTCCTTAAGTACATGCCCGAGGGCTGCAAAGTAAGTGGAGGAGCCGTGTCCTTGCCAGAACGCATGCTGCCGTTCGTCAAGGAGGCCGTTTGACTCCAGGTACTGCCTAAGACGACGATTTACCATTCTTTCCATCACTCTTGTCAGCAGCAAGTGAGCGCAATCGGCTTAAAGGAGGAGGCTTCTTCACTTTCCGTGTTGTTCTTCGAAATGGGCACTACCAAGCTTTGTTTCCAGAGGTCCGGATACGAGTCAGTGAGCCATAGATCGTTGAAGAAGGCGAGTAGCCTCGTTTTTCCGTCGAGGGAGAGGTTTTTTAACACCGGGGATCCAATCTCGTCCGGCCCGGCAGATTTACCACTACTGCTGACGAGGGCAAACTGAAGCTCCCGGAAGGTAAGAGCTTCGTCCCGTCCCAACAATCATAAGTAGCCAGTTTTGCTTGTACAGTATAGTACAGTAAAGGTTGCCACATATCGTATAACATTTGAATACAGCTTTGAGGCTGTATAAATTAAATTATTAAATCTTTTATATTGGGAAAAATCTCTCGCAACACGAGAAAAGGGCCTATCATTGTTGATCGATTCTCTTTATCGATTTTCTCTATCGCGAATAACCCGACTGCAAATGAATTTCCCATTCTGTGTGTTGTTTCAGGCGCAAGCTAACATCATCTTCTGTCGAACTGTACTGCGAGCTTACCGAGAAATTCGTTTATGTTGCCGTGGTAAACCAAAGAGAAAGTAGATGAAGAGAATCGATCAATGAGGATAGGACCTTTTCAAATGTAACGCGAGAAATGATAGTTGGGCTTACAACATCGATAGGGATGACAATTTTTTGCTACATGGCTCATGCGTATGAAATGGAACTGTGTACCTGTATTCAACAAAGTGTTCTGTTGTAGTTCATCCATAGTTGGTAATGGAGAGCTTTCGAATTCGTATTTATTTACTGGGATTAGTTTCCCTCACCCCTCCGAATTGTATAGGTACTTTTCGCAATTTTGTTTTTTTATTTTCTAGCTTCTTATTTTTATTAACTTTTCAGATGTACCTCAAAAGTTTTTTAGATCTCAGTTTATTAAACTCTAAACATTACAGTTTGAAAAATTTATAAATTTATCCTGATCTTAGTGCTACTGTGTTACCTTTTTTTTTTTCCTTTGGTTTGTTTTTTCCGTCGATCTTGTTTTCCGTGCTGAGCACCAATGCTACCGACGTTCCAGGAAGGCAGCTCCCACACCTGGACCCTACCTATCGACCCATCAACTCATGAACCGGGGACCAACGGCTTTACTTCCCATCCGAAGGAAGGCGTGATCAGAGATGTTATGCGGCGCCGACTGGGATTGAACCCAGGCCTGCTGGGGTGAGAGGTAATCACGCTTATCACTACACCACCGGCGCCGTTCCCTGTGTTACCTGACCTCCGACTTCTCGACTTCGACTTCTCGACTTCGACTTCTCGACTTCGACTTCTTGACTTCGACTTCTCGACTTCGACTTCTCGACTTCGACTTCTCGACTTCAACTTCTCAATTCCGATTTCTCGACTCTGACTTCTCAACTCCGACTTCTCGATTCCGATGTCTCGATTCTGACTTCTCAACTCCGATTTCTCGACTCCAACTTCTCGACTCCGACTTCTCGACTCCGACTTCTCGACACCGACTTCTCGACACCGACTTCTCGACTCCGACTTCTTGACTCCGACTTCTCGAATCCGACTTCTCGACTCCGAGAACTATTGTTTTAGTACTCTTGTGACCAACGTAGTAACCGGAGAAACCGTCAACAATGCTGATGATGGTACAGCATGCAACACTAACCTAAGGCGTTTCTCTCTTAGATGAATACGTTAGTCATGACGAGAGAAACAAAACAATATTTGGGTAAAGAAGAATTGCATTATAACACACCATCGCCTGGAAATTATTTCGGCAACGTGGTGCCTTAGGTAGTGATGAAAACGTCGCTAGAACTATTCCACAGCCGCAGACAATAAATGAGCAAGTCAAACGCGCACTCTTTTGCCTGTGGATTTGTGGACATAACTCAAATCCTCTAATAAAATAATGACAAATAATACCAATATCCTAAGAAACAAATGCAGCATGTAAATTATAACTATTTTGAAATTGTTGGGCCATTTAGCGGAATGGGATCTGAAAATATAAATCTTTTTTTTTTTAATATGTTCAATGTAGTCGCTGTGGAAAATCTTTAGCCTTTGATGAAATGCAAAGTTCTTCCATTTTGAATACCGTTGAAATCTGGAAATGGTGGAGTTCAAGGAAGGAAATGACAAGGATATTCGCTATTCCCTCTTTTTTAACAACGCAATTATGATCATTAATATTTTTTGTTGTAAAGCTATAATTGTGGTTGCAAACTAAAATCTACTTAATATGACTAAAGTCTGGAAAAACTACTTGTGCTCTTTCTGTTGCCCTTATACATCTAACTACGTAACTACTAAAAGCTCATAACTATCATCGAATTCTCCATATAATTCACCTAAAGTTGTCCTCACTAGGCGTCGAGGTCTATTTCGTAAATGAAAAGAAGTTTCCCTTCTGGTCTACTAGGGGTTGTGTGTTGTCCGTTGTCCAGTCTAAAATGTTTAGTCTGTGTAATATCTGGATGAAGGTGGTGCCAATTGTCATTTTACATCATTACTCATGAAATCCTTTTCTGAAATACCTAATATGTTTGTGATTTTGCCATCTCCGACCACTGTGCTACCATAGAGGCAACTCTAAGACCAGAAGGTCCCGAAGAAACGTGCTCAACTTTTTGGCTCAGCTCTGGCACTCTCTTCGGGCCCAAGTTAATCAATGCACCCCTCGAAACATAGGAAAATCCACGAACCCCTCATTTTATCTGTCAAACTTTCCTAGCGAATCAAAACAAACACAGTGTAGTACTAGAATTTCGACTAGAATGGGGTACGTTAATCGATCTGCATGGGCCCGATAGGCTAGTCAAGTAGTGAGCCAATTTAAAATCGTTAGTTTTCACCGGTTGGTGCTACTGTGTACAAGATCTGGGAGTAATTCTAGATTTCCAATTAACGTACAAGTAGCACATCTAGTATGTTGTCGACAATACGTCAAGGCTCTGTTCTATGAATGGTACATCCTCCCATGCAGTCTAAAATCATTGTACACTTCCATCGATATAATTTGCTACAGCATGATTGTGACTAGAATAGGTTGCACACTAGTAATCACATTTGTTCAGTGACATGTGTCACTGCTGCTATGTCCTTTCTTGAATACATACTGTTCGGATTCAATAATAAGCTATGGTGCTGTGAGAGCTGAGTCCATTCAACTTTCAACTATTTAGGAGGGATCTATTTCGTCTGCTCAGTAATGAAAGTTGATGCCAGCTGTTCGATCTAGAGCTTTGCTCATCCAGGACAGCATACAGGGTATAATAGATTGCCCCGAAATCATGGAGCAAATAAATATATGCGTCTAACCCCAATCATTGTGTATCAATGTTATACTGTTCAAGTAACAATTCTGATGTTATCATAGTCTTGTAGACCATGATTCAGACTTAAAGAACTTCAATCTCTTAATTTTGTCGAATTTCTTAACGGAATCCCTTAATGAAGAGATTTTGAGTGTGTTGATCAGTGTTGGGAAAATATAAAAAAAAAATAATCTCACCAATTCTCAAGATCACGCTTGATTTTCGTAGACAAAAATCAACAAGCAAAAAATTTTGCAAGCTGTGGTATCGCAGCTCAGAATATCAAGCTAACAAAACTCACCAGCTGAAAATCTCAACAAACTGTGGTGAGATTAAATTTCATGCTTTTTGTTTTACACCCGAACGCAGTTTCGGTTGGCAGCAGTCACTTCGTGTCTGCCATTGGTGAAGATAAAAAAATAGATAGTAAACTATACTTTCTCTTTCTAAGAAAACGATGTGCAACGGAATCATTTTCGTGTTGAGTCAACTCTCAGCTTGATTTTTGTACGTTGTGAATAGTCTCGCAGTATCCAAGGAGCTTGTAAAATCAATATCAAGCATGATATTTTGTTCCAATATCACGCGTGATATTGAGAACGTATAAGAGCGGAAAATATCAATTGATTGATGATTTTGCCAACACTGGTGTACTCAACACCATGCATGGAAAATCATTTGCATTCATTTCGTGCATTCATTTACATTCATTTGCCTCTAACTTTTTTCTTCAACAGCATTCCGCAAAATGATGTATAGAGCTTTTGTAGGTTTTGTTATTAACTACAACTTTTGTTAACAAGTCAAATCCGTATCTCTTATGCATGACGAAGCAGAGCAAACAGAAGCCACCACTGTTTTTCAGTGAATGTATTTTACATTCACTGAAAAACAGTAACAAGTTCTGCCCGCTCTAGTTTGTGATGCATAAGAGATACGGATTTGAGTTGTGAGCAAAATATGTAGCTTATAATAAAACCTACAAAAGCTCTATACATCATTTTGTGGAATGCTGTTGATGAAAAATTTAGAGGCAAATGAATGTAAATGAATGTATGAAATGAATGCAAATGATTTTCCATGATTGCTCAACACCACTTGGCACTGATGAAGTCTGCAAGTAGTAGACGAAATACGCGTATCTATTAAAAGATAAGCAAAAAAACGGAATTAGAAGAAAATAATCAACACACTCAAAAGCTCTTCTTAAAGAACGTTCTAAAACCTCCATAACACGTGCAATGTTACTTGCGAGGGTTGTCATTATATTGTACTATAACTTCTACATTAGTGTGCTTCATTTTGAGAAAAGTATTTGCAATATAATAGGCCACCTTCCAGTTTGAATTATAACTCCAAAATATGAGTCTGTGCAAAAAATGGTTAAGATTGATGAAGGCTTAAAGGCCCTGCAAATGGTATGAAGTTTATATGGGAATTACTATGGAAGCAATTGCAATGTCACAAATAACGCTCTAACTTTGGTTTTAGTTGTCCAAAGGTTGTAAAAATCCAATGTGTGATTGCTACGATAATGACGAACAAGCAATATTCGTCATTTTGGTAGCAATTCAAAATTGGGTAAATTGATATTTTAATTTATGCTTGACAACAACACATCACAGGAAAAAATAAATTTAAATATTTCCTCCAAGAGGATGCACTTCAATCATGTTGAAAATCTCATGTAATTTTTATGACCCCACAAATAAACAAATGCAGTAAAAGCAGCGTAAAGTCAGTTCATGCACTGTATTATTGATAATTTTGTCCTTTTTGGCAAGTAATATTACACCATATTTTCGACACGATTGAAGTGCATCCACTTTGATGTGATATTAAAATTATTTTTTTGCTGTGTAGTTTAATCCATGACATGTTTGTTCTATAAAATAAAAAAAAAATTGTCAACTTTAGCCATAGATAGAGCAGTATTTGTGAAATTCACAAATCTCTTATATGTATTCGTAATAATCTCCATGTACATACATACAATCATTTGCACGACCTCTAAGACCTCATCAACCTTAAACATTTCGCACTGGCTCATATGTTGGGGTTATGAATCAAAGTGGAGAGTGACAACTAACCGATGATACCAACCTTCCATTGTAGGGCATTTGCTGAGAACATTCAACGACCTTTCGGAGTCCGCTACAACCCGTACACGCAGACAGTTGACGTTCTGAGTAATGCCAAGAAGATCACCGCTCTGGTCAGCGAACTTCGCGGGGACCTGAGCATCGTTTCGGCAGCCTTGAAAAAGGTCTCAGCACTGGATGACAATTTGGACGTTGAATCGATCGAAAGACTACTGTCCAGTAGTCTTCATGTTAGTGGAATTATTTATTTTGCTTCTTTTTTTATTTAATGGAACGACATTTTTTTATTTCAGGTGTCCGATAAAAGTCCCAACTCAGAAAGCTCCGATTCCTCCGATAAAGCAACTACTCCGAATCAATAAAGATGCATATGTGTATATCAACATGTCCAGTACACAGCAAAAATGAAAATTTGTTCGTAAAAACTGTATACATCTTACAACGTAATATTACACAACCGATGGGATGACCTAGGTGCTGCAGTTTCGATGTTACATTCCACGACTTTTTTGTTTTTGCTGTGTACAATACTACAACCAAAGATGATCTTTACTCGCTCTCTCTCTTAATGTGAAGGAATAAATTCCAGTCATGAATCAAGATCAAATTATTGAACCAAAACATATGTATTAAAGAACGTTCTAGATGTGGCATAAGTTGGGATGGGTTTTTTTTTAGGATGACGACCAATTTCTTTCCATTTTTATACAGTATCCGCTAATCCGGCTTTCGTTCCGGCTCTAGTATATTCAATTAGAGGATGTTCCTAAATCTACAGTCAAACAGCGCGTAATGTTGTGAATAACCTCAAGGACAGCTGTCCAGCAGTGTTCCCAATTTAATTTACAACAATCCAATGTCTACGAGATTGTGCCGAAGGTGTGCTGAATCTCATTTCGGCACAATGTGCTGAGTGACTTACCCCTTGGATACTACAAACATTTCCAACTCATTAAATACGCTTCGGAATGCTTGCGTTCTTGAAATGGGCTTTTGGAGTTGCGTTAGAGCTGTCACCTTCTGACTCCCGGATTTAAGCTTCTTGCAATTATTTATATAAAAGTTGGTTGCAGGAGGATTTTATTCATAATGCCACTACCAGTCAGTGGGAGTTAGATTGTCAATACACGCACACACACACACACACACACTTACCCTTACAGGTTACCAACAAATTTAGACATTTCTGAAGTTTAAGAACTTTTTAAAGCTCCTGTAAATTTCCTGAAACTAATGGAACTGAAATAAAGCTCTGAAAGCAACCCTTAAGTTCAGGGGAAGTTGGAAAAAATCTGACGGGAGTACACGGAAGATTTTCAAAAAGATTAAAGTTTATCACAATTGTTTCCCCTGACAGTTAAGCGTGGGTAGGCAATACACATTTATATTATTAAAAATTATCGGTATAAGTCGGGATGATTTCTCAAAAACCGGTATTCTGAGACACCTTATCTGTATATCGCTATCAAATTTAAAAATCTGTATAAATACCGATAAATCGGTATATCTGGCAACGCTGATTGGCCATCAAAAGCAACAACAAACGAACCGAGGAATGTTAATCCAAACGAGTTATTAACAAAAGAGAAAATAGACGAAGAGAATCGATCATCACTGTCGAATTATGCAAAGTTTTATGCAAATCGAAAAAGGTCGAGTTTTTCGAATCGTCATTTGGGCATTGAACTACTCAATTGTATGGTAGGGTAGAGAACTACTTCGGCCCAAGCGCCCATTTTGGGCCTATCGAGCAGAAAACTTTAAATAAATCCATGATTTCAGAGTTAACAAGTCAATTATGCGTTTGGTACGATACTTTAGTTAATAAGCTACGGAACGAAGTCAATGAGAACGCGTGATATGAAGGTTTGCACCCATTAATCCCAAACACAAAAGAAGCGCTCCGACCGAATCAATTTTTATCTTCATCCGATAGTCCGAAGTGAATTCATTTGCGTTTCAATGCGTTAGGCCGAGTTAAGAATCCGTAGGCCGAGTTTGGCGTCAAGAAGCAGTGTTAGACTTTTGACAATATCTCATCGATTGGTTTCTCTTTATTGAATTTTACGGTACTTACGGAAAGGTAAATAAATTTGGAAGCCATCAGTAATAAAAACATTCCGTTTTTACCACCACTGCGCTAGATTAAGAAAGACTAAGTGCGGATTGTGCTTAATAGGCTGAAAATGGGATAGTAAACATTCAAAGTGTTTTTATGTTACTTCTTGTTACTACTTGTGATAATACGCGAAGTTAACGATTTTCAGAGTTGGTTGGAAATGCTAACATGAAGCTTTAGTGTGATGATTTATTAGCTAGAGAATGATCTTTAGAAGAGGGTAGGTGGATAGTTCCGTTAGAGTACGGCAGTATGAAAATTGAATAGAAGTTGAAAATGAGCGAAGGGCCATTAATGCGACAGTTTTTCAAGATAGACGCACATTTTTGCCTAACCCGTACGATGTACGCAGGGACTTGAAGTATGTCTCCAAGTCCACAGGCAAAAATGTGCGTCCCTCTTGTTAGCATTTCCAACCAACTCTGGGATAGTTAACCCTATATGACGGTCCAATTTATGTGCATTATACTGCCGCTCATGGCAAGTCGGTCCCATAACACAAATCAGAATGCCGAGAAATCGCGTTTTAAGTTTGCTTCGCACCATTGCATCTTATGTAATAAGATTACTAATAAGACAACCCGTTATTCTGTTTTTCCAGAAATTTACACTACT
Source organism: Ochlerotatus camptorhynchus (assembly GCF_037179485.1). Taxonomy (NCBI): domain Eukaryota; kingdom Metazoa; phylum Arthropoda; class Insecta; order Diptera; family Culicidae; genus Ochlerotatus; species Ochlerotatus camptorhynchus. Next base: position 5,465,722 of record NW_027041014.1, read on the forward strand.
TTTTCAAACTGTGTATGTTCAAGACTTCGGAGAGCAGTTTTCGTTCAAGAAAAGCGGAATACAGTGAACACATTTTAATTTTTTTTAATTTGCACCGAAAAACCGCTCTTTCCGACTTGAAACATATTTTCAACTTAGTACCATCAACTCAATTCTCTGAACACACTAAGATTATTTTACAGATTTCTTTAAAATTTTACCGAAATCTCAACAGCTGAACGTTCGGTAAAATTTTTTACAGTTTTCCTGTAATTATTTACAGATATCTGTGAAAAATTCACAGATATTTGTGAAAAATTACAGGAAATCTGCGAAACTGTTTACCGAACGTTCAGCTGTTGAGATTTCGGTAAAATTTTACAGATTTCTTTAAAAATTTCTAAGTGTGAACACCATGTGCTACTTCTATGGAGTTGCAATAAAATTCGCAACTTCCCAGAACCGTCCCACAGCGCAACATTCCGTAGCACGTTGCATCGTTTCGGCCCATACAAGCGTTGCGACGCTGGTCGTCGACGTCCGTCGACACATCTGGCAATGTAGGTATCAGCCAGCAAGCAGCACTGCAAGTCAAGTTCCTCAATCTACTGCTGCTGCTGGATGAAACACACACAGCTTCACCGTCGTCGTCGCCGTCAATCGGTCGTCGGCATCCGTCCGTCCGTCGCGAACAGTAGAAGGAAGGAAGCAAAAATAAAACACAACATTGGCGACAAAGAACAAAACTTGCATGACGACGCACTGACGACAACGACGACGGCGGCGGCGGCGACGACCGGTGGCACCACGACGACCATCTACCAAACACAGCATCGAAGCAAGAGCAAAGGCGACGACGACGACGACGACGAAGACGGCGATGATGATGGTATGGTTGGTGACCGTACGCTCTTGAAGAAGCTATGATTGGGGAAGAATAAGCGCAGTAGCAGCAGGCGGTGGCGGCGACGTCGACGACTATTTGACGTTTTACTTCGTCTCAGCACAGGCTAGTTTTTTTTCTTCTCACATTGACTTTGGTTAGTAGTATGTGCTCTTCGGACATCGAGTGATGTCAACAGGTGTTTTGGCGTCGTTCTGGAATTTTGCAAGTTTTGGCGTGTTTTTCGGTGTAATTTATCGATTAGTGTCGTGATTTTGATTGAATTCGTAGATTTTTAGCGCTGAGTGGTGACAAGAAGGTGAATTCGACTAGCTGTTATTTGGGGAACATCAAGTTTATGCCGGTAAGTCACTGCAAATGCGTTTTTCCTACATATATTTTCCTTCTACATAAATAAAGCAATGCTACGTAAACGTTCCGTCAATGCGAAATTCAAAACTGAATTCTGCTCTGCAGGATTAGCATTAGAATTTTGTTATTTCAAGTTAATTCTTATTGATAACATAAATGGCAAACCAATATTATTAGCTATGCTACAGGAAGGAATTATGTTATAACAAAGTGCTTGATGCTTCATTTTCCAATACGATTTGCAACATCTTTCATCACGGATGCAACGCAACATAAGGGCCTTATTGCATACAATGTTGTATACTACATTGTGTGATAAAACTAGCGAGACATCTTTGATTGGAAACTTGAACCAGTTACAACGGTCCCTGTCTCATGTGTCCGATGAGGCAGGCATGAGAGTATAGGAATTTGACTGTTATTTGAAAAATTCTATGGTTTAGTACATTTACATAATTATTCAGAACAAATGAACGATAATATCTAATCGTTTGATTGCTTGGGTACTGCATAGTCGAAACCTTCTTTTGATCAAATTCGTCAGCATTGTATCATCAAAATGGCATACATTTATCTCTGTACCACGATATTCTCACAAAAAATAATGTAGTAGGGCTTACTAAGCACGACCCGCCCTTTGCCTCTATTTTTCGAACGGATTTTTTTTTCACAAAATAGAATGCTCGCACTGCAGATACCTTCCAAATTTAGTTAACTGTCCGTACGTATCGAAAGATTTGATAAAGAGTAACACATTGTTGAGATATTGCTAAAAAATCTAACACTGATTCTTGACCCCAAATTCGGCTTACGGTTTCTAAACTCGGCCTAACCCATTGGAACGTCATTGAAACGCAATTGAATTCACTTCGACCTATCGGATGAAGGTAAAAATTGATTCGGTCAGAGAGTCTCTTTTGTTTGACATAATTGACTTGTCAACGCCGAAATCATGGTTTTATTTGATGTTTTTTTTCTGCTCAATAGGCCCAAAACGGCCGGTTAGGCCGAAGTAGTTCTCTACCCTACTTGAGCCTCAAATGTTGAAACTTGTTTTTGAAATTTGAAGAGTTATACATGAACATCGATCTGTCAAAGTATTTATAATAGTTTCTAAATGACCCTGCAAGCGAGGGGCTAGTCAAAGTACTTCAGGAAATTCTCATTGTTCTTCACCCTATACAATTACGGTCTTTAGGGGTATTGAGGTAATTGCATATTCGTAATGTGCATTTCAAATGGGACCGGAATCCAAAATTTCATCAATTTTAGTACACTGGAACCACTGGAAAAAATCACCATCTTAGCGACCCCTCGGTGAGGCTTTGTTTGGGGGCGAGCTGTCATTTTGTTAGTTTACGGTCAAACAATGAAGTTATAACTTTGCATAAGTTTTAGTTTAAATGCAACAGGCTCAAACATTAAAAAAAACGTTTTGTTGACTATCAAATTGTCAAAATCTGGAAGAAATTCTGGCCAAAATCAGCAAAAAATAAATTTTAATATTACATCCAAGAGGATGCACTTCAATCATGTCGAAAATCTCAGTAATTTTTATGGCCACAAAATAAACAAATGCCGTAAATGCAACGTAATGTCAGTTCATGCACTGTATTAATGATTATTTTGTTCTTTTTGGCATGTAATATTACACCATATTTTAGACATGATTGAAGTGCATCCGCTTCGATGTAATATCAAAATTATTTTTTTTGCTGTGCGGTGGTAGACTAAAACAGGTGTTACTGTTTATACTTATGATGATGATGATGATGATGATACTGGTCTACCACTCATTGTAGCACGGAAACTAGTCCGATAGCTGTGGATACTCCTCACTGTTGAACTTGATCAAGCTTTGTTTTTTGTTGGGGAGGGGAGTAAAACCACTGCGTCCATTTTTTGAACTTTTGTGGTACCCCTATTTGCTGTTTGTATCATGCAAACCGACCACTATTTAACAACTGGACGGCTAATTGCCTGGATACATCTTTTCCCAGTCCGGTATAATATGGTTTATAAAACCAACTACCTTTCCAGGATTTGCAGACCAAATTTCACTAGGTTCACTTCCAAGAAATTTAGATCTACACTTGTGTAATGCATCACAACTGCAGAGCAGATGTTCCGACGTTTCACGTTCCAAATTGCAGAAACGACAGATATCACTCTGAACCCAACCAATGTTCTTCATGTGATATCTACTAGGACAGTGTATATACTAAGAGCTCTTTTATTGAGCTCTGAGAGCTTTTTGGTGTATGTTATATTAGGAGTTATAAATCTTTTCGACTGGTTGCAGTTTGTGACAGTCATCCAATTGGCCATCAACCTTTGCTCTTCCCAGCATTTGAGTTCCATTTCCACAGTATGGTTCTGGGCCAAAAAACTGTGAATTGGAACCTAACTTTGCTAGGTCGTCTGCCCTTTCATTACCTTCAATGCCACAGTGTCCTGTTACCCATTATAAGTTTACTGAGTTCCGTTGGCACAGTTGCCTAACCGAGAGAATACATTCCCAGACGATCTTTGATGTACAATGTACATCTGTAAGCACTCAGTGCTTTTAGCGCTGCTTGACTCAGAAAAAATACAAATATTTGCACATCTGTATTTCCTCCTCAGACAAACATGTGCACATTCAAGTATGGCTACAATTTCCGCTTGAAACACTGTTGGAAAATGTCCCATCGCAACTGAAATATTTGACCCGGAGCCAAAATTTCCTGCACCTGTTCGTATTCCAATTTTTGAGCCATCTGTCAAAAATATGGTTGAGCCTTGACGAACGTTAGGACCACCAGTTTTCCAATCCAAACGTGCCGTTTCACATACGTTGAAGGGAATTTCATAGTTGTCCTCTGGTTTCATCCAGTCTCTATTCATACTCATCATCCTCTTTGGAAGTATTGTAAGATGCTTAGATGACCAACAAGATCACCTGGCATGACTTTTTTTTTATCTTTTGAGCCTTGGAGCACTTCTTTCCGGTTCTAGTTGCACATGTTCATGCAAGGGCAGCAGATTGAGGATTGCTTCTAATGCTTATGATGCACCCGTTATTGCAATGCATGCTAGACGTTGAAGTTTTGCTAGTTTCCTCTGTACAATAGCCTCTTTTGATTTTGGCCACCACACTAACGAAGCATACGCTACTTTCGGACGGATTTTTGATGTGTAAATCCACATTATCATTTTTGGTTTCAACCACCACTTTCTTCCAATATTTTTGTAGCATGCCCACAGGGCACTGATTGCTTTGTTAATCGTAGAACCAACCTGAGCATTCCAATTCACCTTGGCGTCCAAAATAACGCCAAAAACGAATGGATGGATTGATAGGTCAGTCACCTATTCATTTCCTTGGGGAAGTTAAGAATCTCCTTCCAACCACTTGATCAGCCAATTGGTCAGAAAACGAGCCATCCAACAGGAAGATGCCCCAATTAATGGGGAGAAGAGCCCGCCCTTTATCCACGAAATGTTAGCAACAAGGAGTTTACATCTTCACTCTTCCCATCTAAATCGCTTCAATTGAGTGCCCTGATAGACCCTCCTCATCCCAATTTTTTTATGTACAGTAATATGTAATATTATAATCAGATAATCAGAAGCATAACGTCTACAATAATATGCGAGTCGATTGAAATTTGCCGAAAATAAATGAGGGCTAAGTTGATTCTTAACATAGAAGCGTAGATGCATAGGTGAAGGGTAAGCGAAAGGAGAGTCAAAGGTGGTGACATGCAGAATTAGAAGTCGTTAAGATTGAATGCAATTTTTTTAATATCGTTGATCCAATTACCCATCATATAAATTTGCATTTTATCTAGTTTTGATTATAGTCAATAATACTTACAGTTCGATGAAGATGGTGCTACCTATTTTACATTTTTATGTGATACCAATCGTCACAGAAGCCAACATTGAATCGTAGACCAGGTCCATTGACAATACACTTGTTCCGAGAAGGAGCTCTATGGTACCACTCATACTGTGTGTATCATCTTCTTCTTCTTCAGGTTCGCTCACCACCCGGAATGAACGCTCGGTGCATCATAGATGTGATATGGTTATTAATATCAAATAATGTTACACGTAAACGAAAAAGAGATACAACCAGGATTAGTTTTTTAATGTATTAGTTTCATTTGAATACCCAACTAACCATATCGTATCTCAGTGCCATTGTCTCAGTCTGAATCTAAATTTCAAGTTATTTTGTGATTATTTGGTGACTTGGATACTCACATAAAATGATGTGCAAGTCACAAGTTCAACAACGCCTAACTATGGACAGCTCAATGCTTATCCCATTTATTCTTTGAATCAGCGAGCACCGACATGATTATCTGCTAGGAAACACCCAAGAATATATAGAGATAAAGCTTGAAAATACAATTTTAACTTTATAAACTTTATAGTACTTTATAAACATCAAGCTAATCCATATTGGACCCTGGCCGCCCACGGCGCCTGCACGGTAATGTGGGCCATCAGAATGGTTCATCGGTTACGAAGTGAAGTACTTCTCAAACTGAAGCGATACATTTCTCAATGTTTCAACTTTATCCTAATGTAAACTGAATATTATCACCCATATGCCCGTCCACATCCGAAACGAGAAATATGGGTATACATCTTCACTATCGGAACTACGGGTAATCATCGAAAGTACTTGCATTATACTCAGATACTTTTGAGCAAACTGCAATGACGCTCTCATACTCAAAATGTGCCACGACCAACCTGGCACAACGATGCCCTAAAAGTTCTCTGATCAAAGCGCAAGGGTGTTACTGTTTATAAGGTAGAGAACTACTTCGGCCTAATCGTCCATTTTGGGCCTATCAAGCAAAACATCCATGGTTTCTGAGTTAACAAGCCAGTTATGCGTTTGGTACGATACTTTAGTTAATAAGCTACCGAACGAAGTCAATGAGAACGCGTGATATGAAGGTTTGCACCCATTATTCCCAAAAACAAAAGAAGCGCTCCGACCGAATCATGTTTTATCTTCATCCGATAGGCCGAAGTGAATTCACTGGCGTTTCAATGGCGTTTCAATGCGTTAGGCCGAGTTTAGAATCCGTAGGCCGAGTTTGGCGTCAAGAAGTAGTGTTAGACATTTGACAATATCTCAACGATTGGTTTGTCTTTATTAAATCTTACGGTACTTACGGAAAGCTAAAAAAAAATTGAAAGCCATCAGTAATAATAACATTCCATTCCGTACTAAACTGCGGTAGATTAAGAAAGACTAAGCGCGGGTTGTGCTTAATGTGCCGGAAATGGGATAGTTAACCCTACTTATTATTTATCAAACCTATCGTACACCGGTGATAATAAGTAGTGAGAATGAGTAAGCAAAAAACATCTGATTATCAATCTTTTGGGGCCATGCCACGCAGTAGGTCACGAGCTCGCATCTCATCCCCAGACAAGCCAAAAATGACTGTCAAAGTGCTAAGATATATGTATTGACGGAGTCGGTGTTTACCTATCTTGGATATTATTTACCACGTTGACTTGATCCTTAAAGACT